>NC_092872.1:173716530-174465280 GCF_028372415.1 Notamacropus eugenii | reverse complement strand
AAGGAATGAGAAAGGACTATATTGGGAGAAGAAGAAAAGGAGAGATAGAATGGGGTAAATTACCTCCCATAAAAGAAGCAATGAAAAGGTTTCACCATGGAGGGGAAGAGGGGGGAGGTGAGAGGGAATGAATGAACCTTACTCTCGTCAGATTTGGCTTAAGAAGGAAATAATATGCACAATCAATTGGATATATTACCCTACAGCAAAGTAAGGGAGAAGGGAATGGGGGAAATGATAGAAGGGAGGGCAGATTGGGGAAGGGGGTAGTCAAAAGTAAACACTTTTGAAAAACAACAGAGTCAAATTTGAAAAGAGAATAAGTAGGGGGTCAGGATAGATGCAGGGAAATATAGCTGGTCTTTCACAACATGACTATTATGGAAGTGTTTTGCATAACTACATATGTATAACCTACATTGAGTGGCTCACTTTCTCAATGAGAATGGGTGGAGAGGGAAGGAGGAGGAGAATTTGGAAGTCAAAGTTTTGAAAACAAATGTTAAAGACTGTTTTTACACACAACTGGGAAATAAGATATATAAGCAATGGGGTATAGAAATCTATATCGCTCTACAAGAAAGTAAGAGGCCCTGCCCCTCACCATCTGTGCTGCTGGCATCTTCACCCACACCCATGGCTCTGTGCAAAGAAAACTCCAATTGGAGAACACTGGAGGAGATTACAGTGATGGCAGATTCCACTATAAAGGGGCCATTGTCATTCTGGATGCCAGTGCTCAGTACAGCAAAGTCATCACCAGGAGAGTGAGGGATATGTTTATGCAGTTGGAGGTCTTCCCTCTGGAAATGCCAGCACTCACCATCTAAGAGCAAAGATTTCGGACCATCTTTGGAGGACCAAATTCTGTGTATGCAGAAGACGCTCCCTGGTTTGACCCAGCAATCTTCACTATTGGCTAGTCAGTCCTTAGAATTTGCTATGGCAGGCAGATGATGAATAAAGTATTTGGAGGTACTGTGCACAAAAGGAACTTCAGAGAAGATAGTCTTCAACAATAACATAGACAACACTTGTTCATTATTCAGGTGTCTTCAGAAGGAAGAGATTGTGTTGCTCATGCATAGAGACAGTGTAGACAAAGTAGCTGATGGATTCAAGGTTGTGGCACAGTCTGGTAACATTGTAGCAGGTATAGCAAATGAATCTAACAAAATTGTATGGTGTATAATTCCACTCTAAAGTTGACCTTACAGAGAATGGGAAAGTGATCCTGAAGAATTTCCTGTTTGATATCACTGGCAGCAGCAGGACCTTCACTGTGCAGAACCAAGAGCTAGAGTGCATTCATGAGATCAAGGAGTGAGTGGGAACATCCAAGGTGCTGGTTTTGCTCAGTGGTGGTATCGACTCAACAGTTTGCACAGCTCTGTTGAATCAAGCTTTGGACCAAGATCAAGTCATTGTTGTGCATTTAAATAATGACTTTATGTGGAAGAGGGAGAGCCAATCTGTGGAACTTGCCTTCAAAAAGCTTGGGATTCAGGTCAAAGTGGTAAATGCCCCTCATTCTTTCTACAACATCAGGACAACTTTACCAATATCTGAGGGAGACAGGACCCTCCAAAAAAGGATCAGCAAAACATTGAATATGACCACAAGTCCTGAGGAAAAAAGAAAGATCATTGGAGACACCTTTGTGAAGATTGCTAATGAAGTAATTGGAGACATCAACCTGAAACCAGAGGAGTTTATCCTTGCCCAGGGAATGTTCAGGCCCAGTCTTATTGAAAGTGCATATCTTGTTGCAAGTGGCAAACCCAAAGTCATCAAAACTTATCACAACAACACAGAGCTCATCAGGAAACAGAGAGGAGGAAAAAGTCATAGTACCTCTGAAAGACTTCTATAAAGATGAAGTGAGAATTTTAGGCAGAGAACTTGGTCTCCCTGAAGACCTGGTCTCTAGGCATCCATTCCCAGGTCCAGGTCTGGCAATAAGAGTGATATGTGCTGAAGAGCCTTATGTATGTAAAGACTTTCCTGAAATCAATAACATTTTGAAAATAGTAGCTGATATTCCTGCAAGTATTAAAAAGAACCACACACTGTAAGAGAGAGTCAAAGCTTGTACAACAGAGGACCAGAAGCTCATGCAGATTACCAGCCTACACTCACTGAGCACCTTCCTGCTGCCCAGTAAAACTGTAGGGGTGCAGGGGGACTGCCAGTCCTACAGTTATGCTTGTGGCACTTCCAGTAAAGATGACCCTGGCTGATCCCACGCATGTGTCACAACATTTAACAGGGTCGTCTATGTCTTTGGGCCCCCTGTCAAAGAGCTTCCCATGGATGTCACACCCACCTTCTTGACCACTGAAGTGCTCAGCACACTATGGCAAGCTGATTTTGAGGCTCACAACATTCTCAAGGAGTCCTGGTATGTTGGGAAGATCAGCCAGATGTCAGTCATTTTGACACCATTGCATTTTGACCAGGAGCCTCTTCAGAAGAAGCTGCCTTGCCAGAGATCTGTGGTTGCTTGAACCTTTATGACAAGTGACTTCATGACGTATCGCAGCAATACCTGGCAAAGAGACTATGTCGAGGTGGTGCTGAAGATGGTCACTGAGATTCAGAAGATCCCAGGTATTTCTCAAGTTGTGTATGACTTAACATCAAAGCCCCCAGGAACTACTGAGTGACAGTAATAAGCTTCCTTTTCAATCCAAAAATAAACAATAAAAAGAAAGTAAGAGGAATAGGGATTGGAGGGGATAAAAAGGAGGGCAGACAGGGGGAAGTGGTAACAGAATGCATGCCATATAAGCATGGGGAGAGGGGAGAGATGGGGAGAAAACCTGGAACTCAAAATCTTGTGGAAATGAATGTTGAAAACTAAAAATAAATAAATTAAAGAGATGAATAGCAAAGGAAATGCAAGAAAATTATGAAAAGAGAATTGACAGATTAATTTTTTAAAAAGAGGCACAAAAGTTCACTGAAGAAAAAAATTCTTTAAAAACAGAATAAGTTAAATGGAAAAGAAGGTACAAAATTTTTCCAAAGGAAAAAAAAACTCCTTAAAAGTAGAATTGGCCAAATGAAAAAAGAGGTAGGAAAGTTCACTGAAGAAAATAATGCCTCAAATATTAGAAATGGACAAATAGAAGCTAATGATTCTATGCGACTTTAAGAAATAATAATACAAAACAAAAGGAATGGAAAAAATAGAAAAAAGTGTAAAATATCTAATTGGAGTAGAACAACTGATCTGGGAAATATTTTGAGGAGATATAATTTTAAAATTGTTGGACTACCTGAAAGTCATGATAAAAAAAAAAAAAACCTAGCTATCATACGCAAGGGTAAGTACATGGTGCAGTGGATAGAGTCCCTGCCCTGGTGTCTGGAGGACCTGAGTTCAAATCCAGGCTCAGAGGTGTACTAGCTGGGTAACCCTGGAAAGTCACTTAACCCTGTTTCCCTTAGTTCCTCATCTGTAAAATGAGATGGAGAAGAAAGAGCCACTGCAGTATCTTTGCCAAGCAAAACCCAAATAGGATAGCAGAGAGTCAGACAGAATTGAAACAAATCAACAACAAAAAGCATATCTCAAGAAATTATAAAGGAAAATTGGCCCAGTATCTGAGATACACATGGTAAAATAGGAGTTGAATGAATTCCTCAACTACTTCCTGAAAGAAATGTTAAAACGAAAACTCCCAGGAATTTTATAACCAAATACCAGAGCTCCCATATCAAGAAGAAAATATTGCAAGCAGCCAAAAAGGAACAACTCAAATGTTATGGAGCCACGGTTTGGATCGCACAAGATTTATTGTGTGATTCCATATTAAAAATAAAAATAAATAAAAAAATAAAAATAAAAAAATAAAAATAAAAATAAAAATTCCATATTAGAAGAGTAGAAGGTTTAGAATGTCATATTCTGGAAACAAAGAAGCTAGAATTAAAACCAAGAATAAACTACTCAGCAAAACTGTATAATCCCTCAGAGGAACAAATGGATATTTAAAGAAATACAGAACTTCCAAGCATTCCTACTGAAAATACCAGAATAGAATAGAAAATTTGACATTCAAACAGAAGACTTAAGAGAAGCATAAAAAGTTAAACCTAAAAGAGTAATCATAAGGGACTCAATAAAGTTTAACTACCTGAGAAGATGATACATATAACTTCTAAGAACTTTATTGTTATTAGGGCAGTTAGAAAGCATCTACATAGAGGGTATGAATGTGAGTTGCTTATACTGGGAAGATCTTTTTTAAAAGCGGAAGGGTGAGAAAGAGGGGATATATAAATACATTGTAGGAGGATTTTCTTTGAAATTAATAAAAATGGAAATAAAGATTGACACTTAAGCAAGCTCACCTTTTTAATGAAATGGGGCACTCTAATATATTTCCTGATATATAATGTATTCATTTTTATTGGCACCACTTAATAATAAAATGGGGAGTTGTAAGTGACTGTTTTGTTTTCCTCCAATGTTACTATTTTTTTTTTTTTTACAGTCAGGATCTCATATTCAGTTCTCTTGATTTGAGTGTGAACCTTAAGCAATCTCTTCAAATTATTTGTTTAGTTTTCAATTCTTTCCATAAGGCCTTTGGTCCTTAGGGTCAAAATTCTGCTTGGTTCATACAGCTTTCCATTCTCTTCTTAGTCTCTGTTTTAATATTTGGGGAAGTAATTTGGGCACCTAACAAGAGGACACAACTCATTGGATAAGATGTTGATGTTGGGAAAGATTGAAGGGTAAAGGAAAGGGGGGGCACCAGAGGATGAGATAGATAGATAGATAGATAGATAGATAGATAGATAGATAGATAGATAGATAGATAGATAGTGTCATGGAAACAATGAACATTAGCTTGGACAGACTTTGGAAGACAGTGTGGGATAGAAATGTCTTGTGTACTATGGTTTATGGGGTTACAAAAGGTCAAACATGACTCAACAAATGAACAATAGCAACAACATTTTCACATTTCAGTTGCATTTTACATTCATGTTGGCCATTGGTCAAAACTGGCTTTGTCTTGATAATCATCTCTCTTTTCAGCTTGACTAGTGTCTCCTTGATGCCACACTAAAAAAAAAAAAATAAAACAGCTTATTTTCTTAATAGTTCCTCTTTGACCTGAGCTTCAAGACATTTTTAAAGAGCTGGTCCTTTTTGGTCCCTATTCTCTAAAAGTGTTTATTTTCAATAGTCTGGATTCCCCTTTTCTTTGTTTTCTCTTCATTTAATTTTATCTCATAATACCCTTTGGATTTCTTCATTTCTACTTCACATGTTATCTGCCCATATGGGACATTTGCAGTTTCCCTTTGGGTTTTTGTGGTCATAAAAAATGTTTATCAGAATTAATGGGAAGATTGGTATGGTTTTGATCACAATAGGATGAATATACCTTTTAGGGTTTGAAAGAGGAGTTAGTAATCACATAGAATAGGAGACTGGGGATCCAAGAAGTATTTTAGTCATTCACTTAGTTACATTCATTTAGAATAAGGATTAAAACTGAAAACTTGCAGTTCGGTTGTCTTTCTGCTGTATTACTGTCACAAACAGGAAGTCAATATACTATTGATTTCCAGCAAAATATTGTCACATGAAAAATATTAATTCTATTAAAGTACCAGAAAGTTCATTAAATATTACCTATGATGAGTCTAATGTATGCTAGGAAAATCTAGATCCTTAAATAAGTAGAATTGAAGGTCATAGAAAATGAAGTTATATCACACACCTTTAGCTCAGTCCTGCTGCTCTGCCAGATATCTTTGCTAAATCCTGTGCAATAAATTAGATTTCCGTTTGATGTTCACTTAGGTCTACTTTATACCTCTTTAGCATCTAGCTCAAAATATAGCATCACTAATTTTCATTTGGACTAAGCCCAGAGTCCTTTTACGGTTAACATTTTTAAAAGACAACTTTTCTCAATTCCATGCATTCACAGAAACAAATGTGAGCGGATGGGGCTTGAAAATATCGATGGATAGAACTGTTTGATCATCCAGAGAACTTGCTTAGTGGGAGAGAGACTTTAGAAGTGAAGGGGTGTAGTGCAACTTAACAGCAAGGGAGTGTCCATGGCAACCAGATTCCAGGTTTCCTTGGTGATACTGTATTTTGGCTGCAAGCCAAGAAAGAAAATACATTAGAATGAAGTCCAAGACAGAAAGTCAAATGCCTTCTTTTAAACACAGGGACAGGTTGCTGCAAGACATTCACAATACCCCATAGCATATTGTGTGGTGGTGGTGGAGGAGTATTTCTGTCAGTCTGTCTGTCTTCCAACAAAAATCCACAAAGCTCTAGGATATTAGGATATCTCAGTAACAGGGATTTGAAATGATAAATTGCATCCAATCATAGTCCAGTTTATAAACCTGTTTGGCTACACCATCTATCAACCTCTCCCCTCACCATATTTCACACACACACACACACACACACACACACACACACACACACACAAAGATAATATGTTGAGAAAGAAATGGAAAAGCAATCTCTAATAAGGACTTAAGTTGGGGGGGAGGGTAAAAGCTGACAAAGATGAAAATATTTGCCTTTAAATTAAAAATTTCAGACTGTTTACTCTTTTAAAATAAAATAAGAACTTCCAGGATCCAAGATGGAAGAGTAAGTAGTAAATTGCAATACCTCTCCCATATTCACCTCCAAACAATGATAAAAGAGAATCTCCAAACAAATCCTGGAAAAGCAGAACCAACAAAAAGATGAAGTGAAGCAATCTTTTAGCCCAAGAAATTTGGAAGATCTAAAGGAAAGGCCTGTCTCACTCTAGTAAAAGGGCAACACAGTTCAAGACACGAAGTATTCCAGCAAGTCAGCAGTAATCCCCACCTCAGCAAATCAGTAGGAGATCCTGAACCCAAGTGTGGTAGGCCAGTCAAATGCCAATACCAGGATTCCCCATGTGCCTCAGCAGAGATAGGAAAATGGACAAACTCTTGCTTGGGGAACCACCATATGCTTCAGCATAGCCCTAGACAACCAGATAGACACCAGGCCAGACCACCATGTACTCCAGTGTAGCCCCAGGGAAATGCAGAAACACCCCACCAGCTCTCCCAATACCAGCATTAGGAATTTGGCTCAGCAGCAAGTAATCTGCCAGATGCCTACAGTCTCCAGCAGTGTTTGTCAACACTCACCACATTCCCTCAAGACAGTACCAAACATTAAGTTTTTCATGGGCCTCAGAGAAACATGAATGCAATATCAGGTAAGCAGTCAGTGCCTGTAGCCCCTGGCACAAGAAATCTGAGGTGGTGTCCTTTTCATCCCAGGAGCAGAACTCAAATTTAAAAGAAAGCAAAATGGTCAAAAAAGATGAGCAAAAAACAACAAAAAAGAATCTGACTATAGGAAGTTACTTTGGTGACAGGGAAGATCAAGACACAAACTCAAAAGAGGACAATTTCAAAATACCTATGGGCAAACTCCCAGAGAGAAACAAGAAGTATTCTCAAGCCCAGAAAGAGTTCATGAAAGAGTTCAAAAAAGAGCTTAAAGATCATATAAGTGAGGTAGAAGAAAGGTAGGAAAGGAAATTACTTATGCATGAAAATTATGAAAAAGAAAGAAAGAACATTATGAAAAAAGACTCAACAGCTTGGAAAAAGAAAGCAACCACTTAAAAAGTAGAATTTCTCAAATGGGAAAGGGGACACAAAAGTCCACTGAAGAAAACAACCAGCTAAAAAGTAAGATTGGTCAAGTGGGAAAAGAAGTACAAAAGCTAATTGAGGACAACCTCTTGAAAGTTAAAACTGGGGAACTGTACCAGCTCAGACTTGGCCATAGCAGAGCAGGAATGGCCCCAGATGGAATGAATCAGAAGCAGCAGTGCTAATTTTCAAACCTCTCAGCACAGGATGGGAGTCTGATGGAACTGAGTGAGAGAGAAGCACAGCCACTCCAGAGACTATCAGCCAACAGACTAAATGTTTGAAAGTCACCTACTTGAACTTCAGGGAGCCAAGATGGCAGAGTAAACTGTAAGTGCTCTCACTCTCCCCTAGATGACCTTGAAAATCCCACAGAATATTTCCCCAGGAAAAATCCTGGAATAGTGGAGCCAGCAGAATGGGTATAACAGTCTTTCAGCTTGGGTGGCTAGGGAGATCAATGAGAAGAGTTTCTCTTGCTGTGGCTGAAGGGGCCCAGTGAAGAATCAGAGGTGTCCCAACAAGTCCCACCTCAGTGAACCAGCAAGAGATCCTGATTCCTGGGGAGTAGAACCAGTAAGCACTAACACCAGAACCAAAGGCATGCCTTAGTACAGCCAGGGGAATTGGGGAGACTCCAGAACAGATGAGGGTTCACCAGCCATGGAGCATGCCTGTGGTCTAGAACAGACCTGGGGAGGAGGAGACTACCCCTCCCCCACACCTCATTCCTTGAGCTTCAGTACAACCCTGGGGAAACTCAGAATGACTTCTCCTGGTCTTAACCTTGGCACACCCCAGCCAGCTCAACACTAGATAAGCTGCAGCATTATATAGTTGCTAGCTAAAAGAACCAGAGACCACAACACACAAAACCAGTAACCAGGCCTCAAGCTTCCAGCATAAGGAATGTGGGACAGAGCCTCCTGTGCCCCAGAAGCATATATGTACTTTAAAAGCCAGGAAAAAGGCAATAACCATGGCAAAACAAAAAAAAACAAAACAAAAACAAATCAGAAAAACAAAGACCATAGAATCTTACTACAGGGACAGGGAAGATCAAAATACAAATTGAGAAGAAGACAGCTCTGATAATATTCCCCACATCCAAAACTTCAAAAAAGTAATGTGAATTGGTCTCAGGTCCAAAAAACATTCTTGGAAGAGCTCAAGGATTTTAAAAGTGAAATTAGAGAGGTAGAATAAAAAATTGACCAAATGATTTTTAAAATACAATTGACAAAATGAAAAGAGAATTCGCTGAACAGAACAGCTCCTTAAAGAGTAAAATTGGCCAAATGGACAAGGAGGTAAAAAAAAAAAACTAATTGGAAAAATGGGACAAATGGAAAAGGAGGTATGAAAGTTAATTGAAGAAAATGATTTGTTAAAAATTACTATTGGACAAATAGGAGCTAATGACTCTATGAAACTTATCAGTCAAATAAAATCTAAAGAATGAAAAAATAGAAAAAATGTGAAATATGTCGTTGGAAAAACAACTGACCTGGAAAATAGATCCAGTAGAGAAAATCTAAGAATTGTTGGTCTACCAGAAAGCTATGATGAAAAAAAGAGTCTACAATATCTTCTAAGAAATCATCAAAGAAAACTGCCTTGAAGTCCTAGATCTGGAGGGCAAAATAGTCATTGAAAGAAGACACTAATCACCTCCTGTAAGAGATCCCAAATTGAAGACGCCAAAGAATGTTGTTGCCAAATTACAGAACTATCAAGTCAAGAAGAAATTGCTGCAAGCAGTCAGAAAGAAACAATTCAAATATTGAGGAGTTACAGTCAGGATCACACAGGACCTTGTAGTTTCTCCATTAAAAGATCAGAGAGATTGGAATATGATACTCCATAAGGCAAAGGAGCTTGGACTACAACCAAGGATAAATTACCCAGCAAAACTGAGCATAATATTTCAGACAAGGAGATGGATACTCAATGAAATAAGGGATTTTTAGACTTCCTGATGAAAATTCCAGATATCAATAGAAAATTTGATCCTCAAATACAAGACTCAAAAGATGCATAAAAAGACAAACAGGGAAAAATAAAGAAAAGAATGGCGTTATTCAATATGGGCAAACTGTTTACTTCCCTATATGGGAGGATGATACTTGCTAATCTTGAGAATTGTGTATTTTTTATGACATTCAAAAGAGATATATGTAGATAGAGGGAGTGTGCATAAATTAACTGAAGTGATGATAAAAATGTAATTAAAGGTGCAAAGGGATTGTAAAGGGAGAAGAGAAAAGAATGAGTCAGAAAAAAAGGTAAATTACATCACAGGAGGAGGTACAAAAACATATTATAGTAGAGCAAAAGAGGAGAGGGAGATGAGCATTGTCTGAGCTTTATTCTCAGTAGGCTTGGTTCAAGGAAGGAACAACATACTCAGTTAAGTATAGAAATCTAACTTGCCCTACAGGCAGTCAGAGGGGAAAGGGGAAAGAAAAAGGGGGAAAAGAGGAGGGAAGAGGTAGCAAGGGAAAAGGAAAATTAAAGGGAAGGGGACTGATAAAAGGGAGAGAAAATTGAGGGAGGTAGTGGTCAAAAGTAAAACTCTATTGAGGAAGGGAAGGGAGAAGAAAAACAAAAACGGGGAAAGGGGGAGTAACAGGATGGAGAAAGACACAGACAGTAATCATAACTGTGAATGTGAATGGGATGAACTCTCCCACAAAACAGAAGTGGATAGCAGAATGGGTCAAAAAACCATAATCTTACAATATGTTGTTTATGAGAAATGCCTTTGAAACAGGGAGATACACACAGGTTAATGGTAAAAGTTTGCAGCAGAACATATTATGCTTCAGTTGATATAAAAAAAAAAAACCAGGGGTAACAATCCTAATCTTAGACAAAGCAAAAGCAGAAATAGATCTAATCAAAAGAAATAAGGAAGGAAACAATATCTTGCTAAAAGACACCATAATTAATGAAATAATATCATTATTATGCACATATGTACCAAGTGGTATAGCATTCAGATACTTAGAGGAGAATTTAGGGGAGTTACAGGAAGAAATAGACAGCAATACTATAATAGTGGAGGACCTCAACCTCTCCATAGCTGAACTTGATAAATCTAACCTCAAAATAAATAAGAAAGAAGTTAAGGAAGTGAATAGAATTCTGGATAAGGTTGATATGATAGACCTCTGGAGAAAATTGAAGGGGGATAGAAAGTGGCACATGGCACATGCACAAAAATTGACCATGTACTGGGGCACAAAAAACTCATACTCCAGTGTAGAAAAGCATGTCAATGTATCCTTTTCAGATGATGATGCAATAAAAATTATTCATGATAAAGGGTCATGCAAAGATAGACAAGAAATTAGTTGGAAACTGCATAATCTAATCCTAAAGAACAAGTGGGTCAAATAACAAATCATAGAAACAATTAATCGCTTCATTCAAAAGAATAACAATAATAAAGACAACCTACCAAAACTTATGGTATGCAGTAAAAACAGTTCTTAGGGAAAGGTTTATATCTTTGAAAGCTTATTTCAATAAAATAGAGAAAGAAGGGATCAGTAAATTGAGCATGTAACTGAAAAAGTTAGAAAAAAACAAATTGAAAATTCCCAATACCAAATTAGAAATTCTGAAAATCACAGGAGAGATTAATAAAAATGAAATTAAGAAAACTATTAAACTAATAAATAACACCAAGAGCTGGTTTTATGGAAAAAGCAATAAAATTGATAAACCCTTGGTCAATTTGATTTAAAAAAAGAAAGAAGAAAACCAAATTACCAGCATCAAATATGAAAAGTGTGAATTCACCTCCAAATAAGAAGAAATTAAAACAAAACGTAGAAATTATTTTGCCCAATTGTATGCACATGAATTTGGTAATCTTAGTGGAATGGATGAATATTTACAAAAATATAAATTACCCAGATTAACAGAAGAAGTGAAATACTTAAATGACCCCATCTCACAAAAAGAAATTGAACAAGCCGTGTGTGACCTCCCTAGGACAAAATACAATACCCATTCTAATTGAAAACACTGGGCAGCACAGGAATAAATGGAGCTTTCCTTAAAATAATAAATAATATCTACCTAAAACCATCAGCCAATATTATATGTAATGGGGCTAAGTTATATGAGTTTCCAGTAAGATCTGGGGTCAAACAAGAATGTCCATTATCACCATTGTTATTCAATATTGTACTAGAAATGTTAGCTTTAGCAATGAGAAGAAAAAGAAATAGAAGGAATTAGAATAGGCAAAGAAGAAACTGTCATCACTCAGCAAACAATATGATGATATACTTAGAGAATCCTAGAGAATCAAGCAAAAAGTACTTGAAATAATAAACAACTTTGGCAAAGTTGCAGTATACAAAATAAACCTACATAAATCATCTGCATTTTTATATATATTCCTAACAAAGCCCAATAGCAAGAGATAGAAAAAGAATAAGCAGGTAAAAGAACAAATCATAGATACCATCAATAATTTCATTAAAAAGAATTACAACAATGTGACAAATACTAAACGTCATGGGATGCAATCAAAGTAGTACTTAAGGAAATAATTATTTCTCAAAATTCTTACATCAACAAAATAAAGAAAGCAGATCAATGAATTGGGCATGCAACTAAAAACAGGAGCAAATTAAAAATCTAGAATTAAATATCAAATTGGAAATCCTGAAAATCAAAAGTCAGGCTAATAAAATTGAAAAGAAAAATATTATTGAACTAATAAATAAAACTAGGAACTGATTTTATGGGGGAAAAAACCCAGCAAGATAGACAATTTTATTTGAAAAAGGAAAGAAGAAAATCAAATATCCTTTATCAAAAAGGAAAAGGGTGAAGTCACCACCAATGAAGAAGAAATGAAAGTCATAATTAGGTCCCATTTTATGCCAATAAATTGGACAATCTGGGTGAAATTGATTAATATTTGCAAAAATATAAATTACCTAGATTAATAGATCAGAAAAAAAATGCCTAAATGGTACCATCTTATAATTAAATGAGCCATTAATGAGCTCCCTAAGAAAAAATCTCCAGGGCCAGATGGATGTATAAATGAATTCTATCAACATTTAAAGAAGAATTACTTATAATACTAAAGGAACTATTAAAAAAACAGGTGAAGGAGTTCAATCAAACTCCTTTTATGGCACAAATATGATACTGATACCTAAACTAGAAAAAGTTAAACAGAGAACAAACATTATAGGATAATTTACTTAATTAATATTAATGCAAAATTTCTGAACAAAAATATTATCAGAGCAATCATAGCAATATATAACAAGGATTATCCACTATGAACAGGTTGGAAATATACCAGGAATTTATGATTGGTTAAATATTAAGAAAACTATCAACATAATTGACCACATCAATATAAAAATAACTGAAATAATATGATTCTTTCAATAGATTCTGAAAAATCTTTTGGCAAAATACAGCACTACTACAATTAAAAACACTAGAGAGCATAGGAATAAAGAAGCGTTCTTTAAAAGAAGCATTTATCAATCTAAAAGCATCAGGAAGCATTATTTGTAATGGGGATAAGCTAGGAGCCTTTATAATAAGATCATGAGTAAAGCAAAGATGTTCATTATCACCATTGTTGTTCAATAAAGTACTAAAACTATTAGCTATAGCAATAAGAGGATAAAAAAGAAATCAAAGGATTTAAAATATGCAATGAAGAAATAAAACTATAACTCTTTGAAGATAATATGATGGTATACTTAGAGAACCCTAGAGAATCAACTAAAAATACTTGAAATAATTAACAACTTTAACAAAGTTGCAACATTTAAAATAAACTCACATGAATCATCAGCATTTCTTTGTGTGACCAACAGAGCCCAGCAGCAAGAGATAGAAAGAGAAATTTCATTTTAAAAAACTTTAAACAACACAATTTTGGGGAGTCTACAAGCCTGAGAATTATATGAACACAATTACAAAACAGTTTTCACACAAATAAAATGATATCTAGAAATTAGAAAAATTAGAAAATTAGAAAAATTAGAAAAAATATCAGTTGTTCATAGGTAGACTGAGTCAATATAATAAAAATAACTATTCTACCTGAACTAATTTAGTTACTCAGTGCCATATCAATCAAATTAGAATTAGAAAAAAATAGCAAAAATCATCTGGAAAAGCAAAAAATCAAGAATATCATGGGAATTAATGAAAAAACTACAAAGGAAGGTGCTTTAGTCTTACCAGACTTCAAATTATATTTTAAACCAGCAATCATCGAACTATCTGGAACTGACTAAGAAAGATATAGCATGGTGGATCAGTGAAATAGATTAGGTACACAGGACAAGTAGCGAACAGCCATTGTAACCTAGTGTTTGACAGTCCTAAAGATTAGAAGGAAAGCAGAAAGCTGGGCAACAATCTTTACTGGAAGAATCTCTGATAAAGGATTCATTTCTCAAGTATATGGAGAACTGAGTATAATTTATAAGAGTACAAACTATTCCCCAATTAATAAATGGTGAAAAGGATATGAAAAGGTAGTTTTCATATGAAGAAATCAAAGCTATCTGTAGGCATATGATGAAAGGCACTGAAGGGGTTGTTGTGAGTATAAAATGTGGAAGAATCCCTGCTCGAAATTACTTTTGATTAGAGAAATGCAAGTTAAAAGAACTCTGAGATACCACCTCACACCTATCAGATTGGCTAATATGACTATAAAAGAAAATGAATGTTGGAGAAGATGCTGAAAAATTGGGATGCTAATGCTCTGTTGGTGGAGTTGTGAATTGATCCTGCCATTCTGGAGAACAATTTGGAACTATGCCCAAATGACAACCAAACTGTACATAATCTTTGATCCAACAATACCAGTACTAAGTTTTTATCCAAAAGGCATCACTAGAAAGGGAAAAGGACCTACATGTGCAAAAATATAGCAGCCTTTTTCACGGTGGCAAAATATTTGAAACTGGGGGTATGCTTCTCAATTCAGGAATGGCTGAACAAGCTGTGGCATAAGAATGTAATAAATACTATTGTTCAATAAGAAATGATTACCAGGCAGATTTTGGATAAACCTGGAAAGACTTGTTTGAGCTGATGGAAGATGAAATGAGCAGTACCAAGAAAACGTTATAGAGAGCTCCAGCAACATTGTGTGATGATCAGCTATGAATAACTCAGCTCTTCTCAGCAACACAATAATCCAAGATTAGTACAAAGGACTCATGAAGGAAAGTGCTATCCATATGCAGATAAAAAAACTGCTGGACTCTGAATGCTGACTGAAGCATACTTCTTACACTTTATTCATTTTTGTGGGTTTTTTTTCTTTTGATCCATTTCTTTTAGAACTATGACTAATATAGAAATGTATTTTACATTTATATGTGTGTGCATGCATATATATATGTATATATATATGTGTGTGTGTGTATGTATATGTATATATATATGTATATATATGTATATATGTATATATATATATATATATATATATATATATATATATATATATATATATATATATATATATACATATGTATATATATAAAACCTGAATCAAATTGCCTACAATTTTAGGAGGGGGAGAAAAAATCTGGAACTCAAAATCTTGTAAAAATGAAAGGTAAAAATTTTCTTGACATGTAGTTGAGAAAAATACTATTAAAAATAAAATAAGCCCTTTTCTTCTTTTTCTATCTAACTGCACCCCCCCACACACATATATTTATTCTTAATTGACTGCACAAAAATTTATGTAGATAGCCCTAGGTAGTTGGGGACATAGGTTTTGAGCCTTGACTTTCTCAGTGTTCACATCTAGGAAATTTGAGAGTAGATCCCACAGAGGACTCAAACTTAGGAATTCAACTTCTCCTTAATCAAGGGATTGCATCCCCTCTGGCCATATGTCATTAATATTCTCAGTTAATTGACATGTATCTAGCATAGTACCTCATGTGAGCTAATTGCAAAATAATTGTAGTATATACTAGGCTCTGGACTTCAGGAAAACAGCTTGATGTAGGGAAAATATTGGATTAGGTAACATGCATTTGGCTTCCCTTTCTGACACCAAGACCATTCTAAATTTGACACCAAGGCCACCAAGTCTAATCCTATGGCTACCAAGTCCAGTTCCAAGGCAGTGAAATCTGATTCTAAGGCATGAAGCCCAGTGATTTCAAGATTCCCAAACCCAGTGATTCGAAGGCTGCTAAGCCTACTGACCTAACCTTTCTAGCTCACTGATCTTAAGGTTGACAAATTTAAAAATGCTAGAGCCAAAGTTACTAGTCTCAATACTTCAAAATAAATATTTCAGGACAGAAGGACTTCTTTAAATCCTATCCTATTGTGTTTTGTTTTATCTTCAGCCAGGGTATGATTATTTCCTTCTTTGTACAAATAAAGGAAATGATGAATCATACAAAAAATAAAAATAATACATATTTTCCAAAGTATAATGCTCTATTGGATAGGCAACCCATAGACTTGTCACTGGGACATATATCTTGTACTGACACTGAGGATGGATAGCAAACTGGGCTCAGAAATGAATAGAAGTAGGAGATTGAGCTGGACTGCTTTGGGGGAAATGCATTGTGTTTCTAATGATGTCAAGTTCTCTTTTAAACAAAGATCCATCTTTTAATATAAATATTTTGGCATTGTATTAATGAGTCATGAAATACCAAAATGTCGAAATAATTAAAGTTGCAGGTCATACAAAGTCCATTAGACAAATATATAGTTGACAACAAAAATATAGGATTTCCATACCAATGGTATATAAGACCCTCAGTCTTTTGTTCTTTTTAGTAGATTTTGTAATCAACTTCCTGGCAAATTATTATTGTATAGTCAGTCAACCAAATCCTGAAGAACTTATTGATATGAGAAAATGGACTTCTTGGGACATGGGGGTAAGTAATGGTATTTAAATATTTGCCAATATGGATCAATATTTAATAAAATCTATTTTAATTCAACTCTTTTCTTTACTACTACTAGCTCTACTACTACTAGATTTCATTTATGTAGAATTTTAAAAGTTTACAAGTGTTTTTTCAAAGATAAAATTATCTTATTTTATCTTCACAAAAACTCAGTGAGGTAGGTGCTATTATCTTCCCAGTTGTACAGATGAGGAAACAGAAAGGTCAAGTGACCTGCCCAGGAACATATAGCTAGTAAGAGTCTAAAGCAGGATTGGAATTCAGGTTTTCTTGACTTTGAGACTAGCACTTTATCCACCATGTTGTCCCAATATGAAGTCTATTTGCATATTTCTAGTTTTCCAAATGATTTATTTTCTTATTTTTATCTTGCTCCATTTCTCTAGTTAGCTTGCTCATTGTGTGTATGTATGTGTATATGTATATACATATATATACATGTACATACATATATGTATACACACATATATAGTAAAGCTAGTTAGCATTTCTAGTAATTAATTCTCAGGCAATTTATAGAATTAATGACACCCTGAAGATACTTTTCATGTAAAAATTTTATCATTTCCCTATAAATCCTTCTGGAAAACCACAATTCTTTTAATTTGACTAATTTACAATCATAGGTATGGAAAAATATCAAGTTGTCAGATAATCTCTTTATCCCCTTGAAAAAAATCAAAGTAGTATTTTGTAATAATCCAAAAAAATCAAGGCTATTACCTCTCTGAGACCTACAAAGTTCACTAGTAGTGTCCTCCTTTTGCTCTCGACACTAGGCATGTACCTTCTTATTGCCTAATAGCCCCATCTGACATCTTCTGGAAGCTTGTATATTCCATGGTTGTACCTTGATTGGTCAAATGGAAGAGCTCTCACTTGGTTTTTGAGGAGTTGAGGAAGCGGGTGACAACTTCCTCTGCAGTTCAGCTCAGTCTCTAGGATGAGCATTTTCCTACCTGTGACATCAAAGCTAGGAAACTGACCAGAAACACCTGAGAATAGACTTCTTCCTTACAGTATCTCTTCTCACAAACACACACACGTGCGCGCGCACACACACACACACACCCATGCCTCACACACATTCCCTTAATTACTGTGTATTTATGTTTATTTTGTATTTATTCTTCTGTGTAAGTATTATTTAGTTCTAGCAAAATATGAACTCCGTGAGGGCAGGAATCATTTGACTTTGACTTTATTTCCAAGCAACTAACAGCTAGTAGGTATATAATGAGTGCTTGCAGAATCTAATAAAATTGAATTGCATAACTTGCTGACCTCCCTTCCTTTTCCTCTCTTTTTCTGACTGTTACGCCTAGTGATTGCCTCAGGGGGATCTTTCCCTTGCTGCCAGTGCTCCCTTATGTTTATAAACTCTGGTGTTTTGCTTTTGATCATAAGCCACCCCTTTTGTAAGTGAACAAGTACCTAATAAAAGGCCTATTGCTTTCTGTTGTCATTGATGGACAATGTAGTTTGGTATAGAAAAGCTGATAGAATGTCTAACATTGGTTATTCAGTTTCATTGTTAAATGTTCTTGAGATGACCTGACTTCATTTGGTCTTATATGAATTCTAATTTTTCCATATAGTACCTTTTGACTGTTTTACGAGGCAATTCTGCAGCAATCTTCCACCATATTCCTCCATAAGACTTCATAAAGAAGTTCCTATTTTAAACTGGTATTGCTTTCATTGTCATATCTCTGAGCTGAACAAGAACTATAAATATACATCATTTATATTGATGAATACTTATTAATTATAATGTGTGGTTTGTGAAATCCATCTCATGCTTGATAACTATGCCTCATATGCATTTATATAATTCCATTAGCAATATTATTATGAAGAAATAATTTCTAAGTATTCAAAGTGATCAGAGCATTGAAAGTCTTTAGCTTTTTCAATGCCTCTAGAAAAGGAAGTGGTTGGTTACTTACAGGCCACAGTTAATTACTTGAGAGTAGAAAAAAATCACATATCTATGTAGAGTTTTAAGAAAAATTTCATCAAAGTTTGCCTCTAAAGGTAGCACATCTATTATTATTCTCATTTAACAGATGAAAATATTGAGTTTCAGACACTCATCATTAAAAAGTTAGTAGATGTCAGAGCTAGTATTAAAACCTCGATCTTTTTAAAATTTATTTTTAACATTAATTTTAAAAATTTTGATTTCCAACTTTTCTTTCTCTTTGCAACCCTTCCTCCACTCACTGACAAGGCAAGTAATATGTCAGTTATACATGTAATATCATGTAGAATATATTTCCATATTAGTCATGTTGCTAAAAGCAAGAAAGTATATGTGTGTATATGTACATATATACATATACATACACATCCAAAATATATACATACACATCATATACACATGCACATGCATGCACACAAATTTCACATGTATGTGTATATAGATATACATAGACCTACACATACATATACATGCATGTATATATCATATGTATATTGTATATGCATATGTGTGCATAATGTATATGTGTGCATGTGTATGTCTATGCCTATACTTTGAATTGACTCAGAGTGCATCAGTACTCTCCCTGAAGGCAAATAGCATTTTTCATCAGTATTCCTTTAGAATTGTTTTGGATCACTGTGTTGATCAGAGGATGAAAGTCTTTTATAGTTGATCATTGTTACAATATCAGTGTTTCTATCTACAGTGTTTTCCTAGGTCTACTTAGTTCAGTTTTCATCAAGTTATATAGAAAATCTAGGCCTCGATTCTAAATCAAACATTCCTGTAATATCACACTCCCTTCCAAATAAAGAACTCAGCTTCTCTTGTTTTATGGGTCACTTTATAAATTCACCTAGTCTCAGTCTACTGTTGTTAGTCTCAGTCTTCCCTTCTTCCTCTGAGACAGGAACTAGCAAGGATTTCTTCACTTAGACTCCCCCAAAAGTTATAAGCCTATGGGATATCCACAGAGACAAACTGACCAGACAAATTAAAAAATATTCATGTCTTTTTATCCTTCTAGCACAGAAGCTAGTAGAACTATGGCCTGACTATTCTAGAAAATAATTTGAAACTATGTTCTGAAAACTGTTAATCTGTGCATGCCCTTTGACAATACTGAAACTAAATATCCTAAAAGAGAGCAAAGAAAAAGGAAAAAGACATATATTTCTAAAAGTATTTACAGCAGTTCTTTTTTGTAGTGGCAAGGAACTGGAATTAATCTCTGTCCCTGGATGAAATGATCAAAAGTGAACTCTATTAGATACTACATATTTTTCCATCCTTATCATCTTTCTTCTTGATTTCACTCCTCTCTTTAGGATATAGAGAGATTTCTCTTTTCTATACATTTCATGTTTCTTTCAAATATGACAGTGCCCCACAACAAAATTACTTTGCATTTACTTTTTAAATATATTCTTATTTACTTATATGAGTATGTGTAATTTTCCTTGTCAAAATGCAAGTTCCTTGGGGGAAGGCACTATTTGTTGGCCCTGTGGATAGAGCTCCTAGCCTGAAATCAGAACGACTCATTTTCCTGAGTTCAGTCAGGAAAGTCACTCAGTTAGTGGAGACTAGTAGAGCTACAAATAAGAAAACTTTGCACCTAGGATAAAGACCATAGAGCAGACTGGATTGAAGGGCATGAAGCATACTCTTAGAAAGGGTAAGAGCTGGACACCATCTTGCAATGGAGAGAAAGAAACCTTGAGACAACATTGTAAGCCCACACATAGTGGGATGTGGCAAAGAGGCAAATTATCTGATAGAGTAATTTAAGCCTGCTGCCATCTGATAGCTTTCTAATTTCACTGATTATTCTTGCTGATGAAATATTAAATTATTATTTCAATGGGGCTAAAGTGTTATAATTGCTGTCAGTGCTTCCGAAATTTTTAACTGGGCAAAGCTTCAGTTGTCCTGCCATAGCTAAACTCAGGAAAGACTACCCCATCCCCTCCCAGAAATTGATTTCTTTAGTCTAATCCCATGACTCCCTAAATAATCCCCTTACTTACATTACTACTCCTGGATTAATCTGATCCTGTGGACACTCAACCAAGAAGCTGGAACACAAACATCAATTCGTTTGCTTCATGGCACACAAGGTGTTTGGCAAACAACTGACAGCTACTATTTTATGGCAGAGCCAGGGCTAGGGCCCAGGGCTCCTGAATCTTGGTTTGCTACACTTGGCAATGCATGGTAAGCTTCTCAAAAATGTATCTTGTGAATCACAGTTGACAAGATGTGCTGATCAAGAAAGACTTCTCTGCTGTCAACTTGTAATTAAGCTCTGGCCACTAAAGAAAACCCAAGTAAAGGGACATTAATCCTTAAACATCGAAGTGGCTAGCTCCATGACGCACTTTCTGCCTGCCAGATGCTATACAGTTCTTTATTTGACTCTTCAGATAGCTTTGTTATTTTAGCTGTAACCTGATAAAAACAGCTAAAGCTAGTGAGAGCAGGGCTATGTTCTCCCTGGTGCATTTTAGTTTCCCAAGAAAGGTGGCATTGAGAAGACAGAGGGATTTTCAGATTTAGTAAGTCTTTAAGATGTTGGAATTTGGGGAATTTTTATCTTTTTTTTAATAATCAGTCCATCATTTCTGAAGGGACTTTTCTGGACCCCAGGACCATGATAAGGTTATGGTATGGTGTAGGAGGAAAATAAAATAGACTTTTTCCAAAATAATCCAACAAAACTGCTAAATAATTACAAATGGACAATGGAAGTAGAGTGGTACGATGGAAACATATTGAACTCACAGCTGTGATAGGAGAACTGAGTTCTAGGCCTGCTTCTAAAACTCAATATTACTACTAATAAATATAATAAATACTAAACATGTAGATAATATTTTAATGCTTGCAAAAAACTGATGTTGGATTCATATTGCCATATTTATCTCAATTAACGTCATTGTAAATGGCTCCAAATACATAAGAGGTTTATGACATTTCAAAAATGAAAGATCAATAAAATGATTTGCCTCTGTTTGCCATGTGGAAATTTATCAAGAGAAAATAAATCATCAGTTGTAACTTTCTTTAAAAACATTTATAAAGAGATCAGGGACACATCAAAATGATGCCCCAAAGACTCTTCTAAATTCTAAGGCAAGGACAAAAATATAGTCCTAAATGCTAAATTAACATTTACAATATTGAACATGTTAATTTTATGTCAAATGTATAATGGGTAATGTATTTTTACATGATCTATGTATACTCTACAACACATTAGGGCTCCTTGTATAATCAATATATGCAGAGCATATTTACACATTTTTATATGATTTTTATAAGGCAGGCAATATAAAGCATTGAAATTAGAAGTTTACAGTTGGAGATTTAGATGCTAATTTTAGATTTCTGCTAAGTATCTATGTGGCATCAAATGAGTTACTTAAATTACCTTGACCTCAGTTTTCTTATCAGTAAAATGAACAAGTGGTGCTTGGTGATATCTGTAAATAACATTTTTACTTATCTTTGACTTTCTATCATGTTCTCTCCAATGACTCTTACAAAATTTCTATTTTTCTGAATTCCTCACTACACTCTTATTATTTCTTTTGCAGCATGTGACATTTCAATCTATTTCACTATGAACAAGCTCAGTTGACGTAAGCTAATTTGGGTTCCCTTGTCCACACCACACAATCCACTAACTTTTATCCATTCTCTCCTTCATTCCTGCTTTATCAAATGACATTCTTCTTTTCATCATCAAAGTTAACCCCTCCATCTCTACTGATGTGTAGCCTTCCTACTTTCAATTGGACCTGAATCTACCCTTTTATACCTTACTGTTTTGCACCTTCCATTTTATCACTTTGCCGCTGGTTCCAGTCTACCTAACATGAAATGTGCCCTAAAACAATAGAAGCTTTTCAATCAAGTAAATGGTCATTTTTTCCAATGTAGCAAGCAAGCATTTATTAAGCACCTATTATGTGCCAAGTACTATACTAAGAACTGGTTTAAAGACAAAAACAAAACATGCCTGGTCCTCAAGTACTAACTTTCTACTGTATATACAGGAATAACAAAGAGGTGTCACTGTGAAGGGCCACTTCACTGATTGAAAAACTCTCTCCTTTTCAACCTATCCCTCAATGAGAAGAACAGAAATTAAACCTCCTAGACCAGGTGTATCTCTGTGAAGGGGCTTGCTCAGGATGGGACTTTTCTTTTTAGGTCCTTTCCTTGATTTCCCCCACCCTTTCCTCTCTTTCTGGAGACTTAGGGGAGAGAAATTTTTTAATCGCAGGTATTCCCATTTTGAGAAACCCATTAAGTTTTGATTAAAAGATTTATGTCAAGAGGCAATGGCCCAGATTCACAGGAATCTTTCCTCTGCTTTCTTGGGGGAACTTGTAGCATTATTAATAATCATAGCTTTCTGTGTTCCCCAAGTGGCATCTAAATGCCAAACTACAAAATTTACTTTCCTTCTAGTCACACTGTGTGAAGTCAGTCAACCAAAGTACACCCCTACTGCATTCTGTGATTAAGATGAAAGACACTGATGCAGAACAACTGAGATGTTCATATGATTTATCTAGGGAAAGATGGAAAGAAGGAAAGCAGTATTGAAACAGTAAAAAGCAGCTCAAAATGGAAACAGGAAACACTGGATTTAAATCTATCCTCTCTGAAAGAAGGCGAGAGAGGAAGAGATAGTGGGAGAAGAAAGAAAACACTCCCTCTGCTGCCTGAATTTTGGAGTAGGGACAAGTGTTTACTAACAAATCACATTTATCTTCCATTCTGGTTACTGCTGTCCTCTCTGCCTGCAGTGAACAAAGACCCTGGCAACACTGCTGAACTCAGGGTGGACTTGACACTGTCTGCGGTCTCCTGGTGAGTCTCTGAGATGTTCCTCTTCAACTCTGACCCCAGTTTAAAAGATCCTTCTCAGTTTGTATATTTTCTGCTTTCTCTTCAAAATTAGTTACAAGACAGTTCCATGGATTCACTGAACTACATTTCCCAGGGTGCTTAGTTAGCAAATGATTTGTCTTATTTACAAGAAAACCACCTGCACTTGTCCAAACACCTGTTACAAAAATACACATAAATTTATGCTTGTACATGTGAATGAATGCATGCAGATACTGCCAGACTTCTTGCAGGAATAATCTATGCTCTTCCTATCATTTTCTTTCTACAAACTTATTTTTAAACCCATTGAATCTAATTTCTATCCTGAAAATACTAGAATTTCCTCTCTTAAATGCTACCAGTGACTTCTTAATCACCAGATACAACGATCTTTTCTTCCTCATCATCCTTGACCTCCGAGTAGCATTAGTACTTGACTGATAACCACCCCCTTTCTTCATTTTCTTTCCCCTCTTCAATTGTGTAACATTCTAATATTTTGATTTTCTAACCTGTCCAATCTTTTTATAATTTTTTCTTACCATTCTACCTCACACTAAATTTAGCTGTTTCCTAAGGTTTTGTCCACCTTGTCTTCTCCCACTGTGATCTCTTCTTTAGAATTCTTATTCACTGAAGTAGGTCAACCCTCCATATATATGTGTATATATATATATACACACACACACACATGCACACACATATAGATGTATGTGTGTGTACATATGTATATGTCTGCATATGTATGAATGTATATATACATATATGTGTGTATACATATATATATGTATATATATATGATAGTATATTCCTTTTTATCATTGATTTATTTAGGATATATGCCTAGCACTGGGATTTCTGGGTGAAAGCAAACAAACAGACATGGTAGTTATTTTACTGCATAATGTCACATAGCTTTAGAGCAAATGACAACTCCACTAACTGTACATGTGTGCCTGTAGTTCCACAATTCCTCCAAAACTTCCTTTTCCTAATTTTTGTCACCTCTGTTAATTTGCGGTAATTTCAATTAACCTTCCAAATTTTTATGAGAAAATTTATTTTCATTAAACTTTTATAGAGAAAACACACCTCAGTCTCCAGTAAGGCAGAGAATATGTCTCTCCCAGGTTTCTTCACTAGAATATTTCAGAAATCAAGTTGTTGTGTACTCTTGATAAGGAGATAAATATCAAATGTAGTCATGAAAAATTTTTCATAATATGAAAAACTACAGTAACAGAGGGAAAGGAAAAAGCCAATGAGAGATCCATATAGTGAGAGAATCAATTTTAAAAAATAATGAACCTCTTGGTCAACAAGATTGGTTTAGTTTGTTACTGAAGCAAAATATTACTGTTATTGATAGCAGAAGTCACTAAGAAGAGATTTTCAAATATTTTTGTTTCTCTGTCTCAACGATGTCATACCTTTAGTTATCTTGGTGGCTAAACAAGGTATATGTATAGGGAGTACAAGATAATGGTATTGAATGCATGAGAATACCATCAATTCATTAAGGAGTATTTCATATTAACTAGCTCATAACTATTAGTCATTCCAAGCAATACTAAGTGAGGTTAGCCCGATCAATCCTTATTTTTGTCATTAACCACTAGATTATCTGAGGCCATGGACACCAAGGACAAGGGTTTATAAAAGAAGGTCCTCCTGAGGTAAAACCCCGGGCATTTCTAAAATTTTCCTAGGTGTAAAATGTAAAAGATGAAACTAGCATTTTTCCCTACATATGATCCAACTGTGTTTCTACTTTTTTAATAGTTTGACTATATTTTCTTCAATTTGAAATTTGGGAAGGGGAATCACATTCACAATCTGATCATTTAATTGTACACTGAAAAGGATCCTAGAGACCATTTATTCTAAATCCCTTATTTTGTAAATGAGCAAACTGATACTCACAAAGGTAAAATGATTTGCGAGAGACCAGGTCACTCATGAATGAATATATGCATCAATGAATTTATGAATGAAGAAAAACACATTAATCTCTCAATACCAAACACTTTGTAAAGCAGTAAAAAAATAAAAAAATAAAAATCAACAATTTTCCCTGCCCTGTAAGTTGTATCCCAATGAGGATGAGGACATCTAGGGAGAGGCATTTTGATCTTAAATGGTGAGTGGAACTATAATGGAGTAGAATGAGACACCCATTCCAGAAACAAAGTCAGTTGATTTCATCAAGGTTCTAAAACTAGAATGGTAGAGATATGCTGGAAAGTACATTGTCTTGATGGGAAAGCTGTTTAGTGAAGGGAGCAAAGAGGGAAGTGAAGGATGATTCTAGTCTCTTCTAGACAGGGCAGAGGGACACTATGGCATCAGCATGCAAGATGGAAAGAATAAAACCTTTGGAATATAGTGTTCTAAGAGAGTAGGAAGTCAAATGTCCTATTAGAATTTAATCTTCCCTATTCCTCAATTGTGTTCTTGCTTTTCTTATTTGGTGTCTCCAATTGTACAGTCAACATGATCATATTAAAACCTTAAGAAATAGTAGGTCAACATTTTTTGTGTGTGTTTTGTTCCTTTGCAATAATAATTTGTGGACATATAAAAAAGTCTTCATGTTCAAATGTATTAAAACTTTTTCTTCCTTTTTCCTCCTTTCCTATTTTTTGTTTCTATATTTTCCAATTCTCCTAGAATCTCAGAAGTTTAGAACTAGAGACTTAGAGAGGGAGAAAGAGAGAGACAGAGAGAGAGAGAGAGAGAGAGAGACAGAGAGAGAGAGAGACAGAGACAGAGACAGAGACAGAGACAGAGAGACAGACAGAGAGAGAGATCATCCTGATCAAATGAGGACTCAGACCTGTCTCCCAACCCCAGGGCTCTTTCTACTACACCATGTGTCCTCCCTAAGAACTTAAATTTATAATGGACAATGAGGCTTAGAAAGCAATGTCCTTACAGACACTGGGGGAGTGAGGTAATCTTAACAGTATCATTTTATAAGTGGGAAGACTGAAATTGAAGTATACCTTGTCCAAAATAAAGGTACATAGCGATTGATTGAGTCAGGATTTTACCCAAGGTCTTCTGACTTTTATGTACGATACCATTTGCACTACTCTAAAAGGTTGCTACCCTGCTGCTACAACAAATTGACGCAAAGGCTAGTTCTTTACAAATCTGTAGGAATAGTAGAACCTATAGACTTTTAGACTAGATGATCTCTAAGTTCTTTTCCTCTTCTGAGATCTGATGATTCTGGTAACATGTTGCTGGTCCACACCTGCATTTTGATATATTATATCTTTAAAAAAAAGTTGCTCTGCCATTTTCTAAGCAACAATGAGAGTGTTAAAATGATTGAACCAAATGATCTGACTTAGCATTATGGTTACCCTAAAATAATAATAATCATGGTGCTGCCACCAAAAGTCTTCCCTTAATTTTGGTTACCCTGAGGTTATAAAAAAGACAGCAATGAGGAGGTAAAAGGAATTCCTCAAAGATACATTGGAAGTGGTTTGAATTTAAACTGCTGATGGATACCATAGGAAATCTTATATTCTCCTTTGGCTTACTGTCTTTGTAGTAAAGCCAAGTTCTTCAAAAATAGTTAATTGTAGGTTCAATAAAATGTTTAGCTGACAGATGTAAGCCCTCATCATTTCTACACATAATATGTTACAGAAGTCTTTGTTGTTTCAGCACTGTGTAAGAAGTGCTAGGTTGGACAAGCATGGGCACATCTGAGAACCTTTAAGGGGAAAAAGTCCCAGCTTTAAACATGATGAAAATGTGTATCCGTGTCAAAAAGCAATCCTCTCTAATTCATTCATTCGTTCAGTAAACAATTTTTTAGTGCTTATCATATTCTAAATACAGTGCTAGATATAGATTTATCTTGTGTATCTAGGGAAGGAAGGTATAAAGTCCAGTCTTAGAAAGCAGAAACACAATTCCTCACCCATTCACAACTAATGCCTTAGAAGAAGCAATGACTTTGAGACTCTAATGATTTGTCTGCTATTTGCTTTCGCACTTCATGCATCATGAGCAGAGGACAGTCCCCTCCCTAGAAATCTCCTTCCACCTCCTCCTCAGTTTTACTGTTGGCTTCCAAAGGCCTAACTAATTCTGAGCTGCAGTGTTTTGAGTGGCAGAAACCACGGAGGAATGTCCCAAACCACAACAAAACATCATTCATATGGAATTTTTTTAAAGAAAAAAGTCATGAAAGGATTCCTTTTATATTACTTTTAGTTAAAAAGAAAGTCTGCACTCCTTCCCACTCCTGCTTCCTCCCTCTGCCATCCCCTCCCTCCTACATACAGCCTAAATGGAGCCAAAACTGACCAACTGTCTCAGGTTCTTCCTTTGGAAGACACCCACTAAACCTTTCTTATTGATTAATTGAAAACAACCATGAATAATGACCTCATTCTTCCAGGATCGTTGCTCAACTATAAAACCTAAAAGAATTATATTTGCTCAACTGTGTTACTGTGTTTGCCCTGACATAAGGGCAGGTGCTAATGGGTAACTGGCTCTCATTTTTCTGTTGAAGGAAAAAAAGGAAAAAATCCTCTATAGTGACTCTTGTACTACATAGAACTGATTTGACAAATGATTGTTAGTAGCTCCTTCTGTCAGTTCTCTTGGGGACTCTGCATTTAGTCCAGTCTTTGTTCAAATGGAGAAATTGAGGAACAGAGGAGGAAATTGGAGAAAACAGTGGAGTCCTTTGTCTGGAGTCCCAAGGTCCAGACGAAGTCTGGGGAACTCTTAATCTGCCATGTAGTGTGGCTGAAAGGACCTTGGATCTGGAAGGAATTCTGTCATGACATTTAGTCACTTTGGGCCTCAGTTTCCTCATATAAAATAGGATAGGCATTATTATCCCTATTTATCTCACAAAGATATTGTGAGAACTGGTTACATATAGGAAGTTTTTACTAAGGGAGCCTTGGAAACAGCAATAGAGCAAGCTAAAATGTAAAATGTCCTCCTACAAAAGGAGGACAAGGGGAATTGAACTTTCTTGCTGGGACCAAATATCTGTGTGTGTATAGCCCTGTTTTATGAGAGTAAAAAGGCACTCTCAGAGCGTTAGAGTTGGAAGGGACCTTGAAGGTCATCCTTCCGAGTCCTATCATTTTTCAGGTGGGCCTAGTGAGACTCATAGACAAAGTGACCATTGCTTACTAAATAGAATTTTGAAGGACCTCCAATTTATTCATGGCAGAACCAGGGGTAGGATAAAAGTATTCTAACTCCTGTCCAATGAGATGAAGGGGCCTTAAGTGTCATCTGTGGATATTTATTCACCAGGACAGCAAGAACAGAACTGTTCTCTTCTATTCCAAGTGGCTCTGGAAGTTACAAAAAACTGAATCCACTGATATCCTGAATAACAAATTATAATTCACCATAGTAATTTCTTAGAGAGGAGTCGCTGTGTGGAAGCAGCTGTGCTATGACCACTGTGGTTGACTTTGGATGTAAACAACTGGCTTGGATTACCTTCCTTCTCATTCTCATGCCAGCTTTGATACTGGATTTTTAAATGAGGAAAGACCCTGAGTCCATTTTGAAGTTAGTCAAAATGATGATGTGGTCAGTTCCTTTTTCTGCACGGCTTTGCTTGCTTTTTTTTTTTTTTTTTTTTTTGTCAAGTGGTCTGGAACATGGAAGTGTGACACCATAAAAAGAGGAAATAAATGCATTTAAATTCACTTTTTGTTGGTGTGTATTTGTTTCTTTAATAATTCGGCTTTATTTTAAATTGTTATTTGTTTTCCAGAAAGTGTTTCTAGAAACCCTATTTAATAAGTATCTTGTTTCAGGTAGAAAGAGGGAGAATTTGGTAAACACAGTTCAGGATGTTTCTATTTGGTAGTTAGGTGACTCACGGGATAGAGTGCTGGGACTGAAGTCAGGAATACGTGAGTTCAATCCAGCCTCAGACACCTACTAGCTGTGTGACCCTGGGCAAGTCACTTAACCTTGTGTACTTCAGTTTTCTCTGTAAAATTTTATCTGTAAAAATTAATATTAAAAAAGGAATTGGCAAACCACTCCTGTGTCTTTGCGAAGAAAACTCCAAATAGGGTCATAAAGAGTCCGACACAATTGAGAAACAAAATTTGAAAGAGTCAGTGTGAATGTGGGTTTCATTTTCCTCATTTATGAAATGAGGGGGTTGGATCAGATAACCTCTAAGGACCTTCCAACTTCTACATGTATGATCCTATCATCATAGAATTTTAGAGTAGGAAGAGACTTTAAAACAAAACTCTCACCAGATGCAGAAATCCCCCTTTTAACATCCCATCTCTGTTTTTCTTAAACACTTCTAGTCATAGAAACTTGCTGCTTCAGAATGAAGTCCATTTGACTTTTTATACAACTCAGATTGTTTTTTTTTTTTTAATGACTATATGTCCTATGTGATGGACACTAAAAGATTTTTAAAAATTCACAAATCACGGGTGGTTCCTGCCCCTAAGGAAAGGTCTGAATTGGAGGAATGTGTAACTTCAATCATTGAGGAATCTGTGATTTCAAAAATATTGGTACTCCTTCCCAGGATTAGAGAGTATGGTCTATCCAGGTCTAACTGTCTTTTGTGCTTCTTGTCAATGTCTTCCAACCAATTCTCCACAAGAGGTCTCACCACCATATTAGTAACCTTTCACTTGATCTGTTGATATTTATGTGGACACATCAGTCATCCTTCATTCTTGCTACGTGACTGGCCTATCCTTTCATCTGGTCATACATCTCTGTGATGGCACCCTTATGTTACTTTTCCTGTGCAATTCATCATTTGTAATGTGTTTCAGTTAGCTCACATGCCATTGCCCTCTGGCTGACCCCTTAGCTTCAATTCTTAGTAGAACATTATATTTCATGATTCAAAATATTCTTGGGATGATGGTCATGGAAATAAATTTAATTTGATTCAATAAACATTCATTAAATGTCTAGTGTATGCAGAGCATAGGATTCTATTATAGATCCCCCTGAAAAAGGGAAACTCAGAAAGAGAGCCAATCTGCTAGGGAAGATGAGGAGTTGAGTTTGTGATATATCTAGTTCTGAGGTGACATTGAGTCCTTTTAGTAAAAATGCTCAGTGAGAGTTGGACGTAAGAAATTGGAATGTGAGTGACAAGGCAAGACAAGAAATGAAGATTTGACAACCCTCAGATTAGAACTGACAAAGTTATATTGCCTTCCCATTAGACTATTGGTTTCTTGAGAGCAGGAACATCTTTTGCTTTTCTTTGTATGTCTACCACATGGCACAATGCCTGGCATAGGGAATATCTTTAATATATATACATATACATTGAGTAACTAACTGGATAGGGCACTGGATTTGGACTCACAGGATCTGAATCCCAGGTCTGCTACTCACTACCAGTGTGACCTTGGAAAATTATTTAACTTCTCTTGTCCTGAGATTCCTCAATTATAAAATGAAGATCTTGGACTACAAGATCTCTAAGGTCTCCTCCCATGCTAAATCCTACAAAGGCATACCAACAGCTGAACTTTCTGAGGGAGAAGCTATAAAGAGAGGAGAGTGGAAGACCAAGTAATAAACCTTAGAGGGCGAAAGACTTATAGTGAGTAAACTGGAATGAGAGGAGCCAGCAAAGAAAAAAGGAATAAGAAGAAAAAATATAAAAGGAATAAGGAACCATCTGCCTAAAGTCAGGAATGAGAAAAGAGAAGTGGAAGTATCAAATGTAACAGACAAGAGAGTGGCAACAGAAGAGAGAAGAGGGAGAAAAGGCCTGTATTAATATGGAAGTTTTTGGTATTCAAGGACCATCTCTAATAGAGTAATGGGGAGTAATGGGGATAGAAGCTAGAAGAATGTGGTTATGAAACAGAAGAAAATGGAGCCATCAGTGTAGTCCACTATTTGAAAAATTTGTCAGCAAAAGAAAGAAGACATATAGAATGCTGGAGGAAAAGCGGGGCCCAGTGACAATTTCTCCCATTTCCTTTTCTCTCCTCTAAGATGGGGAGGCAATTGAAAGGGAGAAATCAGTTATATTGTATGGAGGGCAATTTTGGGGGAGAGCAAGGGCCTAAGGGAGACACAATAGTATGGTAAGAAATGAGATGTAAATGTTGTTTCAGTTGTGCCAGCTCTCCATGACCCCATTTGAGATTCTCTTGGCAAAAAGACCAGAGTGGTTTGCCATTTCCTTCTCATTTTAGAGATGAGAAACTCAGTTCAGTGACTTGCCCAGGATGACACAGATAGTAAGTATCTGAGGCTAGATTTGAACTCAGGTCCTCCTGACTTCAGATGCAGCACTCTATCAGTTATGCCAACTAGCTGCCTCCTGGGTGACGTGTAGAGGAGGAGGAATAACTCTTCAGTCAAGACTAAAATGAAAGATGAAAGATTAGATTTAAAAAAGATATAGTTGAATAAGGATCAAGGAGACATAAAGGCAGCTGTAACTTATTGGAAATAACAGTAAGTTTTAGAGTGAGAAGACTTGGGATTGAAACTATATTCTTCCACTTACTAGTTTTGTGACTTTGGGCAAGTAAACTTCTTTGAACTCTACAACAAAGCAGTCAAAATGACAGACTGGCACTCAGGATATGTGTGTTTGTTCTTCGTTGCCAAAGAAGACCATGCCATCAGAGAAATGATGACATGACTTGCACTTGACTTTGTTTTGACTGAGGGAAGGCTGTGCAGGTCACCAGCCTCACTTCTCCTCCAGAGTCATCTGAATCCAGTGACCATATTCATCAGGATGACTAGAGATGACCCAGGATGAGGCATTTGGGGTTAAGTCACTTGCCCAATATCACAGAGCTAGTGAGTGTCAAGGGAACTCAGGTCCTCCTGAATCCTGCACTGATGCTCTATCCACTGCACCACCTATCTACATTCAGGGTATCTACTTTGCTGAATGGGTAAGCTATGGATTTTATTGTTGCTGTTACCCTTCTCTTGAAGAGATCCAATGGCATCACAGGGTGATGTCTTGATTTGCTGGTGAATTTCATGTACAATGGCATCACCCTCAGGAGACTGACATTGTATGCCATTGGCCTACTTCCAGAAGGAATGACTACCAACACCAATGATATTTTTGTGATGGTGAATTAGGACATCTTTTGTCTCAGTTCTGAAGCTATGGATATGACTCAACAAAGACGAAATAACCTGAGGCAATGTGCTAGATTAGAAAAACAACAAAAGAAAACACACTTGTGTTAAGAAGTTGCCTATCAGTTGTAATTCAATGGAAGAAAAACAAGTGGAGTTCACACTTCTCCTAGGGGCACACTACCCTGCTTGGGAAGTCCCATGATCCCTAGTCATGTTTAGGGGCATATCACATGGATTCTCCTAATGCACTGGAAAGCAGTGGACAGCAGAAGCTAGTCCAGGCTAGCTCCCTGACCCTGCCTGGGAAGTCCTATGATTCCCACAACCATGTTTCTCACAAGATGATTCATAATCACTTCAAAGCAAGTGGTAGTTCAGCTGAGAAGACTAGCAGAGAGAAGCTAAACCACAGAAGCATTCTGGCATCGTTTCCAAACCCAGAGGTATTGAAGTTGGTGTATACATTGCTAGGTGTATGAGTTGTCTGAGTTACTAATCCTTCCTGTTAGAGTACTAGAAGTCTATTGGACAGTGTACTCTCATGTATATGGGTAGATTTATCTCTGTTATTTACCTGCTATTTTGTTTAATTAAATGCCCTTGCCTAGAATTAAGGGATTCTCTCATTTAAGCTGATGCAAAAGAAGATCAGATGAGCTTATAAGCTGTGGTCTTGAATCGATATGGAACTGGTGGGTAACCTGAACCTAGGTATAACTCTTAGCTTGAGTAGGGCCCGGGCTACATTTATTGATATTTATACAGGTAGAATTAGTAGAATCAGTGGAATTAATGCTCCTTGAGAACAGATAATGTTGATGACGATGATGACGATGAAAATTGCAAGAAGGGATATTGGTTTTGCTCTTGTTTTGCTTCCACAAATGTTCTAGAAAAATAGTAAAACTGCAAGACTGATGGGAGCTTGTGATAGGATAAGCCTGAATAACCTGTTCTGCAAGGATGATGGTCAAGTACATCTTGGCCTCTGGGGAAAAATTAGATGGGTGGGTACACAGCAAACAGCTCAGACCCTAGCCTCACTACCTTGCCTATGTAATCTGCATAAGGAGGGAATGTAGGGAAATAAAGTGAAGAATTTGAGGAATCTGACTAACCCTAACTCTACCAGGAAGGACAGAATTGTATAACCTCACTCCTGCCTTTATATCAATGTGGGTGTTCCCATGAGCACCATACTGCTTCTTCTAGAGAAGTATAAAAATAAATATCTTCCTCTGACCCCTCTGTCTCTGAATTCTTTCAGTGAGAAGCTATCACATGGGTCTTCCAGAAGGTTCTATGGGAAGGGAAGCAATAGGTAGTAGAAGCTCATTCTGGGTTAACTCCCTGACCTTGCCTGGGAAGCCCTGTGATCCCCACAGCTGTGCTAAGGTACATATCATGTAGATTCTCCTAGGGGCACACTACACTGCTTGGGAAGTTCTATGATCCCTAGTCATGTTTAGGGGCATATCACATGGATTCTCCTAATGCACTGGAAAGCAGTGGACAGAAGAAGCTAGTCCAGGCTAGCTCCCTGACCCTGCCTGGGAAGTCCTATGATCCCCACAACCATGTTTCTCACAAGATGATTCATAATTAGCACATGATGATTCTTAAATTTTAAATAAAAAAATACAATTAATTAAATTATTTATAAAACAATCTGATCAGGAATCATACAAAAGGAAAAGAATAAATGTATATTGACACTGATAAGATCACAGATCCATTGATGTTTTGAAATACAGTATTAGTCTCATTGTCATTTAGGAATGTAATATAGTTGATTTAAATGCTCCCAAAGGCATTCAACCAATCAATCACCAAGTGTTCATTCAGCACCTAATACAGATATAATATAGGACACAAGAGATACAAAGACAAAAATATAAAAACTCTCCTCAAGAACTTTTCCTTCCTTCAAGAGAGATAATTTAGAGAAGCACTAGCAACTTGGGCACCAGGAAAGTCCTTATATAAAAAATAATATGAACTGAGCTTTGGAAGAAATGAAGGATAGTAAGAGGCAGAGGTAAGAAGAAAGTGCATTCCAGTAATGAGGAACAGCCTACACAAAAAACAAAGAGTGTTGTGTGTGGGCAACAAAAAGAAGTTCTGTTTGGTTTAACCATAAGGGCTAGAATGTATAACAGTACTGGGAAGGTAGTTTGGAACCAGACTGTAAATGATGTTTAATGAATAACAGTGGAGTTTGTATTTGATCCTAGAGGAAACAGAAAGGCATCAAAGTTTATTTAGTGTGGAAATAACATGGGCACATCTGTGATTTAGGAGTATTGCTATGATACTTTGCAATAGACTGGAGAAGGGAGAGACTTGAGACTGGACTATCAATTAGGAAGCTATGATAATAGTCCATGTGAGAGATGATGAGAATGAACTAGGATACAGGCTATATTGAGTGAAGGGGAGATAGATGGGAGTGATATTGTAGAGATAGGATTGACAAGCCTAGGAAATTGATTGAATATATAGGGTGAGGGCTAGTGAGAAGTTGAGAATGGCTCTAGTGTTGGGAACTTGGGTGACTGGAAGGCTACTGGTGCCCTCAAAAAAATTAGGAAGTGTGTTTGGAGGAAGAGGAGTGATAATGAGCTCTGTTTGGCATATGTTCTGACAGGAAGGCTGAAGATGTGAGGAAAAAGGAATCAGTCTGAAACACCTGACTTAGAATTTGCTAGAGAATTAACAAGAGATGTATTAAAGGACTGCTGGGCTGCAATTAGGGAAAAATATATTAGAAACATTCATACTAAGGCTTAATGGGTCATTAGTGCTGGAGAATATTCTATTGCTTGAAGATGACTGCTCTCAAATGAGAGTTTTCCATTCACATGTTTGCAGTTCATGACAGAATTGTCCTCAAAAGATACTATCTTAGCATAGTCTAATTAGGGTCCTTAGTGGTTTAATTCCAGGAACAGAATAAACAGAGGATTGTATTTATAGTGTTATGGTTATGGTGCTTAGTGGCTGAAATTATTGAATGGACTTGTTTTTACTTGCAAAAGAAGTTGGAGAGTATAAGTTTATTCAATTCAATAAAGATTTTAATGAGCACCCACTATGTATGAGGCACTGTGTCAGGGAATGAGAAATGATGAAAATTGACTAATTTTGCGGGGGGCGGAATTTAAGTTTAGGCCATTGCTATTCTGGGGCTTTTGTGATTATTAATGCTTAGGAAGACATATTATTCCTTGTCTGGCTAAGTGAAGGTGTGAAAACTTGGCCCAAACTTAGAGAAATGTTTTGTTGCAATGACAACTTCCATTGACCTCGTTTTGTTTTTTTTTTTTTTATTCCCCAAACATTTAATGATTAAAACATGGTATTAAGTTACCAGTCTGACATATTGGTAATAAGTTTAATTTTTGGTGTATAAATATTAAAAGTCATGATATAAAATAAAATTACCTGGGTTTTACCTTATCTAGGTTGCAAACTTCTTGAGGGTAGAGATGAATTTTAATAGTTCTAGCCTATAAAGTTTGTAAAGAACTTTAAAGGACAGACATTATTGCCATTTTACATGTGAAAAAAACAAGCTTCAAGAAGTTAATTGACATGTCAATGATCACATACTTAGTAAACTAGTAAACTAAAGTTAGTAAATTTAGTAACTAAACTAAATTTAGTAAACTAAATTCAGTTCAATTTAACAAACACTTATTAATTGCCTACCATGCGCCAGGCTATAGACATACTGAAACAAAACAAAATGAAATAAAGCAAAATAGTACCAAAGCTCATGTAAGGCACCTATTTGGTGCGGTGGATAAAGTACTGGGCTTGGAATCAAGAAGACTTATCTTCCTGAGTTCAAATCTGACTCTGATACTTAGTAGCTGTGTGGTCCTGGGCAAGTCATTTAACCCAGTTTACTTCAGTTTCCTCATCTGTAAAAGTGAGCTAGAGAAGGAAATAGCAAACAACTCCAGTGTTTTTGTCAAGAAAAACTCAAAAATGGGGTCATGAACAGTGGGACATGACTGAAATGACTGAATAACAACCACCTCAAAAGCTCGTGTAACTTATATTCTACTGGAATCACAGTTCCCAACATCCTAACCTGTGTTCTGCACTTCTTCATTTCCTACACAGTCGCGTGAACATTATTCTTTCTAGAAGTTCATCATCCTATAAGATGAAATCAGTTCAATGCCTATTAATATTCCCTGCTTCTAGGACTCCTCCCTCTCTCTGATTGGAGAGAGTGGCGGGGGGGTGCATTGGAGAGCTCCTCTCTGACAATACATTTAAGTAGGGTGCCAAGGCAACTATGTCATTGCACTGTGTACCCTTCCCCCTCTTTTCAGCTTCTTTTTATGTTGTCCACCATTGGATAATGAGTTCCTTGAGGGCTACTTCAAAACAAAAGTGGCAGATTTGTGCTTAGATGCATAATTGTTAATGAATAAATATCTAGTCTCCCAAGAAGCTATCCATTTAGAAAAGAATAATATTTGTTTGCACATATTATTTACTCAAGAGAAACATGCACACACATATACATGTATATATGTATACAGATGTATATATATAAATTCTGCTACATTTGTTAAAAATCTAACTTTATAAACACATATGTATTTTCAGTCATTTTTCAGTCATTTTTTACTCTTTGTGACCTTATTTGGGTTTTTCTTGGCAAAGATACAGGAATGGTTTGCCATTTCCTTTTCTAGCTCATTTTACACATAACAAAATTGAGACAAATAGGATTAAATGAACTGCCAAGGGTCACAGAGCTAGTATATGTCTGAGGCCCTGTTTGATCTTATGAAGATGAATCTTCCTGACTTCAGGCCCAGAACTCTATCTACTCTACCACTTAGTTGCAATCTTGTGTGTGTGTGTGTGTGTGTGTGTGTGTGTGTGTGTGTGTGTGTGTGTGTGTGTGTGGTGTGTGTGTGTGTATCCCCTAATTTTTACTTTTAAGTTTTTAAATATTTTATCAACTCATCATCTGATTTATTTCCATTTTGTAGGTAAGATTATAGAAACAGAGAAAGCAGGCATATATTCAGTCAAAGACACAGTGTAAAGAAATCTATGGAAGGAGAGGAATGTAAACTTCCATCCTTTTCATTTTTCCCCAAGTCATTGAGGCACACTGCTCTGTGTGTGTGTGTGTGTGTGTGTGTGTATGATGTATGTGTGTGTGTGTGTGTATGATGTGTGTGTGTGTGTGTGTGATGTGTGTTAGAGAGAGAGAGTGACCCATTTTTCTTCCTCTAAATGGTTGGTATTACCTTTCATTTAGGGTCAGGAAGAGGAAGATTTGAATGGGAGATGATAAATTCCCTTGACTAGAGAGTTCTTCCTGTCCACTTACTTGGTATGTTGTAGATTATTTTCTAAGCATGGACTGGAATGGATGACTTCTGAATTCCCTTCCTATTCTGAGATGCTTTTTTATTTCAAATGCATCAGGTAGACAAGCTGACATTATGCAATGTACTTCAGAAAGAAATTTCCTTTCAGTTCCCATATGTTTCTTCATTTGACTAATTTCTACAGTTATATCTTCTCTCAATTCCCCTTTATTCACAAAGGTGTGGGAGAAAGGTTTCAGGAAAGGTTAATAAAGCTATGTGTTTAATATTGTCACCCAACTATTTTTTTTAATCTAAGAAAGGGCATGGAGGGGGGATGTTAATGAACAAATTCTATGCATTAAATTAAATTGGGGCATGCTGCATTCTTCTTGAAAAACTTGGGAAAGGACACAGTCACCTATTGGGGATTCCCTTCTATCCAAAGTCCTATTGGTCTACCACTAGCTCTAATTATTAAGCCAAAGTTTCTAATAATAGGGGAGAAAATTGATGAGACTCAGTTATAGTTAAAATGGTACCTCTTCTCCTTGCTCCATGAGTCAGAAATCATCCATTGTCCCTCTGTGCTACCTTTCTACTTTATATCTCTCATGGTACTTAGCACATTCTACTAATCAAGCACTTATTAGGCACCTATTACTTGCCTATCCTAAGCATTGGGGATATAGTTATAGAGAATGAAAAAATTAATATTTTCCATGTGGAAAAATTAGAATATCAGTGCATTGTTGGTAGAGTTGTGAACTCATCCAACCATTCTGGAGAACAATTTGGAACTATGCCCCCAAACCACTAAGAGGGCTTTAGACCAAAAAAATCATTAAAAAAGGTAAAAAGATCCACATATACAAAAATATTTATAGAAGCTCTTTTTGTGGTGGCAAAGAGTTAGAAATTGAGGGGAAGCCCATCAATTGGAGAATGTTGAACAAGTTGTGGTATATGAATGTAATGGAATACTATTGTTTCATAAGAAATGGTGAGCAAGCAGACTTCAAAAAAAAAAAACCTAGAAACACTTATATGAACTGATGCTGAAGTGAAGTGAGGAGAACTGGGAGAACACTGTACACAGTAGCGATAATATTGTGTGAGGACTGACTTTGTTAGACTTAGTTCTTCTCAACAATGCAATGACCTAAGACAATTTCAAAAGACTCATAATGGAAAAATGTTATCTATGTCCAGAGAAAGAACTATGAAGTCTGAATACAGATTGAAGCATACTGTTTTCTCTTTCTTTTGTTGTTTTTTGTTTTTTCTTTCTCATATTTTTTTCCTTTTGTTCTGATTCCTCTTTTAAAACATAACTATGTGGAAATATGTTTAATGTGATCATGTATATGAACATGTATAGCTTATATTAAATTGAATGCCACCTTGGGGAGAAGGAATGCAGGGAGGAAAGAGGAAATAGAACTCAAAATCTTATAAAAGCAAACACTGAAAACTAAAAATCAATTAATTAATTAAAATAAATAAATATAATGCTTCCAAGGAGCTAGCATTCTAATGGGGAAGACAACAATTACATATATAAATACATATAAAATAGATATAAAAGGTATCGACAAAAATAAATAAATAAAAGTTAAAATAAGGTCCCTTGTGAGGGAAGACAGAAATCAAGAAAGGCATCATCTAGAACCACAAAGGAAACCAATTATATTGAAATGCAGTTGAGAACATATATGCCACAGACTCTAAAAGTTAAGAACCCTAGCTTTCAAGGCAAAGTTTATATTCTAGCAGTACTGTAGTTATTTGTGTTTAATATTATTCACCAGTGATGGTTTATGACAATGAATCTTGGAATACTGTGGTGATCTCTCAGATAATCAATCTATAGGTATAGGTTCTGAGACTCATTATTGCAGCTTCAGCTCACCCTGGCAGTCTGGGACTCCAGAGTCTTGGACTCAACTGTTGGAGTTCTGGGTGTGGAGGTATATAATATAATATATATTTTCTAGTAAGATATACATTTCTTTATATAAATATAAATTTTTATGTATTTTCTAATAGTAATAATAAAAGTAAGTATATTTTCTAATATATATATACATATATATAATGTAGAAAATATATTTTCTAATAATATAGCCCATGAACCTTAAATGGTGTGCTTCTCCCCATGATTATCATTTGATAACAATGAACCAATCCTCTGTTATACCATTTAGAAAGTTCTATTGTCAAGTGATAAATGATGAAAGCATAAAATCAAAAATTCCCACCTACCCCACCTCCTCTCCTAAGTTAGGTATACATAGAGTCCCTGAGACAGTAGACTGGAACTTAGAGAGCACATGTGGCATGGAGGTAAGAGTTCCTGATTGCTAGCAGTCTTTCCCCGCCATTTGTGGAGCCATCATGATGTTCCCCTTAGATATGGTGTAGCTTTTTCCTGGACTCCCTATGAAGTCTTAAAACCTTCTTTCTTCAGTATGTCTAGTTTGACCTTGGCTCCTAATATAGATACTACCCTCAGCTGCTACTGTTGCTATTCCAGGAACACTACTAGGACAATGAGAATTCCAAATAGAGACTGATAGGAGAGGAGGGAAATTGAGGCTTTGCCTTTCCCTACTCTCCAGTGATTCTCTTTGAGAGGCTTAGCTGAAACTATTTTTTCCTCTTAGCTGCCAGTCACACAGATGCCTTAGTTCTTAACTAGCTTGCTATCTTATATAAAATCCAAACAATATAATTGATGAACTGCAGTTTAAAGCTTTTGACTGAATCCAAGTGTTCTCACCTGACAGATATCAGAATCAAGGAATAAGGCTAGTTACTTTAAGCGGTAAAAGGGGTGACTAATGGACTAAATCAACCCTTACTTTTCTCCCTGGTTTAAACCAACAATGACTTTCCTGTGAGAAGTAGTATAAAGCATGTAAAGAAAATGAGATAAGAAGAGGAAATGAGAAAGTATTATAGCAAGAATAAAAAGCAGTAAATGCACAGCCTGGTTGTCAGATTGGTCAATACCTTTGAGATATTAAAAGGGCTAGAAAAAGACCCCTAGCATGTTGGGCTGTTCCTCTAAGAAGCATTTATAAAAGGCATAGACGAGAATCACACAAGATGATCTCCTGGAGGGGGATATGATTTATATTGATGGAGGAAATAACCTTGATAAAGAAATTGCTAATTCACTTAAGTATCTAAAAGTAATGAGCATTCTGTGCCCTACTCTTCCAGAGTCAGGCTGACTACAGCTCCCCATCAAAAGACAAAGGGTATCCTGATGCCCTTGAGAATATTTCTTTCCTAATGCCTTGGGCTTAGGAACCCAAGAACAGTTTCCCCTTTGTTTTCTGTTGTGAATGATTCCTTAGTTCCATTTAAATACAAAATATCTACTAGTTTTTGCAAAGGGATATGTATTTAAAAGATATAGAAGAATAGAAATCACCAGACCCTCACCATCAGGGGCATATTCCTGCCCCCTCTTTGGAAAGAGTGGGCTCAAACTTAGCTCAATTTCCAAAAATCATTGTTCCTGCCAAGTTCACATCCAGATACTGAACAACTGCTGCATGAGTCTTATCTCAGCTACGACAGGGGTAGGTCCGGATACATCATTCCTTGAATGTTACTCATGGTTCTTCAGGGCATTGATGGGAAGATTTCTGTTAACTTAGTGGATTCTATCATTCTGTTATTCTATGGAATGGTCAGATGCTGCAAGACCTCTTTTATGATCTTACGGAACTTACAAGATGAAAATCTCCCAATTCTTTCCCTTGATATGGAAAAAGAAATGATGAGGCAAATGAAGAACTCAGGCATATATTCATGGGTCAAATGTTTGCCTTAGTGGGGGTCAGGGGGTGAAGGCATCCCACTTTATGCCATTGTTTCTCACAAGATGCCATTAGGAAAGGAATCAGACCAAGAGAAGAGCAGCCAAATATAGTGGGTGAGGCTAAGAAAAGAGTTTTTTAGCTCCAGATTTTTAATTCCAGTGCCTTTTATTCACCCTGTAGTTAAGTGAACTGGACCAATTACATAATGTCTCTGCATTCTCCAGTCCCTCTAAATTATTTCCATTACTTTACAACCTCCCTGGTCTCTTCTAAACAGTGTAATGTTATTAACACTGTCTATGTCATTAGAATCTATTACATAAATGACTGCCCATTCCTAATCTCTTCTGCTCTCTAAGGGAAGGTACCATGCTTTTGTTCCCTTTCTATAGGTTTCATAGTCTCTAAAATAGTATTTTATGCTAGGTCTTGAATTGGATTGAATACGACTTGTCCCCAAATGCTTTGTAATCAGTTTTATTGCCAACCCCAAGGTAGATATTTATTTCCACACTGTCTTGTGGATAACACATACATTATTATTTTTTGTCACACCCCCATTGCCTAATACAATCAATACCTTGCACATAGTAGATGTCAAAAATGATCGTGAAATTGAACAAAGTTGAATGTACTTTAGATACTGGGTCTAATAACAATAAGCATTATCCATTTCTCCCACCTCATTTCCTCAAAGACAGTAAATCTCTAAAGATTATTTTCATTTGTCTCATGTCTAGATTTTCCCAGCTCATACACAGACACAAAAGATTGTAACGTGTATGAATGGGAGAGCCTTTATTTCACCCCACAGAAAAATAGAGAAGACAGAACAAACTCTGGGGAGCGCAGAAAAATAAATAGAAATACATATAGCACTTGAAAAATCTGTCACTCCCCCAAAAAATTACCTTGAGTTTATCATTAAAGAAACACTAAACATCAATCCATGAGGAACCTAAGACTTCCTCCAGAAGCCAGTACTAGTCTCCCTTGGGCTACAGTAAAACTATACTTTCACCTTGTAGTTTGAATATTCCCCAGAAAGCAAAGACACATAAGGGACTTTTTTTTTTTTGCCTGAGTAACTTCCTGGTTCCAAGTAGGCTACTACTCAGGAATTATTTGGGATTCCTCTTTTTACAAGGATCATATTGAAGAAAACTAGGTTTTAAAATTCTAGAAGAGAGGTTTTTAACATTTTTGTGTGTATCATAAACCCATCTGACAGTTTAGTAAAGCCTATGGACTCCTTAGAATAATATTTTTAAATACTGGAAAGATTTGCCAAATTTCAACACAGAAATTAGATGCATTTTCTTCCATCTAAGTTTATGGATGCTTCAGGAGTCCATATATACAAATGGATCTTTATTCTAGAATTCTTGAACTCAGGATCTTGAGTTTGGAGTTAAACATGAGGCAATTTTCAACGCTGATATTACCTATGATATCTCCTTTCTTTGCCTAGAAGGCTAGATCCCAGGATATTTATGCCTAGGAAATTCAAAATTCCTTTTCTTCCATGCAGGAATTAGGGGTTGACAAATAATTTGATGAACTAAACCCTTGGGTCAAACAGATATTCTCGTGTCTATCTCTATAATGTGCTTTTGCAAAAAATCTATTAGTGACCCAATTCCTTCCATTTCTTGACCTAGGAAAATCTACTCTCAGGATCTCTACTTGAAAATTGCATACAGGTCCCTGAAACTCTCAGGTAACTTTATTCAAGGCAGCCATTTTAGTATCTGAGGGAATGGGCCTTTCCTCAGGGCAATGCTTACTCTGCTCTATACTGACCTGTCTTTGGAAGAGGAGGAGAGAAAAAAAAAAACCAAAATAGAATGAATTGATGTATCAGTTCTTAGAGAGGGACATTTTCTTTTTTCTGAAAAGAATTCATCCTCCTAACTCCCAATTCGTATACCACCATGAAGTCATAGCTATTTCCTTAGAACTCCAATTTCCGAAATATGATCAATAGCTCTCTGCATTAGGTACCAGTGAATACTCATATTCCATGGAGAGGTACCCTTTAGATTTCACCAGAAGTTTATGTCCTATTATCTCATTAAAGTGACTGAAGAATTCAACAAGTTGATCAGGGATTTCTTTGATCAATGTTTTTGTAACAGAATAAGCTGCCTTAGGGAGTAATGATTTTTCTAGCACTGACTGCCTAAAAATGTAGGCTACGTAAACTGCTTGTCAAGTTTTGTAGCAGGGATTTATTCATACATTGAATAAAAGTTTGACTAGTTACTTCCTAAAGTCCTTTTCAAATGAAAAACATTAAGATTTTTTGTCCTTCAACTGTGCTTAAAATTTTTAAATTTATGAAAAGTCTATAGTCAATACAAATAGTACAAAACAGACACCTGGCATATTCTAAGAAAGCATGATTCATGTCAAAAGTAATAAAAGCTCACATTTTAATAAAGTTTTAAGATTTACAAAGTAGGCTAAGATGGCAGAGTAAGGTAGGAACTTGCCTGAGTTCTCCCAAATTCCCCTCCAAACAACTTTAGAGTACCATTACAAAATGAATTCTGGAGAGGTAGAACCAACAAAAAGATGAGATGAAACAATTTTTCAAGCCAAGACAACTTATATAGTTAACTAGGAAGGTCTGTTTTACTGAGGTGATAGTGGAGCATGGTGCATTGTAAGCAACCTGGGCAAACTGGTAGCAAGCCTACCATGCAATGTAGCAACAAGGCCCAGTTGCCCAGCCTGCAAGCAATCAAAAAGGCCCTAAGTACCTGCTGCCCCATTCTCCTCCTCCAGCCCTATTACAAAATAGCAGTGAGTCCCCACATCCTGGTATAAACCAGTAATAGGCCCCATGCCAGCAACTGAGTGAAAGTCTTTGGGGAAACTGAATCAACTCTCAGAGCTCTCAGTTCACAAAGGGTAAGGGGGCTAGATAACTGCTCGGAAGGAGATTACAGAGGAAACTTTGTTGGCAGGACTCTCTATTGCATTTTCCAAATAGGGATCTGGTGGCTGACCTGGGTCATAATCCCCAGGTGAGGAGATCTGCCACACTTCAGGATATGAGGTAGAGGAGCAGAGATCCTGGTCACAGGCCAGGGCAGAGAAAAAAAAAAGTGCTTGGGTTCACTCATAGACCAGAGAACAAGCAAGGAAAACAATGAATGCACCTCTTCTTAGATCATACTAACTTGCAAGAATAAAAGTCCCCAGGATTAGCTCTGAAAGTAGCAGTATGAAGAAAAATGATAGACAATGCTCCTCTCAACCCCAAAAGCACAGCCCAACTTTAAAATAAAACTACAAGCCAAGAAATAGGTCTGGGAAATGAACAGAAAGAACTTAAGAACTTAAATAATGAAAGTTATTGTGACAAGGAAAGTTAAAATGCAAATTCAGGAAGACAAAAATGTCAAAACAGGTACATGTAAAGCCTCAAAGAAAAATATAGATTGATGTCAGGCCAAAAAAGGACTGGAAGAGCTCAAGAAGGATTTTAAAAATAGTATAAGACAATTAGAAAAAAAATTGGGAAAATAAATGAGAGTGATGAAAGAGAATCATAAAAGAAGTCAATAACTTGGTAAAGGAGGCAGTAAAACATAGAAAAATATGTACAAAAATTCACTGAAGAAAATAACTCTTTAAAAGGCATAATTTTTCAAATGGAAAGGAAAGTACAAAAGCTCACTGAAGAAAATAATTTCAAAAAAATTAGAAGTGGACAAATGAAAACTAATGACTCCATGAGACATCAAGAAACAATTAAACAAAATCAAAGAAATGAAAAACTAGAAGAAAATGTGAAATTAACTCAACAGTTAATCTGGAAAATACATTGAGGAGGGATAGTTTAAAAATTATGGGACCAGCAGAGCTCCATGACCAAAATAAAGAGGCTAGACATCATATTTCAAGAAATTATCAAGGTAAACTGCTCTGATATCCTAGAACCAGAGGAAAAATTAGAAATAGAAAGAACTCATTAATCATCTCCTGTGAGAGATCTCACAATGAAAACTCCCAGGAATAGCAGAGTCAGATTCCAAACTTCCTAGACCAAGTAGAAAATTCTATAAGCAGCCAGAAAAAAATATTCAAATATTGTGGAGCCATAATCAAGATTAAATGGAATTTAGCAACATCAACATTAAAGAATCAGAAGGCTTCTAGTGTGATATTCTAAAAGGCAAATGAACTAGGATTACAACCAAGAATCACCTACCCAGTGTGAAAACTAAGTATAATCTTTCAGGGAAAAAGTGGATATTCAATTAGATAGAGAACTCTCAACCATGCCTGATGAAAAGACTAGAGCTAATTAGAAAACTTGATTTTCAAATAAAGGCCTCAAGAGCAGTATAAAGGGTAAACAGAAAAGAGAAAACAATGAGATAAAACATTAATTGCTCATGGGTAGGCCAAACCAATATAATAAAAATGACAATTCAACCTAAACTAACTTACTTATTCAGTCCATACCAATCAAACAACCAAAACTTATTTTATAGAGCTGGAAAAAAAATAATAGACTTAATTGGGAAGAACAAAGGTCAAGAATATCAAGGAAATTAATAGGGAAAAAAAGTGAAGAAAGGTAGTCTAGCTATATCAGATTTCAAACTACTTTATGAAGTGGCCATCATCAAAATAATCTGGTACTGGCTAAGAAACAGAATGATATATAAGTGGAATACATTAGGCATACAATACACAATAGTAAATGTTCACACTAATCTAATGTTTGAGAAACCCAAAGACCCAAGCTTTTGGAATAAAACCTCACCATTTGACAAAAACTGTTAGGAAAACTAGAAAAAAGTTTGGCAGAAACTAGGCAGAGACCAACATCTCACACTACATATCAAGATAATGTCAAAATAGGCACAGGATTCAGATATAAAGGATGTTATCATGGGGAAGTTAGAAGAACATGAATTAGTTTACCTATCAAGTCTGTGGATAAGGCAAAAATTTAGTACTAAACAAGAGAGAGTCTTATGAGATGGGTGATAGATAATTTTGATTGTATTAAAAAAGCTTTTGCACAAATAAAAGCAATACAACCAAGATTAGAATGAAAGCAGAAAGCATGGGAGAGGGAGTTGTTTACAACAAATATCTCTCATAAAAAACTCATTTCTCAAATATATTGAAAACTGAGGCAAATGTATAAGAATATGTCATTCCCTCATTGATTAATGATCAAAGGGTATGAACAGATAGTTTCAAGATGAAGAAATCAAAGCTGTCTATAATCATATGAAGAAATGCTCTAAATCACTATTGATTAGAGAATTGCAAATTAAAACAACCTCATACTTATCAGATTGGCTAATATCACAGAAAAGGAAAATGATAAATGTTCAAGAGGATGTGAGAAAATTGAAACTCTAATACACTGTTTGTAGATTTGTCAATTGATCCATCGATTTTGGAGAACAATTTGCAACTATTCCAAGAGGGGTGTAAAACACTGCATGTTCTTTAACCGAGCAATATTACCACTAGATTTGTATCTCGAGATAAAAAAAAAAAAATGGAATCAGAGATGTCAGAATGGCTAGCACACTTTCCACAAAACCAGTCAAATACCTGTTAAAAAAATAACTCTAAACAAATTCTGGAGTGGCAGAACCCACAGAATAATGGAGTGAGGCAAGTTTCCAGCTCAAGATAGCCTGGAAGGTTGACAGAAAGTGTGTATCACCTCATGCTGGGGGTAGAGCACAATCCAGTGTGGGCCACATTGGCACACATAAGACCTGAGCAGGCCTTGGGAACCTGAATTTCAGGTACCTGTAGCAGTTTCCAGACTTTATGAACCCAAAACACCTGGGACAAATTGGAAAGTCAGTGGAAAAAACTTGTGTGACCTGTATGAGAGAGTAGAGTGGTTGGACCCCAGCCCCAAGGAGGCAGTAGGGATTGAGGGACCCATGGCAGCCATAAAAAGCTGCAGCAGCAGCAGCAGCAGGGGCATGATCAGTGGCAGCAGCAGTGACTTTTTCTGGCACTATAGGCCCACAGATTGTGGGGAGATCTAGTGACTGCCAGTACACCCTACCCCCACTGGAAGCAGAAAATTACCTTGACAAGGAGCTCAAAAGTCAAATAAGTGGCTAGGGAAACAAGCAAAAACTGGAAAAAGAATCAGACTATAGAATCTTATTTGCGTGACCAGGAAGACCAAAGTAGACAAACAGAAGACAACAAAGTCAAAGCTTGTGCATACAAACCTCCAAGAAAAATGTTAACTGGTTTCAGGCCATGGAAGAGCTCAGAAAGGATTATGAAAATCAAGTAGGAGAAGCAGAGGAAAAAGTGGGAAGACAGATGAGAGTGATATAGGAAAATCATGAAAAACAAGTCAACGGGTTGCTAAAGAAGAACCAAAAGAGTGCTGAAGAAAATAACACTTTAAAAAATAGACTAACCCAAATGGCAAAAGAGGTCCAAAAAGCCAATGAGGAGAAGAATGACTTAAAAGCAGAATTGGACAGATGGGAAAGGAGGTCCCAAAGTTCACTGAAAGAAAAAAATTCCTTAAAGACTAGAATGGAGCAGATGGAAGCTAATAAGCATGAAAAATCAAGAAATTACAAAACAAAGACAAAGGAATGAAAAAATAGCAGACAATGCGAAATATCTCACTGGGAAAAAAAATTGACTTGGAAAATAGATCCAGGAGAGACAATTTAAAAATTATGGGACTACCTGAAAGCCATGATAAAAAAAAAGGGCCTAGATATCATCTTTCAAGTTATTATCAAGGAAAAGTGTCCTGATGTTCTAGAACCAGAGGGTAAAATAGTTTTGAAAGAATCTATCAATCATCTGCTGAAAGAGATACCAAAAGGAAAACTCCTAGGAATATTGTAGCCAAATTCCAGAGCTTCCAGGTCAAGTAGAAAATATTGCAAGCAGCCAGAAAGAAACAATTCAAGTATTATGGAAATACAATGAAGATAACACAAGATCTAACAGCTTCTATATTAAGGAATTAGAAGGCTTGGAACATGATATTCCAGAGATCAAAGGAGCTAGGATTAAAACTAAGTATCACCAATCCAGCAAAATTGAGTATAACACTTCAGGAGAAAAATTGGTCATTCAATGAAATAGAGGACTTTCAAGCATTCTTGTTGAAATGACAGGAGCTGAATAGAAAGTCTGACTTTCAAACACAAAGAGAAATTATAAGGGACTTACTAAATTGGAAGTGTTTAGATTCCTACATGAAAGGTCATAATTATAACTATTGAGATTTTTCTCGGTATTAGGATAGTTAGAGTGATTATATACATATAGACAAAGAACATGGGGTGAGTTGAATAGGTAGGGATGATAGCTAAAATAAATAAAAGTAAGGGGCGAGAGAGGAAGTATTGGGAGGAAAAAGGGAAAAAAATGAATGGGGCAAATTATCTCACATAAAAGAGGTTTAGAAAAAGCTTTTCCAATGGAGGTGAAGAGGGGGGAGGTGAGAGGGAAAGAGTGAACCTTACTCTCATAGAATTTGGCTTAAGGAGGGAATATTATGCACACTCAATTTGTTATGAAAATCTATCTTACACTACAGGAAAGTAGAGGGGAAAGGGATAAACAGGGGTTGGGAGGATGATAGAAGGGAGGGCAAATGGGAGGAGGGGGTAGTTGGAAATAAACACTTTTGAGGAGGGATAGTGTAAAAAAGAATAGAATAAATGGAGAGCAGGATAAGATGGAGGGAACTATAAGAAGTCTTTTACATCATGACCGTTATGGAAGCATTTTGCATAATTACACATGTATAACCTATATTGAATTGCTTGCCTTCTCAGTGGGAATGGGTGGGGAGAGAGGAAGGGAGAATAGTTGGAACTCAAAGTTTTAAAAACAAATGTTAAAAATTGTTTATATATGTAACTGGGAAATAAGATATACAGGCAAAGGGGTACAGAAATCTGTCTTGCCCTACAGGAAAATAGAGGGGATGGTGAAAAGAGAAGGGAAAGGCCTGATAGAAGGGAGGGCAGATTGGAGGAAGTGGTAATCAGAATTCACTTTGTCTTGGGGTGGGCAGAAGAGAGAGAGGGTGAAAAATATCTTATGGAAGTGTCTGTTGAAAACTAAAAATAAATATTTTTTTTAAAAAGATCAAATAAAGGAAAAAGAACTTATTTGTATAAAAAATAGAAATTCTTTTTTTCTAAATTGGAAATTGGGGAATGGTTGAACAAATTGTGCTATGTGACTGTGGTGGAATACTCCTGTGCTCTGAGAAATAATGAGCCAGATGGTTTTAGAAAAACTTTTTAAGACTTACTTGAACTGATGTAAAGTGAAGTGACCAGAACCAGGAGATCATTCTACACATTAATAGCAATATCGTAGGATGACTGCTGTGAATGATTTAACTTGTCTCAGCAATACAATGATCCAAGAAAATTCCAAAGGATTCATGATGAAAAATGCTATCCACCTCCAGAGAAAGAACTAATGGAATCTGAATGCAGATTGAAACATACTATTTTTCATTTTATTTTTTTATGGATTTTTTTTGATCTGTGTTTTCTTTCGCAACATGACTAATACAGAAAGATATTTTGCATGATTGCACATGTATAATATCAAATTGCTAACTGTCTCAGGAAGAGAAGAGCGGAGGGAGGGAGAGAATTTGCAACTTAAAATTTTAAAAGAAAGGATGTTAAAAATTGTTTTTATATGCAATTGTGAAAAACAAAATATTATTTAAAAAAATTAGCATGCAGTTTTCCCCACTATATTCCTTGGTGGATAGTGCAAGTATTGTTATTTCTGTCTTGTTTATTCAAACTAAAGCTCAGGGATGTTAAGATGATACATAATTAGTCAGTATGAAATGTGAGAATCAAGCATATCGTAGCCTACTGAACAGATCATGTATGTGTTCAATTGCATGGACTGTAGGTGTGGAGTACTTTACCAAAGGGAACAAAAAAACAGTCCTTCACCTTGACAAACTATTTACCTTCAAGGTAAGTGATGAGTTGGGGAAAGAGTGCTTGAAATTGAAGAGTAGAGTCAAGGCAAATTGATAGTGGCAGACTTGGAAATGTTTCAGCCTAAGGTACAGTGAAGCAGTCAGATAAAGGAACAGCTCTTCTCAGATAGTGGAAGTCCTGATGCATGGATTAGGAGTGGGTTGGGGAAGAAATTCTAGAAGGAAGGGAAAACAAGGACCTGCTAGGAAGAGACTTCCCCTAAGGTGTATATAAAGGCAAATCTATCTATCCTTCCTAGGTTCCTTATGTAGAATACTAGATTCTAGGTCCCAGGTAACAGGTACATGGTCCTGTTTCGTAAGTCCTGTAGTCCACACCCTGGGTCCCTGTTAACTTCTTAAAGACAAAAACTATGAGGATACTCTTTTACAGTACATGTATACACCCACCCACCCACACATGCACATATACATTTATACACATACCTACACATACATGTATATACATATCTGTATATGCACACATATGCACATGTGTGCACACACACATACACACAATGAGAGCTTACCTTTCTAAGGGAAATTAATACCTGAGTCCCTGCTTTGAGGACAAGAAAGTAGGATCTCTTGGTCTTTTTGCTTATACCAAGAAGTATGATGCCTCTGAGTAATGTGATTAAGCAGGCTCTTTCCCACCCATTGTTAGGCCTGAGAAGATTTGTAGGAAGGTCCACACCTTTTTGTTAATGAGGCACTGGTTCTCAAGGATGTGATGCTGTCTGGCTCTAAAAAGTATGTAAAGACTCTGAGGTGTGGTTTTACTTTGGGGCTGTTTTGTAAGAAGGTTTATATGCCAGATGAGACTCTGTGAAGCCACTAAGCAGTCCCCCAGCTTTGAAAACCCAGATATTGGAGCTTTCCTCTCTGGTAACCATGGTCAGACAGTTGGACCTGTCTGTTGAATTGTGACATATGTATTGCTTACTGTTAGACAATTTGGAAGTACTGTCTGGTGATTTAGATTTCTCTGTATTTTCTCTGAAGTTCAGGGTGCTGACTTTTTCCCCTGAACTAACTGAATGATACATGTGCTTGATTAAAGTGATTGTCAATCCCTCAAAAATTGCCTTTCCTTTTAGAGCAGATCAAAAGACCTGTGATAACAGGACTCCCCTGTGTATGTTGGGGTGGTTATTGTTACACCTAGCTTCACCAGAGAACAGAACAGATCAAAGTTCCCTCCTATAACAGTGGCTATAGAATAAGAACTTATAGAAAATCTGGCCTAGAAACAGGAAATGTTCTTCAAATCACTGAGGCCCAAGTTCCTCCAATTTAATAGGCACCAGGATCCCTTAGGTATGTTAAATACACTGGCATTTGAAGCTCCGCTTCCCTCAACACCAGATAACTCCCTTCAACATATTTTATGATCAAACTAACAAACTAACTGGCTTGCTTGCTCTTCCAAGACATCAGTATTCTATATCTGGAATGAATTCTCTCTTTGTCACAGGAAGACAGTAACTAGCTTCCTTTCCAGTTCAGTTCAGGTACTACCTCCTATAGGAAATCTTCAGATCACCTTAATTAGGAATGCTCTCCATCATGTAAGCTCATACAAAAAAAAGGGTAATTTTGTTTTCATTAACCAAATATTCTATTAGAGTGTTGTGACATAGTAGGTACTTAGTAGATGGTTATTTAATTCCATTAAAAGGCATCATAGATTTTGGATTTATAAGGGGTCTTAGTCATCATCTGGTGTCTTGCTCTTTTAATTTACAGTGGAAGAAACAAACCCTGAGTGCTAAAGTGGCTTCTATAATTTCAAATAAGTGGCAGAACTTACTGTCTGAGATAATGAGAAGTTTTCCACACTGGTTCACATCCAGAGCATTTTCTACTATACCACTTCTTTTGAGGAAACAAACATTGACATCGACATTGGTTATTGAGAATGAAGTTTCTGAATTAAACACTGAGTGGCAATATTTATTGCTGCCTTGGGTATCTTTCAGATCCACCCTTGCTCCTTCATACTAAGTCCTAAACTGTAAATGATCAAAAATAAATTACTATGCAAAGAATATATTAGCATGTTTAATTGACATTTTATATTTGTGCCCCAGTTTTTAAGTTATTCACCCAATGATGGGTGACAACTCTGTTTCCAGTTCCTTGTAATTTAAAAAAAGTGACATTGGGGGGACTGAGCCAAGACAGTGGAGTAGAAAGACACACATATGCTGGCTGTCCCCCAACAGCCCATAAAATACCTGTAGAGAGGGACTGTCAACATATTCTGGAGCAGCAGAAGTGGAGAACAATAGAATGGAGATTTCCAGCCCAGAGAAAGGTCTGTTGCACCAGCCACAGAGCAGAGCCCAGCCCAGCTTTGGCTCGCGAACAGGTCTTGGGGGTGGAATCTCCAGTCACAGTAGCAGCAGTTTGCAGATCCCTCAACCCACAGGCACCAAAGGTTAGGGATAGGGTTTTTTTCAGCTGTCCTGGAAGGGAGAAAGGCCTTCCCATAGCATGGCCTCAAGCTGTGGCTGCAAAGGCCATATCAGGCAGGCAGCAGCAGTTCCCACAGCAGACCCTACAGCAACCCGCATCCATTCTTGGATCATAAAATCACTAGGGGCACTGAACAGCTGATTCTTATCTCAGCCCTGTGTAGAGGCCCTGCAGCAGCTGATATTTATCTCACACTAAATGGCCTTCCCATGCAGCTTATCTGAATCTCAGACACCAGTGCTGGCTTGGTGGAACTGGAGGTGAGGTGGTTGTGAAGAGGAAATTGCTAAGATTCTGAGCACAAAAATCTCTTCTTACTCTCAGACCAGTGTACACGCTTGATTGTGCCACCTTGGAGGAACTGAGATTTTACAGATTCCCAGAGTATACCCTACTCTTGACAAAGGATCCAAAAGTCAAGTAACTAGATGGGAAAATGCCCAAAAAAGAGGAAAAAAATAAGATTATAGAAGGTTACTTTCTTGGTGAACAGATATCTTCTCCCAACCTTTCAGATGAGGAAGAACAATGCTTACCATCAGGGAAAGACATAAAACCTCAAGGCTTCTGTATCCCAAACATCCAAAATAAATATTCAATGGTCTCAGGCAATGGAAGAGATCAAAAAAGACTTTGAAAATCATGTAAGAGAGGTGGAGGAAAAATTGGGAAGAGAAATGAGAGATATGAAAGAAAATCATGAAAAACGGGTCAATAACCTTGCTAAAGGAGACCAAAAAAAAAATGCTGAAGAAAATAATACCTTTAAAAATAGGCTAACTCAATTGACAAAAGAGGTTCAAAAAGCCAATGAGGAGAAGAATGCTTTCAAAAGCAGAATTAGCCAAATGGAAAAGGAGGTTCAAAAGCTCACTGAAAAAAATAGTTCTTTAAAAGTAAGAATGGAACAGATGGAGGCTAATGACTTTATGAGAAACCAAGAAACCACAAAATGAAACCAAAAGAATGAAAAAATGGAAGATTATGTGAAATATCTCATTGGAAAAACAGTTGACCTGGAAAATAGATCCAGGAGAGACAATTTAAAAATTATGGGCCTACCTGAAAGCCATGATCAAAAAAAGAGCCTAGACATCATCTTTCATGACATTATCAAGGAAAACTGTGCTGATATTCTAGAATCAGGGGGCAAAATCAATATTGAAAGAATCCACTGATCACCTTCTGAAAGAGGTCCAAAAAGAGAAACTCCTAGGAACATTGTGGCCGAATTCCAGAGTTCCTAGTTCAAGGAGAAAATTGCAAGCAGCTAGAAGGAAACAATTCAAGTACTGTGAAAATATAATCAGGATAACACAACATCTAGCAGCTTCTCTATTAAGGGATCGAAGAGCATGGAATATTATATTCCAGAAGTCGAAGGAACTAGGACTAAAGCCAAGAATCACCTACCCAGCAAAACTGAGTATAATACTTCCGGGGTAAAATGGTCTTTCAATGAAATAGAGGACTTTCAAGTATTCTTGATGAAAAGACCAGAGCTGAAAAGAAAATTTGACATTCAAACACAAGAATGAAGAGAAGCATGAAAAAGTAAACAGCAAAGAGAAATCATAAGTGACTTAGTAAAGTTGAACTGTTTACATTCCTACATGGAAAGACAATATTTGTAACTCTTGAAACTTTTTTCAGTATCTGGGTATTTGGTGGGATTACACACACACGCACACACATACACACACACACACACACACATACACACATAGAGGAAAAGAGACAGAGAGCACAGGGTGAGTTGAATAGGATAGCATCATATCTTAAAAAAATGAAATTGAGGGGTGAGAGAGAAATATATTGGGAGAAGAAAGGGAAAAATGGAATGGGGCAAATTATCTCTCATAAAAGAGGCAAGTAAAAGACTTTTCAGTGGAGGGAAAAAAGGGGGGAGGTGAGAGAAAAAAACATGAATCTTACTCTCATCACATTCAACTAAAGGAAGGAATAAAATGCACACTCATTTTGGTATGAAAACCTATCTTACAATACAGGAAAGTGGGGCAGAAGGGGATAAGCACAGAGAGGGGAACGATGGAAGGGAGGGCAGTGGGAGGAGCGAGCAATTAGAAGTCAACACTCTTGGGGAGGGACAGGATCAAAAGAGAGAATAGAAGAAATGGGGGATGGGATAGGATGGAGGGAAACATAGTTAGTCTTACAAAACATGACTATTATGGAAGTCATTTGCAAAACTACACAGATATGGCCTATATTGAATTGCTTGCCTTTCCAATGGGGATGGGTAGGGAGGGTGGTAGAAAGAGAAGTTGGAACTCAAAGTTTTAGGAACAGCTATTGAGTATTGTTCTTGCATACAACTAGGAAATAAGAAATACAGGTAATGGGGTATGGAAATTTATCTTGCCCTACAGGACAAAAACGAAGATGGGGATAAGGGAAGGGAGGGATGTTAGAAGGGAGGGCAGATTGGTGATAGGGGTAATTAGAATTCTCGGTGTTTGGGGGTTGGGAGAGGGGAGAAATGGGGAGAAAATTTGGAACTCAAAATTTTGTGGAAATGAATGTTGAAAATTTAAATAAATAAATTTTATAAAAAGGTGCCATCATGACTCTTTTCTTGCATGTATGGGACCTTTTTTATGTTTTTTTTTTTTTAACCTCCTTAAGGTATATGTCTAGCATTGTATATCTAGTTAGATCAACAGGTTTCAAGGTTTTAGTCATTGTTTAAGCAAAATCTCCATTTTCCAAAACAATTGAAACAATTGATAGTCCAACCCATGGTTTGTTAGTATGCCTGTCTTTCCACCATCCCTCTAAAATTAACTGTTCTCATCATTTTTCTTCTTAGTCACTGTTATGGATTGAAGTCAAACCTAATAATTGTTTTAATTTGCATTTTTTTAAATTAATGATATAAGGTAATATTTCATATACCTTTAGTTTTAATTCTTCCTGTGAGAAGTATTTGTATCCTTTGACAACACGTGTGTATGTGTATATACACTGTATGTTCTGATATATATGTTTATATTATATACAAAATAAAATTGGTAAGTTGCAAAATGTTTTTCTCACTAGTAATTCCCTAGAGTTCTGTGACATTTTGTATTGACATATCACTTAAAAGTTATTCCTGACAATAATCATTTTTCATAACACATAAAATCTATGACCATAAATATTGAATAGAAAATAAAATTTTAAAATCTAAAATGTTTTTTAACTGGAATCTTTTTCTTTCACTGTTTCACACAGTGGTATAAGGGAATTGTACTATATATTCTCCTGATGTAAACCTCTTTTCTTTGGCTGCCCTCTGAAAACCAAGTGAGAGATTTCTGGAAATTTAGTCATTGCTCTTGGAAGACACAGAGACTGATGAGGTCTTGACATCACCTTAGAGCCTAAAGGACTTGAACTATGTTTTGGAGGCATAATTGCACCATAAAACTTGAATTCTAAAATCAAACAATGAAAATATGCAACAAATTCATGCAGAGTTTGTTACAGTGGTAAGGGGAACTAAAAAGATGAAGTACCTAATAAGATACAAGATGCTCCACAAACTTGCACACATTTTACCTTTCATTTTTTCTCTACTCCATATAGCCATAAATACGCACAGTTGTCAATGAGAAAGTGAAAATGTGGTTACTAATAAAATCATAAAAATGCTTACTCGACATTATAGAAGTTAAACAATCAAATGTTGAAGACTGACTGCATACACTATATGCAAAATAGATTTTCATCTTATGTTTCTGTGTTAGCTCCCCAAGTCTTGAGTATTATACTTATATAAGAGATATTTCAAGGAATATTTTTCTCTATTCAACAACTTTCCTTCTCATCCTACTTGCATGTATTTTGTTCATATAAATATTGTTGGGGTTGGAGCCAAGATGGCAGAGTATAAGGATGGACCTGCTGTAGCTTTCCCACCATAGCCCATAAAATAGCTGTAAATAATGACTCTAAACAAATTCTACAGAAGCAGAAGCCACAAAACGACAGAGTGAAAGGGATTTCCAGCCCAAGACAGCCCAGAAGGCTGACAGGAAAGGTCTATCACACCAGTCTCAGAACAGAGTACAGCACAGTCTTGTCTGTGTGGCATAGGTCAGAATGGACAGGAGCAGACTTCCGGGCAATAAGTCACAGGCAGCAGCTGCAGTTCCCAGATTTCTCAACCCATAAATGCCAAAGACAACTTCAAAAGTCAGTGAGAAAACTCTTTCACCTATATGAGAAAGGAGCAGAGTCAGGCACTAACCCAGGTCTAGGGTGACAGTAGCCACTGTGACAGCAGAGTCCTCAGCCTAAAGACCCTGGAAGAATCGAGCAGCTGATTTGGATCTCAACCATAAGTTGCAGTCCTGGGGTGAGGAAGACCTCTGATGTGGTGGAGCTGGTGGCGATAGTGGAAAGGGAACCCTACATGCAGACCCTGGGCAGAAAAGCTTGTAGTTGGTTCAGGACCAGAGCACAGGCCAAGAGAGGAGTAAACTCCTCTCCCTTGATTGTGCCACCTTGGAGGAACTGAGAACTTACAGGTCCCTAGAGTATACTTTCCACTTGACAGAGGACTTAAAAGTCAAGTAACTGGCTGGGAAAATGACCAAAAGAGGGAAAAAAATAAGACTATAGAAGGTCACTTTCTAGGTGAACAGGTGTTTCCTTCCATTCTTTGGAGGAGGAAGAACAAAGCATACCATCAGAGGAAGATGTAAAAGTCAAGGCTTCTGCATCCAAAACTTCCAAAATAAATATGCAATGGTCTCAGGTCATAAAAGAGTTCAAAAATGATTCTGAAAATCAAGTAAGAGAGGTGCAGGAAAAATTGGAAAGAGAAATGAGAGAGATGCAAGAAAATCATGAAAAGTGGGTCAATAACTTGCTATAGAAGATCCAAAAAAATGCTGAAGAAAATAACACCTTTAAAAATAGACTAACCCAAATGGCAAAAGAGGTCCAAAACGCCAATGAGGAGAAGAATGCTTCAAAAGCAGAATTAGCCAAATGGAAAAGGAGGTTCAAAAGCTCACTGAAGAAAATAGTTCTTTAAAAATTACAGTGGGGCAGTTGGAAGCTAATGACTTTATGAGAAACCAAGAAATTACAAAACAAAACCAAAAGAATGAAAAAATAGAAGACAATGTGAACTATGTCATTGGAAAAACAACTGACTTGGAAAATAGATCCAGGAGAGATAATTTAAAAATTATGGGACTACCTGAAAGCCATGATCATAAAAAGAGCCTAGACATCATCTTTTATGACATTATCAAGGAAGACTGCCCTGATATTCTAGAACCAGAGGGTAAATTAAATATTGAAAGAATCCAGTGATTACCTCCTGAAAGAGGTCCAAAAAGAAAATCTCCTAGGAGCATTGTAACCAAATTCCAGAGTTCCCAAGTCAAGGAGAAAATATTGCAAGCTGCCATAAAGAAGCAATTTGAGTATTATGCAAATACAATCAGGATAACACAAGATCTGACAGCTTCTACATTAAGGAAACAAAGGGCTTGGAATATAATATTCCAGAAGTTAAAGGACCTAGGATTAAAATCAAGAATCACCTATCCAGAAAAACTGAGTATAATATTTCAGGGGGAAAAATTGGTCACTCAGTGAAATAGAGGACTTTCAAGCATTCTTGATGAAAAGACAAGAGCTGAACAGAAAATTTGACTTTCAAATGCAAGAATCAAGAGAAGCATGAAAAGGTAAACAAGAAAGAGAAATCATAAGGGACTTACTAAAGTTGACCTGTTTATGTTTATACATGGAAAGATCATATTTGTAACTCTTGAAACTTTTCTCAGTATTTGGGTAGTTGGAAGGATTATATACATATATTTATATATAGACAAGGGCACAAGGTGAGGTGAATAGGAAGAGATGATGTCTAAAAAGTAAAATTAATAGGTAAAAGTGGAATATATTGGGAGGGGAAAGGGAGAAATTAAATGGGGCAAATTATCTCTCATAAAAGTGGCAAAAAAGCTTTTTCAATGGAAGAGAAAAGGGTGGAGGTGAGGGGGAAAAGTGAAGCTTACTCTCATCACATTTGGCTTAAGGAGGGAATAACATGCACACTCAATTTGGTTTGAAAATCTATCTTACACTATAGGAAAGTAGGGGAGAAGGGGATAAATGGGATGTGGGGGGATTATAGAAGGGAAGGCAAATGAGAGAAAGGAGTAACTTTTGGGGAGGGATAAGGTCAAAGAGAGAATAGAATAAATGGGGGACAGGATAGTATGGAGGAAAATATAGTTAGACTTCACAACATGACTATTATAGAAGTCTTTTGCATAGCTACACATGTATGGCCTATATTGAATTGCTTGCCTTCTCAGTAGGGATGGGTGGGGAGGAAGGGAGAGAAGTTGGAACTCAAAGTTTCAGGAGCTAATGTTGAGAATTGTTTTTGCATGCAACTGAGAAATAAGAAATACAAGTAATGGGGTAGAGAAATCTGTCTTGTGCTACAAGAAAATAGAAGGGAAGGGAATAAGAGAAGATGTGTGGGGGGGGGGCAGTGATAGAAGGTAGGACAGACTGGGGAAAGGGGTAATCAGAATGCATGGTGTCTTGGGGTGTGAAAGGGGAGGGATGGGGAGAAAATTTGGAACTCAAAATCTTGTGGAAATGAATCCTGAAAACTAAAAAGAAATTTAAAAAAAGAAATGCTGTGGAATGTCATGTAATCGTAATGATCTATTTCTTTTTTTTTTTGGTCATCTATTGAAAGCCTTTCTTGAGCTAAGAATACTCCCCCTAGTCATAACTGTAAGGCACTTGATCTTATTCTCTTCTGATTGTTTTTTAATGACATAATTTTTAAAATTCAATTCTTATTTTGGTTTTGAGTTTCTTATAGCATACAAAGTATAAGTAGCTGATTTAATTTCCAGTAAACTATTTTCCAGTTTTCCCAATAGTTCTTGTCAAAGAAGTCCCTTCCCAAGTATTTATTTTCTCTAGTTTATTGACAATTCGTTATCAAGTTCAATTATTCCCTATCTAATCTGTTCCACCAGTCTACTTTTCTATTTGTTAAGGAAAACCAAATAGCTGTGAATTTCAGTAGTTACTTTGAGTAGGATTGCTATTTCTACTTCTCTCCTGGTTATTATTAACAATTTATGTCAAAAGATTGACCATTTGTGTGGGTTTATTTTATGTTCAGCTACTTTACTAAAGGTGCTGATTGCCTTAATTTTCACCAGGGTTTTTAAACTTCTTGTTACCCAGACCTTAAGATCATATAATCCACAGCTATAATCAGGGAATGATCAAGGACCAGGTGGTATTTTTTTTAATAGCTGAGTATGTCAGTGAGGCTGAGGAAAGTTTTTTGTTATGTTCTCTCGACTGTCTTTCCTAGAGATGCACCCTAATAGCAAATCAAACTGTTCTAGACAACACTTTTGTTTTATCCATTTTTTAGGAGCATAGTCTTCCTTTGGGGAGCTTTAATTCTGCCCAATTCTGTGGGAGTTCTGCCCAAAGGACTATAAATTTTGATTGCTGAAACCTTGAAATATATCTTGGGGTTTGGGTTCTACATTGCTTTCATAAGTATCTTGCCTTAAATCCAAATCACTCTGGCTCTCATTGACTGGCCAACAATAGGTCCCAGCCCAAGCCTCATTTAGTCATTGTTTGGGCCTAGATGGCTCAGGATGAGTATAAATAGCAATTATTTCTTTCTAGCCCTAGACTCTGACTATTTTCCCCTCCCAGAATGTTTTTTTTTTCCTTGACTATGTAAAAGAGGCCATTCTAGGTCTCATTTCTTACCTAGCCTTAATCAATGAATGGGGGTTGTCTCAGTCAAACTGAGACCTGTCAAAGATCTTAGCTTAAAAAGGCCAGGGTCTCCCATTACATCCAGAGCCATCTCTAATATTTCCAGTGGACCTAGTTGGCTCTAGAAGAGAAAGGGAGGCTGGTGACTTTGTGCAGTCCTCCCTCACTTAAATGTAATTCATTTACAAATCATGGCATTGCCTTCTCCTGATGTCATAATCCTCTTGAAGAAGGAAGGACAAATGCCAAAAAGTATTCTGCCTATCAGGCTCTATGAAAGCTTCTTTAGCTCTCCCTGTTCAGAATACTATGCAAACGTTGACAAGTAGGACAGAAACACATGAACTAGACAAATGATTTGCAGCCATACTGAAGGATCTGTGAAGAAGTTCCTCTGTGACATGTCAGCCCAGCCCAGCACATCTTGTTGTGATTAGATTATAGGGCTTGAGCTGTTCATCCTGGGTTAACTGAGCTCCTTTCTTTTTGGAAAGTTAGGTGGCACAGAGCCAAAGAGGGAAATATGTTCAGCTAAATAACTGCAGACTGTAACATAGGATCTTTATATGCTGGATCCTCTCTCAAAGACTGTACTTCAGTCACAGAAAGTTTATGACTTCCACATGTTTTACCAAGTCTAAGAATCTCAGTACTGGGCTCACCTGCCATCAACAAATGAAAGAACTAGCCAAGATTTAGCATGATCAATCCAGTAGCCTGACTTATTTTCTTTAATCATAGTATTTAGAATTTCACTTCTCATTTTTTACCACACTTCTCAATGTAAGTACACAAATGATCCCTCTTCTCTCAGTTTCAGTAACTTCCTCTCAAATACAATAGAAACTGCATCATATTAGGAGTTAACCGAGCTTTTAATCTAGAATTTACTACTAACTCATTTCACTTTAGGCAAATGACCTCAACTCTCTGGATCTCAGTTGCTTTATTTATTAAATTAAGGGTCTCAAGTAAGTGATTTCTAAAACCCATTTTTGCTCGAAAAGTCCACAACTCTATGATTCTTCTCTTTCCCAGATGTTCTGGGAATACTGAAAGTTTGCCAAATACCAACTGATACAAGAAGACTTTTTCATGGTGATTCATCCTGAACTCTCATTAGATTGCAAACTCCGTGAAAACATGAACTATATTTTGTTTTCTTTGTTATTCATGAACCCCCTAATCTAGAATGTATCTCCTCCTCACCTCCATCTTTTTGAATCCCTAGCTTCCCTTATTTCCATTCACGTGCACAACAAACAAAAGATATCTCCTTATTCTCCTAGGTTTTATTGTTATCTAATTGATAAACTTACTTTGTAACCCCATCTTGGGTTGATGGTAGGTAAAGCTTCTCCTACATGGTAGGGAGAGGAGAGGTGCTTGGGGTGTGGAGGTTGACTGATGAGCTCAGTGGTGAGCATGCTAGATATGAACAGTGCTATTAACACAAACTAAATCTAACATGAACAGCCCTCTCTGACTTAAGGAATAGTGTTCCTGGACAAAACTTGCTCTTTACCTGAATACCTGCCTTGTCTTGCTGCTAGCTTCTGATGAACATGTCCCCTTCCTCCTTCTTCTCCTTTGGCAACTCAATACTTTGTAAATTGATATGTGTGGGAAGAAAGGGTCAAGGGAAGAAGAGAAAAAGGAATCAATGAGAATGATAGTCTTAGATTTTGTGACTCTATAGGAAGACTTCTCTGGTGAAATAAAGTGTGGGTGGGGAGTTTCAACATTTTTTATCTAGTCAATCTCACTTCAATCTTGTCTGTTTTTATTAAAGGTACCATCACGATTCCAATCACCTGGGTTTTCAATCTGAGTCATCCTTTACTCTCCCACTTCCCCTCACCCATTCAATCGGCTGCTAAGCCTTCTGTATTCTTTATTGACAGTATCTCTCCACTTATTCACATTCTCTCCGCTTAAAGGGCTATCACCCTCCTTCAAGGCATTATCTCTTATCTTCCTAATTTGATTCCTGAATTCTAGTCTTTTCCCATTACAATTCACTCTCCACACAATTACCAAAATAAACTTTATTAAAGTACAACTCTGACCTTGTCACTTCCTGTTCAAGAACCTTCAATATTACCCTATTGTTTTCAGGATAAAATATAAATTTCTCACCTTGGTATTTAAAGTTCATCATTTGGCTTCAGTTTTCCTTTCCAGGCTTATTGAACATTCCCACTCTTAATTCACTATATGTTGTAGCCAAACAGGGCTATTTTTGTTCCTTTAACTTCAAACTTCATTTCTTGCCTCTTTGTCTTTGGTCATGATTTCTTTCCTTAGATGTAAGCACTGAAATACATGGAGAATCTTTGTGATTCATCTTTCTTTAAAAAAAATTGACATAAAGGATAGCTATCAGTGTGTCAGGGTGGTAAAGTATGTTTACAGAAAAGAAGGTGATGCAAAACAAAATATATAAACATAATACTTTTAAAGTCATTGTAAAAAAAAAAACATTAACAGGATTTGAGTTAATTGATTTCCTTAGAAAAGTCATTTAGCTGAGTTAGGGAGCTACTGCAGTAAGTCAAGCATAAGGTGATTGGAACATGAACCATAATGATAACAGTAGAAAAGGAAAAGAAAGAATAGATGGGAAAGATATAAAAAAGGGGGAGGCGGATGACCTTGGTAATTGATTAGATCCAAAAACTGAAGGGAAAAAATGAGCCAAAAATGACTACAAAATTTTGAACTGAGGTTACTCAAAGAGTGATGTTTTTGACAGGAATAAGTAAATCAGGAGGGAGAGCTGGTGGGTGTGTGTAGCATATTACAGATGCAAATGACCTTAGCCATGATCCCTTGCAACATTCTAAAGTGATGAAGACAATATAAGAGACGATGTACTTTAATTTTGGGGGGGATAGATGACTATCTTTTATTACCAATATACAGTATTCAAAAATATATATTTCCACATTTGTCATGGTATGAAAGAAGAATCTGAACGAGAGAGAAAATACCACAAGAAAAAAAAAGAGAAAATAATTTGGATAGCATATTCCATCTTCAGTGTTTTGGAATTGTCTTAGATCATTGTATTGCTGAGAAGAGCTAATTCTATTAGAGATGATCATCATACAGTGTCACTGCTACTATATATAATATTCTCCTGGTTCTTCTCACTTCACTCAGCATCAATTCATGTAAGTCTTTCTAGGCTTTTTTGAAATCTGCCTGCTCATCTTTTTCTTACAGAACAATTTTATTCCATTACATTAGTGTACCACAAGTTGTTCAGCATTCCTCAATTGATGAGCTTTCCCTCAATTTCTAATTCTTTGCTACTACAAAAAGAGCTGCTCTAAATATTTTTGCTCATGTAGTTCATTTTTCCTTTTCTAAGATCTCTTTGGGATACTAACCTAGTGGGGGTATAGCTGAATCAAAGGATATGAACAGTTTGATTGCCCTTTGGGCATAGTTCCCAACTGTTCTCCTGAATGACTGGATCAGTTCATTCTGTAAACAATTCATTGGTGTTCCAATTTTCCCACATCTTCTCCAACATTTGTCATTTTCCTTTTGTGTCATATTAGCAATCTGATAAATATGAGGTGGTGCCTCAGAGTTGTTTTCATTTGCATTTATCTAATTAATAGTGAATAAGAGAATTTTTTTACATGACTACAGATGCCTTTAATTTCTTCATCTGAAACCTGCCTGGACATATCCTTTGGCCATTTATCAATTGGAGAATGCCTTGTATTCTTATAAATTTGACTCAGTTCTCTCTACATCTTAAAAATGAGGTCTTTCTCAGAGAAAATGGCTATAAAAATTGTTTCCCAGCTTTCTGCTTCCCTTCTAATCTTACATTGATTTTATCTGTACAAAACCTTTTTAATTTAATATAATCAAAATTATACATAGTGAATTTCATAATGTTCTCTATTTCCTATTTCATCATAAATTTTTCCCTTCTCCATAGATCTGACAGGTAAACTATTTCTTGGTCTCCCAGTTGGCTTATAGTATCAGCCTTTATATACAAATCATGTACCCATTCTGACCTTATCTTGGTTAACAGTGGCAATATACTTTAATGGGAAGACTATGGCACCAATGACCAATAAATCTGCTTGGGATCCTGGATAGCATAGTAGCTAATTCTGTGCATATGGAAAATCTCTTGACCTCCCCAACTACCAGTTCCTTCATCTAAATAAGAGGCTAATAAATATTGCATTACCTTCCTTATAACAATATTGTAAGAAAAGTTCTTTATTTACTTTGAAATGCTTTTTAAAAGTGAGTTATTATCGTTATTTTTATACTTAAGTTATCCTCTCCATTGGATTAAATTAATTTTTTTTATTCAGTGCTTTGCCAATCAAACTACCGAAAGTGTGCTCCATAGAACAAGGAAAAATAAAAGCAAAATTCATTTGGAGGAACAAAGAGGAAGAATTCCAAGTGAATTAATGGGGGGAGGAAGAGGAAGTGGAGCCTAGATATCCAGTTCTCATATTATACTATAAAATAGTAACCATCAAAAGAACTTGATAAAGGTTAAGAAATAGAGTTTGATTAGTAGAATAGATTAGGAAAACAAAATAACGATATGGATACAGTAGACTAGTGCCTGATAGACCCAAAGGTGATTGTTATTAGGACAAGAACTCACTATTAAATAAAAAAACTATCAGGAAAATTAATAAACTTTCTGACAAGAATTAGGTACAAACCAACAACTCATACTATGCACTAAAATCAACTGCAAATGAGTACATAACTTAGCCATAAAGTGTGACATCAAAAATAATTAGAGGAGTAAGGAAGAATTGGCTTGCCAGATCAATATATAGTCAGTAAACAATTATTAAGCATCTAGTATGTGCCAGGCACTGTAGTAGGCACCAAAGATACAGAAAAGGGCACAAGACAGTCTTTGTCCTCAAAAATATCACCATATAATGGGAGACATGAAAAGCAAACAATGTAGAAAGCATATTCAGGATAAACACAAAATATTATGTATAATTAAGGCATTAAATCAGGAGGAGCTTTGAAAGACTTTCTATGGAAGACTGGGATTTTAACTGGAACTTGAAGGAAAATAGGAGGTAGAAATGAAGAGGGAAAACATTCCAGGGAAGAGAAATAGCCAGAAAAAATACTTGGAGGTGAGACATAGAACGTTGTTGTTACTGTTGCTGCTACTGCTCCCGTTGTTTGTGTTGTTTTGTGCAACCGCAGGGAGGTCAGTGTAAGAGGAAAGAGGAGGAAGGCATGACTGAATAAAAGATAAAATGGGGAACAGAAGGTGAAATAGACTATTTTGATTATGCAATTCGAGAAGTTTTGCACAAAAGAAATCAAAGCTCCTAATAGTAGAAAAGAAGCAGGAAATTATGAAGGGAGAAAAAGAAAATAACTTTGCAACAAGTTTGGCTGATGAAGATCTCATTTCTAAAACATATGTAATGAGGTGATGGAACCTGGACCCCTAAAAGGAAAAGACACGTCTTTGAAAGCAGTCCAGTGCCTGAACTTTCCCACACAACCCAGTCCCTGGCATCTTGCCTGAGGCATCTTACCTGAGGCATCTGGCCCAGAACAGTCCACCTAGATATTCAATAATCCGTTTCTACAGCCCTTTCATTGCAGCTCTCTGACCACTTAACTCCTTTCATTATCTGCACCTGACCTACCCCAGGCTACTCACCACTCCTTAATCCCATGAAGTTCTTTTCACTGACCTTTTCCCCCATTTTTGTACATAAGTGTCAGTCCCATCCTCATCAAATTCAGAGATTCACTCAGAATCTCCTGCTCCTATTGGCCTCGTAATAAACCTCACTATTCTGACTGAAAGGAGGCTTAAGTGCATGAATTCTTTCCAGGAAGACTTCCCTGTGCCCTGACATTACAGGGTTCTCAGCACTTAAAACTGCAACATATGGATACCTCATTCAAATTTATAAGAATTTGAGCTATTCCCCAGTTGATAAAAGATCAAAAGATATGAGCAGCTCACAGAGGAAAAATCCTGCTACCAATAGCCCTTTGAGAAAAAAAAATACTCTGAATCAAGAATTAGAGAAATACATATTAAAGCAACTGACAAAAGTAAGTGGCAGAACTGACAGAAAAATGGTAAATTTTGGAAGGTTTGCAGGAAAACAATTATATTAATACACTGCTGGTTACGTAATGAACTGATCCAGTCATGCTGGAAAGCATTTTAGAACAACACCCAAAACATTATTAAATGATACATACACTCTGAATCAGCAATACCATTATGAGGGGAAAAGGAGATGGTAATGAGCATTTATTAAGTACACATTATGTAAGAAGAACTATGATAAGAGCTTTACCAATATCTCATTTCATCTTTACACAATCCTGGAAAGTATGTGTTGTTATTGTCCCCATTTTACAGCTGAAGAAAATGAGGACAGAAGTTAAGTGACTTGTCCAGGGTAACAAAGCTAGTAAGTGTATAAAACTGGATTTGAACTCACATCTTTCTGATTCCAGGATGAGAGCTCTACCCACTATGCCACCTCTTTATCATTTGGGGAATACTAGATCTATAGTTCAAAGAAGTCAAAGAAAGAGGAAAATGGCCAATAGGTACAAAAGTATTTATAATAGCTCTGTTTATGGTAGCTAAGAATTGGAAATTATGAGTGCATTAATCTATCCAGCAATGCCTGAACAAGTAATGGTATAGGAATGTGATTGAATACTACTTTACTTTATTTTTAATTTTCCACATTCACTCCCATAAGATTCTAAGTTCCAAATTTTCTCCCCATCTTTCTCTTCCTCCTACCCCAAGACAACATGCATTTTGATTATTCTTTCTCACAATCTGCCCTCCCTTCTATCATCATTGCCTTTCTCTTACCTTCCCATTCTATTTTCCTATAGAACAAGAAAGATTGCTATATGCTATTGCCTGTATATTTTATTTCCCAGTTGCATATAGAAACAAAATTTTTAACATTCATTTTTAAAACTTTGAGTTCTAAATTCTCTCCCATCCTCCCTCCCCACTCACCATCATTGAGAAGGCAAGCAATTGGTTATAGATTATACATATGTAGTCATGCAAAACACTTCCATAATAGTTTTGTGAAAGTAGCTGTGAAAGATTAGGTCTATTTCCCTCCAGCCTATTCTGCCCCCCATTTATTCTACTCTCTCCTTTGACCCTACCTCTCCTCAAAAGTGTTTGCTTCTGATTGCCCCTCCCCCAATCTTCTCCTGCTCTATTATCCCCCCTGTCTTTTTCCCTGTCCTCCTATTTTCCTGTAGCATAAGATAGATTTCCATACCCAATTGAGTGTGCATGTTATTCCTTTCTTAAGCCAAATCTGATGAGAATAATCTTTACTCATTCCCTCTCATCTCCCTCCCCCATTCCCCTCCACTTTAAAACCTTTTTCTTACCTCTTTTAGATGAAATAATTTACCCTATTCTATATCTCCTTTTTTTCCTTCTCCCAGTATATTATTCTCTCACCCCCAGTTTAACTTTTTTGATATCATCCCTTCATATTCAGTTTACCCTATTCTCTCTCTCTCTCTCTCTCTCTCTCTCTCTCTCTCTCTCCATATATATGTATGTATGTGTGTGTGTGTGTGTGTGTGTGTGTGTGTATGTATATATTCCCTCTAACTCCCTAATACTGAAAAAGGTCTCATGGGTAACAAATACTAGCTTTCATGGGCTTATGCAAAGTGAAATGTACTGTATACAAAGTAACAGCAATATTGAAATACAATCAGCTATGAACACTTAGCTATTCTCAGTCATACAATGATCCAAGACAACTCTAAAGGCTTACCATCAAAAATGCTCTCCATCTCCAGAGAGAGAACTGATGGTATCTGAATACAGATTGAAGCATGCTTTTTTAAAACTTTATTTTCTTGAGTTATTGGTTTTTTTCTATTTTTTCACAACATGCCTATTATGGAAATGTTTTGCATGACTATACATATATAATCTATATTGAATTGCTTGCCTTCTCAATGGGGGTGGGGTGGGGAGGAAGGAAGAGAGAGAATTTGGAATTCAAAGTTTTCTAAATGAATGTTAAAATTGTTTTATATGTAACTGGGGGAAAATAAAATACTAAAAACAAGCTTGAGTTTCCTAAAAAAAAATTATTAAATGAATTTTGGCTTGAGAGTAGGACAGAATATCCAATAATTTCTGAAATAGCCCTAAACATACTTTTGTCATTTTGGACTACATATTTATATGAAGCAGAGTTCTCAGCTTTGAAGAGTATAAAAATCAAAATATTGATCAACTCTGAAAAATGCTGGAGATGCTTTGTGTTCTGCAGTATCAAATACTCTTCCAATATTTAACTCTTTATGTAAAAATAAACAAATACACGCATCTCACGAGTATACAAATTTGATTTCATCTTAAATAAATGGCAAAATGACATATATGTCAAAGAATTGTTTTAAAATAAATTTCTTTATGATTTATTATCAGTAAATGTTTGATTTGTATGCCTATTTTGTATACCTATATGCCTGGGGTTGTACAAAATTTCTTGGGCAAAAAGAGGTCCTGAGTGGAAAAAGATTAAGAAGCTGTGATCTAATACAATCTCCTCAATTTACTAGTGAAAGAATTCACCTGAAGTGAGGCAAAGTCAACCAATCAATAAAGTTTTAAAAGAATCTACTATGTGCCAGGCACAGTGCTAAGCACTAGATATGTAAAAGACAGTCCCTGCCCTCAAGGAGCTTGCAATCTAATAGAAATATATTTGGCTTTTGCTTTGTGACTGATACATATGTTTTTCAGTCAATCAGCTAATCAACAAACGTTTATCAAACAACTACTCTACACCAGATCCTGTCATAGGTAGTGGAAATTGTAAAAATGTTAAAAAACGTCCTCTAATCTCATGGAGTTTACATTCTGTTGAGGGAAAGAACATTATTTATATATACTTCTTCTTCCCCCTTCTCTCAAGGTGAGGATAGATATTTTTATTTTCCTGAGAAAAATATTTAAATTAATTTTAAATTTAATTTTTTAAAAAATTGTACTAAAACTACCAGTACCAATTGGAATCATGACTGAATTATTTAAAACATTATTAAAATAAGATAATATAATTTCTCAAAAATATTGTTTAAAAATAGAAAAATAATCTACTGTACTCAAATCTTTCCAAGAGATAAAAATATGTCTGATATCTACCCAGGAAAAGCCAAAGCAGAAAAAGTGGATTAAGAAACAATAGTATCCGTGAACATTAATGGAAAGATACAAAATAAACTATAAGCTTCTTGAGACCAGATCTTGTTTTCATTTGAATATGCAATTCCTAGAAATATAATAGTTGCAGCATAAAGTTTACTGAATTTATGAATATCCCATATGCATTCTTTAAAATATCCCCTGCCCCAAATGTTCTTGCATATTATATAAATATTTTACTATTTGTAAAATAGTTCCAGAAGTAGTTTGCAATCTAGTTTCCCAATATCCAAAAATGAGAATGCAAATTTATTTTTGTTGAGATATTTCTTCCTCGAAAGAGCAAAATGTCAAATATTAGTATGCTTTCTCTTCTCCTTATTATTAAAGTTATTTATATTTTGGAAGAAAATATGCTTAAGGTATTGGAGATCTAATGATGAGACATGAAACAGTGAACCTTTGAATTTTTATGAAGTCTTCCACGATATTTGCATATCCTTACCGCTGAAATCCTATAGGTGCTAAAATAGGCAAGATTCATCAGGGGTAAGAGTGACTTCAATTTCAGCTCTGATGATGGCACATTTCATCACTCTTAGCAAATGTCTTCACCTGAGATAAATGTTTCATTTCTCTGTTTGACACAAGGGAAAGTCAAAGAAGCAAGGCCAACCATTTGATGATCCATTTGACAGTAAAAATGGAATGGGAGAGCCATTCCCATTATGCTGTTGAACTGGTAGAAAATAATTTCATGCACATGATTCTCTCTATACATTCCACTAAATTTCTTATAGAAAAAAGATTAGCCCTGTCTTCTTTAAGAAACAGTGTCCCATCTGTAATGCTTCCTTACTTCATTAGTAAAAGCTAAGAGAGTTATCATATTCAGCTGAGACCTATGACTTTCTACATACCATGAATTTAATCCCAAGTCATGGCTCCTTTCGAGAGATTAGAAAAGGCCTAAGGAATTTTCCTCAGTTGCCTAGGATTTTTGCTTCCTGATGCCATTTTAGTAAACTTTAAATATTTTTGAGGTAACAACAACTTGTGTGGAAATTTCATACTGGTTTAAATTCACAGGATAGAACCTAATTTCAGGGGGAAAAAAATAGCATGATGCAATCAACATTCCATATTTGTGAGTAGATAAATCCTAAACCATTTTTGTATTGGAATACAATACTCACATTTTTTGGCAACTGAATTTTTTTATATCTTGTGTGGCCTGGGTTAATGTTAAAAATAAAATTCTTAAGAAAATGCTAACTGATGTAAAAAATAATATCCCGGAAATATTCTGGGTAGAAGAAGCTATCCCCAATATGTCTCGTGAAAATATACTAGAAATCACAAAATCTTAGAAATAGAAAATAGTGTAGGTATAATCAATTCCATGTCTTATATATGAGATTACTTACCATACTATGCTATATACTTATTGACCATGCCACATATTTACTGACTTTACCAGGGGTGGGGAACCTGTGACCTTGAGGACACATGTGGTCCTTTAAGTCCTTAAGAGCAACCCTTTGACTGAATCCAAACTTCACAGAGAAAATCCCATTAGTAAAAGTATTTGTTCTGTAAAACTTAGACTCAGTCAAAAGGCCACACCCAAGGACCTCAAAGGTCATATGTGGACTCGAGGCTTCAGGTTCTCCACTCCTGGAATATACCATAACCAATTAGAAGAATGGATTCCATAAGCCATGCCATAATTAGAGCCACATGACTAGATATTTGCCCCATTATCCTGAAATGTAATCGGCACTGATAGTAATTACAGTGTTTCATTAAGTAAAAAACATCTGGTAAATGGCTGAATAGCTGGCATCTGCAGGATTTACTTCTTGCTATCAGTCTTCTGCTAGACCACACATCATTATTTGTTCCTTTCCCCAGGAACCCAAAATATGGCTCCCTCAATAGTCCCATTGACATTATATCTACTCCAGGGACCTAAGAGAATCATCTATGTGGACCATCTACTTTTATATTCTCACTATGATCTGTGATTGAGAGAGATGATTCTCTAAGCCTTCTTCCTTCCCCTCCCAGTGGCTACAAGGCCCAGATTCAGGGGTGGGCTGATAAGCCAGTGGTCTGTGTTTTTCAATAAAGTTATAAACAGTCAATATAAGATCACTGATTCTATTTTTGAATACCTCATTATAGAGTGAAAGTAGCCCTGGGCTCTCAAAGCCTGTACTTAGATTAAATATAATCTCTGATATAATGGACTTTTAATGACAGAAAGGATTCCTCTATCCTCAAATGAACAAATGATGCCAGACTAGATATGTATAGTCCTTCATCAGAAAGCTGGCATCTGAGAATTCTTTGGCCATGGCTATTCATGAATTAATGATGACAGAAAAAAAATACTTTCCATGTGCGTGATATTTCACCAAAATTCTCAATAATTCTTCAAACAAAGTAAGGAATTATACATACTGTCCGGTATATTTTATTGTTGGGTCCATTAAGTCAAATAACAAATATACTGCTTGTCTAAATATTCATTTCTTTATAAACTCAAGCTAAGTCAAGTCAATAAGAATTTATTGAATATTTGCTAGGTGCCAGCACTGTGTTAAGTGTTGGGCATACAAATACAAGCAAGAAAAAAGAAAATCCTTGCCCTAGGGAAGCTTACATTCTAATGGGGGAAGATAATACTTAAAAGGGAGTTAAAAAAAAAAAAAGTATGTGTGTTGGGGTGGGAGTTACCCACTCATGAGACTGATGCCAAAATCCAAAAATGAAGGATTGCTGATCTGGGAACTTTCTCAAAATGGAGGTCTTTCCCAGTAAATTCTGGAAAAACTTTCATTTTGAGAAATGCCCAGATCAAGATCTCCAATGGGAGAAGAGTCTGCAACAGAGGAGAGAAAGTCAGTGAATTCAATATAAAAATAATGACCTTCAGTCTAGTCACTAGTTAACTATCAACACCTTGCCCCTGCTACTCTCTAGGTCTAGTTTACTCTTTAAACTGAAACACTCAGTAATTCTTTTCTGCTATCTCTGACAAACTAATTTCTAGTCACACTAGTTGACAGGAATTTAGAGAAAAACTGCTACTACATCCTTGATGGCAATTAAGAGATACTTAATGAGAATGGTAAATGCTATAAAATAATGCAGAATTCCAAAAAATATATAATTTTACTTTTTCGTCAGTCATTATCCTTCACAGAATTCAAAAAGATTGAGGGAAGGTTGCTTATTAGAAAATCCTTGAGCACACTATAGAGAAAATTAAGGACAATTTTAAAAAGAATGATTAAAAGTTGTATTCCTCTGCTCCCTGCCAGTGGGAGCCAGGGAGGAGGGAGGGTCAAGGGTGTACAGTGGCCAGACAGATCATCAAATTGGTATTAAACACTTTTCCATATGAAGGAAGTATCCTTCTGCCAAAAGTCAGAAACTGAGAGATCAATTTCCATGCAAATGCTGTTGGGAGAGAGCTGGATAAACTTTGAAAAATTAAAAGGTCACTGGGGTGAGAACACAGGACCCCAAGCTTGTCTGACTTGCTTCCTTATAGACTGAAGGAATCTGGCACTTAAAAATAGAATGATGTCCCATACAATCACATAAACCCATTGATCATTTTTTCCCACAAAATTAGCATACATATATATGTATGTGTGTGTTTGTATATGTTTATTTACACACATATGTGTGTAGTATGTATATGTCATACACATACATATACATATGTATAGTACATATATGTTATGTACATACACATTAGAATAAAGTTCTCACCTCTGCAAGAATTCTTGTACCACACCCAGATTGTATAGAGAAGGGAGTAAGAGGGATTAAGGTAGGAGACAACTTACTACATAGATTCCTAAACAGTTTCCTATACTGACCACAACCTGACCCATTTCCAAAACTCAGATGCAGCAAAACCATTATTGAGTGAATAACAGTCCTTATGAAGACTAAGATGCTCATAGTCCCTTCATGGCCAAATTGCAGTAATATTAATACCATTAGCTGGTATTTAATTAGTGCTTACACTTTATAAAGCTCTTTCTTTTTAAACTCAGTTTTATTTTTAGTTCCAAATTCACTCCCTTCTCCACCTGTTTAGAAGACAAGAATTACAATATCCATTATACCTATGAAGTCTATACCTACAAACTCTATTTCCACATTAGTCATACCCCCTTCCACCATCACCCCCCCAAAAAAGAAGAAAGAGAAAAAAATATATGGCTCAATCTGGACTCTGAGTCTATCAGTTCTCTATCTGGAGACGGATAGCTTTTCCATCCTCAGTCCTATGGAATTGTGGTGGATAATTTTATTGATTAAAGTTATTAAGTTTTTCACAGTTGATTATCTTTAAAACATTGCAGTACCTGTGGAAATCATTCTAGATCTACTCATTTTATTTTGTGTCAGTTCACATCGATCTGCCCAGGTTTTCCTGAAACCATTCTTTTTATCATTTCTTAGTGCAAAATAGTATTTCATGATGTCCATATCCTTAGAATGGCCTTAATTAGCATTTCTCAAATTATTAATGATTTAGAGTATTTTTTTTCATGACCATTTTGATTTCTGCTGAAAACTGCTTGGTCATATTCCTTGACCACTTACTAATTAAGGAATGTTTTTTTTTTTATTATAAATATGAGTCAGTTACCTATATAAATTTGAGAAACTAGACTTCTCAGTGAAACTTGCTGCAAAATCTCCCCCTCAGTTTCCTACTTTTCTTCTAATTTTAGCTGTATTGATTGTATTTGTGAAAAAAATCTTTTTAACTTTATGTAATCAAGGCAGAGTCAAGATGGTCCCTGTAGTAAAAGCAGGGACTTGCTGGAGCTCTACCCCCAATCCCAGGCAAATACCTGTAAAAAATTACTCTAAACAAATTTTGGAGCTGCAGAACCCACAGAATGTCAGAGTGAAGAAAATTTCCAGCCCAAGACAGCCTGGAAGGTGGCTGGGAAATGTCTATTGTGCCATGCTGAGAGTAGAATGTAGTCCAGTGTGGGCCATACCAACACAGATGGGACCTGAGCAGGCCTCAGTGGGACTAAATCATTGGCAACTGTGGTGGTTTCTAGACTTCATGACCCCAAAATACCAAGAACAAATTAGAAGGTCAGTGGAAAAATCTGTCTGACCTGTGTGAGAGAGAGTACAGTGGTCCAGCCACAGCCCCAGGGCAGAGGAGGGGGCAGAGGAGCCAGCAGTAGCCACAGCAGCAGCAGAAGAAGTGGCAGCTGTTATTTCTGGAGCTCTAGGCCCACAGATTGTGGGGGGATCGAGTGGCTGTAAGTACACACCTCCACTGGTAGCAGAGAACTGCCTTGACAAAGATCTCAAAAGTCAAGTAATTGGCTGGGGAAATGAGCAAAAATGGAAAAAAAATCAAACTGTAGAACCTTACTTTGCTGACAAAGAAGCTTGAAACACACAACAAGAAAGAGATGACAAAGTCAAAGCTCCTACATCTAAAGCCTGCCAGAAAAATAACAATTGGTCTCAGGCCATGGAAGAGTTCAAAAAGGATTTTGAAAATCAAGTTAGTGAAGTGGAGGAAAAAGTGGGAAGAGAAATGAGAGTGATGCAAGAAAATCATGAAAAATGTGTCAACTGATTGTTTAGGAGACTCAAAAAAATGTTGAAGAAAATAGCACGTTAAAAAATAGACTAAGTCAAATGGCAAAAGAGATCCAAAAAGCCAATGAGGAGAGGAAAACCTTCAAAAGCAGAATTTGTCAAATGGAAAAGGAGTTCAAAAAGCTCACTGAAGACAATAATTGCTTAAAAATTTGATCGGAGCAGATGGAAGCTAATGACTTTATGAAAAATCAAGAAATAATAAAACAAAACCAAAAGAATGAAAAAATAGAAGACAATATGAAATATCTCATTGAAAAAACAACTGACCTGGAAAATAGATCCAGGAGAGACAAATTTAAAATTATTGGACTATCTGAAAGCCATGAACAAAAAAAGAGCCTAGACATCATCTTTCAAGAATTTATCAAGGAAAACTGCCCTGATATTTTAGAACCAGAGGGCAAAATAAATATTGAAAGAATGCACCAATCACCTCCTGAAAGAGACCTGAAGAGAGAAACTCCTAGGAATATTGTAGTTAAATTCCAGAGCTCCCAGGTCAAGGAGAAAATATTGCAAGCAGTCACAAAAAAGCATTGAGTATTGTGGAAACACAATCAAGATAACACAAGATCTAGCAGCTTCTATATTAAGGAATCAGAGGGCTTAGAATATGATATTAGAGAGGTCAAAGGAGTTAGAGTCAAAACTAAGAATCACCTACCCAGCAAAACTGAATATAATACTTCAGGGAGTGGGTGAGATGGTTATTCAATGAAATAGAAGGCTTTCAAGCCTTCTTGATGAAAAGGCCAAAGTTAAATAGAAAATTTAACTTTCAAATTCAAGAATCTAGAGAAACATGATCAGTAAAGGGGAAAGAGAAACCATAAGAGACTTACTAACATTAAACTATTTATATTCTGACATGGAAAGATAGTATTTGTAACTATTGAGACTTTTCTCAGTATTAGGGTAGTTGGAGGGATTTTATGTATACACAGAGGGCACACAGTGAGTTGAATATGAAGGGAAGGGATGATATCTAAAGAAATAAAATTAAGGGGTGAGAGAGGAATATACTGGGAGAAGAAGAAAGGGAGAAATAGAATGGGGTAAAACATTTCTCACAAAAAAGGCAAGAAAAAGATTTTTTCAGTGAAGGGGAAGAAGTGGGAGGGAGAGGGACAGAGTGAACTTTAATCTCATCAAATGTGGCTTAAGGAGGGAATAAGTTGCATGCTCAATTTGGTATGAAAATCTATGTTCAACTATAGGAAAATAGGGGGAATGGGATAAATGGGGAATGGGGGAATGATAGAAGGGAGGGTAAATGGGAAGAAAGAGTAATTAGAAGTAAACACTTTTGAGGAAGGACAGGGTCAAAAGAGAGAAAAGAATAAATGGGGGCAGGACAGGATAGAGGGAAATATAGTTAGTCTTTCACAACATGACTGTTATGGAAGTGTTTTGTATGACTACCCATCTACAACCTATATTGAATTGCTTGCCTTTTCAGTGGAGGCAGGTGGGGAGGAAGGATAGGAGAGAAGTTGGAACTCAAAAGTTTTAAAAACAAATGTTAAAAATTGTTTTTATGGGGTAGAGCCAAGATGGCAGAGTAGAAAGATGCACCTATTCTAGCTCTTCCCCACAGTCCATAAAATACCTGTTTAAAAAGACTCTAAACAAATTCTAGAGCAGCAGAAACCACAAAATGACAAAACAAAAGAGATTTCCAGCCCAAGGTAGCCTGGAAGACAGACAAGAAAGGTCTATTGCATGGGGCCTGGAGCAGAGTGCAGTCCATGGAGCCCAGGCTATGGTCCAGCCCAGCTTTGGCTGCATGGCACTGGCAGGAAAAGGAATGAAGCAGACCTTGGGGGTGGAATCTCCCATAGCAACGACAATTCCCAGATCCCTCAACCCACAAACATCAAAGACAGCTTCAAAGGTCAGTGAGAAAGTCTTTACTTGTGGTTGAGAAGGGAGCAGGGTCCTCTACTAGCCCTGGCCCCAGGCAGCAGCAGCAGCAACTTCTATTTTTGGAGTACTCTGCCTAAAGCCCCTGGGGGAATTGGGCTGCTGATCTGCGTCTCAGCCCTGAGTGGCATCCCTAGGATGAGGAAGAGTGCTGGCATGATGGAGCTGGTGGAGGTTCTAGAAATGGAATTCTACTTATAGATTCTGGGCAAAAAAGCTTTGGTAGCTCCCAGAACAGAATGCAGGTTAGGAGAAGAGTCAGCTCTCCTCCCTTGACTATGCCACCTTGGAAGAACTGAGAGTTACAGTTCCCCAGAGTATATCCTCCATTTGACCAAGCACTCAAAAGTCAAGTAACTGACTAGGAAAATGCCCAAAACAGGGAAAAAATAAGACTATAGAAGGCAACTTTCTTGATGAACAGATATTTTCTTCCATCCTTTCAGATGAGGAAGAACAATGCTTACCATCAATGAAAGACCTAAAAGTCAAGGCTTCTGCATTCAAAACAAATATGCAATGGTCTCAGGTCATGGAAGAGCTTGAAAAGAATTTGGAAAATCAAATAAGAGAGGTGGAGGAAAAATTGGAAAGAGAAATGAGAGCAATGTAAGAAATTCATGAAAAGCAAGTCAACAGCTTGCTAAAGGAGACCCCCAAAAATGCTGAAGAAAATAACACCTTTAAAAATAGGTTAACTCAATTGGCAAAAGGGGTCCAAAAAGCCAATGAGGAGAAGAATACTTTAAAAGGCAGAATTAGCCAAAGAGAAAAGGACATTCAAAAGCTCACTGAAAAAAATAATTCTTTAAAAATTAGAATGGAGCAGATGGAAGCTAACGACTATGGGAAACCAAGAAATTACAAAACAAGCCAAAAGAATGAAAAAATAGAAGACAATGTGAAATATCTCATTAGAAAAACAAGTGACCTGGAAAACAGATCCAGGAGAGATAATTTAAACATTATAGGACTACCTGAAAGCCATGATCAAAAAAAAAAAAAAAGAGCCTAGACATCATCTTTCAGGAAATTATCAAGAAAAACTGCCCTGATATTCTAGAACCAGAGGGCAAAATAAATATTGAAAGAATTCACTGATCACTTCCTGAAAGAGATCCCAAAAAAAAGAGATACTCCTAGGAATACTGTAGCCAAGTTCCAGAGTTCCCAGGTCAAGGAGAAAATATTTCAAGGAGCTAGAAAGAAAAAATTCGAGTATTGTGGAAATACAATCAGGATAACACAAGATCTAGCAGCTTCTACATTAAGGGATCAAAGGGCTTGGAATGTGATATTCCAAAAGTCAAAGGAACTAGGATTAAAACCAAGAATCACCTACCCAGCAAAACTGAGTATAATACTTCAGGGGAAAAATGGCTATTCAATGAAATAGAGGACTTTCAAGCATTCTTGATGAAGAGACCAGAGCTGCATAGAAAATTTAACTTTCAAATACAAGAATCAAGAGAAGCATGAAAAGATAAATAGGAAAGAGAAATCATAAGGGACTTACTGAAGTTGAACTGTTTACATTCCTACTTGGAAACATAATACTTGTAACCCTTGAAACTTTTCTCAATATTTGGGTAGTTGGAGGGATTATACTATAAGATAGGTAGATAGATAGATAGATAGATAGATAGATAGATAGATAGATAGATAGATAGATACATAGATAGATAGATAGATAGATAGAGGGCACAGGGTGAGTTGAATAGGAAGGGATGATATCTAAAGAAATAAAATTAAGGTGTGAGAGAGGAATATATTGGGAGGAGAAAGGGAAAAATAGAGATTAGGTATGGCTCTAACTCACAAAGAGTCAAAAACATGGTAGTTATTATAGACTAAACCAGTTAAGATCCATCTTCCCATGAGGAAGAAGCTGAATAGCAACTATAGCTTAGTAGAGAAATTGAAAATGGAAGCCCAATGAAGAACTAGATGATGCCACTACAACAAAAAACTAGCATAACAGTTGATACCAGTAACCTAAAACAGGAGAGAAAGCAGAAAATTATGTCATCAGACTCAGAAATGGGTTTCCCCTGGGACGTAGCTAGATCGGGGAGAATGAGTTATTTGGGCTATGAATGTTCCCAATGAATATATCCTCTTCTGCTATGTTCGTTCCTCTCCCATAACTGGTGTGGTATTCTGGGGAAGGGAGAAGATAGCTCTGTGTGAATGGAGAGATTTTTCTTATTATTTAATTTACTCCATTATCTAATTACCTTTTATTATGAAAAAAAGTATCTTCCCTTTGGTCTACTAGGAAAAACGTCACTTGGGGTTCAAGAGAACTGTGTTGTGTTGTTTTTCTTTTTAACTAGATGTGGTACAATGTATATACCTCACTTGATACATAGCTTTCAGAGGGCCTACATGGGAGAACTGTGGGGATGAGCTACACATTATTACATTTGCTTTCACTTGATAGGTTTGACCTTGTAAGGTCTTTCTTAGAGTTTTCTTCTGGGCTTTATGCATGAATTTTGAGTTCATGTCACCTATTCAAAAATGCATTTGTGTAGAAAGCAAAAATTTATTTAAGAGGGATTTTATTACTCCATATTGTTTTTACAATGCTCTTTGTTTCTTGAGCTGTAATCTTGAAAGTTGTTCAAAATGTAATATCCACACAGAAATGCTTTCTTATACTTTATTTTATGAATTTACCTGTATCAGGACAATGTTTCTCTCAGGAATATTTTGGTATTTTGAAAAGTCCATTGCCTCCTCAGTATGGGTTCTCTCTCTGTAAATGACAATGGTAAGTTGTCCATACATTCTCATCCTGCGCAATTCTTGCCTATTTCCTCCTATAAATTTTCCTTATACAATTCACTCAATGTACTTGGTCCTTCTTCTGGGACTTTTAATAGTCTGGATTCTGATGTAATATTTGTTTTACCTATCTTTTATCCAGGACTATTTTAAATGTGAATCTAGAAGCTCTGAATCTTTCATATCTATGTCTGTAGTTAACTATTAGGATTTTATAAGCCAGGTCTCAGGGCTTCATGATCAGTAACCAGGGAAAATTCTTAGCCAGTGCATGGTCTGAGTTTACACGGTGTCGAAACAATTGCCAGACATTCCTGTCTGGAAAAGCAATTTTTCCCCTTGACAACAATTTTCTATGGAGATATGTTACAGTAGAAATCATATCTTTATGATATTTTTAACTTTGAACCCCATATTGCTTGGAGAAAGGGGTAATGTATAAGTTTGTTAAGCTTGAAGAGAGATTTGGTGATTCAAAGTAAAGTCCTATTCTCACAAACATCCTTCATTGGGAAATACCACTTGAGTCCTAGTTGGTCCTTGACAGGAGAGGGCATTATAAAATTTCCAAACCTGGACAGAAGCAGAATCATCTCTGGGGGAAATTATTTCCAAGTTTGTTCTTGGATATCTTGCTGCCCTTTTCATCCCTATCTCCTTTTGTGCCCAGATTCTACTGAATGCAATTTTACTAAAGAGAAAACTGATACCAGAGGGATAAAAATATCTTGCTCAAGTCTACATAGCTGGTCAGTGACAGAAACAGGCCTGTAACTCAAATCTTCAGATTCTCAATTTAAGGTTTATTCTACCACAACAAATTGGCTACATAATTTGTCTCAAATATTTGTAGTCTCTTATGGTTCACCTTTATTTTGAATATCTTAGTTTTATAATCTTAACTAAATTCCTTGGGATTAGGATCACATTTTACATTCCATTGACATTCTCTCAGGGCCTACTAAAATGAGATTCCTAGTATCTGCTCAGTAAATATTTTATTTGAGTAATCAATCACCTCAATTGTATTCAAGGTTGTTGATTTGAATCTGCCCATTCAGTTGTAACTATTATTGTTTCTGGCTATCACTATCAGATAATTATGGAAAACAGAAGAATGCAGAGACATTTCCCTCCAACTTCTACTTTTAAATGGTAAGTTTCATTAAGACCAATTTAAAATTGTCAATAGCAGAAGTCTTTAGTCATCTCTAAAAAAGCTTGCTAATAGAGATGCTCAGGCCTGGCAAACCTCATTCTGGCTCAGGCAATAGAAAAGAAAACATTTATAAGGATCATCTAGTCTCTCTTTCCATAATTTAAAATAAGCATTTTGCAGAACAGATCCAAATATAATAAACTCCTTATACCAGGGTACGCAGAACTACAGCTTAAATAGCTTTTGAGAAGTAAATCTGGTGTTGTAAGAAGAGTATTTTACTAGAAATCCAAAAAACTGGGTTGTAGTCCCAACTCTATGCGATTTGGGGTGAGTCATTTCACCTTAATCTGCCTAATTTTCTTCATCTTCAAATTTATGAGGTTAGAGAAAACAATATTTAAATTCTCTTTACTCATATGGTGGTATTGCATCTGTAGAGTTGCTCCCTACTTGCACCCTTTCTAGCTAGACATAGATGAGGTTTCAGAATCCATTCTGAGACATAAATCTATGCACTGGGTTAATGTCAACTCATAAACCCATTGCTGGTCTTTTGGCTTGTTTCCAACTTGATATAGGTGCATACAGAGAAGCAAGATTTTGGAAAGGAACTCCACTTTGTTGGAAGCATGAATGATCATGTCTGTCTCCTAGAGCAGAACCTAAGATGTTAGCTCTGAAATAAACACGTTTTAAACAATAGGATAAATTGACCAACATAGAGCAATAGAAGTATCTATGTTTCTATGAGCCATAGAAACATATCTTTCTAACATTCTGAATCAAGCAACTAGGTGAAGGCTACTGTTGCATTCTTCACTTTTTAAAAGATGGTCTATTATATTTTTGGACAGTTTCAACAATGTATGTTGTTTATATAAATTGGACTTTTTATGTAAATTTATATAAAACTGCTACTTTTTCACTGATTATTCCTAGTTTTGCCCCAGAGACCAGGCAAAATAGGTCTAATCTATTCTCCCTTCACATTCTTGAAGAAAAATATAATGCCCCTTCCTCCAAGCCTACATTGATATTTCTTCAGCTAATCATTATATCTCACAGATCTAGTCCCCTGACCATCCTATTCAAATTTTCTGGATGTTCCCCAGTGAACCAGTGTCCATTCCATAGTATGGCACCCTGCACTGAATATACTACTGCTACCCCAATGTGTGAGCTGATCTGCATGGAAAATAGTGAGACTCTTATCTCTTTCATTCTGAATTCTATGCTTCAATTACATTTTTGACCTTGGACAAGTCTATTAATCTTCCTGACACTGATCATCTCAGCAATTAAAAGAAGAGGTTAAATGAAATGACCTTTCATTTTTCTTCAATCTCCAAATATTATGATGCTAGTAATACTACCTAACATGACATGTCAGCTAGTTGGCTGAGAGCCTGGAGTCAGAAAGATTCACCTTCCTGAGTTCCAATCTGTTTCTCAGATACTTTCTAGAAGAGTGGACAAATCACTTAATCTTATTTGCCTCAGTTTCCTTCTGAAGAAGAAAATGGCAAACCACTCCAGTATCTTTGCCAAGAAAACCCCAAATAGGGTCATGAAGAGTGAAACAGAACTGCAATAACTAAACAACAACAAACATGACATTAGAATTTTGAGCTTCCATGTTAATTTGTTACTACATATCAAAATTTTTTTCACTAAAATGTTCACTTATTTTAACTATTGTGGTATTAAGCTGTCAAAATAGATGGGTTCAAATCAATTGATACTTATTGGGTCTATGACCATGAGCAAGTCACTGGACTTCTCTTAAAACTGGGGGGGGGGGGGGGCAGAGCCAAGATGGCAGAGTAGAAGAACAGACCTGTTCCAGCTCTCCCCGCATAGCCCATAAATATACCTGTAAAATGACTAAACAAATTCTAGTGCAGCATAAGCCACAAACCAACAGATTGGAAGAGATTTCCAGTCCAAGACACCCTAGAAGAACAACAGGAAAGGTTTATTAGACTGGGTTCAGAGCAGAATGTAGCCCAGTCTTGACCACAGGGCACAGCACAGACAGGACTGGAGCAAGTTTAAGGGTGAGGAATCACAGGTAGCAACTATGGTGCTCAGATTTCTCAACCCACAATTTTTTCCAGGGGCTCCTTTTTATTCTCTCTGGAAGGTTCATCCCAGAAAACTGGCTTTACCCAGCAACTTCTTTTCGCTCCATCTGTCCTGGTTTGTGTAATTAGCATTGTTCCAGAATTCATTAATAGTTACTTAGCAGTTAACCTATTAACAAGTATTTATCAAATGTTCATTATGTGCCAGACTTCATACTGAACACTGGGGTTATAAATAAAGGAACTTATATTCTAATGGAGAAGACAACTTGGTAAATAAATAGGTACAGATAACAAGCATAAAAAATAATTAGAAGGTGTGAATCTACATAGATCTTCTCTTGAAACCATGTAGTTTCTGAAAAGGATCCTGTAGTTGCAAAATCTTATCTTCTATTGAGCTAAGTTAAGGGATTATGTCTCTTGCCCCATCCAAGTCTTCTGGCTATGGTTGTCTCTCTCCTCTCCTACTCCCTTTTTCTAAAGGCCAAGTCCCAGGGTGTGATTCAGGTTCAGAACTCGTCATGACTCAATCAGTCATTCTAAATGTGTTCTTAACAGTTCAAGGAGAAGGATGCTCATGGTGTCAGCTGGAATGTTTATTTCTTTGAGTGGAAGAAATTTTCAGTGCCAAATAAAAGCTTATTCCTTTAAAATTGTTATCCTTGACCAGGTTCCTTCTGGGCACACCTTATAAACAAGTTTCCTTGTATGCTTTATATTTATCATTTTTATGACAAAATAATATTTCACGACATTAATGTACTGTAATTTCTTCAGTTGTTGGCAGATATCACAGAGTTCCTTTCAGAAGGAGTACATACCATTTCCATTCTCAGGGATGACTCTGTCCTCTGGCCAATTCTTTCAAGGACATACCAGTTTGCTACTCTAAAATGAATCACAAAGTGGTTCATTTGCCTTGGCTGAACATGAAGTCATTTTGAGAAGCTTAATCAACTTAAGATATAACTAAAAACACGTTTTTGAGGGCAGAAGACAATAAATATATTTGGTTAACTTCTCACTTAGTTTTATATATGCACATGTTTAAAACTGACATATATAAGTCTTTTTATTATTTTCTTAAATTAAATGTAAAAGGAGTAGTTTCTCTGCCATTATAAGTCCTTTCCTCAAGTTAATTTAATGAATATATACGTGTGTGTATGTATGTATGTATGTATGTATGTATGTATGTATGTAGAGGTAAATTGCATAATATAATTGTAGTCAAATAACATGTATGAAAGAGTTGGTTCCTCCATTTGCTAGTTTTGAATATGAGCCTGGACAATGGTTTAGACTCTTTGTGCCTTTGCTCCATCTTTACAATGGAGATTGGGGTTCAGAGAAAAGAGAGAAGACTGGGATAAAGGGAAGGTGAGGTGTGATGGAAGGGAGGGCACATTGAGAGAAGGGGTAATCAGAATACAAAAGGTTATGGGGTGGAGGGAAAGAAGAGATGGGGAGAAAATTTGGAACTCAAAATTTTTTGGAAATGAATGTCAAAATCTAAAAGTAAATAAATAAAACTATTAAAAAATAAAATGGAGATTGGATTACTTAAAACTACTTACCTCATTGGCTAAGAAATAAAATATAAATATTAAATACCGTATAAAGTATATAAAATGCTTGTTTTTAATGAAAAAACATTGTGAGAAGTAACTGCTTTAACTTATCAAAGTTAGTTTACAGACTATTCCAAGATATCTAATTATTATTTTTTTCATATTGTGGAATGCTTTTGTTTTTCATTTTTAAAATGATATCTTATTTTCTCCAGTTGCATGTAAAGATAATTTTTTTTAACATTCATTCAATTATTTTTTCAATTTTAAATTTTTTTATTTTTCTCCCTCATCTTCCAGCAAGCAATTTGATACAGGTTGCACATGTTCAGTCATGTAAAACCTGTTACCATATTAGTCATGGTTTGTAAGAAGACATAGATTCGAAGTGAAAAGTAATATGATTCGATCTGCACTGAGAGTCCATGAGTTATTTTGCTGGAGGTAGATAGCCTTTTTTATCATATATCCTATGAAATGGTCTTGGGTCATTGTATTTCTGAGAATAGCTAAGTCATTCACACTTCATTGTACAAGATTGCTATTACAGTGTGCAATGTCCTCCTTGTTCTGCTCACTTAATTTTGCCATTCTCCAATTAATGAGCATTAATGATTGTTAATCAATAAGAAAGAGTTGTTTTTATATCATATATATAATGTGTGTATGTATGTATATATGTGTGTATGTATACACATGCATATATGTACAAACATATGTTACAAATAAGTCCTTTTCCTTTTTTAAAAAATCTCTTTGGAATACAGACCTAATAACAGTATGGCTGATTCAAAGGTTATTCACAGATTTGTAGCTCTTTGGACATGGTTCCAAATTGCTCTCCAGAATGACTGGATCAGTTCACAACTCCACCAATAATGCACTGGTGTTTCAATTTTCCCAAATCCCCTCCAATATTAATTATTTTCCCTTTCTGTCATATTAACAAATTTGGTAGGTATGAGGGGATACCTCAGAGTTATTTTAATTCACATTTCTCTAACCAATAGTGATTTAGAGCATTTCTTCATATGAATACAGATAGCTTTGATTTATTCATTTGAAAACTGCCTGCTCATATCCTTTTACCATTTATCTATTGTGGAATGACTTGTATTTTTATATATTTGACTCAGTTTCTCTCTCTCTCTCTCAATATATATTTATTGAGAGAGAGAGAGAGAGAGAGAGAGAGAGAGAAAGAGAGAGAGAGAGAGAAATAGGGCCTTTATCAAAGACACTTACTGTGAAAATTGCTTCCCAGTTTTCACCTTTCGTTCTAATGAATTGGCTTCATTTGTACAAAAAGTTTTTGAAATTTAATATAATTAAAATTTTCCATTTTTCAACTAGCAGTGCTCTCTATCTCTTGCTTAGGTAATCTATTGTTTAGATTATCTTGTTTAGGTAATCTAATCTGACAGGTAATCTATTCCTTGCTCTCATAATTTGTTTACAGTATCACTTCCAATGCTAAATCATGTACCCATTCATACTTTCTCTTGGTACCTAGTATAAGATATTGCTCTGTCTCTACATTCTGCACTACTATTTTCTAGTTTTCCCAGCAGTTTTTGCCAAATACTTAGCTCTTGTTCCAAAAGCTGGAGTCTTTGCATTTACTAAACACTAGATTTCTATGGTCATTAACTATTGTATATTGTGTACCTAATCTATTCCATTGATCTGCCACTATTTGTCTTAACCAATTTTACACTGTTTTGATGATTACCACTTTATGATATAGTATGAGATCTAGTATTGCTAAGCCACTTTCCTTCACATTTCTTTTTATTAGTTCCCTTGATATTTTTGAACTTTTATTCTTCCAGATGAATTTTGTTATTATTGCTTCTAGATCTACAAAATAATTTTTGATGATTTGTGATAAGACATTGAATAAGCAAAAAAATTAAGGTAGAATTTTTCTTTTTATTATATTGGTTCAGCCTACCTATGAGCAACTGGTGTTTTTGTAATTGTTTAGATCTGACATTATTTGTGTGAAACATATTTTTTAATTGTGTTTATATAATTATTAGGTTTGTCTTGGTAGATAGACTCCCAAATATTACATATTGCCTATAGTTGTTTTAAAATGAATTTTTCTTTCTCTCTCTTGTGACTGGACATTCCTGGTAATGTATAGAAATGCTAATGATTTGCATGGGCTTATTTTATATCTGAAATTTTTCTAAAGTTATTAGTTATTTCAATTAGTTTTATAGTTGATACTTCAGGATTCTCTAAGTATGCCAACTGTATCATCTGCAAAGAGTGATAGTTTTCTATCCTCATTTCTATCCTAATTCCTTCAATTTCTTCTCATTGCTAAAGCTTTAATTCTAGTGCAATTTTGAGTAATAGTATTGATAATGGGTATCCTTGCTTTACCCCTGATCTTTCTGAGAGGGCTTTTAGCTTCTCTTCATTACAAATAATGCTTGCTGATGGTTTTAGATCAATACTACTTATCATGTAAGGAAAGCATCATTTATTCCTATGCTGTCTAATATTTTTTAATAGAAATGGGCGTTATATTTTGTTAAAAGTTGTTTTTCTGCATATATTAAAATAATCATATGATTTCTGTTAGTTTTGTTATTGATATGGTCAATTATGCTGATAGTTTTCCTAATATTGAACTAGTCCTTCATTCCCAGTATAAATCCCAGCTGGTCATAGAGCATGATTCTTATGATATATTGCTGTAATCTCCTTACTAGAATTTTATTTAATTTTTTTGCATCAATAGTCATTAGTGAATTGGTCCAAGACTACGGCCTGAAACTTTGTATGGGCAATGAAACAGGGTCTTGAACCTAGTGCCAGCAAAGGGTCCTCTGCAATGTTCTCTTGATCAGTTGTCTGACTCCACATCCTCCACTGACTGAGGGTTCCTGAACTGCTGGCTCTGCCAAGGCAGCCACCTAAGCTGTCTATTGACATCATAGGTGGGGCCTACACTGAGATATGCACCATGCTCCTGGCCAAACCACCACGTCTATAAGACAAAACTTTCCTTCTGACCTCTTAAATTGCCTTGGGCTAGAAAAAATATTCCATCTGAACTTTACTTGGTTGTTCTACTCCAAAATTCAATTTGAGGCATGTTTTATAGTTGTTTGGAGGTGATATTGGGAAAGCTTAGTGAATAATTCTCTACATATTGACCCTGACTCCTGTCAGTCCACATACTTTGAATCAGAGACTACATTTTTGAGGCTATATCCCACAGAAGCTTTGGAAGAAAGTTCCCATATACTTAAAAATATTTATAGCATCACTTTTTTTGATGATAAATAAGAATTGGAAAGAAAGTAGATGTCAATTGATTGGGAAATGGCTAACCAAATGGTGACATATGAATAAACTGTAATATTCTTTTGCTATATAAGAAATCGTGTGTATGATGAATACAGAGGAGCATTTTTTTCTTCTAAAAATAATATTTGTTATATGGGATGACTCTCTGGGAGAAGGAGAGGGAGAGATACTTGGGATAACCATGATGATGCAAGAAACTGAAGAAATAAATAAAAACTAACTTTGTAAAATGCTGATAAAGTTGACATCCAAATTTCTCTTTAAAAACTTCTACTGATTGGAAATTCATTGCCTCTTTAGAGAGGAAGTAGAAAACTTCTTTCTATTTTTTTTAGACCCTCAGTTCCTTAATAGCAACCATAGATAGCCATGGGAATCAACACACTTTATCTGATAAACATAACAAAAATGTTCTTTAAAATACTTCAGTCCCATATTATGGTTTAATTGCTTCTTATTTCTTGCTGAGCCATTCCTCTAGTATATTAACATGTATGCATGTATTTATTGTACAATATCATAATTAGTGAACATTAGCTTCAAAATAAATATAAATCTTGCTTAACATAAAGACTTATCAATTGCTTAGGGGACTCTACTAACACTTAGTATACTGATATATCACCATTTTGTGACTTGGAAATCACAGAATGCACACTGTTTCTAACATTTTTAAAAGCCTTTTGTCCTATATGGCAAATAATTCAACCATCCTAACATCTGTACCTTGAATTAAAATGTGCAGGAAAACAGAATAATTTGATATAGTAGTATCTTGAGCATCAAAGCCCTTAAAAATAGATGGCATACATGCTTGATTGTAGGAGTGATGATATAATATCCTTTTTAGGGTTTCATAATTTTAAAAAACACTATAGAAATGGGGTTAGACACTTAGGCCATGCATAGTAGTAAGGAATGCAATTTTGAACAATTTTGTAACTTTGAGTAATTTTAGGGTTTATAGGTATTTGGGGAAGACTAACACTTCTGATATGAGTGCTGCTGAGCCTTTTTCAGTGCTCCTTTCCACTTTGTGGTCCACTTGCCACCCCAATCCTCACCTGTGTCTTCAAGAAGCTATTGCATGCTCAGTAGCTACATTCCAGGAAACTTGGCATATGGGCTAAATCAGTTCAAGAGTAACTGATAGGCTTCAAACTCTCTCCAATGAGTTAGTGGAATATCTAACTCAATCATGTGGAGACTTCCCTGGCAGAACAGGTGGATATAAACAAGTTGTTTTAATGGGCCATGAAGACAGCAGAGGTAGGTGCTGTGGAGTCCTCAGAACTTGGTCAGATATTGAGGACATCAGCATTGTCTACTGTACCCCAAACTGTTTCCAGTTGTCTTGACTTTTGGCTTCAGAAAGGGCCAAGAAATGGTTGATAAGACATTTGTTTGCCTGATAACTCCAGGAAAAATCCCAGGAGCAAAACAAAGCAGTACATAACATTCATTGATTTGACCAAAGCCTTTGATACTGTTAGTTGTGAGAGTTCATGGAAGATTATGGTAAAATTTGGTTGCCCAGAAAAGTTCCTCATGCCAGTTTCATGGATTCAGTATAATGTATGATACTCTCATGTTTTTCCCAGTCACCAATGGAATGATGCTCCATTGTGTGTTTGTTCTGCTGCTTTTTAGCATGATATTTTCAGTGATGTAGCAGAATGAACATGGTATCAAGGTCAGCTACCATGTTGACAGAAAATTATTTAACTTGAAAAGACTACAAGCTAAGACTAAAGTGGAGGGGGCAGTTGATGTGTAATTTTTTTGTTTGCAGATGATTGTGTACTCAGTGAAACCTCTGAAGCTGAGATGCAACAGAATATGGATCAAGTCTCTGCCATTTGTGCTATTTTGGTCTAACAATCAACACCAAGAACACAGAGGTTCTCAACCACATGGCACCACACCACACTTAAATAGAACCATAGGTTAAAGCAACTGAAGATATTTGGAATGCTGTGGAAGATTCACTTACCTTGGCAGTATAGTTTCCAGAGAGATATACATAGATGATGAGTTTGGTACACACACTGCTAGAACTAGCTCAGTGTTTTGGGAGGTTCTGAAAGAAAGTGTGGAAAAAAAGAGAAATTAGGTCACCTACCAAACTGAAAGTCTACAGAGCCATTATGCTGACTTCATTGCTGTATGCCTGAAAAACCTGGACAATCTACTAACACGTGGAAGGAAACCTAATTGTTTCTATTGTCTTAGAAAGATTCTGAAGATCACCTGACAAGATAAGGTACTAATCATAGTGGAAGGAAACACAATTTTGAGTAACATTCACATTAATATCAAAATTAACATAAAAATTGTTTACACAAATCTTTGCCAACAGTTTAGAAGACTTTGCCTGCATATATATCATAGTTATTATATCCTTCAGTAATTGGGAAACCATAGTCTGTTTATTGGTTCTAACATAGGTTTTGTTAACCTTGAGTTCAGGGATAGATTTCAGGAAGTCTGTGAAATTGGATTGGAAAAGACATCTTTTTTTTTTTTCAGAAACTACTTCCTTCAATTATGAATTAAAAAACAACAACTCTGCTCTCAGAAGATAGACATAGGCTTTACCATACTGCCAAAAAGACTAATAGTAAGAGGGGAAATGTTACTGTATAACATACTTAAAGTTTCTTGTCAATAATTTTGGAGCCCAAAGGGCTACAAAACCATGCATACCCTTTGACCCAATAATACAGTATTAGGTCTGTATCCCAAAGTGATCCAAGAAAGGAGAAAAGGATAGAAACTCTTTTTGTGGTGGCAATGACTTGGAAATTGAGATGATACTCACCAATTATGGAACAGCTAAATAAATTATGGTATATAATTTTGATGGAATAGTAGTGTGCTATGAGAAATGATGAGAAGGATAGTTGATTTCATGCAAGGTAAAGTGAGCAGAGTGGGAAAACATAGTGCATAGTCGCAACAATATCTTAAGGATGATCAACTATGAAAGACCGCTACTTTGTTCAAGACAGTAATCCAAGACAGTTCCAAAGGAGTCATGATGAAAAATGCTAATTTACCTGCAGAAAGACCATTAATGGACTCTGAATGCAGATTGCAGCACACTTTTCAAAAAAAAAAATTTTTATTTTTTTAAATAAATTTTTTTTAATAAAAAATTTTCTTTTTATTGTTTCATTTTGTCTGTGCTTTCTTTTGCAAGATGACTAATATAGAAAAATGCTTTGCATGATTTCACTTGCCATCTCAAGAAGGGGGTGGTACATGGGAGGAGAGAGAGAATTTGGAATTCAAAAAGCTGACTAGACCAGCTTCTGTTAGGCTACTGGGCTATTAGACTCTAGGCTATTACTTCCTAAAAAGTAAGATCTTGGCTTTTACAAAGAAACATGTGTTTGTCCTTCATTGCTGAAGAAGACCATGCCATCAGAGAAATGATGACATGACTTGAACTTGACTTGGTTTTGAGTGAGGGAGGGCTGTGAAGCAACTAGCAGCATCTTAGAGCACTGGACTTGGAGTCATTAAGATATGACTTCCAATATGATACTTTATAAATCATTTAAGCCTCAATTTATTCTTCTATAAAATGGGATTATAATAATATGTACTTCATAGGATTATTGTGAGGATCAAATGAAATAGCATATGAAAAATACTTTGAAAACCTTAAAGTATTCTTTAAGTGCTGACTATTAATATTCTTTATGGACTCATTTGGCCTAGGTCAGTAGAATGTATGGTACTTTAGACCAAGGATTGTTTTCTTTTTTATCACTATTACTGGTATTGTCCCTGTTATATAATAGTAATTTAATAAATATCCATTGAATTATTTAATTAAATTCAAATGAAATATGTCTCATCTATTTATAGATTTGTTTTTCAATCAAAGGCTGGACAACGTCATGGTGGTCCAAAAATCGTGAGACATTTCCATAGTGAAAACTCAGGGGGGCACTATTATAAATAAATTACACAAGAATGGAATCCAATCATCTCCTTAGTAACTCCAAAAACATCAGGATAGAGTTTGCTATGTTAATCTAAACTCTTGTTTATAAATAGCAAACTGCACACAATCACACTAAGATGCCTGGAAGTACTAGGAGAATTTCCCAAAAAAAAAGGTAAACTAAAATTTTCCATCTGAAAGAATGCCATTTATATTCATGTATCTAGGAGATCTGATCTAAGACCAGGTGAGTGATTGAGATATTTGGTAGACTCTACATAAAGATAAAATCTGTCATTTCAGTTATTCTCTAGATCAATTAAGTAATAAACCATTAACATCTATGATATTCAGTATCGTGTTAGCAAGTTATGAAGGGAGAATATAGGGAACTTGAAGGTTTGGTTCTTGCCCTCAGGGAATTTAAAATCTAGATGAAAAAATGTAGTTTCATACTTTTAAAATATATTTAACTCCCAGAACCATTTGTCTAGCAGGAATTCTATTTTAATGAACAAATTAGGATGGCTTGTAATTACTATATAAAAGCATCAATCTAAACAATGCTAGGCTCTCTCATATTTTCTACCTGACAGTACATTGATTGCGTGTAAATAGATGCTTATAAAATATTTGAAAATAATTTTGTTGTTTTTCTTTTCTCTTGAGGATGCTACTTTTAACTCTGCTAAATATTCATTTACACAACAAACTCCTTTTCTCAGAAACGGTGTAAAGCAACACTAGCACAGCACGCATCCAAATTCCTTATGAATTAAATCTAAATTAGCAAAGCTTTGCTTTATGGAAAATGAAATTCCCATCTGTAACATTAAGGAACATTTAGTTTCTCATGCAGCTGAGAATTCAAATTGATTTTAAAGATTGGCTATATATTTCACATATGTGCAATATCTGTATTATGACTAAAATTGTTTATTTTTAGCATGACTGGATCTGTTTCTGTTTAGGATATCATTCATAAAGCATGCCTAGTAATACTTATAACTAGGGTAGTCTAGAGGAGTACTAACCTAGAATTCAGGACACAGTGAAGGTCAGGGAGAAAGAGGATGAATAGAAAGAAGCCCCTAACTATATACATGCACTCAGTTCTTCAATAACCATTTGTTGAGCATCTACTGTGTGTGATACATTGTACTGAGCCCTGGGGAAAAGTATACCATGTAGAGAAGTTATAATCCCCAATGTCAGAGACAGCTCTAACACCAACACTTTCTTCGTTCAGGTTTGATGCTGAGATGAAATGAGGCACCCACAACTCACTATTTCTTTAAAGGAAGTCTACTACGTTTTAACCCAGCAAGTATATGCAACAAGGATTCAGCGGTACTTAACTTTCCATGGATGATGCTCTCCTTCTCTATGTATGAAAATGTGTCTGAACATTGGAGAAGGATTTGGTGAAGGACATGGCAACCCATGTGGTCTTCAGGAAATTCACTAGGTCAAAGAAACTCTGAAGGCATGAGGGTGAGACTTTTATTCCCTTGGGTGATCAAGAAGTTATATGAAAGGAAACAGAGGCAATGAAGTACCCAGGACAGCTTTATTACCTTTGAAGATGAATGTATCCCTGGTGCTGTCCCCCAACTTCCCTAGTGAATATTAAAATCTCTCATGGAGATGAGAAAATATTACATAATAAGAGTATTTAGAAGGTACAAAACTATATTATGTGAAGGCTAAAGAACAAGGCAATTATTGCCAAGACAAATTTAAAAGAAAGAATTAATACAAGGAGGTACCATTTCAGGTGGTCTTTAAAGAATGGAATTAAATAAATAAATGGAATTATATAGATAAAGAGGAGTAAGGGGATACTTCAGACAAATCAAACAGCATGAACAAAGGCATGGAGGTGGGAAAATACATAATGTGTTCAGAGTTCACAAACAGTCCAGTTTGGCCATAGTTCATGGAAGGATATAATATACTAACATAAGGTAAGAATGGGAAGTTACAATGGAGCTGGATTTAAATACAATAAAAAGAAGCTTGAGCAAATCAGTGACATAACTACATATATACATAGGAAAGATAAATCCAAGTGCAGTCTGGCAAATAGAGTCATTTGATTTTTCTTTATCTTTTTGTAGTTTAGTCTGATATGAATGGGATATTCAGGGTAGGAGTAGCACCTCTGGTTTGAGGGTTTACTGAGCGCTTTTCAGGGCTGCTCTTCCACCTTTGGTGTCCACCTTCCCCCAACTCTCCTCTTTGGCTCCAAGGAGCTGTAGCATATACAGCAGCCACACTCTGGTAAACCATCTCAGAAGACAGGCTAAACCAGATTAAGAGTAGCCAACAGCCCTCAGATTTGTTGGTGAATTAGCAGATGTCTACCCCAAGCAAGTGAAGACTTTCCCTAGTGAATTGGGTAGATGAGAACAATTTGTTCCAACAGACATGAAGGTGATTAATGCAAGTATTGTGGAGTACTTAGAGTTTGGTCAAGCATCCAAGAAACCAAGGTCATCCATTGCATCCTGGGTCATAACCAATTGTCTTGACTTTTGTTCTGCCACTGGACTTCAATGACTCATGAAGAGAGAGTAAGACTGACGACTTTGTGAAACCCAACCTACTTGAATCCAATTTATAAGCAAACCAAGACATCTCCCATTGTGTCACTGATTCTCTTTGAAAACAAAGGATGAACAACAACAAAGGCCACATAACCCATTGACCTCCTCTACCACTAGAAATTCCAAATGTAAATCAAAATAACCATTGCATAAAATGCTCACCATACTGAATGAGAAAAGACAGACACTATTCCCATTATTATTTCTTCCTAAGATGTTATTCTTGGCAATGTATTGGTATTTTAATTGAATAGTGCTGTCAGTCAATCAACAAACTTTCATTAAACACCTACTATGGACGCTGTCTTTGGTTCTGGGTATACAAAAACAAAATGCTCCCTTGGAAGAAAAAATATCTTTCACTTTATCTGAGAGATCTACTGCCATGCCAAAAAGGTTCTTGGGATAATTTTAGCTAATAATCACTCTAGAAAAGGCAGCAAAAGAGAATTATTGTCCAACATGAACACATATGTAAAAATTAATCAGCAGGTTGGAAAGCAATTACCCTCTCTACAAAGTCATGACATTTCCTTTAATGAAACACTTTCCTAGAAATAAAGTGGCATGACTGTAACTAAAACTGTGGGAGCCATACTGGAATTTTGTGGCATGAAAAGTGTCATCTTAAGTGGATTTTATGCCAAGTAATATTTTGGATAAAAATGATCTACTAATAAAATAGTAACTCAAAAGTTTTAGGGAATATGCAGGTACTGTTAAAATGGTTGGGGAAGCATACTATGGTGGAAAGGACACTATATTTTGAATGAAAAGGTTGGGTTTAGATGCCAGTCCTATGTTCCTGAGAAAATTATTAGCTTCTCTGGACCTCACTTTCTTCACATGTAAAATGAAGAGGTTTGACTAAGTGACCTTTACAGCCCCCTTTAGCTCTTATTCCTATAAGCAATCACAAATGGAGAAATCCTACAAAAACTTTACCTAAAAATACTTAACTTTGCCCTCAATTCCCTCACAGCTCTAAATCAGGTGGATATTGGACTACCTTCAGTGACTTCTCATGTTCATGTAGTCATAATAAAACACCTACAAAGACAGGGTGTTTCCCTTGACAGTCATCTGTCAAAGTTATACAATACCTAATGATGGCACTATAAAGACTGAGTACCTAAATATCATAGATGGCTTCAACTATGCTCTGTTTGTGCCCACTAAAAATCCATTTTACAAGTAGGCACTATGTAACTAGGTCTTCAATCAAAATGCTGTATACAGGTTGCTTATCTATGATATGAAGATTTTTAGTGTCATAATATAATTAAAAGTCATTTAAGTGGAATACTTTATCTAGCGAATGATAAATTTCTTGAAATTAGCAGCTATTTTTACTGCAGCACAATTAAAATCAGATTCATTTCCATCCAGGAAGGCAGTTAACTAACATACATCTATGGAGATCTTAACTGATCTTTGATACGACCTTCCAATCTGGCCCTATTCATCTGGACACATGCCACATCGCCTTCAAATTCAGTTCCAACTAGTTCCTTCTCAAAATATCATGTGTATATATATATATATATATATTATTTTATTTGGATTTTAAATTCCTTGAAAGAGGAGCAGGTTTTTTCCTTTGGCCTTTCGATACTCCTATCCTTGTTTATATATATGTGCACATTTAAAAGAAACCTATAATAAATACTTATTGCTTTGGATTAAATTGGAATATAAACTTTAGAGGAGTACAGGTAAAGGTAAGTTTCTTCATTTTTGAAAGAGGGGCAAAAATGTAACTGTTAATCTCTGTAAATGCTCTGGCAAAATTCAGAGTAAAAGCTCTTTGATGAATATAGCAAAAATGGCACAAAGATCTATTCCTTTGATCATTTCTTTTATGAAACTGACCTTAAAATATTACCTTTTCTTACTCTGAAACTCATTCTTTTCTGTTTAATCTTCATGATTTATTTTTTTAAATTGCTTTGAACCTCATCATCCTTCGGAATACTCTTGCAACAGCCTTTGGCCAAAACCAATAAATTATGACAGGCAGTAAATCATATCAGAATGAGTATTCCTTCCCCAACTGCTCTTCCCCCTTCAAAGTATTAAAAATGATCTCTTTGATTTTGCAAGTAATGTTTTGCTATAATCTTCAATATGTGAAAGCTACACATAGCATAGTCATATTTACCTAAACTCAGGAGCACAGATTTAGAGATTGGAGAAATCTCAGAGATCACCCAGTCCAATCTTCTCATTTTACTGATGAAGAAACCAAGGCCCAAAGAGGTTTGTTCATATTTTTTTATAATTAATAATTTTTTTATATTTTTTGTAATTTCTTTATTGTCACATGGTTAGTAAATGGATAGAAGGAAGGAAGAAAACAAGCATTTATTAAACACCTTCTCTGTCCTGAGCACTGTGCCACGCATTCTGCAATTATCTCATTTGATTGTTACAAAATAACCAATCCAAGTGGCTTATCCAGGGTCACGTTGCTAGTAAGTGTCTAGGAATGGATTTGAACTCAGTTCTCCTGACTCCTCAGTTCTTCCAAGCCTAAAATTCTATCCGTTGTACTGCATTGTTACCTATAGTGGAGAAAATGGAAGAAAAAAAAATTTAAATCCTTTTGACAACTTTACTACTTAGCAATCATGTTGCTATAGGAAAGGAGAAAAACAAAACTGTACTCCAGAAAGGAGTGCTCTTTTGCTCCAAATAATATTAAACATTACACAGTAGCTGGTGAAGACAGGAATAAAAACTATACTACAACCCCAAATCAAGAGACTAGGTCCAGAAGGTCCTCTTTCAAGGTAACAAGAATTTATGCAACTTATATGAACTTAGCTTTCTATGGGGAATGTTTCCCATAGAAATAGCCCATCCTACAATCTGATTTGGATGAGGTTTTCTGAAGAGATTAGCATGTCTTCTCAAATCTTACCAGCAGTCAAATCAGTTTATTGGAGAATTTGATATGAAAGAATCTGTAAGCTTGAGAAGTCTATTCTGTCATGAAAATTTGATGGGCTGAAGAATAAGAGTGGTGGAATGACAATTGAAATGAGAAGAATAAGGGTCTGAAATGAGAAAGGGCAACCTTCTGGAAAAGCAAAATCCCCCCCACCCCCTTCATTTCTCAATGACTATCCAGGAAGGCGAGCAAAATTTTCCTGATGTGTTAACATTCCATTAGACCTAGGTGGTGCAGTGAATGGAGGACTGGGCTTGGAATCACTTAACCACTATCTGTTTGAGTTTTCTCATCTGCAAATGAGGATATTAGTAGCACTTACTTCACAGTGTCATTGTGAGGATCAAATGAGAGAACATTTGTCAAACACTTAGAGTCATGCCTGGCACATCTGTTCCTTTCTCTTCCCCTCTCTTGACCAATGAATACTAAGTGACCAGTGAATATTAAGTCTCTTATCTTCTAATTTTTTCTAGGTAAGGGCAACTATGATTTTCATTAAACATGTGAAGCCATAAACTAACCATAACTACCCAGCCATTGGCATATATCAGATACTATGTGCCAAGTCCTAAGAATAGATATAAAGAAAGACAAAAATATGGTCCATACCCTAAAAGAGCTCACATTGTACACATTGTAATCAGTGAGACAACATGTAAATAGCTATGTGCAAACAATATATATGTAGATAGCATAATGATGCACAATGTATAGTATAATACAGTAACAATGTAGTGTAGAAACTATAACGTAATACAGTATAAACTGTATCATACAATACAGTATATCTGGAAGTTAATTTTGGAGGAAAGAAACTGAAGAGGAGGAGTAGGGCAACTAGGAAAGGTTTCTTGCAAGAAGTGAGATTTCAACTGTGTCTCATAGGGAGCCTAAGAACCTAGGAGTAAGAGGCAAAGAGAAGTACATCACAGGAATGAAGGATAAACAGTGCAACTGCATAATCAGGAGATAGACTGTCACATATGAGGAAAAGTCAATGTAGCTGGAATGCAGAATAAGTGGGGAGGAGTAATAAATTCTAGAGATATTAGAAAACCATTAGAATTTGTGGAGTAGGAGGTGACATCAGCAAAGGATCAGTGTAGTCCTCAGTATAGTAAAGGCTACGAGATGCCTTCTTTTGTTTACTAAAGGTACCCTAGGAGCGTACCCTGAAAGGCTTACTGCAATAACTACCACTCAATATATGAAAGTTTCATCCTTACTCAGGACACTGATTAGTATTAAATAAATATTTTGAAACTCGACCTTCTCATCATGTCTAAATAATCTAAGTAGGGGCCTGCCTTCCCTTTTAACCCCAAAATGAATGGTCATGTTTATTACTTTAATTAAATGTAAGAGCAGAGTTCCTAACTTTGGAACAACTTTATAATGGGAGAAAACAATTTATTGACATTTGTATCATAGATATAATCCATAAAATCTAACTTCCTTTGATGAGGTGATTTACTAACTGAGGAAGTTTTGCCCCCCACCTATTAAATTCTTCTCCTTAATGAAACCTGCTTTTCAATAAAAGTGTTTTGAACACAATTGTCTGCATTTCCAGACCAAGATTCTTTTTATTATACTTTACAAGTTGGCATTTCTCTGTTCCATTCTGGAGATGAATGAAGATCTGTAAACCAGAAGTAGAAAAGTTCTTCCTTCCTTCCTTCCAACATCTGTTCATATTGCATCACATTCCCCAAGTAGAAGATGAATGATTCCACCTTTCTTCTTGCTTTGAATATTTCCAAACAGTCTTCCTGAGCATCTTCTCATACTGAGTTTTTAACTCCTTCACCCAATTTTTTTTGCAAATGGGTTACACTTTAAATTTACCCTTAGTTATACATTCTTACTTTCATTTATCATGCAGTTTATATTAAAATGTGACCTTGTTAGACAGGTATTAGATAACTCTTTATGGAGTCACATTCATTTTCACCTGAGTATCTCCCTTTATTATTATCATTTGCAATTGTTCTAATGATTTATTTTTAAACATAAAAAAATTGATTTCCAAATTCTTTACCTCCTGCCTGTCAATCCCCATCCATTAAGTAGACAAATAATATATCAATTATACATATGAAGTCATTTAAAGCATATTTCCATATTAACTGTTACAAAAAAAAAGAAACATAAAGTGAGAAATCAGCATTCAGAGTTTGTCAGTTTTCCCTCTGGAGGGAGATAGAATTTTTCGTCATGGGTGCTTTGGAATTGTTTTGGATCATTGTCTTAGTCACAGTGGCTATAACTATCACAGCTGATCATTGGCATAATATCACTATTACTACATACAATATTCTCATGCATCTGCTCTCTTCACTTTGCATCAGTTCAGATTCATCTTTCCAGGTTTCTCTGAAATCATCCTGCTCATCATTTCTAATAGCACAATAGTATTCCATCACAATCATATGTAAAAATATATACAACTATATTCTTCGTATATGGTGTGAAATGTTAGTTTATGTCTAGTTGCTGCCAAAATGCTTTCCAGATTTCTTCAATCTATTCCAATGGTGAGTTTTTGCCCCCAAAGCTTGGATCTTTGAGTTTATCAAACATGAGATTACTATTATCATTTCCTACTGTAGGTGGTGTAGCTAATCTACTCCCTATTTCTTAGACAAGATCCATTTATTTTCATAATTACTGCTTTGTAATACAGTTTGCAATCTGGCACTGCTAAACAGCCTTCTTTCATGATTTTTTTCATTGATTCCCTTAATATTCTTGACACTTTGTTGCTCCAAATAAATTTTGTCATTGTTTTTTCTAGCTCCATAGAAGATTTCTGGTAGTTTCATTGGTATGTTACTGAACAAGTAAACCAATTTAATTAAAATTTCCATTTGTATTAGTTTTGCTCAGCAACCCACTTTTTCTCTCTTTAGATTTATCTTTATTTGTGAGAAAAGTATTCTGTAATTTTGTTTCTATAGTCCCTTCATTTGTCTTGAGAGGTAGACACCAAAGGTTTTAAAATGTTTAGAGTTATTTTGAAGTGAATGTCTCTTTCTACCTTTCCCTGCTAGGTTTTCTTGGTAATTTATATACATGTGGGTGATTTGTGTGGGTTCCTTTTATATCCTGTGACTTTACTAAAATTCTTAATTATTTCAACATTTATAGCTGATTCTCTAAGGATTCTTTAATTGTACGCGTATATCATCTACAAAGAGCAATAGTTTTGTGTCCTCATTGCCTATTTTTATTTCTCCAATTGATTTTTCTTATACCATTGCAATAGTAGGCATTTCCAATAAAGCATTTAATAATAATGGTAATAATGGACGTCCTTGCTCCATCCCTGATCTTATTGGAAAGGTTTCTAGCTTATCCCCATTGCAGATAGTGCTTGCTTTTGGTTTTAGATAGAGACTACTTCTTTTCTCAAGAAAGGCTACATTTCTTCCTGTTCTTTCTAGCATTGTTAATAGAAATGGGTATTATATTTTGTTAAAAGCTTTTTCTGCATCTATTGATATAATAATATTATTTTTGTTGTTTTCATTATTGATATGGTCAAAAATGGTCATAGTGTTCCTAATATTCAATCAGTCTTGCATTCTTGGTATGAAATCACACCTGGTCAGACTTCACAAGCTGTACTCTCCTTGCTAATGTTCTATGTAAAAAAAAATTTTACATGAACATTCACCACTAAAATTAGCCTGTATTTTATTCTCTGTTTTTACTCTCCATCATTTAAGTATCAAAACCATATTAATTTCACAAAATTTGATAGAACTCATTTACCATTTTTAAAAATAGTGTATGTAGTTTTGAAACTAATTGTTCCTTAAATGTTAGGTTGAATTAACTTCTATAGCCATCTGGTCCTTGAGATTTTTTTTTCTTAGGGAACACATTTATGGCTTATCCAATTTCTTTTTCAAGAAGAGAATTTTTGGGGGAGGAGCCAAGATGGCAGAGTAGAAAGATACACATATGCTAGCTCCCAACCCACAGTCCAAAAAATACCTGTAAAGAAGCACTCCCAACAAATTCTGGAGCAGCAGAAGCCATAGAACAGTGGAGCAGAGGAGATTTCTATTCCAGAGAGACCTGAAAAACTGACCCAAAAGGTCCGTCGTGCACTGGACGCAGAACAGAGCCTAGTGCCGCCTTGGACACGTGGCACTGAGAGAAGCAGATGCGAGCAGGCTTCAGGGACAGAATCTCCAGCATCTGCACAGGTCCCTCCACCTGCAGGGCCAAAGGTCAGTGAGAGGTTCTTTTCAGCTTGCTGAGAGGGGAGCAGGGTGTCTCCCTAACTCAGGCCCTCTAGGGAGGAAGCAGCAGACAGCGGCTCCCAAAGCAGGCAGAACCTCGGATCCATTGTTGAAGGTCTCCTCATAATCCCACTGAGGGAACTGGGCCCAGAGTGGCGGCCCTGCCCCCACCTGAACTTAATCTCACACTGAATAGCAGCCCTGCCCCCACCAAAAGCACTGAGGCTGGGGAGCAGCATTTGAATCTCAGACCCCAAGAACTAGCAGGGTGAATCTGGAGGCAAGGTGGGTGTGGAAAGAAAATTCAGAAGTCAAGTAACTGGCTGGGAAAATGCCCAGAAAAGGAAAAAAAAATAAGACCATAGAAAGTTACTTTCTTGATGAACAGATATCTCCTCCCATCCTTTCTGATGAGGAACAGCAATGCTAGCCATCAGGGAAAGATACAGAAGTCAAGGCTTCTGTATAACAAACATCCAAAATAAATATTCAATGGGCTCAGGCCATGGAAGAACTCAAAAATGATTTTTAAAATCAAGTTAGAGAGGTGGAGGAAAAACTGGGAAGAAAAATGAGAGAGACAAAAGAAAAGCATGAAAAGCAGGTCAACACCTTGCTAAAGGAGACCCAAAAAAATGCTGAAGAAAATAACATCCTGAAAAATAGGCTAACTCAATTGGAAAAAGAGGTTCAAAAAGCCAATGAGGAGAAGAATGCTTTCAAAAGCAGAATTAGCCAAATGGAAAAGGACGTTCAAAAGCTCACTGAAGAAAATAGTTCTTTCAAAATTGGAATGGAACAGATGGAGGCTAATGACTTTATGAGAAACCAAGAAATCATAAAACAAAACCAAAAGAATGAAAAAATGGAAGATAATGTGAAATATCTCATTGGAAAAACAACTGACCTGGAAAATAGATCCAGGAGAGACAATTTAAAAATTGTGGGCCTACCTGAAAGCCATGATCAAAAAAAGAGCCTAGACATCATCTTTCACGAAATTACCAAGGAAAACTGCCCTGATATTCTAGAACCAGAGGGCAAAATAAATATTGAAAGAATCCACTGATCATCGCCTGAAAGAGATCCAAAAAGAGAAACTCCTAGGAACATTGTGGCCAAATTCCAGAGTTCCCTGGTCAAGGAGAAAATATTGCAAGCAGCTAGAAAGAAACAATTCAAGTATTGTGGAAATACAGTCAGGATAGCACAGGATCTAGCAGCTTCTACATTAAGGAATCAAAGGGCATGTAGTATGATATTCCAGATGTCAAAGAAACTAAGACTAAAACCAAGAATTACCTACCCAGCAAAACTGAGTATAATACTTCAGGGAAAAAATTGGTCTTTCAATTAAATTGGGGACTTTCAAGTATTCTTGATGAAAAGACCAGAGCTGAAAGGAAAATCTGACTTTCAAACACAAGAATGAAGAGAAGTATGAAAAGGTAAACGGTAAAGAGAAGTCGTAAGGGACTTTACTAAAGTTGAACTGTTTACATTCCTACATGGAAAGACAATATTTGTAACTCTTGAAACTTTTCATTATCTGGGTAGTTAATGGGATTACATACACACACACACTCACATGCATGCACACACACACACACACACAGAGCATAGAATGAATGGAATGGGATGGGATCATATCTTAAAAAAAATGAAATCAAGGGGGGCAGAGCCAAGATGGCCGAGTAGAAAGATGCACATACACTAGCTCCGAACCCACAGCCTATAAAATATCTGTAAAAAAGAACTGCCAACAAATTCTGAAGCAGCAGAAGCCACAGAACAACGGAGCAGATGAGATTTCTGTTCCAGAGAGCCAGAAAACCTCTTGCAACAGGTCCTTCAAGCTGCAGACCAGGAGCCGAGCACAGTCCTGTCTCGGCCGCACGGCACTGAGAGGAGCAGATCCGAGCGGGCTTCAGGGATGGAATCTCCAGCGGCCACGTGGGTCCCTCCACCCACAGGTGACAAGGGTCGGTAAGAGGGTCTCTTTGGTGGGTCGAGAGGGGAGTGGGGTGCCCCCATAACTCAGGCCCCCTCAGGAGGCAGCAGCAGAGGCAGGAGCAGACTGGGACTCCCCAAGCAGACAGGAGCCCAGATCCATTGTTGAAGGTCTCTGCATAAACCCCCTGAGGGAACTGAGCCCCCGTGAGGTGGCCTAGCACGCACCTGAGCACCTGAACTTGATCTCACACTGAATAGCAGCTCTGCCCCCACCCAAAGCCCTGAGGCTGGGAAGCAGCATTTCAATCTCAGACCCCAAGTGCTGGCTGGGAGGATCTGGAGGCAAAGTGGGTGTGAAGAGAATATTCAGAAGTCAAGTCACTGGCTGGGAAAATGCCCAGAAAAGGGAAAAAAAACAAGACTATAGAAGATTACTTTCTTGGTGAACAGGTATTTCCTCCTTTCCTTTCTGATGAGGAAGGAAAATGCTTACCATCAGGGAAAGACACAGAAATCCAGGCTTCTGTATTCCAGCCCACTCAATGGGCTCAGGCCATGGAAGAGCTCAAAAAGGATTTTGAAAATCAAGTTAGAGAGGTGGAGGAAAAACTAGGAAGAGCAACGGGAGACATGCAGATAAAGCATGAAAAACAACCAAACACCCTGCTAAAAGAGACCCAAAAAATGCTGAAGAAAATAACACCCTGAAAAATAGGCTAACTCAATTGGAAAAAGAGGTTCAAAAAGCCAATGAGGAGAAGAATGCTTTCAAAAGCAGAATTAGCCAAATGGAAAAGGACGTTCAAAAGCTCACTGAAGAAAATAGTTCTTTCAAAATTAGAATGGAACAGATGGAGGCTAATGACTTTATGAGAAACCAAGAAATCACAAAACAAAACCAAAAGAATGAAAAAATGGAAGATTATGTGAAATATCTCATTGGAAAAACAACTGACCTGGAAAATAGATCCAGGAGAGACAATTTAAAAATTGTGGGCCTACCTGAAAGCCATGATCAAAAAAAGAGCCTAGACATCATCTTTCATGAAATTGTCAAGGAAAACTGTCCTGAGATCCTAGAACCAGAGGCCAAAATAAGTATTCAAGGAATCCACAGAACACTGCCTGAGAGAGATCCAAAAAGAGAAACTCCTAGGAACATTGTGGCCAAATTCCAGAGTTCCCAGGTCAAGGAGAAAATATTGCAAGCAGCTAGAAAGAAACAATTCAAGTATTGTAGAAATACAATCAGGATAACACAAGATCTCGCAGCTTCTACTTTAAGGGATCAAAGGGCATGGAATATGATATTCCAGAAGTCAAAGGAACTAGGACTAAAACCAAGAATCACCTATTCAGCAAAACTGAGGATAATACTTCAGGGGAAAAATTGGTCTTTCAATGAAATAGAGGACTTTCAAGCATTCTTGATGAAAAGAGCAGAGCTGAAAAGAAAATTTGACTTTCAAACACAAGAATGAAGAGAAGCATGAAAAGGTAAACAGCAAAGAGAAGTCATAAGAGACTTATAAAAGTTGAACTGTTTACTTTCCTACATGGAAAGACAATATTTGTAACTCTTGAAACTATTCAGTATCTGGGTACTGGGTGGGATTAAACACAATATTTGTAACTCTTGAAACTATTCAGTATCTGGGTACTGGGTGGGATTACACACACACACACATGCACATGCACATGCATACACACATAGAGACAGAGTGCACAGAGTGAATTGAAGAGCATGGGATCATATCTTAAAAAAATGAAATCAAGCAGTGAGAGAGAAATATATGGGAGGAGAAAGGGAGAAATGGAAAGGGGCAAATTATCTCTCATAAAAGAGGCAAGCAAAAGACTTATTAGTGGAGGGATAAAGAGGGGAGGTTAGAGAAAAACATGAAGTTTACTCTCATCACATTCTACTAAAGGAAGGAATAAAATGCACACTCATTTTGGTATGAAAACCTATCTTACAATACAGGAAAGTGGGGGATAAGGGGATAAGCAAGGTGGGGGGGATGATGGAAGGGAGGGCATGGGGAGGAGGGAGAAATTTGAGGTCGATACTTATGGGAAGGGACAGGATCAAAAGAGAGAACAGAAGTAATTGGGGGCAGGATAGGATGGAGGGAAATATAGTTAGTCTTATACAACATGACTATTATGGAAGTCATTTGCAAAACTACACAGATTTGGCGTATATTGAATTGCTTGCCTTATCAAGGGGAATGGGTGGGGAGAGAGGGGTGAAGAGAAGTTGGAACTCAAAGTTTTAGGAACAACTGTCAAGTACTGTTCTCGCTACTGGGAATAAGAAATACAGGTAATGGGGTATAGAAAGTTATCTTGCCCTACAGGACAAAAGAGACTATGAGGATAAGGGAAGGGAGGGATGTTAGAAGAGAGGGGAGATTGGTGATAGTGGAAATTAGAACGCTCAGCGTTTTGGGGAGGGGAGAGGGGAGAAATGGGGAGAAAATTTGGAACTCAAAATTTTGTGGAAATCAATGTTGAAAGTTAAATAAATAAATTTTAAAAAAGAGAGAATTTTCTTAGTATTCTATTTCCTTTTCTGTTAATTTGAGCAATGTCAGCATTCATTCACTTAACTTAGACAGTCAGTTAAGAAAACCCTCCTAATAACTGCTTCAATTTCACCTACATTGGTGGTACATTTACCCTTTTCATTTTTGATACTTGTTATTTGCTTTTCTTCTTTGTTTTTTAAATATAATTAACAAATGTTTTATATATTTATTGTTTCTTTTCATAAAGCCACTCCTAGTTTGCTTTCTGTCAATTGTATTACTGTCTCTTATGACTTTTAATGTTTTCATTTTCGTATTTAAGTGGGTATTTTTAATTTGCTCTTTTTCTAGCATTTTAACTGCATTCTTAACTCACTGATATGTTCTTTCTCTCTTCTGTTGATTCACATGTATAGAGACATAAAATTTTCCCTAAGTATTGATAAGTATTACTTGAACCTAATTCTCATATGAATTGGTTCAAATGTGTGTGTGTACACACACACACATACTCAATTAAGTATAGAAATCTATCTTACCCAACAGAAATAACAGAAAGGGGATGATAAAAGGGAGGACAGTTTAAGGGAGCAGTGGTCAGAGACAAAAAAGGCTTTTATAAAAAGACATGACAGAAAAAAAGAAAAGATTTTACTCTTGTATATATCCATATATACTTGTATATATGTATATGTATGTATGTCTATAAGTATATATGCTTGTGTATATCTATCCGCATCTATCTCTATCTGTATCTATCTATATCTATCTATCTTTCTGCATGTATGTATGTATATATTACTCTTAACCAGTTCAGATGGAAGTGAGGTTCAAGTATCACCTGCTTTACCTGCTGCCCTAACACTTCCCTCTCTATCATAAGAACTCAACCTTGTATGCCTCTTTTATGTGAAAATTTTCCCTATTTTTGCCCTCCTTTTTCTCTTCTCCCAGTGCATCCTTTTTTGTCCTCCTTCCATTTTTTTAAGAACATCCCAACATAATCACAACAACATAGACACTTCTGTGTCTTCTTTCTATTTTGAATCCTTCTAGCTTCCCTAATAGTGATAAAGTTCTTAGGAATCACATGTATCAAATTCCCATTTAAGAATATAAACAGTTGAACCTTAAAGAGTCCCTTATGGTCTCTCTTTAATGTTTATCTTTTTATGTTTTTTATGTATCTCTTGAGCAATTTATTTGAAAGTTAAAATTTTTTATTCATCTCTGAGGTTTTCATCAGAAATGCTTGAAAATCCTCTATTTTATTAAATAATTATTTTTCCCTGAAGGATAATACTCACTTCTAGTCAGAAGATGGTGGAGTGAAAGAACTGACCTGTAGAAGCTCTCCCCCACAGCCCATAAAACACCTTTAAAAATTACTCTAAACAAATTCTACAGCATCAGAAACCAAAAAACGACAGAGTGAAAGAGATTTCCAGCCCAAGAATTCCTGAAAGGCCGACAAGAAGGTCTATCACACTGGGCTCAAGGCAGAGCCCAGCCCAGTCTTGACCACCCAGCATGAGAGGGACAAGACTGGAGCAGTCCTCAGGGTATGGAATCCCAAGGAGCAGCTTCAATTCTGAGATTGATTCACCCAAACATTCCAAAGACAACTTTATAGGTTAGTGAGAAAGTTCTTTCACCTGGGTGAGAACGGAATGAGATGTGACCCCACAGGCAGCAGCCACTGCAGAAGCAGCATCCATTTTTGGAGCACTCAGGCTAAAGACCCTGGGAGAATTGAGCTATTGATCTGGGTCTCAGCCCTGAGTGGCGGCCCTAGGGTGAGGAGGAGCTCTGTCCTGGTGGAGCTGGTGGAGGCACTATAGAGAGAACTCTACTCATAGAACCTGGGCAGAAAAGCTTGTGGTAGCTCACAGACCAGAGTGCAGGCAAGGAGAGGAGTAAAATCCTCTCCCTTTATTGTTCCACCTGGAGGAACTGAGAACTTATAGGTCCCCAAAATATATCTTCCTCTTAATAAAGGACTCAAAAGTCAAGTAACTGGTTGGAAAGTGCCAAAAAAAAGGGAAAACATAAGACTATAGCAGGCTACTTTTTGGTTAACAGGTATTTTCCTCCATCCTCTTGGATGAGGAAGAAAAATGCATGCCATCAGAGAAGACTTAAAAGTCAAGGCTTCTGCATCCATAACCTCCAAAATAAATATTCAGTGGTCTCAGACCACGGAAGGGCTCAAAAAAGATTTTGAAAATCAAGCAAGAGAGGTGGAGGAAAAATTGGGAAGGGAAATGGGAAGGATGCAAGAAACTCATGAAAAGCAAATCAACAGTTTGCTAAAGGAGACCCAAAAAATGCTGAAAAATAACACCTTTAAAATAGAAGAACTCAAATGGCAAAAGAGGTCCAAAAAGTCAATGTGGAGAAGAATGCTTTAAAAAGGAGAATTACCCAAATGGAAAAGGATGTTCTAAAGCTCACTAAAAAAAGAGTTCTTTAAAAATTAGAATGGAGTAGATGGAAGCTAATGACTTTATGAGAAGCCAAGAAATTATAAAACAAAACCAAAAGGATGAAAAAAAGACAATGTGAAATATCTCATTGGAAAAACAAGTGACCGGGAAAAATAGATCCAGGAGAGACAATTTAAAAATCATAGGACTATTTGAGAGCCATGATCAAAAAAAAGAACCTAGACATCATTTTCCATGAAATTATCAAGGAAAACTGCCCTGATATTCTAGAACCAGAGGGTAAAATAAATACTGAAAGAACCCACCAATCTCCTCTTGAAAGAAATCCAAAAAAGAAAATCTCCTAGTAATATTGTAGCCAAATTCCAGAGTTCCCAAGTCAAGGAGAAAATATTGCAAGCAGCTAGAAAGAAACAATTCAAGCATTGGGGAAATACAATCAGAATAACACAAGATCTAGCAGTTTCTACATTAAGGGATCGAAGGGTATGGAATATGATATTCCCGAAGTCAAAGGAACTAGGATTAAAACCATGAATCACTTACAGCAAAACTGAGTATAATATTTCCAGGGGAAAAAATAGTCATTCAATGAAATAGAGGACTTTCAAGCATTCTTGTATGAAAAGGTAAACAGGACAGAGAATCATAAGGGACCTACTAAAGTTGAACTGTTTACATTCCTACATGGAAAGATAATATTTGTAACACTTGAAACTTTTCTCAGTATTTGGGTAGTTGGAGGAATTGTACACACATATGTATAGAGAGAGGGCACAGAATAAGTTAAATAGCAAGGGATGATATCTAAAAAGATAAAATTAAGGGGTGAGAGAGGAATATATTGGGAGGAGAAAGGGAGAAATAGAATAGGGCAAATTATCTCAGATAAAAGAGACAAGAAAAAGCTTTTTCAATGAAGGGGAAAAGGGGGGAGGTGAACGGGAAAAAGTGAAGCTTACTCTTATCACATTTGGCTTAAGGAGATAATAATGCACATTTAATTTGGTTTAAAAATCTATCTTACACTACAGGAAAGTGGGGGAGAAGGGGATAAGTGGGGTGGGGGATGATAAAATGGAGGGCAAATGGGAAAGAGGAGTAATTAGAAATAAACACTTTGGGGAGGGACAAAGTCAAAAGAGAAAATAGAATAAATGGGGAGGGCAGGATAAGTTGGAGGGAAATATAGTTAGTCTTACACACCATGACTGTTATGGAAGTCTTTTGCAAAACTATGCATATATAGGCTATATTGTATTGCTTGCCTTCTCAGTGAGGATTGGTGGGGAGGAAGGAAGGGAGAGAAGTTGGAACTCAAAATTTTAGGAATGAAAGTTGAGAATTGTTTTTGCATACAACTGGGAAATAAGAAATACAGGTAATGGGGTATAGAAATCCATCTTGCCCTAGAAGAAAAGAGAGAAGATGGGGATAAAGGAAGGAAGGAGTGTGATAGAAGACAGGGCATACTGAGGGAAGGTGTAATCAGAATGCAAGGAGTGATCAGGTGGGGAGAGGGGAGAGATGGGGAGAAAATTTGGAACTCAAAATTTTGTGGAAATGAATGTTGAAAACTGAAAATAAATAAACATTTTTTAAAAAAGGTTAATACTCACTTCTTTTGGATTCATTGTTTTTGATCATAATCCTAACTTCTTTCCTTTCCAGAATATCATATTCCAAAGGACACACACACATTCATGTATGTGTGTGTATGTGTGTGTGTGTGTGTGCAATTGTGAGTCTGAAATTCCTTAAGCATGCAATAAACTTTCCAAGATTTCTTTATCCTGAATAGACCATTCCCATGAAGGAAGTCCAAAATTTTGACTTTACAACTTCTTCATAATGCAAATCTTGTTGCAAAATTCAGAAGTTCGATTGATCCATATTCCTCCATGAGCATATTCAGCCATCCCTTGCTATATAAATACATTCCATTTTGTCAAGACTGTTAAAAATAAAAATAAAAGCCACCAACATTCAGTGGAGGAACCATTTTCATTCACTTTAATTAAGGAAAATTCTGGATCTGTTCTGGACTCCCAACCTTTTCACCCCAACATATTCAAAACTGAGCTAAATGAAAGGAAAAAGGAGCAGTATGTGGATAGTGAGATGGTGAAAAGTAACATGTTCCCCTATAAAAGGTATTGGATATGGGATCAGAGAAATTGGATTTAAATTCTGACATTACCCACTATTATGTAAGTAAAAGTTAAGACACTTTCTGTAGCACTTGAGCTTACTTTGCATCTGAAATGGTTCTAATATGTGTGTGTATATGGACATATGAATACACCCACACTCAGTTGAGTAAAGAAATCTATCTTATGCAATAGAAGTAAGAGAAAGTAGTGATGAAAGTGAGGGCAGATTGAAGGAGCATCCTGTCCCTAGAAAAGTAGGAATTTTAAATAGGTTAGAAAGTATGGGAGAGAAGATTTATTAGGCTGCCTACCAAACTGAAGGTCTACAATGCTGGCTTCATTGTTGTATTCCTGCAAAACCTGGAATGTCTACCAGCACCATTCCAGGAAACTAAATTTCTTCCATTTGAACTGTCTTAGAAAGATTCTGACAATCACCTGGTAAGATAAATAACAGATACTGAGGTCTTTTCTGAAGCTAAACTGACAAGCATTCAAACTCTACTACAGAGAGCACAACTTCAATGGGCTGACCATGTTTTTCAAATGCCAAATGGATGTTTGCTTAAAAGACTATTTTACAGAGAATTCATGCAAAGCCTGTATTCACATGGTGCTCAGAAGAATCAATACAAGGACAATCTCAAGGTCTCTCAGAGGAACTTTGGAATCAATTTTGTGTGATGGGAAACACTGGCAAAGGAATGCCCAGTATGATGTGCCTGCATTAAAGAAAGTACTGAACTCTATGAGCAAAGCAGAATTGTTGTAGCTCTAAAGAAACATATGATGTGCAAATTTAAAGACATTTCCACTCCAAATGTTTGTAAAGACTATTTGTGTTTGACCTACAGTAAAGCCTTCTGAACTCATATTGGTCTGATCATCCACAGTCAGGGATACCGTACCTCAGCTCCCATGTGGTGATATCATTTGGTCTTCTTCAAGAAGGAATAACAATAACCAACCATAAATTCAATTATATAAAACGTATTTCCATATTGGTCATGTTTTGAAAGAAGAAAAAGACCAAAAGGAAAACAAACATGGAAAAGATAAAGAAATGGAAAACAGTATGTTTCAATATTCATTCAGACTGGATTGGTCCTTTCTCTGAAAATGGGTAACATTTTCCATCATTAATCTTTTGGAATTGTCTTGGATTACTGTATTGATAAGAAGAGCTAAGTCTATCATAGTTGGTCATCACACAGTATTACTGTTAACTGCGTACAATGTTTTTCTGGTCCTGTTCACCTCACTCAACATCAGTTCATGTAAGTCTTTCCAGATTTTTCTGAAATCTGCCTACTCATCATTTCTTATAGCAAATAGTATTCTATTACATTTATATACCACAGCTTGTTCAACCATTCCTCAATTAATGGACATTTCCTCAATTTCCACTTCTTTGGAACCACAAAAAGAAGCTGCTGTAAATATTTTTGTGCATATGCCTTATTTTTCTTTTTCTCTAAGCTCCTTCAGATTAAGAACTACTAATGATATTTTTGGGTCAAAGGGTATGCATAGTTTAATTGCCCTTTGTACATAATTCCAAATTTCTCTCCAGAATGGTTGGATTGGTTCACAAATCCACCAAAATTCTATCAGTGTCTCAAGTTCCCAATATCCTCTCCAACATTTTTTATTTTTCTTTTCTGTCATATTAGCCAGTCTGATAGGTATGAGGTGGTACTTCAGACTTGTTTTAATTCACATTTCTCTAATCAACAATGATTTAGAGCATTTTATATGACTATAGATAGCTTTAATTAATTCATTTGAAAACCGCCTGTTTATATCCTTTCACCATTTATGAATTGAGGAAGGATATTTTTTTTTTACACATTTGACTCAGTTCTCTATATATGTAAGTAAGGAGGCATTTATCAGAAACACTGCCTGTAAAAATTATTTCCCATATTTCTGTTTTCCTTCTAATCTTGGTTGCACTGGTTTTGTTTGTCAAAACCCTTTTTAATTTAATATAATCAAAATTACCCATTTTCCATCTTGTTATGTTCTCTGTCTTGTTTGGTGAAAAATTCTTTACTTCTCTTTAGACTTGACAGATAAATTATTCTTTGCTTCCCTAATTTCCTTCTAGTAGCACTTTTTATGCCTAAGTCATATACCCATTTTGACCCTGTCTTGGTATACGGTGTAAGATGTTCGTCTAGACTTAGGTCCTGTCATGTTGTTTGGTTTTTCCAGTAGGTCTTGCCAAACAGCAAGTTCTTATCACAGAAGCTGGGGTCTTTGAGGTTATCAAACACTAGATTACTATGGTCATTTACTACTGTGTATTGTGTACCTAATATATTTCACTGATTCACCACTCTTTCGTTTGTAAAAAAAAATATTTATTATTAGCTTTTAACATTCACTTTAAAAAAATTTGGGGTTCTAAATTTTCTCCCTCTCTCCCCTACCCCCTCCCAAGACAATATGCAATCTGATATGGGCTATATATGTACAATAACATTAAATATATGTCCATATTAGTCACATGAGGAAGAGGAATCAGAACAAAATGGAAAAATAATAATAAGCAACAAAAAATAGAAAATTGTGTACTTCAATGTACATTCAGACACCATAGTTCTTTTTCTGGATGTGGATAGCACTTTCTATCATGAGTCTTTTGGAATTATTTTAGGTCATAACATTGCTTGGAAAACTCAGTCTAACAAAACTCTTCACTGTACAATGCAGCTCTTACTATGTACAGTGTTCTAGTTCTACTCACTTCACTAAGCATTAGATTGTAAAAATCTTTCCAGGTTTTTCTGAAGTCTGCCTGTTCATCGTTATTATGGAAAAATAGTATTCCATTACGTTCATATACTGCAACTTGTTCAACCATCACCTCAATTTCCAGTTCGTTGCCACCACAAAAGAAAGTGCTATAAATATTTTTGTATAGGTGAGTGTTTTTCCCATGTCTATGATCTCTTTGAGATACAGACCTAGTAGGACTACTGTATTTCTTAGCCAGTACCAGAGAGTTTTGATGATTGCTGCCTGCTTTATAATACAGTTTGAAATCTAACAAGGTTTAGATTCTTTTGCATTTTTTCATTAATTTCCTTGATTTTTTCTTCTTCCAGATGAATTTTGCTATTATTTTTTCTGGCTCCATTAAATAGTTTGATTGGTGTGACATTGAATAAGTAAATTAGTTTAAGCTCATCCTACCCATGAGGAATTAATATTTTTTCAATTGTTTTGATCTGACTTCATTTGCATGAAAAAATGTTTTGTAATTGTGTTTGTACGATTCTTGAATTTGTCTTGGCAGGTAAACTTTCAAGTCTTTTGTATTATCTGAAGTTTATTTTAAATGGAATTTCTCTTTCTATTGCTTGCTGATGGAATTTATTAACAACATATAGAAATGTTAATGATTTGTGTAGATTTATTTTAACTCTTGAAACTTTTTTAAATTTATTAATTATTTCAAAACTTTTTTTTCCATTCTCTAGTATTCTCTAGGTATGCCGTCATATTATTTTCAAAGAGTAATAGATTTGTTTCCAAATTGCATATTCTAATTTCTTCAATATCCTTTTTTATTGCTATGGTTAGCATTTTTAGCACAATATTGAATAACAGTGGTGATATTAGGCATCCTTGTTTCACTCTTGATTTCATTAGAAAGGCTTCTACCTTATCTCCATTACAGAAAGTGTTAGCTTATGTTTTTAGATAAATGCTGCTTATGATTTTAAGAAAATCTCCATTTATTCCCATGATCCCTAGTGTTTTCAGTAGGAAGGGGTACTGTATTTTGTCAAAGTCTATTTCTGCATCTATTGAGATAATCATATGATTTATGTTGGTTTTGTAATTGATATAATCAGTTATCCTAATAGTTTTTGTAGCATTGAACTAACTCTGAATTCCTAGTATAAAACCTGCCTGGTAGTAGCATATGATCTTGGTCCTATATTGCTGTAAAATCTTTGCCAATATTTTGCTTAAAAGTTTTGCACTAATATTCATTATAAGAATTAATCCAAAGTTTTCTTTCTCTGTTTTGGCTCTTTCTGATTTAGATATCAGGACCATATTTGTATCATAAAAGGAACTTGGTGGGACTCCTTCTTTATCCATTTTTCAAATAGTATATAGTATTGGAATAAACTGTTCTTTAAATGTCTTGGTAAAAATTCACTTGTGAATCCATCTGTCGCTGGGGATGTTTTCTTAGGAAGTTTATTGATGGCTTATTCAATTTTTTTTTTATAGATTGGGGTTATTTAAATATTCTATTTCCTCTGATATTATTCTGTATATTTTTGTAACTATTCATCCATTTCAATTAGCTTGTCAAATTTATTGGCCTATAACTGGGCAAGATAGTTTTTAATTATTGCTTTAATTTCCTCTTCATTGTTATCCTTTGTTCCTGAACAGGATAAATGACATCATGAGAGTGAAATCTTGCCTTGCACCCAAATTTGATATAAGTGAGGCAGAGCTGTGCAAAGTCATCAGCCTAACTGTCTCCTCCAGAGTCGTGGAGGTCCAGTAACAAGAGAAAGGTCAAGAAGAAATCTAAACAAAGAATGAGGCACCAGGGAAAGGGTCTCCTGCTACTTTATTCATCGTGCCTATGTGACCTAAGGCTGCATGGAGTAGTAAGTGGCAAAGCAAGGATACAAACACCATTCTTCTGAAGTCAAATCCAGTTCTCTTTCCATCCTACTTCCCTGAGTCTCAAGTGACAGACAAGCATTAGTGGCTTTCAGTAAATATATCTCCTACATCTGTTACAGTATGTAAGATATCCTTACATATGTGTATATACTCATGCTAGCTTTTTTCAAAGGGATTTTTCTGTGATGAGAAAAAGCAATCACTGTGGCAAAAAAAAAGAATGATACTGATTACTTTTGTTGTTCAGTCACTTTAGTCATGTCAGACTCCTCATGACCTTTTTGGGGGTTTTCTTGACAAAGATAGTGGAGTAGTTTGCCATTTCCTTCTCCAGCTCATTTTACAGATAAGAAAACTGAGACAAAAAAAAGTTAAGTGACTTGCCTAGGATCACACAGCTCATCAGTGTCTAAGGCCAGATTTGAATTCAGGAAGTTGAGTCTTCCTGACTCCAGGACTGGCACTCTAGCCACTGACTCACCTAGCTGCCTGAATACTGTCTCCTATTGAACTAAAAAGAAAAATCCATGTGACACAGTGCTTTTTATTACCTATTCCAATTCAATGCCATTTACTTTTCTTTTAAATACCATACTTTCAATTATGTTATGATGACACTGGGTAGCTCTTTAATGCTTAGTTATTGGAACATGGTTCATATATTTGGCTTCTGTTATAGGAATCCTTACTAAGAAAGAAGATATGTTATTCCTCTCACAAATATAAATCTCTCATTCATTCATTCATTCATTTACACCCATCTCAGTTACTTTATTTCTTGATTTACCTCAAAATCTCCATGCAGCCATGACCTTCTGCTCCCCTAGGTACTAGTAGGTCTCAAGAGTTCCAGCTACACCCCCATTCCCCACACACACACTTTGAAAGACTCCAGTTTTCCTTCACAGACCATCTTTTCTTTTTTCCCTGAAGCATTCATGAATGGAACTATCTTTTACTGTGAAAGAAAAGCTTATTTCCTCCCCCTTTCTTATCATTGCACATTCCCTTTCTCCTCATTCATTCCCCTGCAAATTTTTCTCTTACTAGGATCATAAGGGTCATCTTCTCCCCCTTGCTAACCCTCATTTTGACCCAGACACATCAAACATTCTTTATCCACATTCTTCCCTCCCCTTTCATGTTTCTCTCTAATGTTGTAATGTCCCCCCCACAAAAAAAAAAATAATCCAAGAAGAAAACAAAACAAAACAATTGACCTATAGGCAGGATATTTACAGAATTTGTTCACAATACTCCAGGGCCACCTCTTCAATATTACTTATACAGGACTTCTGCCTTCAAACATGTCTGCTGGTGGGATTTTTGAGATATCTCTTATTGCTCTTACTCTCTTGTTGTTGCAGTCATTGGTTGTTGCCTTTATTTACTCTTGCATTTTTGTTGTTTGGCATATTCAGGAAGCAAATAATCTCTTCAGGTCTGCTTTTCTTCCTAAAAATGTATTAAATGCTCCTTATATGGATGGTCCATCTTTTTTCACTTATGGTTAACTTCAAATTTGCCAATTAGTTCACACTGGGCTACTGGGTGTAACTGTACTTCAAAACGTATTATTAAATTTCCTCCCAAATTATCTGTTGGTTATAAGGTAGTCTTACATTATTTGAATTTCTTTTTCTTGGAATTTCAGGGTCTTTCTCCTGATTGTTTATAGAATTTGTTTTTGAATTGATTTGTTAAATTTAATATCTATGTGTCTTGGAGTTTGTAGGCATGGGTTTTATTGTACAGGTCATCTATACATTATTTAAATAAATATTTCATTTTCTAGGTAATTTTCATGTATTATTTTTAAATTTCTGATTATCAGGTTTTCTAATTTGTCATTTTCTTCTAGAAGACCTATAATCTTTAGGTTGTAATTATTCATAGCTTTCAAGATTAGTAAGTTCTGCTTGAATAAATAGTATGTTTTTTTCTATGACTTTTGATTTTCTTCTTATAGATTGCGTTTCACTTCTATGTATTTTCATTATCAATCAGTTGTCGTCTCTTTTAGTTCCATAATGAAACTTTCCATCACAAAGGGAAATCTTTTCTATTCTTCCAATTATCATTTTTCTCTGCACAGAGACAAATTATGCTCTCAAAATTATCATTTATATTTTAAAACATGTAAGAACAGCTTGTAACATATAATTCCATGTTCTCTTGAAGTTCCACACTCTTTTGTGTTATCATATATTAATAAATTTTCCTTTCTTTTGTAGTTTATTTGTAGAGGCCTGAAGACATTTAAGAGAATGAATGGTAATGTTTCTTTTTACCATTACAATTTTACTGATACATTTATCTGTTTATGTTCAAGGTCTTTGAGTTTTCTGTCTCCTGATATCTTTGGTCATTTGCTTTTTTTCCCTTATTGCTCACTTTTTGACTCTTTCCCCTCTGATGATGGTCTCCATAAAGTTTGGATCTCAAATATTTCAGCCTGCTCTCACACTAAGCAATGTGTTGAAATTCCCCCCAAAGTAATTGTCCAAAAAAATGGACTTTTAATGACATGGAGGGTTTCCAAACATTCTTGGGGTAAAGGCCAGAGCTGTGCAGATATGTTTTCTCTACTTCTCTTCTTTCTTGACTTCCTCTACCATGTCCCAGCTCTTTATCCTAAAGTTGCACTTCATCCTTGAATTCACACTTTGGAAGACTAAAACTTTTAAAACTGTTGGATATAAGCAACACTATTAAAATTACAAATTTTGTAAAAGAGCTAAGTAAACAAATAACTAGGAATATTTTAGAATCTCTTTATAAAGAAATAACTTTTTACTGCTGCTTCAAAAACTTGCATTTTATCTAAATGTGTTTTCAAGTGTTACACTCTTGGGTAAAGACCTTTTAAATGAGAGAATAAAAGTATGTAACGCATTGTGTTCTGATTAAAAAGAATTGTATTAGATATAGACTGAGGTCCAGAAGAAAGTAAAACAATTAGTAGAGTGTCTAGGATATGTTTTTGATTGAATAATAACTATCAAGCAGACCATCAGTATCATGCTATTCAATAATTTTTCTGCTTTACCACAGAGACAAAAGCTGCAAAGGGGATTGGGCAGACGTAGTAGAGATAGACTAGCTTTGAGAAATGAAGAAATAATACAGAAACCATTGTTCAGTAATGACATCAAGTCAATATGGGTTGCACATATGCTAATTTATATCTTCTGTTGCCTTTAGGTGTAATAGGAACTTGCCAACTGCTTATCTTTGGTGATATATTGACTAAAGCAAGGGAGCTCTCATTCATTGATTGAAATCATAGGACGTCAGAATCTTTTGTGATTTGTTCCTGGATACAGGGATTATATCAGGAGTATCAGCTTGATTTTGAAGAATAAATGAGCTATGAAGAGGATATATGATGACTATTGCAGCTATGCCTCCTTGTGAGGCATGGACAGCATGCCAACAGATGAAAGGCTGTTTTCTGAACAAGGAGAAAGAAGAGGGGCCTTTGTCTAGAACAAGGAGAAAGAGGACGAGAAAGAGACATGCACCAGTCTACAGTACCAATCCTCAACCCAGGATTTCTAGACACCCAAGAGTCAGAAAGACAAATGAATATACCCAAGAGGCACCTGCAGATTTCCATGCTGGCTACTAAGACTGATTTGTGAGGAGACAAAGAACAAACAATATATTCTTAAGATAGTATATTAGCACATAAAAGGTATATAGTCTTGTCACATCAAAGTGAGTTTCTTTATGATTTACAAGTGAATTCTATCAAACATTTAAAGAACAGTTAATTCCAATACTATATAGGCTATTTGGGAAAATTGGGGAAGGAGTTCTCCTAAATTCTTTTTATGATACAAATATGGTTTTTATACTAAACCAGGGAGAGACAAAACAGAGAAAGATTGTGATGCTGGGTGGAATAATGTCCAGAGCCCATATATGAGATGATTATAGTGAAAATGTATTTAATAGGAATGTATGTGTAGAATCCAGATAAAATTGTATGCTGTCTAGGGGAAGGAGTGGGGGAGGCAGGACAAAAAAATCTAAGTTATATGGTAGTGATTGTAGAACTCTGAAAATAAATATAATTAATAAAAATTTTAAAAAATGTCTCACACTGTTCTTTTTGTTGGCTTTGTTGCTCAAATATTTGATTTGGGTGTTATTTTAAAGTTGTTTGGAGGGGAATATTGAGAGAGTTCAGCTGGGTTGCCTCTAATATTCCATCATCGTTCCTCTATTATTTTCTATTAACAGAGAATGCACTGGAGGAAGACTTGAATTTTAATATTTGTAATAGGTAGTTAGGTGGCACAGTGGTTAGTGTGTTGGAACTGAAATCAAGAAGACCCAAGTTCAAGTCCAGCTTAACATTTAGTAGCTGTGTTACCCTGGATAAGTCATTTAAACTCTATCTGCTTCAGTTTCTTCATCTGTAACATGAGTATAATAATAGTACCTCCTTCTCAGGGTTCTTGTGATGATAAAATGGCATAATATTTGTAAAGTACTTTGTAATCCTTACAAAGTCATGTAAATGCTAATTGTTTTGTTTTCTGTTATTGATTATACTAAACAGTCCACAATGAACCTGAAAGTAGCTTATGGTCCCAAAGCATGTGCCTGCAGTTTGATTAGATTAGGTAATTAGATGCTTCTTTTGTCATTTTGGTGCAAATGCCTATTATCTAATATTTTCCATCAGCAAAGTAAATTAAAAATAAGTCTGAGATTTTGCATCTATAAAACAATAGGTTTGTATTAGATGATCACTGGGATTATGTCATGACAACCAGTGCCATAGGTGTTCCTGTGTCTCTATAGATAATCTCTTTCTGGTTCAGAAAACAGTTCAGAAAACTACTATTCTGATACACCAAATATGACACAACATGGCCTTAGAGTGCCTTATCATTTCCCTCTGTTTATGTCTGCCATGAATGGGCTGGGAAACTAGCAAACATGTCACAGCCCTCCACTATACACAATTTTCCTCAAAGGAGTACCCATTTGCCCTGTCACACTATGACTCACTTTCTCACTTTCCCACCTATAGTATTCACTTCCTATCTGACATCAACTCACTCTCCAAACTACTCTATCACTCACTCACACTGTAAAATATAACTAGAGTCACTCTCATAATAATTGCTAACATCATAATCCTTGGATCAATATTTTCAAGCTATCTTCCAAATCTCCAAATCAATGAACATGAGCCTACTTTTTATTACTTTTAAATAGTCCTGTGAAATGAAGAGCATTTGTATCACCTTGAAACCTCTAGGTCAAATCTGAATTTCTCTTTTCCCCTCTAAGTCCTGCTATTCTAAGCTTTTAATAGTTTTCAGCTCTAATAATATGTGTTTCTGATTCCAAGTCATGTTTTCTGAGAAAATAAACTCTTTATTACCTAAATCTAATTTTATGACTTAGATAATTACTTCCAAAGGCACATCAAAACAAGAGTTGTTACTTTGGTGAAATATTTGAAGCAAAGATAAGGATTTCTGCTTGAAACAGGAATAAAACCTTCCTAAATTCTTTTGACAAATCCCTTGATACTCTCAAAGCTAAGGTAGAACTAAGGCATTGGTCATAATCCTTTCTTTTCCTTTGTCAGTTCTTGCCCCTGGCTATGATATTGGTGTGTCACAAGGGCAATAAAGCAAACAGATAAAAAAGTTAAAGAGATATTATTAATTAATTTTATTTTTTAACAAGTAGTAGATAGCTTTGATAATTACTGTTTTATAGGACAATTTAAAATCTAGTAATTTAAGAAATTAGTTCTTTTAAAAATATAATTTAAAGGCTTCATCAATTGTATTTCCTCATATATTTTATGATTTGATGAAATGTCTGATTGTTCTTGCCTTAAATCTATAAACTAATTTATTAATATTACACCTTATTCTGGGCCAGGACTAAGCTGATCCAGTCCAAAATAGGCAAGGCTTAAGGATTAAAACTTAATGAGACATTTGTGGACTGGAACATGCAATTAAAACCACTTTACTAATAAAGACAGTTTAAGAATCAACTTCTAAGTTAAAAATGATACAAATTCTATTTCTCTCTGCCTACACAGTTACCAAGACAGGATGTTAGGAAAAATATCATAAGCAGACTAAAGGAGCTCAGATGATTTCGTTGGCACAATGCCTTTCTCCACCTCTTTCCTCTCCTTCCCTTACTCCCCCTTCCCCACATCAACATCTTGGCTGTAGTACTTCAAGTGTCCAGTGTTCCCCATCTAAAGCTAAGCAGGGTCCACACTCTTAAAGAATAGGCCCAGTTTATCTGATGCAAAAACCACTATCCAAGATGCTGTGTAGGAATACATATAAAAACAAAAGGGCAAGAAATGGTCAAGGGAAAGGGGGCTAAAGGGGAATAAGAGAGAAAGGGTTCCAACCACAATGAGCCAGAGGCAGAAACATGACTCTGTCCCCAGGGTGCATAGGTACAACATCTTAGGTATGTGGAATCTATGGCTTCAAAATCACATGTATCCCTCTGGGTCCTCAAGTGTGGCCCTTTGACTGAATCCAATCTTCACAGAACAAATTTCCTTAATAAATGGATTTGTTCTGTAAAACTTGGATTCAGTCAAAAGACCACAACCAGGGACCTAGAAGTCCAAGTGTGGTCTTGAGGCTGCAGGCAGGTTCTCCACTCCTGTCCTAGTCTCTTCTTCCTTTATGGACACCATTCAGTTTTCTCCACATTAATCAAATCCGTTTTTTTCTTATTTTTTAGAATTCCTTGCAGTCTGTAACTTTTTTATCATTCTTTATGTTTGAATTTTTGTTGTTATTGTTTATTCTTTCTTTTTGAACAGGATCAATGACATAATGAAGGTGGTCTTGACTTACATGAATTGTATTTAAGCAAGTTCATCAGCCTTAATCTCTCCTCCAGAGTCAGTGAGCCCAGCAGCAAGACAAAAGTCAAAATGACTTGGCGATGGCCCAGTTTGTTTGAATTCGCTTATTCTGTCAGTGGGATATTGAGTTCTGCTATTTTCTATCTCCTTTCATTTTGTAGCTATTAATTTTTGCAGATAAATTTAATTCTTTCTCAAGGCTATAACTGTTAAATTTAACTTAACACATACTATTCTTTGTTATGTTCTTGTTAGAAGGAAATGTGATCTTTCTTGTATCACTATTTATAATCATTTCTCAATATAAACACAAAAAACACCTAGCAAATTCCATATATTTTATATCATTCTATAAGTTTTGTGTAAATTGTCTTCTCTTTTCTCTCTTCTTTTACATAGGATTCTTCCAAGTACCTAACTTCCATAGAAATTGTCTTGCTCCTTTATTCAGGCCATTCTTTTTCTGATGAACAAACTCAATTTGCTCCTTTTCTGTATCTTTCCTTCAGGTTGTTTTTCTCCTTGTATTCTTGGATCTTTTGATGTAACTCAGTAATTAATCAAAACTACATTGTTATAGTTGAGTCATTTCCAACTCTTTGTGATCCTGTGGACCATTCTGCCCATGAAGTTTTCTTGACAAAATATTAGAATGGTTTGCCATTTTCTTTTTCAGTGGATAAAGAGAAACAGAGGTTAAGTGATTTGCCCAGGTTCACACTGCTAAGTATCCGAGGCCACATTTGAACTAAAGTCTTCTAAGTGCCATTCCAGTACTTTGTCTAATGAGCCACCTTGGGAGCTAATTCTAAAAGCAGCTAGATGGTTCTAGGCAGTTAGGTGGCTTAATGGATAAAGCACTGTGTCTGGAATCAGGAAGACTTTACTTCAAAACAATATTGCAATTGTTTTAAATCATCTTTAGGGTGATCCCGTTAAGATATCACTGAGTAGATAAGGACTACATAGGCAGAGTTCTCAAATATTTATTGATGAAAATACACAAGTATCCTACGATTTTCGGTTTTGTACATCAAAGGTTTTATTAAAAGTTCTCCTAAAAACTGTCCCAAATTAATGCATATTTTCAATAACCATCTTTTTTTTCTCAAGAAAATAATTTAGATTTTCTGGGAAGCTGATTTCTCAAGCTTTGATAATAACATTTTAAAAATTACTACAATTTCTTATTTTTGTAGAATTTTGTGTGTGTGTGAAATCCAAATGGATGCTTTCTGATGCATGATATATTTTCACTTGACTGCTTGGAAAATCCTCTCCTGAATTTCATAATCTTGGAGGTTTAAAATGATCTATCTAGGAGAACTGAATTGGGGTTCATTATATTTAGCATTCTTTGAGTGTTGTCTTTTATAATGTGCCCCCAGTTTTCAACAATTATGGATTTTTTTTTGTTTTCTGAAAGATAATAGGCAGCTTCTTTTATGTTTTATAATTTTTAGGAATATTAATATTTCTTAAATATTCTCTCATTGTTCTACCCTCCAGATTTATCCCTTTTATTGACAGTGCTTCCAGATCTTTCTAGCTGAGAAATTCCTGAATTTTTTTTCTGCTTTCTTTATTCTCCTCCATTCTGTCCTCCAATTAGAAAAAAAAATTCTGATTTTAATTTCAAAAAAAGCTTTGATTTTGTGGATTTTTTATGGATATTTCTAATGTGTTAAATTTTTTCATGATGTATTATACATGATAATGATTTTAAAGGTATTATTGCATAGCGTACAGAGTTGGCACTGCAGTCAATGAAACCAAGGTTCAAGTCCTACCTCTGATGCACACCAGTTGTATGAGTCTGGGCAAGCACCTTAATCTCTCAGTGTCCAAGGCATCTGAGAACAGCTGACACTGTGTTTTGGTATACAAAATTTCTTTGCAGGGAGTTTCCTATAGCAAGGAAACCACAGGTCTTGTACCAAATTAACTAAATAAATTAAATAATGACTGGTATTTAAATTCTAGTATTTTAAGATTCGCAAATGATAATACTAACATTGTGTCTTTTGTTTCTCACCACAGCTGCATGAGATACGTGTTACAGGTATCTCGATCTTACAGATGAGGAGATGCAGACTCAGAGCTATTAATGATTTGTCCATGGTCCCAGCTATTAAGTTGGAGAGGTAGATTTGAATCCAGGTTTCTTCTGATCAATTTTCCAGTTCTCTTTCAACTGATTTGCCTCAGTTTATACAAATTATTTTGTTTATGTGACAGATCACAGGAAATAAACAATATAATCTAAATTACTTGTTCTACCATGTAGCTAAGCACCACAAATTCAATAAGTAGAGCCAAGTCCAAAAAACTTCCAGAGGTCTTTGTTCTTGTTTCCTTTCCTTGTGACTGAAATTATTCTAGCCATATCTCCAATATTGGGTTGCTGTTGTTTTTTTTTTTGTTTGTTTTTCAATGAGTATAGAGGACTACAGTGTCCTTGGGTAACCCATTCTAATTCTAAACCACTGCTGCCACATAAGGGGTGATTAAACTTGGATCAATTAGTTGTTCTTCCCTCCGAAGATGAGCTAACCAAATATTCCATCCACATTCTTTGTGGTCAATGTTTGATGAAAAGTTGCCTTTAAAAATGATTATCTTTTCCTAAGCCTCCATAAAATAAACTATTTAAAATATAATTTAAAATATTTGCAGCCAAATCAAGTGAAATAGCTGTGTTCTAGAGAGAACTTTCTCAATTAGGATAGTTTATTAGATTTCTTTTCTCTCTCTTTTTTCCTAGAAGCCTAAACCTCAGCTTCTCTTTGCCCCTCTCAAAGTAGCTATTCAGCAACATACACTCCTCCAAAATAAATTAGCTGCCTCAGAGTCTTTGTTAGATAAAGCATTTAATACTGTGACTATATTTTATTATTTTTTACTAACCCTTGGGTGGATCAAACTGACCGTTTTTCATGTGGGAACATTTCAAGTAAAAGACGAAATCATAAATGTTACATGCGGGGTTTGAACTAATCCATCTTTGCACTGAATATTTTCTACCAACTACCTTAGGAACTGTGGGAATGTTTCACCTCATCACCTCAGAGGAAATTCTTTTGTTAACTTACTTTTAGGTCCTGACCCCTATATCCAGGGGTGGTTTGTTATGGATAATATTTATGATTTTATTTTGTTTTTGCTAGCTAAGCATTTTCTTCAGCTTTTAATGTCTTAGTTAATATTTTGAAAGATATCAAAATGTCTTTCCTAAAGTAAGTAAAATCCAAGGAGTTCTATATCTGATTACCCGTCAGATCCCTTTATTATCTCACTTGTTCCTTTTGAATTTTCTTATCCCCAAAATAATTGCGTCTAATAGCCCTTGCTCTGACCTAACAAGCCCCTTAGAGAGCAGTAAAATATTCACCTCACAGTTTTGTCTTGTGTCTTCACCTGTTTTCTTTTCCTTTGACAGTCATAGATTATGTTGAGAGTTTTACTATTTTACCTTCTGTTACTCCTAAGCTTTTTCAGTCACCTGGGGAATTTCCAACCAGGTCTTTTTAATACCTTCTCATCTCAGTAGTTTCCCATCTCAGTACCCCAAACCTCTCACTATGTTCCTTTATAGGATGAGGCTTGGGCTATGTCTGATGCCTGTCATGACCCAAAAGGATACATTTAATGCATTTTCCAGTGGTTTTATCTGTTTCATTCATTTGTGATTCCTTATGGGGTTTATGACTGACTTCCTTATGCCTTGGTTTTACATTTGAATCACATTGACTTATACTGATGCCCAAATATCTTTCTTTACAATATTTCTGATTTTCCTTATTTACCACTTTTTGAATTTTCATCATAATAGAGTGTTTGTAGAATGTTCACTTCCATTCCTCCCTCACCCTATCAGTTAACTTAAGTTACTCACTTTTGTTGCTGTTTGGCCACTCTGAGTATAGAAACTTCCTCTTCTATTGATGGCACTGCCTATAACTTAGCACCTTTCAGAATTGTCTATAACATTGATAGTGCAAGTTAATTGACTATAGCCCTACAGATAGTATGTCCCAGAAGGAGGACTTGAGACAGCTTTGTTTCAAGTTTTCTTGACTACAGGTCCAGTTCTTTATGTGCCACAACACACCATTTCACTGCTAATCATACATAGAAAAATTGTTTTTGTTTTTTAAAAATATCTTATTTCATTTATTTTTTTGATTTTGCATCATATTCATTTCTGAATATACCAGTCATCTTTATGCTACTGGGTGAATCATCCTTTATAACAAAAATGAAAAGAAAAGAGAAAAAAAACAGTTCATCAAAATTAACACATCAGCTAAATATGCCAGTCTATTCAGGCTTCACCAGCAAGATATCAGACTAGACATATTCTTCAGTCTTCATTAATTCTCATGACACTCCCACCCTAAGAGAAATTAAAAAATGAATCACTAAAAATCAGGTGAAACATTTTCTACCCAAAGACAACTTGGGAGGTCATCAGGAAAGATCTATCTCACTGGGATTAGAATGGAGTGCAGTACAGCACAGACTGTGCTCCAGCAAACAAACACCAGGCTTTTGGGGGGAAGGGGAGGTGACTGAATTAGTAGCAGCAGCTACTGAAGGTCTCAGCCCACAGATGATAGGAAACTTACACAACTATCAGAAAGAAATTACAGTGAATCCTTTGGTGGCTTTGGATTCAGGACTCTATTGCAGTTCCAGGGTGAAGAGGAGCATTAGAACACTAGAGCATACATTCACAGGGTACTAGAGACCCTGGTTATAGTTACATGGAGAAAAGAACCACTTTTGGTTACTCATAGACCAGAGCATAGGCAAGAAGAGCAGTAATCATACCTCTCCTTAGATAATATAATCCTTGGAAAAATCAACAACTTACAGACCTCTAGAGCTGGCTCTAAAAGAGTAAGACTAAAAATCTGAAGCTTTGGACAGTACCTCCTCCACTCTGAGAGCAGAGCCCAATTTTAGTGTGAAGCTAAAAGTTAAGAAATAGGCTGAATAAATCAATAAACAAATAAACAAAAAAGTCATGACCATATAAACTTCCCCCATACAGACTTCCCCCGAAAAATTCCTGGAAGAGCTTTAACAGGATTTTAAAAATCAGATAAGAAAGGTAGATGGTAAAAATAAATGAGAATGATGTAAGAAAATCACCACAAAAGACTCAACAAATTGATAAGGGAGGGACAAAAATACTGAAGAAAATAAAATTTTAAAAAACAGAATTGGTCAAATTATAAAAGAGGCACAAATTCTGGAAAGAAGAATTGAAAAAATAGAACTGGCCAAATGGAAAAGGAAGTACAAAAACTCAGTGAAGAAAATAATTCCTGGTTTTAATCCTATTGCCTTTGATCTCTAGAAACAGAAGGAAAAGTAGAAATTGAAACAATCCACCAATTATCTCCTGAAAGATATCCCAAAATGAAAATTCCAGAGCTCCTACATCAAGGAGAAATTATTGCAAGCACCCAAAAAGAAAAACACTTCAAATATGGTGGAGCCACAGTAAAGTTAGCACAAGTTAACAACTTCTACATTAAAGGATCATAGGGTTTGGAGTGTGATATCCTTCAGGGCAAAGGAGCTAGGATTATAATCAAGATTCACCTACCCAGCCAAACTGAGTATAATCCTTCAGAAGGAAAAGCAGATATTTAATGAAGTAGAGGACTTTCAAGTATTCATAATTTTAAAAAAAATAAAAACCAAAAACAACAGAGCTTAATAAAACAAGTTTGCTTTCAAATACAAAATTCAAGTGAAGTACAAAAATGGTAACTAGGAATGAGAAATTGTAAGGGATTCATTAAAGTTAAGCTGTCCATATTCCCATAAGGGATAATGATACTTGTAACTCCTAAGAAGATTATCATTATTAGAGTAATTAAAAGGAGTATATATATATATATATATATATATATATATATATATATATACATATATATATACACACACATACATATATATGTACGTATGTATGTATATATATATATATATGTGTATATGTACATAGACAGCAGGCATGGAAGTACCAGATGACTATGATAGGATGTGATAAAAATTAAGGGGGTGAGAAAAAGGATTGCACTGGGAGAAGGGAAAATGGAGAGCTAGAATGCGCTACATTATTGCACATAAGAGAGGTGCAAACAAGATTATATAGTTTAGGAGAAGACAGCGTTGGTGGAAAATGCTTGAACCTTATTCTCATCAGAATTGTCTCAAAGAGGAAATATGACAGGAAGGAGGATGTGATCAGCATTTCTATATATGGCCAACAATACCCAGGAAGTAAAAATACTGAAATCTTTTTAAAATAACTACAAACATTATAACATACTTGTGAGTCTGCCTGCCAAGAGAACCTAGGCAATATATGAACTCAATTACAAAAGACTCTACATACAAATAAATAGAGATCTAAACAGTTAATTGTTCATGGATAGGCTAAGCCAATATAATGAAAGGGACAATTCTACCTAAATTAATTTACTTATTCAGTGCCATGTCTAACTACCAAAAAAAATTTATAAAGCTAGGAAAAATTATTTTAAAATTCTTGTTAGAAGAAGAAAAGGTCAAGAATATTAAGAGAATCAATGAAAAAAATGTGAAGGAAAGCAGCCTTGCTGTGCCATATTTCAAAATATATTACAAAGTGGCAATCATAAAAATAATCTGGTCTTGGCTAAGAAATAGAGTCAAGAATCAGTGGAATAGATTAGAAAAATAATACACAGTAATAAATGACCATAATAATCTAGTATTACAAAAATCCAAGTTTTAGGGGTAAAAACTCACCATTTTACAAAAATTGCTGGGAAAACTGGAAAGCAGTTAGGCAAAAGCGAGGTATAGGTCAACATGTAAGTACATGATTTAAATAAAAAGGGTGATATTGTAAGTATATTAGAGGAGGAAAAATGAGCCTGTCAGATATATGGAAAAGGGAAGAGTTTATCAACAAACAATAAATAGAATCACAGGAAGTAAAATAATTAATCCTGATTACATGAAATTATTATTATAATTATTGCACAAACAAAATCAATGGAGCCAAAATTAGGAGGAAAGCAAGAAACCAGGGGAAAGTTTTTATAACACATTTCTCTGATAAATGCCTCATTTCTCAAATATATAAAGACCTGACTAAATTTATAAGAATCTAAGTCATTGGTCAAGGGATATGAAAAGACAATTTTCAAAAGAAAAAAATCAAAGCTATGTCTAGTCATATAAAAATTACTCTAAATCAGTATTGATTAGAGAAATGCCAATTAAAGCAACTCTGAGATACCACATCACTCCTATCTGATTGGCTAGTATGATAGAAAATGAAAACAGCAAATGTAGGGAATGTGGGAAAATTGGGATACTAATGCACTGTTGGTGGAGTTGTGAACTGATCCAAACATTTTGGAGAGTAATTTGGAACTATGACCAAAGGGCTATAAAACTGTTCATACTCTTTGACCCAACAATGCCTCTACTAAGTCTGTATCCCAAAGAGATCAAAGAAAAAGAGAAGGTATCTAGTTATACACGTTTATAACAGGTATTTTTGTGTGTGGTGGCAAAGAATTAGACATAGAGGGGATAGCCATCAAATTAGAGAATGGCTGAAATAGCTGTGGTATTTGATTGTGATGGAATATTATTTTGCTGTAAGAAATGATGAGCAGGATGACTTCAGAATAACCTGGGAAGTCTTACATGAATTGATACAAAGTAAAGAAAGTAGAATCAGGGGAACATTTTACAAGGTAGCAGCAACATTGTAAAGGTGATCAACTGTGAAATACTTAGCTACTCTGATCAGTTGTGGGGTTTTTTTGTTCTTCATTCTCAAAAAGGATCATGACATCTGGAAGATGATGCCAGGACTTGCAAGTGAATTGGATTACTGTGAGGGAGGACTGTGCAAAGTCACCAGACTCACTTTCTCCTCCAGAGTCATAAATGAGTCCAGTGGCCAGATATAGATCAGGACAACTGGAGATGGCCCAGGTTGCAGTGGGAGATTTGACTTTTTTAAACTGAGGGCAATGAATGATCCAAGACAATTCCACAGGACACATGATGAAAAATGCTATCCACCTCCAGAGAGAGAACTAATGAATTCTGAATGGAGACTGAAGTATTCTTTACTCACTTTCTTTTTCTTATTTACGTGTGTGTGTTTTGTAACATGGCTAATATGGAAATACGTTTTGCATGACTCCTTATGTATCAATGATATCTCATTTCTTGTCTTCTCAAGGGGCAGGGAAGGGGCAAGAGAGTAGGAGAGAATTGGGAACTTAATTTTTTTAATGCATGTTAAGTTTTGAAGAATAATTGGGAAATATTTAACAAAATAAGTAAGAAATATATTTTAAAAAACTAGTGATAATCTAAAAGTTTATGTAATTTTCCATGTCTATAGCAATCTCCACCTCTTTATGTTATTAAATTAATTGAAAAAATCTATTATATCTCCCTTCCACCTTTCATCTCATTTTTTAAAAGCTTAGACTAATTTCCTGTAAAAAATACATATACACATGAATATGTTCACATGCATGCTACATGTCCACATATGTATATGTGTATACATGTGCATATATGTACATGTATATATACCTATGAGTATACATATTTGTATACATATTCACTTATACACATACACACGTGTCTACATATGTATGTATATGTATATATTTGCATCCATATAGATACATATATAATATACATATACATATATATATATACATATATATATATACATGTGTGTATGTACACATATATGAAATCATTTCCTGGCCAAAATCCATGCCTTTCTAATGAATACCATGTTTCATCATTGGTAACAGATGGGTATTGACAATATTTCTTGCAGTCTTACACATTATTTTTATACTGTTGTACAAATTGTTCACCTCCTATTCATTTCAGTCTTCCTTATTTAATAAGCCTTCAAAAATCTTCATGTTTATAAAATTGACAATATGGTATAAATTGTTCTTCATTCTGCATCAGTTCATAATAAATCTTTCAATATCTTTCAGAAATCATCTATTCTCACATTTCTTACAATAGTATCCTATTGCATTCATATGCCACAACTTATTCAGAAATTCCTCGATTGAAGGACATCCCTTTAGATATCTGTGTGTATACATATACACACGTACATATGTGTATGTGTAGATACGTGTATATATATGCATGCATGTGTGTATACACACATATACATACATACACACATATTTATGTATATATTTGCTCCCACAAAAGAAGCTGCTATAAATATTTTTGTATGAAAAGACTTTTTCCTCTTTTTAAAATGTCTTTAAATATAGACTGAGCTGTGGAAAACTGGTCAAAAGGTACATTTTTTTTTTTTTGGAAGTGTTCAAGGGTTTTATTTTTCATCATCCTGTGGTGGTGTATAAAAATGCCAACAAAGAAGGGAAATAAAAGGGTTAGGGAACACAATTTATGCCTGACGATATTTTCCGGCGCTTTCTCCACAATAGCTTCTCTTGGAAGGAAGGGCTCCGGGTGCACAGCAGGGGCTCACAGCCTCAGGCCTCCCTGCGGACACCCAGCTCTCTCAGATCTTCCAGAAAGTTGATAAACGCCTGGGGTTCTAAGGCTGTGCTGATCTCGATCAGTTCTTCTGTAAACGCGTTGTCCACGCCGCGGTCATCCAGGAAGTCCATCAAGTGGCCGTACAAGGCCCAGTCCAGAGCATCCGTGTTGAGAGTGTAGATTGTATCCTTCCAGACGGATTCGGTGGAGGGTTGAAAGCTAACTGCTGGATGGAGAAGATGTCACTCTCCTCCTCTATCTCCTGTCCAGCCTCGTCCACTGGATGGTGGAGGTCCAAGGTACAAGGACCTTCTTGGGATCGTCCTTCACAGCCTCTGCCACGAAGTTTGGGGTTGATGTGAGTTCAGGCTCTTGGGGTTCTTGGGCTTTCTGTCCCTCTGGAGGCTCATCCTCAAATGCCGGTGGGACACTGTTGTTAATAGTGGATGTGACCGCGATCCTTTCACCGGTTAATCTCCACATTAACTTGCCTTCCGTCCCTTGCACACACAGTTCCCAGTCCCTGGACATCTTGGAGAGGGATTTGTGTTTCTGAATTTTCCTCTCCTGTTTAATTTCATCTCTCAGAAATTCAGTAAAAGCTTGTATACTCCCTTGTATACAGTTGTTAAGTTGTAGTGGGGAGCCCCCACAGGTGCACTAGCATAGGCCGGGGCTGCGGGAGGCAGAGGCGTGCGGCCGCTGGCTATCTCTCCTCCCAGGAGGCCTCCTGGAGGCTTGGGTGGTGGCTACCATGGCTGGGCACAGAGTCGGGAGTTTGGTGGGGCGCAGTAGCTGGGGAAGCAGGAACCGGGCAATGGCGAAGACACTCGGAGCGGGGTAGGAATGACAGCCGGCATACACTCTTTAGTAAAGGCTTGTGTATAATTTCAAATCGCTTTCCAGGATGATTGTACCCATCCATGGGTCCACCATGTACTTGCTTTCTCCCATAATCTCTACCATTTTTCATTTTCCCTTTTTGTTGTTTTTGTCATTCTGATGGGTATGAGGTAGAAATTCAGAATTGCCATAGTTCACATCTCTCTAATTAGTTGGTTGCGATTTAAAGGGTTTTTTTTTCAATATACCAATAGATGGCCTTGATTTCCTCCCCTGAGAATTGCATGAAATGGTAATATTCTATTATGTTAATGTAACAGAGTTTTTTTTTTTTTTAAACCAGTCTACCTTTCATTTGGGGATTTTAAAGGCTCTTAAGTAGAAGCTTAGTACAGTTTATTTTCCTACCTTTTCCCGTAGTAATTGCAATATTGACTTTACTATTCTTGGAGAAAGAAGTGAACAAAGGATGGCAGGAGAGACAGTAGCAGGATTATAGGGTAACATGTTGAGAGCTGGATGGAATTTTAAACGCTCATTGGGTCCCACCTCCATATTATGTAAATGAGGAAACTATGGCCCTAACTAGGCAGATGCAACGACTTGCCCAGGATCGTATAGTTGGTAGTTTTCTGAAATGGCATTAGAAACCAGGTCTTCTTGACTCCCCGTCCAGTACACTATCTGTCTATTTTGAGTAGGCTCTAGTTTCTTGGCTGTATAGGACATGAAACAGTGTGGGATTGGTTAGATGTAATGGGTGCAGGGAGCTTTCACTCATGCCTTCACCAATAGAGTAAATTGGCTCCAAGTCAGGGTCAAAGCTGAATAAATCAATTCTTCCAGGATGGGAAGACACATCTTCTGGAGGTTCAGGTCAGGAAAACCACCCTAATTGTTGGGGAGAAGGGAGCAATGACAGGGCAGAGACCTGAAGCTAATATCAATGCCCATATGACTGCTAATCTCTGGTATCTATTCCCTAGACACTTTGATTGAGCTCTGCCTCCGGTGCTTGAGATGCTTTTTGTCCAGTTTCTTGAAATTTTGTGACATCCTATTACTGTGATTCCCTATCCCTAAAATTCAGATGGTCTCTGTAGCTTCTATACCATTAAAAAAATACTTTAATCTTCACATAAGCCTCATTTTGACACTTTCTAGGCTCAGGTCTTTTGCATTTTTATCTGACCCTATTCCAAACTGTGCTCCTAGTTTCAGACCATAGAAGAACCTTGTTCATCATCTTCCAGGCTTGGAGACCTCATCCCCTAATCCTCGCCAGATGCATTTCTCCCTCCTCACCATTCGTCTACAACTTTCTCAGATGTATGCCCCAGGGAGGTACGGCTGACCAGTGCTCCAAAGAGGCAAATCCTGGTTCTTCCAACCATTACACAATGAGTAAGTAAAGTCTTGGCACAGTATAACCCCTGCACTGGATCATGATACTACTCTTTTTTAGCATATTGAGTGAGCCAGACTTCTCTTAACATCTACTTCACCCTTATATATTACAAATTATCTTGGAAAAAATTAAAGATTCCATAATATCAGTGAAATAAGATTTATTCTTTATTAAACTATTGAGGCTAATTTTATCAGCTCATATTTCTCCAGCTGGTTTATGATCTCATCCCTTTTTAATGTCTCTGGGACCTTGCCTATCACCAAGGTCAAATTTACTCATCCATAATTCCCCTGTCTCTCTTTCTTAGCAATTAAGGCTGTGTTAGCTTCCCTGAATTCAGAGGGCACCTCCCTTCTCTCCGAGGGACTCTTATAAATCTCATGGACCCACATCTTCTGCTATTTCATTCAAGATTCTTCTCTGTAATTTGTTACCTACCCTGAACTGAGTTTCTGGAGCCTATCTTTTATCAGGTCTTAATGTTTTACAAAATCTCTTGTCCTAGCATAAAGAATACTCCTCTTAATCTTTTACTGATTCTCTCTTGAAAATGTATTTCCACTTCTAGTAATGGCTTTCCTTCCAGATTCTACTCCCTCCTCCTGTCCTCTAAATTACATTCCTTCCATCACCCTTTAAAACTTCAATCACTTCTGTAATCAATCTTTTTCCCTTTAGATTGAAAAAAAAATTCCAAGTTTCTAGTTACATTTTGGGTTATTTTTCTTTCGGACAGTTTGAGTTTCTCAGTCCAATTTTAACCTCTTAAAGACTTCTGTACTCTTTAGCAGTAAAGTACTTTCTCCCTGTTCACTGACATGAGGCATATATTTCTAATCCTATGGTTTTTGGACATAAGATCCTCCCCTCTTAAAAAACTTAAAGAAAGTGTTAATTATGAGATAGTATCACATAATCTGAGGACTGAAAGGATCACCTGAAAAGACAGGAAATTTAATTTCCTTGATCTGGTCATAGAGATTTTGTCTTTCCTCTATTTTATATATAATTTCGATTATGGCTCTATGACAGTTCAAGAATTATACATGATAGATCACTGAAGGTTCAGGAGCTAAACTGAAACTTTAGAGATATAGTTTATTGCTCTAAAATTCAGTCAGTTATTAAGTTCATTTACTCATCTGTTTCTACTTGATATTACCCAAATGTCTGCTGTTTTTTTTTTTTTTTTTACAAACACTTGTTCATTTGATTACGTGTTTAGTATGACAAAAGGCAAAGATATACAACACATAGCTGGGGATGGGGAGGAGCCAATGTTGTCTCCAGAATAGACAAAATAACCTCTTTTCCCAAATAAGAAAAATGAGTCTTAGAGTTTAAGTAACTTGCTTTATGAACTAGGAACAGATACAAGATACAGGACACATCCTAATTCCATCTTTTGTTTGGAAATCTCCATTAACATGGGAAAAAAAGTTGGAAACAAGTACTTAGATACAATAGAGCACTGGGCCTAAACTTGTCCCTTATCTCTTGTTTGCTTCAGTTTCCTCAACTCTAAAATGAGTTGGAAAAGGGAATGGCAAATCACTCCAGTATCTTTGCCAAGAAAGCCCCATGGACAGTATGGTCCATGGGTTGACAAAGAATTGGACATGAATTAAAGACAACAATAATTGACTAAGTGCCTAGTCTGGTAAATCTTGTGATAAGTTTGGGGTTGAGGAGCAGACAAAGAAGTATTAAATTGAGTTTCAGGGGAAGTATGTAGATATTTTCCTCCTATGTACATACTTGAAAATTGATTCCTATATTTTGTTAGGTTCTGATCATTCAGAAATATTTTTAAAAGATTTAGAAGTAAAATAAAAAAGGTTTCAAGTTTCCTTTAAAGCATCCAGTGTGAGCAAGTTATCAGTACTTCGAACTAAAGAGTAGTTAATTAGTAACATAGAAAAGGTCTATGAGTCAAAGACATAGGAATCTAGTGTTGCTGTGGAAACTTAAGGGAAAACATACAAGGGGTCCCAAAAGTCTTAATGCAGCTTTTCAAACTTTAATAGTATAATATAGGTAGGTTTAGTTTTAGTAACTTAAAAAGTGAAGTGAGACTTTTGGAACACCCTGAAGTATATGTTGCAGACATATGGCATGTGCTTCCTGATGGAGTAGAGCTGTTGTGGGCATGATAAAAGGATAGGAGCAGAATCCATGTAGTTCATGTTCAGTTTCAAAATAGAGCCTAAGGGCTGAGTGACTTTTCCCAGTTCTGACTGGAAAGCAAAGTCAACATCCTAAACCAGGTAAGAACAACCTGGGAGAGATTTTATTACAGATCATCTTGAAATATAGTAGTGAAACAGACTGTCTGTCTGAAAGGGAAGGGGTGAATCATGACACCTGCTGCTGAGAGTTCCTAAGCATTTTTTTCTGAGAATGTTTTCTTGAGGAAAGCCAGAAGGAAAATGTCTGACCATGAGGGATACCCTGAATGAGAATGCAGTTTGCCCCAAGCTACAATGGGTTTACCAAGTACTTAAAAAGCACCCGATTTGTGTCAGGCACTGTGCTAGGTGCTGAGGTTACAAAGAAAAATAGCAGTCTTTGACTTCAAAGTCCTTACATTCTGCTGGAAGAAATAACACATACATGGATAATAAATGCAAAATATTTACAACATAAATAAAAGTAATTGTGATGTGGGTAGGTGGACACTAATTAGGGGAAACCAGAAAAGGTCTTGTGTGTGAGGTGGCACTGAACCTCAAAAAGATTGAGGGCTTCCAAAAGGAGGAGATACAGAAATTCTATCCCATAGTTAGGGTTAGAGGAAGAGAAGGAGAATCTATACAAAAAGAAATAGAGGCAAAGAGTGGAATATCTTATTTAGTGATCAGCCAATAGACCAGTTTAGCTGGGACTACACAGCATATAAGGGGTCCATATTGTGAATTCAACTAGGAGAGGTATGTTGGAGCCATATTGTGAAATCAACTAGGAGAGGTATGTTGGAGCCATATTATGAAAGCCTTTTAATGCCAAACAGAAAAGTTTGTATTTTATCCTAGAAAAAATAGGTAACCGCTCCAACTTCTTGAGCAGAGGAATGAGATAGTCAGGACTGAGCTTTACAAATATTGATGTGTCAGTTGTATGGAAAATTGTTTGGTGAGGGAAAAGTCTGGATTCAGTGGGACTGATAAGGAGGATATCAAATGGACTATTTTGAAAGGTAATGGGTTTTTACTGGAAGTCTTTAAGCAAAAACTAGGTTGCTACTTATTGGTAGGTTATAGTGAGGATTCCATATAGGCTAAATTTTTTTTCTTAAGGACCATACCTAAAACCCAAATCCGTCTGGTTTTCATTAATTGTCAACAGTAGGTCCCAGGCCAAGTCCCACTAGATCATTGTTTCGGCTCTGATTGTCTCAGAGGAAATGTAAATAGCAATTGTTTCTGCTTAGGCCAGAAACCCTGAGAATCTTCCCCTCCAAGCCTGATTTTTTTTGACTAGATAAAATAGGCCATTCTCTGTCTCATTTCTTACCCAGCCTTAAATCACTGAATAGATATTGCCTTAGTCAAAGTGAGCCCTGTTAAGGACCTTAGCTTAAAAAGGGCAAAGTGCCTCCAGGACCACCTCCAGTGTCATTATCAATATCTTGCAACTGGACCTGGATGGCTGTGGAGGAGAAAGTAAAGCTGATGATTTTGCACAAGCCCTCCCTCAGTTAAATCCAGGTCACTTGCATGGCATGGCATCATCTCCCTGATCTTATGATCCTCTTTGAGAAAGAATGACAAAAATTACAACATTTTACGTAGGAGTTGAAAAAGATGACTGCTGAGATCCATTCTAGCTTTGAAATTCTGAGCTTCTGGGATTCCATTTAAAAGCCATTAAATGATTTAAGCAAGTAGAATATAACGAAAAGTAGTGATTTTAGAAAGATTAATTTGCTAAATGTAGGCCATATGGATTCTCTTTCCAGAAAGGAGAAACTGACACTAGGATACCAATTAATGCTATTGCAAGATAAAATCTGTTGCTGGAAGGTAGAGCCTAAAGTAAAAGAATTTAGAGCTGGAAAGGAATACTATAAATTTAGAAATAAAAAAAGAAAAGTCTAGAAAGGAAAAGTGAGATTTTTAAGTAGGGAAATCAGTGGGATTATAAGATGTACTTTATAACAGAGATTCTTAACCTGTTTTTTATCATGAACGTTTATGAGAGTAAAGCCTCTGGACTCCTTCCTCAGAATTATGTTCTCAGGGTAGAGCCAAGATAGCTGAGTAGAAAGACTCACATATTCTAGCTCTTCCTCCACAGCCCATAAAATACCTGTGAAAAATGACTCAACAAATTCTAGAGCAGTAGAAATCACAGAATGATGGAGTGGAGGAGACATTCAGTCCAGGGTGACCTGAAAGACCAACGATGGGAAAGGTCTGTCCCACCTGATGTGGAGTGGAGTCCAGCCCAGCCTTGACTGCATAGCTCAGGGAGGAGGACCAGAGCAGGACTCAGGGGTGGAATCCCTGGCAGCAGCAGTAGCAGCAGCAGCAGCAGCGGGTCACAGAACCCTCGACCCACAGGTACCAAAGGTCAGTGAGAGGGTTTTTTCAACTGGCTGAGAAGAAAGCAATAGCTCAATAGCTATGGCCATAGGTGGTGGTAGAGGCCGCAGAGGACAGTGGCAGCTCCCAAAGCAGGCAGCAGCCAACATCCATTGCTGGAGGCCTCATCATAAAGCCCCTGGGGGAATTGAGCAGCTGATCTAAACCTCAGCCCTGAGCACTGGCATGGAAAAACTGTAGGTGAGGTGTTTGTGGAGAGGAAATTCTACTACTTGCAGATTCTGGGCATAAAAGTTTCTAGTTGCTCCCAAATTAGTGTTCACGCTTCATTGTGCCACCTTGGAGGAACCGAGATATTACAAGTCCCCAGAGTATAACCTACCCTTGACAAAGAAGCCAAAAGTCAAGTGACTGGTTGGGAAAATGCTCAAGAAAGGGAAAAAATAAGACTATAGAAAGTTACTTTCCTAGTGAACAGGTGTCTTCTCCCATCCTTTCAGAAGAGGAAGAACAATGCTTACCACCAGAGAAAGACAGCAGGCAAGGTTTCTCTGTCCCAAATATCTAAAATAAATATTCAATGGTCTCAGGTCATGGAAGAATTCAAAAAGGATTTTGAAAATCAAGTAAGAGAGGTGGAGGGAAGAGAAATGAGAGAGATGCAAGAAAATCATGAAAAGTAAGTCAACAGCTTGCTAAAGGAGACCCAAAAAAATGCTGAAGAAAATAGCACCTTTAAAAATAGGCTAACTCAACTGGCAAAAGAGGTTCAAAAAGCCAATGAGGAGAAGAATGCTTTAAAAAGCAGAATTAGTCAAATGGAAAAGGAGACTCAAAAGCTCACTGAAAATAGTTCTTTAAAAAGAAGAAAATAGTTCTTTAAAAATTATAATGGAACAGATGGAAGCTAATGACTTCATGAGAAACCAAGAAATCACAAAACAAAACCAAAGATGAAAAAATGGAAGATAATGTGAAATATCTCATTGGAAAAACAACTGACCTGGAAAATAGATCCAGGAGAGACAATTTTAAAATTATGGGACTACCTCAAAGTCATGATCACAAAAAGAGCCTAGACAACATCTTTCATAAAATTATCAAGGAAAACTGATATTCTAGAACCAGAGAATAAAATAAATATCAAAAGAATTTGAGATCACCTCCTGAAAGAGATCCACAAATAGAAACTTCTAGAAACATTGTAACCAAATTGCAGAGTTCCCAGGTCAAGGAGAAAATATTACAAGCAGCTAGAAAGAACCAATTTGAGTATTGTGGAAGTACAATCAGGATAATACAAGATCTAACATCTTCTACATTAAGGGATTGAAGGGAGTGGAATATGATATTGCAGAAGTCAAAGGAACTACGATTAAAACCAGGAATCACCCAGCCAGCAAAACCCAGCCAGGCTGATGGCTGGGAAAAAAATGGTCTTTCAATTAAATAGAGGACTTTCAAGCATTCCTGATGAAACGACCAGAGGTGAAAAGAAAATTTGTCTTTCAAACGGAAGACTCAAGATCAGCATGAAAATGTAAGCAGGAAAGAGAAATCATAACGGACTTACTAAAGTTGAACTGTTTGCAATTCTTCATGGAAAGATAATATTTGTAACTCTGGAAACTTTTCTCACTATCTGGGTAGTTGGTGGGATTACACATTCACACACAGACATAATATATGTATATATGTATATACATATATATACATATATATATATGTATATACATATATATATATGTATATATATATATATATACAGAGAGAGAGAGAGAGAGAGAGAGAGAGAGAGAGCAAGCACAGGGTATGTTGAATAGGAAGGGATCATATCTAAAAAAATAAAACTGAGGAGTAAGAGGGGAATATATTGGGAGGAGAAAAGGAGAAATGGAATGGGACAAAGTATCTCTCTTAAAAGAGTCAAGAAAAAGCCTTTTCAATGGAGGGGAAAAGGGAGGAAGTGAGAGGGGAAAAGTGAAGCTTACTCTCATCACATTTGGCTCAAGGAAGGAATAACATGCACATTCAATTTGGTATGAAAACCTATCTTACCATAAAGAAAATAGGGGACAAGGGGATAGGCAGGGTAGGGGGATGATGGAAGGGAGGGCAGTAGGAGGAGGGAGCAATTAGAAGTCAACACTTTTGGGGAGGGACAAGGTCAAAAGAGAGAATAGAAGAAATGAGGGGCAGGATAAGATGGAGGGAAATATAGTTAGTCTTATACAACATGACTATTATGGAAGTCATTTGCCAAACTACATATATATAGCCTACTTTGAGTTGTTTGCCTTCTCAGTGGGGATGGGTGGGGAGGGAAGAAGGAAGAGAAGTTGGAGCTCAAAGTTTTAAGAGCAAATGTTGAGTATTGTTCCTGCATACAACTGAGAAATAAGAAATACACATAATGGGTTATAGAAATTTATCTTGCCCTATAGGACAAAAGAGAAGCTGAGGATAAGGGAAGGGAGTGATTTTAGAAGGGAGGGCAGATTGGTGGAAGGGGTAATCAGAATAGTTGGCGTTTTGGGGTGGGGGCAAGGGAGATATAGGGAGAATATTTGGAACTCAAAATTTTGTGGAAATGAGTGTTGAAAACTTAAAATCAATCAATCAATAAATAAGAATTATGTTTTCAAATGCATTAAATGAAATTCATAGAATTAAGAAGGGAACCACTTATATGGAAATATAATTATCAGAATGTGTGTGTACTTTTATATATGTATGTATGTATGTATGTATGTATGTATGTATGTTCATGGATCTCAGGTTAGAGAAATTAGCTTGAAACTTGCACAATTCAGATGAAAATCTATAATCAGCTTGTCTATTCTTAGAAACACCTAAATGTGTGAAAAGCTCAGTGAAGGAATGGACAGTTATAAGACGACAAAAATCTTTCTAGTTCTAAAACTACTGCAGTTCTGTTATTCTAGTTGCAGTAAGCTGTTTTTCCCTAAAATGCAGAATACGTCTAATGTGATTCAATCCTCTACTTCCATATGTGGCAGCTAATAATACTATGGCATTGTCTGGCTTGGTCCATGTGCAAAATATGCATATATTTGCACATTTTTGTTTGTTCATTTGAATGAATGAAATTGTTTGTGTGTGTGTGTGTGTGTGTGTGTGTGTAGGAGGTGTATATGTAATATATATATATATCATATACAATAATATGACATACACATGTTATTTTTATGTTTTATATTATGAAGTTTACACTGCTCATCTGTTCTTGCTACCATATATTGGTATTACTCATATATTGTATATGTTATGCACACCCTTAAGAGGAGATCAGAAATGTATATTTTTTACCCATATATTATATCTATGCCTCTCTCCCCTCACTCATTGACTCTTTGTCCTCCTTTAGGTATACTTGTCCATAGTTATACTCTTAGGGGCTGAGGTGGGTTTTTAATAGATTTTCCTGGTTCTAAAAGTACCCAATCCACTATTATACCATACTGAATTTTATAACAAGATTTGGTAACAATACATGTGTATATATACATGCCTGCCTTTTACTATAGTATCACAGAAAATTGCCACAGTGCATGAATAAATAGAGTAGTAGAGATACCTAGAAATTCACAGGAGATACAATCCAAGAAAGGAGTTAGTAGTAAACCAAACATTTCTAATGCACAAAGTGTGGCTATCAAGCAAGATACAGAGGAGCACAATTAGAATGCAAAGGTCTTGACTTCATGCTTTAAAATGATAGTTTATCCTGGAAATATTGTAGCTATACATATGTTGATCCTGGTGAAGAAAAGACTTAGAAGAAGGGACATCATAGCTTCCTTCAAATGATGGTCTGTTACATGCAGTAGGAATTGTTTAGGAAAGGCTCTGGAAAAGACTTGTTCTGCTAGTTCCTCACTGGGGTAGGGTGGGGAAAATTGGAGGAAGAAACTAGGAGAATTGAATATGAATTATCAAAAAAATTAAAATTTTTACTATAAAGAAAAAAGTTGCTAACCATTAGATTTTTCTTGAAGTGGATAGGTACTGTGTTTCTCCTTACTGGGGGTCTTCAAAGAGTGATTCATTCAATCCTGTTATATCTATTTTCTATCTATCCCTGCTATATAAAGTATTTGTTCAGATATGGGTAGGATTAGAAGACATTTGAAATTTATTTCAACTCTGAGATTCAGTGACTCAGGCTTCCAATAATGTTACATGTATGGTGGTGAGTGGGGTGAGTGGGGTAGGAAATCCCAGGGAAGGAAAGCAAGAAAACAAAAAAGAGGAAACAATTTCTTTTTCTCACCCATTTTGCAGCTGTAAACTTTCCTAGTTTTAGAGCCCATTAATCTTCTTTAATCAATTATTTTTTTCCACCTACAATGACCTCAAGCCTAAGGTTCATCCCACATTTTATTTTACTCCCAGGAATCAACTCACATAGTTATCCTTTGTAAGTAATGGGGCAAATAAGTCATTTTCATTTTTTTCACTGACAGTTTCCTCTGTTGCTAAATTACTCCTGTCTCTCTAAAAGCTCTACTAACTTGTCATTTGGGTGTGCTCCAATGTTGCATCATTATGGGTCTGGAATGATAAGACAGCTTTATAGTTCATTTTCTATCTCCCTTCTCTTACATTTCCTTTCATTCTTTAATAATTTGCTTTCACAATATTTTCCTATTCCCTGATATTTGATTATTGGTAATTCTATACACATAAATAGTATTTCTCCTATTTTTATTGCTTTTAAAATTATATTTTAAGCATTCCTATACTATGCTTTAAGTCATTGAGGAGAGCACAGAATCTCAAACTAGTTATTATTTCTTTTATATCTGCTTCATTTGGCGAGTTACTAGAAGAGGTAGGATCAGGTGTAACATACTCTCATGAGACTTAAGAGAACTGAAACCAATCTACCCTTAATTTTAAACTCTATATACGCCCAAGAACTTATTACTCAGTAAATTATTTGTCCTTACATTTTTATAAGCTTTATTTAATACTGTAATATTTTAATACTTCAAAGATATTATTCCATCAGTCTTGCCATTCCCTCCATTGATACTAAATCTAATCTCTCAATTCCTCAGTATTCATACTTTATGAGTTATTATGAGGAAAATGAATAAATAAATAGATTCATGATAGAAAAATAGAAAGCAAGATAGAAAGTGGGAAAGGAAGAAAGGGAGAGAGACAGAGAGAGAGAGAGAGAGAGAGAGAGAGAGAGAGAGAGAGAGAGAGAGAGAGACAAAGAGGCAGAGAAAGAGAGAGAGGATCAGTTTAGTGGAAAAGCTTCGAAGGTTGAGTCTTTTATACTTGAACTAGGCTATTCTACAGAGACAGATATTCATATATCATCCAGATTCTTTTTAGCTTAATTAGGGGCAGCTAGGTGGTGCGGTGGATAGAGCACCAGTACAGGAGTCAGGAGGGGCTGAGCTCAAATTTCACCTCAGACACTTGACACTCACTGGCTGTGTGACCTTGGGCGAGTCACTTAACCCCAGCTGTCTCATCCTGGGTCATCTCCAGTCAGCCTGATGAATATCTGGTCACTGAATTCAGATGACTCTCGAGGAGAAATGAGGCTGGTGACCTGAACAGCCCTCCCTCACTGAAAAAAACAAAGTCAAGTGCAAGTCATGTCATTATTTCTCTGATGGCATGGTCTTCTGTGGCATTGAAGGATGAACACACATACCTTGTTAATTGAAACTTTTTTTCCTCTCCCAAAAGAAATTTTAGCTAAATTACTAATATTGTGCTTCTTTGAAGAATGTTATCTACTTAGATTAGAAATATCTATAATGTTACTAGAATTAGAAGTTAATTTTTTCTTATCTCATTTGGAAATTCGTGTGTTAGGTCATTTCTGAAAAAGAAATATGCAAATGTATATTTAAATATTTGTGTGTATATGTATATGTGTGTATGTATGTGTCTGTATATATATATAATGTTATGTTATATTATATCTCATATTCTATCATATATCATTTTATATTATATAATATATATATATATTTCTTGTTCTAAAAAGTGAGGATTGTAACATCCCATTGTACAGATGGGAAAGTTATCCTTACAGATCAGTGTATGAGAGCTTTGGTGCAGTGCTGCTAAAACCTTTTAAAAACAGGCAGTATGTTGCTGCATATTTGCAACTACCAGCCCAAATATGAAATGTACGTAACTTCCAGCCATTATGCAGTTGAGTATGTGGTTGATTGTAGTACCCAAGCGATTTATAAGTGTACCCCAAAATACATCTGATTTTTCTGGAGGAGAAAAAAATACATTCTTATGGGGAGAGGTATATGTGGGACAAATAACCATTACTCTGCCAGATGGCAAGAAGTGCAAAAATCTGCTCTCCTTCATTCATATTTTACATGTATTGACTTCAAAAGACTTTTCTCTTTAAATCTTTTTAAATTCTTCTAGAAAAAATGGGAATATCAAAAGAGCCTAAAACAATGTGACAAACAGAGATACTGGGAATAATTATAATGATTTTCAGTTGAGGGATTTTAGATATAAAAAGAGGAAATACTTTTATGTGTTTCTATTTGCACTGGTTTACAGAGAGGAAGCCAGCAATAACACTTAAATCTCCTCTTTCTGAGTTCTTTGTTCTCTTGGCCCTCACTAAGGCTTATTCCCAAATCAGTCATGTTAATACAATTTAATTCTAGGTTTGGAAGCCAGCAGCCTTCACCATCTTCATATAGGCTTACTCTGAGAGCACATGATTTGGTACAATAATCTGTACAATATTCTGAAACCATGTTGAAATCATCTTGTGACAGATCTCACCTAATGATTTCCCATGCTAAAGAAACAGATGATCATCACAGGACTACTGCAGGTCTGGGAAAACATTCAGTTTATTGACAGAGCTCATGATATTTGCTGTTTCACCTTTTAAGGAAAGAGCAAGGAGCATTCTAATAGAATTCCTCCAGAACATTTTCTGCATGAGACAATGTCATCCTGCATCACTTCACAATGAATGGAAAACAGATATCTGACTCTATGGAAACTAAATAAGGAGGATGCTGCCAAGTCATGTTCCAGGTGTGCACCGATGACTTCAAATGAAGGATATTACTAAATGGAATTACATCATTAAACTACATGATGCACTACCTCTTCACTAACATATTTCTATTGGAAGATAGAGGCATAGATAATACTTTAAAATGAATAATACTATGCTTCATAAAGGTGAACGCTTCCTCTCTAAGCAGGGATACTTATCGAGCTACTGCTTCTCACTCCATGAACTTCTTGTCATCATGTTTCTCCATTGGGGATCTACCAAATATACTGGAGGTCTTCTTCTGATCTTTGAATATTAGATGGAATGCAGAATTGTACTCAAATGATCCATATGTTAGGCTTCCTTCTTGTCTGATGCTCAAACAACCTCCATTTCACCGGTAATGTCTTTTTTTGCTCACATGTAAGTAATTCTTGGTAATATTCTGCTCTCTACTTTTACAATAATGTGCCTTTTCTTTTGATCTATGTTTTACATGCAGCTATCATTCTTTTCTAATCATAGTAGTAATAGGGGGGCAGGATGAAGGGAGTGGACAAGGAACACCTAATCCCTGGAGTATACTTGAATATGCCATTTTTGATGGGTTATACAGAATATCCTCTACCTGCTGTCAATCCAAAAAATGGTATTTCAGAAACTGGTTTCAGTTATGATGAACGACCACTATATTTGATGACAAAAAGTCCTCTGGTTGATTGAGAAGCCATAAGGACTAATGATACAGTAGAGGATGACTGAATTGAGTATGCATACAAAAAGTTCAAGCAGATGATCTCTTCTCTCTATCTCTGTCTTTCTCTCTGTCTCTCTCTGTCTCTCTCTCTGTCTCTCTGTCTCTCTCTCTCTGTCTCTCTGTCTCTCTCTGTCTCTCTCTCTGTCTCTCTGTCTCTCTCTCTCTCCTGCCTACTATAAGTCTATCAACCTAAAGCAGGGACTGGGAATACAATGATGAAATGCTACACAGAAGCTCCTCTCAAAGAGCTTAAAATCTAGTAAGTTGTAGGGTAAGGGAAGGTGGTGAGACATATCCACAAATTATAATAATGCAAATTAGAAAATGATTTTGTATAAAAGTTGTTGTGTTCATCCTTCATTTTCAAAGAGGACCATGACATCAGAAAAATAATGGCATGACTTGCACTTGACTGTCTTTTGAGTGAGAGAGAGCTGTACAAGGTCACCAGCCTCACTTTCTCCTCCTGAGCCATCTGGATACAGTGACCAGATATTCATCAGGATGACTGGAGACAGCCCAGGATGCAATGGGAGACCTTGGCCTTTTAGGCTAAGGCCTTTGCAGGTACTCACTTTAAGTGAGGTAATGCCCATTCAGTGAACAGGCTGCTTTAAAAAGTAGTCAAAGGGATGGCCCCTTTAGTAGATAAGAAAAAATAAATAGATAAATAGATAAATCGATATAATATAGAATATAATATATAATATAAATAGATAAATCACACTCAGGACTGTTTTTTCCAAGAGATACTGTTAATATTGACATTCACTCTAAACCAGGAGGGTCCAAAAACAGCCATTGAGTGGAGGTTGGGCAGGGACCCATTGTTGTTCAATCCATGTACAAAGGAGGCATAAACAGAATGGCATGAGAGCAGCAGGTGAAAGAAGAGAACCACAGGATTATAGATTTAGAGCATGAAGGGTCCTTAGAGTTCTTTCTTTTACAGATGGAAAAATGAGAGCATGGAAGGTTGTTGCTTTCTGAAAGTCCTAGAGGTAAGTAGCTTCTCAAGCCATACATACTGATTTCTGTTAGGATATTTTAAATTGAGAACTTAGGAAGTACGCAATAGGCACTTGATGATATGGGACTGAAACTAAGGAGAAAAGTGGATACATAGATTTGGGAGTCATTTCTATAGACATAATACCTGAACCCATAGGATAATAGGGTTTCTTCAGAGTTTAGAAATAGATGATTATTAACAAACATGGAAATATTTGAAGACTAGGAAGATTTGGGAGGGGATATGATTCAATTCAATACAATGGACTATTTCCAGGACCTGAAATTTAAGACAAAATAAAACAGTTCTTATCATCAAGGAATTAACATTCTAGTGATGAGATTCACCAAATATAAAAAGTAAATATAAAATAATATAAGGACAATGATAACACTAAGTTTTAGATAGAAAGAGAGAGAGAGAGAGAGAGAGAGAGAGAGAGAGACAGACAGAGGGCAGAGGGAGGGAGGGAGGGAGGGAGGGAGGGAGGGAGAGAGAAATAAAGTACTTTATATATTCTTCATGTGATTCTCACAAAAACAGTAGGAGAAAGGTGATATTATTATCCCCATTTTACAGGTGATGAAACTTAGCCTAAGAGATCAATGACTCACCGAGGAGGGGAATTAGGAAATGATTTCTAGAGGAAGTGACCTCTGAACTGAGATTTGAAAAAAGACCTGGATTCTGAGAAGTAAAAGTGAGGAAAAGTGGCATTCCTGGCATAGGGTACAGTGGATGTGAACACATGGAAGTAAGTGGTGGAGCATTGAGTTTAGACTCCAGTTTGGAGTCTATTTTGATGGGAACATAGAATTCATTGAAAGAGAGAGGGACGAAGTGACTCTAGGGAAAAAAAAACTAAATAGAAGGTAGATCTTTTCATTTAAGAGTAGAGTAAAAGAAAAGAAAGGAAGGTAGAAAAGAAGATTGGGATCCAGAGAAAGAGGATGAGTGACCTAGAAGCTAGTAGATCATAAAGCATCAAGGACACTGACAGGTGACAGGAGTGATTTACATTTTTTTTCTATTTTTAAAATGAATTCATTTATTTTTAGTTTTCAACATTCATTTGCGCATGATTTGGAGTTCCAAATTTTCTCCCCATTTCTCCCCTCCCTCCACCCCAAGACACTGTGCATTCTGATTGCCCCTTCCCACAACGTGCCCTCCCTTCTATCACACCATTCCCTTCCCTTATCCTCATCTTCTCTCTTTTCTTGTAGGGCAAGATAGATTTCTTTACCCCCTTACCTGTATTTCTTATTTCCCAGTTGCATGCAAAAACAATTCTCAACATTTGTTCCTAAACTTTTGACTTCCAACTTCTCTCCCTTCCTCCCTCCCCACCCATCCCCATTGAGAAGGCAAGCAATTCGTGTTTCTCTGAATATAAGGTAATGGAAAGATTGTGAAAAGAAGATATCTAGGGGAATGGGAGTGCAAAGGGCATAACAGAAGAAGAGGAAAGATACTGGGGATGGATAGGGTTGAGTTGAATGACAAAGGAGAGTATGGGAAAAAGAAGCAAAAACTTTTGGGATTTTTGCTTTGTTTGTTTTTCTGCTTCAGGTAACAATGATTCTGAATCATAAGGATTAGAGAATCAGATGTGATTTTGATCGTCATAGGACTGGGGAATCTATCGTGAAAGGTCCTGTGATGATGTAGGGCAGAGTTGGAACTGAGATTCCATCTCTGAATACTGGAGAGTTAATGGAGAATTTGGGTCAAAAGTGGGTCCCTGGACACTAATAATAACAACAATAATGGTTAGCATTTAATATGATGTTTTAAGTTTTGCAAAGTATTCCATATGTTACCCATGAGATAGGAGATGTTAGTATTCCCATTTTAAAGATGAGGAAAGTAACACTGAGGGGGACAAGTGATTTGCTCAGGATCATACAGCTAGTAACTTTCAGGGGCAGGATTTTGCCTGAGATATTCCTGACACCATACTGAACTCACACATCATGTTAGCTGTTCAGCTGCATCTCCAGATGGCAAAGGTGGAGACACACTTAGAAAGGAGATAGAGTGCAACATAGTGAGAATAGTATTGGACTTGGTATGTGAGGACTTGATGCCTCCATTTGGTTCAAATTCTAGCTAGGTACTTAACTGTAATCTTGGGCAAGTTAATGTCTCCACTTTTCAGGTGCCCCATTTGGAAAATGGAGGAGTTCATATTTGATCATAGAGAGAACAGGGAACCACTAACCATAGCTTCTTTCTGTAGAAAAGAAAGAATCAGATAAGATGACCTTTGAATTCTCTTTTATGTCTAAATTTATGAAATTAAGATATACTATATATCTTAATTTGTCTCACTTTCAGATCTACTATGCTATGGCCCTGGCCCTTTTTGACACTAAGTATGATGTCTCAAATACTCTTCAGGACAGCTCCAAATCTCTATCTGAGGTTGCTCTTTGCAGAATTTGGAGTGATCCAATCCTGAGATGGCCCTAAGCCTTTTTATATGAATTCCCTGACATAGCAGGCAATCAAATACAGGCAATCCTGCTAAGCAACGTTAGCTTTGTCCCACATGGCAGGACAACAAAGGAGTCATTATTGCCATATTATGAATGTCGATTTTATTCTCTCCTCTGAGGATATTGCATCTTTTGCAACTTTTACATATAGATCTTTCAAGTGAATGGAAAATCTTATTCCATGAGTCTTATTTCATGTGATCTTTGTAAAATACCATAGTATGGGGATAAATACTCTACAGATGTATGCATGTATAGTAGTAATTTATTACTGTATCTCTGTTCCTGAATGTCCTTGACCTCTCATGGGATCCATAAACACATATAGGTTCTAAGTTTGATCTATCAAGATATAAGTACTGCAATTACTTTAATATGTTAGAAAAAAATGCCCAAAAAGTTTTCTTTTTTTTTGCCATGTTCATAAACATATAAGTTTAGGCCTGTGAATCATGAAATCTTTTGCTTAGGCTATGACTGCAAATTAAATTGTTTTTTTTTACATCATCTTTGTTTCAAAAGTTAACCTTCTACCTTCCCCATTCATGGAGCCCATCCTTATATTAAGGAATAGTATGGAAAAAGGAGCAGTTCAGAAAAACCAGCATATTAATCAAGTCCAACATTATATGAAGGATCCTCTCAAAAACCTATCATCCCCCACCTCAACACAGATGATAGGTAGTCACATTTTCATCTCTCTTCTGTGGGTCCATGTTTGCTCAGTCTTTCTTTCTTGATGCTCTTTCCATGTTCATATTCTTATTGTGTATGTTTTTCTCCTGGCTCTGTTTAATTTACTTTGCAATTTGCTTAACTGCACCCCCAATCAAAGAACATCTATTTTTTTCCAATTTGCAAATGTTTATATTTAATATTTATATGCCTGTGTTTCTTTTTGGAGCACACACCTATCTGTTGCATTGTACGTCAACTTGTGAGGCTGATGCCCCTTACCCTTTTTAGAGTGTGGGCAAGACTTCTCTGAGCCTCCTTAGAGGTCATGATTTCCTTCTGCTTTCCCTGCAGTGCAACTGATTCTTTAAGATCACAGAAAGTTAGAGCTGGAATGAATCTTAGAAGTTGTTTCTTTGGCTTTCTCCCTCCTCCAAACTTCCCTGTTTTGGTTCAGGTTATACTACCTTCTTTCTATTCACTGAATGTCAAGAGTGACATTTTCCTCTCCCTCACTCACTATATCCAATTAGTTGCCAAGTCTCCACCACATACCTTACCCTCAGTCTCTCTGCACTTAGAGAGTTACCTCCGTAGTTCAGAGGCAGTCGCTTCCTAATTGGTCTCCCTGCATCAAGTTTCTCTCCTTTTTAATTGATCCTTTCACAGTTGCCAAATTGACATTCCTCAAGTACAGACTTGATGATGTCAGCCCTCTGCTTAATAAACTCTAGTGGTTCCCAATTACTTCTAGAATCAAATATGAACTCCTCTATTTGGCATTTAAAGTTTTTCACAATCTTGCTCCAACCCACCTTTCTAGACATTCTAATTTACCACCCTTCCCACATGCTACAGTATAATCAAAATGGCTTTCTTACTTTCTCACTTAATATTCTATTTCTGTGCCATTAAACAGGTGACAGCTCCTATACTTGAAATGATATTTCTTCACTAATGCCTTTTAGAATCCTTAATTTTCTTCAAAGTTCAACTGGATCTTTATTTCCCATGAGATCTTCACTTTCTAAAGTGAACTGCTAGTGTGTCTACTGAGGTAATACCTGATAACAATGAATGTCCTCCAGGCCTCTAGGTGTGCTAGACTTTTGTCTCTTATCCCTCTATACCATTTCAGATGGTGATATCATTGACTCCTATAGATTCAATTATTATCACTCTGATGATGATTCTCAATTGTCTTTATCCAGCTCTAACCTCCCTATTGACCTCCAGTCTCACTTCTTCAACTGCCTACTGAACATTTCAAACTGTATGCAATGTAGTTAAACTAAAAACATATCCCCAAATGAATTAATTCATTATATTTCCCTCAAAACTCTGCCCTCTTCCTAACTTTCATTTTACTGTTGAAAATCCAACCATCATCCAAGTCATCCACACTCACAACTTAGTTGTCATTTTCACCTCCTCATTCTCTTATCTGCATTTCCAACTTGATGCCAAGTTCTATCAATTTTACATTCAATATAAAATCCTTCATTTGGCATTCAACATCCTTCATAACATGTCCTGTTCTTACTTTTCTATTTCTTACTCTTTATTCACTCCCAGGTTCTCCTTCAATCTGGTAATGCTGGTTTCCTTTCTGTTCTTTACAAATGACAATCCATCTCCTGACTCTAGACATTTTTGTGGTCCGGGACCCACTTTTAGAATCCTCTCCCTCCTCATCTCTACCTCTCAGCTTTCCTCACTTTCTTCAAATTCCACCTAAAAACCTACCTTTCTACAAGAAGCCTTTCCTTATTTCCCTTATTTCTAGTGTCTTACTTCTTTTTGGTTATTTCAAATTTATCCTGCATATAGGTCGTCTGCTCATAGTTATTTGAATGTTGTTTTCCTCATTAAACTGTAAGAACACAGTCTGTCTTTTGCCTTTCTGGGGTATGAAGAAAGGAATGACACCATATTCAGTTTCTCATGGACTGAAGATTTGGATCTTCAGAGATCCTTTCAGGCATCCTATCTACATGCCTAACTGCAGTTAAATCATTCAATGGCTTCCAAATCCTGTGTAATCCTAGTCTCTACACCTCTTTTATGAACATTTGCCAGTACTTTTCTCCTATGTCTCTTCACTTTGATTTAAATGCCTCATTTCTTTCATAATAATCATAACAGCTGATATTTATATGGTGCTCCTTGGTTCACAAAGCACTTTATGAAATCAATGAACCTCTTTTTGTAAAACTCCTTCTTCTGGCATGCTCATAAAATCAAAATATGATTTTATCAAACTTCCTAATTCTTGGCAACTTTTAAATACATGTATATACATGTATGTATGTATTATATATGTATGCACACACACATATATAATTCATATTTAGTTTTCAACATTCACTTTTATAAGATTTTGAGTCTTAAATCCCCTCCCAAGAGGGTATGCAATCTGATACAGGCTATACAAGTATTATCATACTAAACATATTATCTCATTAGTCATGTTGTGTAAGAAGAATCAAAACAAAAGGGAGAAGCCAAGAGAAAGAAAAAAAACAAAAACAACAACAAAAAAAGATAAAATCGTATGCTTCAATTTGCATTCAGATTCCATAGTTCTTTTTCTGAATGTGGGTAGCATTTTCCATCGTGAGTCTTTTGGAATTATCTTAGGTCATTGCATTGCTCAGAAGAGCTAAATCTAACAAAGTTGGTCATCCTGGCAAATAGTTTGAATGATCACCTTGTGTTATGGATAAAGAGAGAGATGTTATGTTCATAACAATAGAATTAACATTCAACATAGGAGCCAAAGGGAAGGAATCAATTTAGTTGCTGTAAACAACAAAAAAAGAAATAGCCAAAAAATTAACTGTTTAAAATTTTAACTATTTCATAGACAATGTCATTTTAAGCCAAACTACTTGATTTAATTAAACTGTTGGTTAATATTGATGGAGAAGGAGACAAAGTTAAGCTCAATAAGAAAGCAGATAGATTGGTGATTGTGAGTCTTTGGATTTGTAAAGGATTTCAGATACTGAAATTAGACAGGGGAAGACACAAAGATCAATTTAAGGGGGATACCCTAAACTGAAGGGAAAGGATTCAATCACAAAGCAGAATTGATGTGAAGGAGGAGAAGGATGGAGGTAGAGTGCATAAAAAATACATAAAAGAGAAAATCGTTGTTAAGATTAAGTAGAAAAAAAAATGCAACAAAATGGTGAGACAAGGTAAAATTTTAGTAGAATAAGTAACAAGAATTTAGGAGTGGTTATCAAGTACCCTTCTTCAACTTGCAGAAATTTTCTCTTAGATCTTTGCCAAGGTGTAGGAGAATCTTTTAATGAGTTTTCATACATTAACACATGATTTTCTGGGATCACATCTGAAAGTTCTTCCAGGAAGGACCCTAGGAAATAATTCATCTGCATTTAAATAATTTTAGTATTCACTTAGCAATTCATCTGAACCTGGAGACTTGAACTGACTTAAATTGGTAATGTGTTCGCTTAATGTCATCTCAATCATTTTAGGCTGCAGTTCTTTATCAAAGCTAGTATTAATAGCTCCTTAAGATTTGCAAAGTGCTTTATAAATAGTATTTCATCAATCCTACCCCCAATAACTTTGGTAAATAGGCACTACTATTATTCCCATTTTTTAAATAAGAGAATTTAGCATTTAAATGACTACTCCAGGGTCATATAACTAATGTGTAAGGGCAGATTTGAACTTAGGTCCAGTGCTCTGTCCACTGCACCACTTAGCTATCTCTTTTATGTCTTTTCTTCCAAGCTTTAGTTTTAAAATCATTATCTTTCCCTAAGAAGATGAAAGCAAAATAAGCTTAGTAGTTGTGCATTCTCTTTCCATGTATTAAAACTGAAGTGAAAATTCCAAAAAAGAAAAATGGGCCTATCCTTTTATTTTTATTATTCTGTGTATTTTGAGAATAATATGGAAGAGAAAGTTAATCATAACATCACAGATACAGAACTGGAAAAGTCTTTGCGTCATCTAGCCTGCCACCTAGGGCAGAGTTTCTTAACCTGAGGTCGTAAGCTTGCTTTTATTAGCATTTTGATAACTCTTTTTAAATAAATGGTTTTCTTTGTAATCTTATGGATTTTATTTTATGCTATTTTGAGAAGAAGTAAATGGGCTTCACTAAAAAGCATTGTTCTGAGGAGTCTGCAGTCTTCATCAGACTAACAAAGGGTCCAGGACACGGAAAAAGGTTAGAAGGCCCTGACCCAAACTAAATAGAGGAAACAGCTCCACAAAGTGAAATAACTTGCCCAAGGTTACAACAGTAGTAAGAGACAAAAATAAGAATTCAGACACAAGTATTTTTTTACTTAAAAAAAGAACATCTTTTCTTCTTTTTCAACAAAGGAAGCAAAAGATCTGAATGCAAACATAGGCTACTTCACAAATTTGTCATATTTGAATTGCCTATAGCTCACACTTTCGTGGTTCTGGATAATTCACATAGAAGTGGAAAATTTTAAGGAAGTAACCATTATTGAACATTGAAACTGCCAGCCATTTGGCAGACTTTCAGTCCTTCACATTTAATAAAATAGCCAAAGGCAATGAGAGCTAATGACCAAGAAATAGGCTCCTGTTTTGGAAAGGTTAGGCCTTTGTTCATTTATGGGAGACCACAGCAAGAGAAACTCCAAAGCCATTTCTTTCCCTCTGTCATTCAAAATGGGCTTATTGGAAATGAAACAAATTGGACTAAAATAGTTTTGCTTAAAAAAAAAGAAACTCCGAAGTCTATTATTTCTCTAACTCCAACATCAACTTGAGTCATATTGAGTTCATGTGAGTTATAATCCTCTGAAAACTAGACTTTGGAATAGGGTGTTTCCTTCACCAGATTCTTGGAAAGTAAGTGGGACTCAAAGAAATCATTTGTTAGCAGGTTTTTTTCGATATTTACCTAATGAGAGGTTTTAAGCCCAAACCTAGATACTCCGTGTGGTTCAATGCTTTTTTGTTGTATCTATGAATTTTAGTATCTATTATTCAATTGTAATTTGTTTTTCCAATTAATGGATGAAAAAAAGACAAATTAAAAGCCTGACATTATGCAAGGGAGTAGACAGTTGAAGTGACAAAGGAAAACATTCAGAAGCATTTTGAGTTATATACAACAAATAATGAATACACTATATCTTAAAGTGTCTTCTGTTTCTTACTGTAGCATCTTCAGGTGGAAGTGACCTTGTTCTGTCATTTTTCAGTCATGCCCAAGTTTTCATCACCCCTTTTGGGTGACATTTGGCAAAGATACTGGAGTTGTTTGGCATTTCCTTCTCCAGCTCATTTTATAAATGAGGAAACTGAGTCCCAGGGTCACACAGTAAATGTCTGAAGACAGATTTGAACTCAGGAAGTTGAGTCTTCCTGATTCTAGGCCTGACGTTCTATCCATCATGCCACCAAGCTGCCTGAAAATGACCTTAGGGACCATCTAACCCAGCCCCTTCTTTATACATACAAAGAAACATAGGCCCAGAAAGTCAGAAGTGACTGTCCCCAAATCATATCAGTGTTAAGTAAGAGATCAAAGATTTGAACATGAATCTTTTCCATCTAAATTCATTTAACTTTCCTCTGTACTATAATCTTAACCTTAAAGTGACACTATTTTGGACTATACTGACTCAAGTTTTTTAGCTTATTCGGAATTCATGTTTATAAAAATCTACCTGAATCTATATGATGAACATAATTAGCCAGGATTCATTAATCAAATTATACCACCTAGTTTAAATCAAGAAACATTTGTTCAACATCTACTATGTGCAAATCACTATGTTGGGTAATGTAGATACAAAGTCAGCAAACTTAATTTCTACTAGAAAGATAAGATTTATACACAGATAACTATAATAAATTATAGAAAGTAAACTGGGACAAAAGAGAAATTAGACAAAAGTGCTTTAGGGAAATTTGATGGGAGAAAGAACATTAATAACTGGAGTTAGGGGGTGAGGAGTGGTGACAAGAGAAGACCTCTTGTAGGATAGAGTACTCAAGCAACTTAAGGAAAGAAGGAATTTGAAAATTGGGTGTGCAGAGGGAATGTATTCTAGCAATAAAACATGGTTTAATGCAAATACATGAAGGTGGTAGATGGCATGTCAAAATATGGGGAAATTGCTGGAGAGCAAAGATATCCCTTCTGTACCTTGAGGGCTAGTGAGAAAAATGAGATCACTGTAGGGTTTTAAGGATAGGATTTGTGGAGCTGAAAGGGTTAAATTCTAAAGGGCATGGTCTCTTTTTAATTAGTAATAAATAAATCAATAAGTTTTCTATTATGATATGTTTTATTCACCCAAGAGAAAGCATACAGTTTAACTTGAGAACTATCTAATCCCTACTTCTGACTTCATAAGTGGGGAGCAGTTTCCAATAGGTCAGTATATATACATGAAAGTGAATCATGGAATATGTTTAATAAAATGCACAATCCTGGGGACTTCTGAAGGTAGAGTAGAGGAAACACTCAACTGAGATCTCCCAATATTCCCCTACAAACAACTTTAAAATAATTCCTCTAATTGAATTCTAGAATGGTAAATTCAGGTCAGGGTCAAACATTCTTCCAGCCTGAGATAACTTAGGAGTATGGAAAGACTTTTGTGAAAACAGGGGTGGAAACAGTGTCAGAGTTCCCACCAGTGGTAGGACTTGGTGGCAACATAAACAGCAGCAGTTTCAGGATCTTTCAAGCCAGAGATGATAAGCAGATATGGATGGGAATCATCAAAAATAAATTACAGGGGACCTCTCTGCTAACACTGGATGCAGGATCAAATATTGTTTGTCAATTCCACTGTCTATACTCACTTCACAGACACAGCCCAAGGGCAGAGAATAAGACTTTCAATCAAGTAGGAGCAATAGCACTGAGGAGTAGTATAATTCCTTTCCTAAGGGAGAAAAGGGACCAATATTGATTGCTATCTCAAGGGGTCAGGGATCCTTTCTGGATAAGGACTGGAGTGCAGACCAGGAGAGTCATAATCACACCTCTTCCTAGATCACATCACCTTGGAAGGATCCAAAACTTCCAACCCCCCAGAACAAGATCTGAAATATCAGTGCAAAAAGCCTTAAACTTGGAACAATGTCCCTTCCCGCACACAGCAGGAACCAAGTTTAACTTTAACATAAAGTTCAAAAATGAAACAACAGGGTGGAAAAATGAGAAAACATGAAAAAAAAGAACCTCACCATAAAAATCTACTATGGTGACAGGAAAGATTAAGATACAAACTCAGAAGAAGACATCAATGTCAAAAGCAAAGCCTTAAAATATGCAAATTGGACATAAATCCAACAAGAATTCCTGGAAGATCAAAATCAAATAAGAGTGGTAGAAAGAAAAAGTGGGTAAAGAAGTAATAGCTAAAGAAAAAACAATTATACAAAGACAATTAACAGCTTGGTAAAAGAGGCACAAAAAATACTGAAGAAAATAACACCTTCAGAAACAGAATCGACCCAATGAGGGGGAAAGCTAAAAAATTTAAATGAAGAAAATAACTTTTAAAAAAAAAAAATAGAATTTGCCAAAGTGGAAAAAAAGAGATATTAAAGTTCTCTAAAAAAATTCCTTATGAATTAGAATTGGGCAACTGGAAGCTAATGACTCAATGAGACACTGAGAAAAACAAAACAGTCTAAAGAGTAAAAAAATAGAAAGAAATATGAAATATCTCATTAGAAAAAACTTACCTGGAAAATTAATTGAGAGATAATTTGAGAATTTTCAGACTACTAAAAACCATTATCAAAGAAAAAGCCTAGGTATCATATTTTGAGAATTATTAAAAAATAAAAACTTCCCCAATATCCTAGAACCAAAGAAGAGAAATTGACAGACTCTACTAATCACTACCTGAAAGAGACCCCAAAACAAAAATTCCTAGGAACATTATAGCCAAATTCCAGAACTCCTCAGTCAAAGAAGAAATACTTCAAACAGCAAGAAGAAAACCATTCAGGGGTAGAGCCAAGATGGTGGAGTAGAAAGACACACATCCTTAAGGTCTTCTCATACAGCCTATAAAATGACAGTAAAAAATGACTCTAAACAAATCCTAGAGCAGCAGAAACCACAAAATGACAAAGTAAAAGAGATTTCCAGCCCAAGGTAGCCTGGAAGGCCAACAGGAAAGGTCTATCACATGGAGTGCAGAGCAGAGTGCAGCCCACTGAGCACAGCCCAGCCTTGGCCATGAATGCAACAGAGACAGGACCAGAACAGGCCTCTGGGGCAAAATCCTCAACAGTAGCAGGAGTTCTCAGATCCTTCTACCCACAAACATCAAAGATACTTTAAAGGTCAGTGAAAAAGTTTTTTTCTCCTGGGTGAGAAGGGAGCAGGGTCCTCCCCAGTCCTGACCCCAGGTGTCAGCAGGGGCCGCAGCAGCAATAGCAGCAGTATCCATTTTTGGAGCCCTCAGCCTAAAGCCCCTGGGGGAATTGTGCAGATGATCTGTGTCTCAGCCCTGAGTGGCATCCCTGGGGTGAGGAAGACTTCTGGTTGATGTGGTGGAGCTGATGGAGGTTCTGGAAAGGGAATTCTAATTGCAGGTCCTAGGTATAAAATCTTTGGTAGCTCCCAGACCAGAGCATCAGGTCACCTGATTGAGCCACCTTGAAGAAACTGAGAATTTCTAGGTCCCCAGAGTATATCTCTCTCTTGACAAAAGACTCAAAAGTCAAATAACTGGCTGGGATAATGCTCAAAAAAAGGAGAAAAAAATAAGGCTATAGAAGGTTACTTGGTGAACAGGTATTTTGTTCCATCCTTTTGGATGGGGAAGAACAATGCTTGCCATCAGAGACCTCCCAAGTAAATTTGCAATGTCCTCAAGTCATGGAAGAGCTCAAAAAAGATTTTGCAAATCAAGTAAGAGAGGTGGAGGAAAAATTGGGAAGAGAAATGAGAGAGATGCAAGAAAATCATGAAAAGTGAGTCAACCGCTTGCTAAAGAAGACCCAAAAAAATGCTGAAGAAAATAACACCTTTAAAAATAGGTTAACTTAATTGGCAAAAGAAGTCCAAAAAGCTAATGAGGAGAAGAATGCTTTAAAAATCAGAATAAGCCAAATGGAAAAGAAGGTTCAAAAACTCACTGAAAAAAATAGTTCTTTAAAAATTAGAACAGAGTATATGGAAGCTAATGATTTTATGAGAAACCAAGAAATTACAAAACCAAAAGAATGAAAAAATGGAAGATAATGTGAAATATCTCATTGGAAAAACAACTGACCTGGAAAATAGATCCAGGAGAGACAATTTAAAAATTATGGAACTACCTGAAAGCCATGGTAAAAAAATAAGAGCCTAGACACCATCTTTCATGAAATTATCAAGGCAATCTACCCTGATATTCTAGAACCAGAGGGCAAAATAAATATTGAAAGAATCCACCAATCACCGAAAGGAGATCCAAAAGGAGAAACTCCTAGGAATATTGTAGCCAAATTCCAGAGTTCCCTGGTCAAGGAGAAAATACTGAAAGGAGTTAGAAAGAAACAATTCAATCATTGTGGAAATACAATCAGAATAAGACAGGATCTGACAGCTTCTACATTAAGGGATCGAAGGGCTTGGAATACGATATTTCAGAACTCAAAGGAGCTGTGATTAAAATCAAAAATAACCTACTCAGCAAAACCAAATATATTACTTCAAGGGAAAAATGGTCTTTCAATGATATAGAGGACTTTCGAGCATTCTTGATGAAAAGACCAGAACTGAATAGAAAATTTGACTTTCAAACACAAGAATCAAGAGAAGCATGAAAAGGTTAATAGGAAAGAGAAATCATAATTTCTAAAGTTTCTTTAGAACTTTCTAAAGGGACTTTCTAAAGTTGAACTGTTTACATTCCTACATGGAAAGATAATATTTGTAACTCTTGAGACTTTTCTCAGTATTTGGGTAGTTGGAGGGATTATACACACACACACACACACACACACACACACACAGGTATATATACACAGGGTGAGTTGAATAAGAAGGGATGATATCTAAAAAGTAAAATAAGGGATGAGGGAGGAATATATTGGGAGGAGAAAGGGAGAAATGGAATCGGGCAAATTATCACTCATAAAAGAGGCAAGAAAAACTTTTTCAATGATGGAGAAAATGGAGGAGGTGAGAGGGAAAAAGTGAAGCTCACTCTTCACATTTGGCTTAAGGAGGGAATAACATGCTCACTCAATTTGGTATGAAAATCTGTCTTACACTACGAAAAGTAGGGGAGAAGGAGACAAATGGGGTCAAGGGGATAGTAGAAAGGAGGGCAAATGGGAGAAGGGAGTAATTAGAAGTAAACACTTTTGGGGAGGGACAAAGTCAAAAGAGAATAGAATAAATGGTGGACAGGATAAAATGGGGAGACATATAGTCTTTCACAACATGACTACTATGGAAGTCTTTAGCAAAGCTACATATACATTGCTTATATTGAATTGTTTGCTTTCTCAGTGGGGATGGGTGGGGAGGGAGGAGGGGAGGGAAGTTGAAATTCAAAGTATTAGAAATGAATGTTTAGAATTGTTTTTGAATACAACTAGGAAATAAGAAATACAAGTAATGCGGTATAGAAATCTATCTTGACCTACAGGAATAGAAAGATGATGAGGATAAGGGAAGGGAGGGGTGCGGTAGAAGGGAGAGCATATTGAGGGAAGGGATAATCAGAATGCAAGGCATTATGAGGTGGGGGGAGGGGAGAGATGGGGAGAAAATTTGAACTCAAAATTTTGTGGAAAAGAATGTCGACAACTAAAAATAACTAAAAAAAGTAAAAAAAAAGTAAACCATGCAAATATCATAGAGTCAGGATCGCAAAAGATTTAGCAGTTAAAGGAATGGGGAACTTACAATATGATATTGTGGAAGATAAAAGAACTAGGGTTACAACCAAGAGTAACTTATCCAGCAATCCCAGTTAGAATCCTTCAAGAGAAAAATAGGTATTTAACAAAATAGAGGACTTTCAAATATTCCTGATTAGAAGAACAAAGCTTAATAGAAAATTTGACCTTCAAATACAAGACTCAGGAGACGCACAAAACAATAAACAGAAGAATAATCATAAGAGATTAAATGAGGTTTAACTTCTTAATATTTCTTTGTGGGAAGAGGATCTACATATATGTATATATTCTAAGAATCTCATTATTATGAAAGCAGTTAAAAGGATTCTATAGAAACAGAGAATGTGGGAGTGAGTCAATTACATTGGAATGACATTGAAAAATGAATGGGAAAAAAAGGGAGGTGCCCTGGGAGAAGCAAGAGGGAAAGGAAGAATGACAAAAATATCTTACATAAAGAGGCGCACAAGGAAGAACTTTTACAGGTGAATTGGAAAATGTGGGGAGGGAGATGGACAGCGCTCAAACCTCATTCACTTATAAATTGGTTCAAAGAGGAAAAAAATATACACACACATTCACTTGGGTATAGAAATCTAACTCAAAAGAGAAGTAAGAGAGGAAGGGAAAAAGAAAAAGAGGGTTGGGATAAAAGGGAGGGTGTATAGAAGAAGGTAATGGTTAAAAGCAAAACAGACTTACTAAGAGAGAAAGGGTAAAAAAATAAAGATAAACAGAAGAAAACAGGAAGAAAGAAAATGCATAGAATGATAATTGTGAATGTGAATGGAATGAATTCACCTACAAAACAGAAGCATATAGGATAATGGATTAGATCAGCACACTCTCCTTCCTAGAACACATCGGGAACTGAGGGGATAGGATTTAAATATGGTGATTTCTCTATTACCAAAGATAAAAACAGACCATTATAGAAGTGATGAAACATTTACTACATTTTCTGTCTATTTATTTCTGCTAGTTTCATCTATGACTAGTCTTGGGATGATATGATTCACTTCATTCTTATGAAAAAATTTTTTTAAATAGACATTGTTTCATTATGTATGCAGTGGTAGTCAGCAATATTCCACCATTCTCTTCCATAATGTTTTAGAAACATTTAGAAAATGTTTTCATCTGGATTCAAGATCCACGTTCCCCTTATTAGACAAATCTTTCTACTTGGCAATGCCAAACATTTTCTGGCTCAGGCATCTCCTGAGCTCTTTTGGCCTGCTTATTATGGTGACTGCTTGATTGACTAAATTTTTGTACAAAATGGTGATATTCAAAGCCAATAAAACTTAATCATGTCCAGATCCAGCCATAATTTCTCTGTGGTCTTCTTCTGCCCTACCTCTGTACTTGTATGTGTTACAACTATGTCGTTTTCCAGCACTGGCAACTATAATCAAATCAACCCTCCCATTTCTTTTATAAAGGTGATGTCAATCAACTACCCTGTACGTGATGTCAGGTTTGAATTCAAGTTTTCTTGATTCCAGACCTAGCGTTCTTAGCCACTACACCACATAGCTCCTTGAATAGGTCAGGTTCTAGTGATTGTAATTGTGTCCTCTTTTCATTTTGTTCTTTCTTCTAATATTATGTTGATTTTATTCTTTATTTAGTTGGTCAATAATTTGACTACACACAGAAAGCTGATGGCTTTATATATGTTGGATATACCTCCAACATCAATTATATTCACTAAATATTTGTTAAGCATCTGCTATAATATAGGCACCATAGTTAGTGCTATGGATAGACATAAGAAAAAGAAAGACCCTGCCCTCAAGGAGATTACAATCCAATGGGGGTAAGACAATGCACAAAAGGAAGTTGAGAAACCTGGGAGGGTGGAGTCAGAGGGTGCTTGGCATGTAACCACGATGTTTCATGGTGCTGAAACCAAGATGAGCTGCTGATGAAAAATGGAAAGTTTAAAATGTTTGCTCTCTGTTAAGATGGAGTTGATTTCATTTTCTGTGAGATTGTTTGGTGACTGCTATTTCCAGCAGGCAACTTCCAACTCCCTTTTGGAAGAAAATATTATGTATAGGAATATTCATTATGTATATCAGCATGGAGTGTCTGAGTAGAATACAAGCTATAATCCTTTAATTTTTTCAGCCTGGACTCATATTTTCCAATATATTGTCCCCACCCTCCCACCTTCATGTCTGAAGATACCTCACATCAAAGTATGTGCTGATTTGGTTTGGAAGATACTGTCAAGACCTTGGTAGAATTTCACTATTCTTTATCCTCTCCAATAGCAATTGTCTTCATGGTGGTCATTTTGTTTATACTCATTGGAAATACAAAAGTCAATGCCCAATGAAAAGATTTTTCTTCTTTTTCTTTTTACTATCTTTGAGCACATTATGAAATCAATTTTTCGACTCCTTTTCCTCTCTGAAGAAAATTTATGATAAATCCTACTTACCTGCAATTTTGTGATTTTTTGGTTTCTTTATACAGAAAACAAGATTATGCTAAAACTTTAATTTACTAGACAAGTAATAAAGAGTGGCAAAAATATATATGCTATAAATGTGCTATCAGTTGACTTTCTGTTCACTTAATATGAAAGTTTGTATTTCTACTTGTTAGTCTGAAAGAAAAATAAGAGTCAATTGGTCTGTTTTGCTTACACTTGGAACCAAATACACTTAATTTTTCCTTTAAGGGTTGCTTTCTGACATAACCTTTTCATCCTGGCTTATCCATTTACTTGGGATGGCCAAGATTATAGCAGTTCCAAATACCTGAAAGGAGCAGGAGGTGTGTTATCTTTGGATGCATGTGTAAAAGATACTCTGTGAGGAGAGGAGAAAAGTTGAAATGGAGCATGTACCTCCATAGATACTCTAGGAAGCTTTCACCATTCTGATTTCTTGTAGAGCTTTCAAATACCAACTTGATATGTTGCTGATTTCAAGGAAAACTTCTCATTTTTCAGGGACCCTGACCTGAATTTTATGCTGATCATAGCAGAGTTTTTCTCAGTGCCTGGTAAGTTTGTGGTTTGAGAGGAAAAACCTGTTCTGTTGAACTACTTGGCCTGAGGAAAGAACAAAGCAGTTGCCCTTGGAGGGAGATCCATCATGTCTTGCGCTCATATAGTGTGGGGTAGTAGCTGAAGTAGCAGCTTAAATATTCAGTAGAGGTGATTTTCTTATGTATTTCTGGACTTGTAAGGGCTGATGTCCTAAGCTCTTCCCCCCTCCACTCATCATCACCAGAATGCTACCATTAAGGCCCCAGAGGATACAGAAGATATTTTACCCAGGACTGAGAGTATTACTTCAAACAATTTGAATAATTGATCATTCAGATATATATGTATCTGTGTATATGTATACACATGCTATGTGTGTATATAGGTATATTGTTTATGTACTGTATATGTATGTATGCATATACATACATACATACTCACATACATATATGTGGAATTTTTTCAAGTGATCATTATCTTTATTCATTCATAATCACCTTCAAACTACAATTAATATATTTAACAAAGCAGATCATGCAAATAAGAAGTAAGAAACCAATGGCAGTAATTTATATATGATTCCTAGATTTTTTTTTTATTGTAAGCATTGTTTGACATATAATGGCCTTTATATTTCTTAGTAGTTGTTTTCTGATAAAAGGAAACAACTTCCTTCTTACAAATATATACATATATGTGTGTATGTATACATGTATGTATGTTTATATGTGTGTGTGTTGGTCTAGGTCCAAATCTCAGTTGTGCTGTGATGAGCAGATTACTAAAATAAGGGAAACCTTTAACTTCCACTAGTCATTGAAACTATAGCTACCTCAGAACTATTTGGGTTTAAAACTCCTGGGATCTTGAAGTCTTGCTTATTATGTGCCTTCAACACAAAGCCCCATAAAACAATATTTTGTTTTCTGGAGAAAGATTTACTGACAATTATAAGTATGGTGTCTATAAGAGAACTATTGACTCAGTAACAAGCATACAGACATATCATTAATTATTCCTATATAATGACAATAAAAATCCTTGGTAACCATCCGAAATATACAAAGCACACAATTATTAAAAATCTCTCCTGATTCCTGTAGGGTCTGCCTAGATGCAAAACTAAGTGAGCTTCATAATTCCTAGGTGGGAGAAGAGGGGAAGGAGAGAGACAGAGAGAGACAGAGACAGAGACAGAGAGAGACAGAGAGAGACAGAGAGAGAGAGAGAGAGGGAGGGAGGGAGGGAGGGAGGGAGGGAGAGAAATCTGACAATATTTTTGACTTACCAGGTCAGTCTTTCTAGGTTTCCCTACTGCTCATCACTTGGTAGAGAAAAAACTTAGGACACAAAGTGAATTCATCAATAACTGGGAAGTTAAGAGCAAACAAAAGTCAGTGGCAATACTAGGAAGAGAAGGCAGTATTCCCGTTTACTCATTTAACCAATACTAATTCACTCATAGAATTTCCAAAGTTCAATTCCTGTCATTGTAACCCATAGCACAGACAAGAAGAAAAGGACAAGAATGATTGAGCGAAGGATGAGGGACGACAGACTCAGATGATAAATGGGAAAATGTATGCTTAATTCACCAGTTATCCCTGTCTTTTTATCTTACTCTCCCTTATTCAATTCATCTTCCTCTCTGTCCTCTGGGATGACTCTATCTTAAGTTTTTGGTCTCTTGCTTACAGCCTTAGCTAGAATATAAACAGTCTAGATTTGAACTAATCCAGTCACTCTAAGGGACCTTTCTTTTTGCCCCTTGAGAAGAACTTGGCACTGGGACCAATCTTTCCCCAAGTAGAATACAATTGGCTTATTTTGCTTGGCGTGGTTGACAAACAAACCTGGTATGTGTGCATTGTTTAAAAAACACAAAGAGGGGAGCAAGCTGGGAATGTTAAGGAATCTCTTTCTTCATGCTTGGAGAAATGCAAAGAACTCCTGCAATCCGAGAAGAGCATTAATTCCCAGTCTGATCTGTCACTGACAAGACATTCAGCTCCAAGGCTGCTCCTTTGCCCTGTACCAAATCACTCAATAAGTACTATTCAATTATGTGAATTCTCATTCTGCTAAAAGTCAAAGTAGTTGTGTATGCATGTATGTATGTATGTATGTATGTGTATATACATATATACATATATAAGATTTAGTTTTTTATCTTTAAAATGGAAGTGATACCAAAACTTTAGAGATTCTAATGAGAATCAATGCAATTATTTACAAAAGGCTTGATATTTACAGGTGGCACAGGTTTCCTATAAATATAGTATAGATATTATAATTTTCCATTGCTCTTGATAAAGCCCAGAATGCATTTGACCATGGCCTCTTTGTCTTGCCTTTTTAAAACACATGTATTTTGAGGCCCATTATATTCCATATGTTTCTGATTCCTTGGCACTCAATTCATCAAACCATTGGGTTGTAAGAGCTCTTTGAAGTCCAGGATCCATTTGAGTCTTTTTATGTGACATTTTATGGAACCTTTTAAGCCTTTTTCCCCCTTAGATACAGGAAGTTGTGTTTTACCAAAAGTAAACAGACTTTAAAACTGAAAAGTTCAACTTTGTTTCAAAGCTCTGAATCATGAGGTTTAAGTTAGGTAGAAAATTAGCAAAATGTGTTGCCCACTGATTCCCCTCCAGATTCAGGAATCTGGGCTGAGGTCGTTTTTGTGCATTGGATGTTTTATACAAATCCAATTTACCCAAACCTTCTAATTTTCTTAATGTGAATTTCTTCCATCTTAGAGTTGAAGGATATTTAGAGGCAATCTAGTCCAACCTGTCTCCATATACAGGAATCTTTTCCATAGCCTTCTCAGTAGGTGGTCACCTAGTTTTTGCATAAGTATTTCCAGCGATGTGTAAAGGAGCCCATTCCATTGTTGGACAGCTCTAGTTACAGAGGAGCTTTCTTTTGTTCATTTGAAATCTGCCTCATAACTTCTGGCCATTGGTCCTTGTTTTGCTCTTTGGAATACTATGAGTAATCTCCAGAAATTACTAATGGATTCCTCTTAAATTGCCTGAACTTATTGATCAATTTAGATTTTATAAAGAAATGGTAGAGATTGTGTAATACATTGCTTATTGTAGGACTCACTGTAAAATATTAGCACTTAAAGAATACTTAGCAGGATATAACCTGAGGATCAAAAGCTCACTGTCTTTCATAAACTAATAGACAACAGATCCCTGCACAATAAACACAAACTTTAAAATATTCAACAAGTGAACTGTGTTAGAACTGGATCATCATCATAGACAGAACTGTTGTTTACAGTCACCCCAACAAAACGCTGGTATATATAAGAACAGTGTTTTTAGTAGCTGTCACTTTATCAAAAAATTGAAAATCTCCAAGATAAATAGAAAATAATACTTCATGATACAGAAACAGAGTAGAAGAAATAGAAGTCACTTGGAAACAGCATGGAGTATACTTGATCTACCTCATCCTTCCTATCTGCTACTGAAACGGTCTCTGTTTAGAGTTTGCATAAAATGAACTTATATATTAATACTATTCTTCAATAATAAAAGCAGTCATTTCATCCATTTGCATACATTACCATAGCACGTTAAATATCAAGAGGAAGAATAGGGTAGTGACTTGTCCTAGGGGTATCAAAAATACAAAAAGAATGAGATGAGTAGTGATAATGATATACAGTTAGAAGCCTATGCCACCTCCCAGGCCATAGTGAAGTCTGATGATGGGCACGTCATTGGATTAATCAAATGCAATGGAAAGTGGTTGCCTCCAGATGAAATCTATGAAATGCACAAAAAGAATGCAATCCAAATACAATTTTATCAAGAAGCACAAAACGAATGACCGAGTCATGCAGATTTTTCTATAGAGATAAGAGGTTTGTGATAGTGACACAGGACCAAGTTATTAATGTAAGAAATCACAGAAAAGCTACTCTTAAACTACACAGAAAAATTGTTGCTCAAAGCAAATTGTGAGAAAATGGAAGCAATTATGCAAGGTAGGACTGATTTTTTTTTAAATGAACCTTTAAAGTCATGTGTGGACATGTCAGCCTGTAATCCCAGTCACCAGCAACACTGAAGCTGGAAGATCTCTTGAGCTAGGAAATTCTGAGCTGTAGTGGGTGAAGATGGTTGGGTGACGTTAATGTGGTGAGCTCCTGGCAGAACAATCAGATTGCCTAAGGAGGGACAAAGTGGTCTGGCTCAGAAACAAAGCAGGTCAAAGCTTCCATGTTAATTGGAGTGGTATTTTGCCCAGGAGTAGCCTCTCCATTTCCATCCTGGGTGAAATAGGGCTTCAAATACATGCGCACGTGCACACACACACACACACACACACACACACACACACACACACACATGAATTATATACCAAAAACTTGCTATCTATCGTACTAAAAGACAATAAATGTTTTTATTATAAAGAATCTCTTCTCCCATCCCCTATTGCTATATATAAGATTTTGGTTAATAAATAATGATAGAACAGGAACTTTATTACAAACAAACTTTTGCCTGCAATTTCCTTAACAAATCATTAATCCATAAAAATTTAAGAACAATGTTTTAATTAAGTTATATAACAAAGGCTTATAATCATAAGGAGCTAGGTAGAATAGTACATAGAGAGCTGGGTTTGAAGTTAGGAAGACTCAAGTTCTAGCTCTGTGACCCTGGGCAAGTCACTTAATCTATTTGCCCCAGTTCTCTCAACTGTTAAATGGGGATAATAATGACATCTATCTCCTGGGGTAATTGTGCATATCAAATGAGATAATAACTGTAAAACATCACTTTGACTGGCATAAAATAGGTACTATATAAATGCTTATTGGGGCAGCTAAATGGCACAGTGGATAGGGAGCATAGAGCCTAGAAAACTCATCTTCTTGGGTTCAAATTTGGCCTCAGACAGTCACTAGCTGTGTGACCTTGGGCAAATCATTCACTCTTTTTACCTTGGTTTCATCATATGACTCATCAGCTGAAGAAGGAAATAGCAGACCACTCTTGTATCTTTGCCAAGAAAATCTCCAATGGGGTAACAAAGAATCAGACATGATTGAAAAATAAATCAACAACAAAAAAATCTTCTTCCTTCCATTTCCATCTTTAAAATACATGAAATGAAAAGCTTTCAAAATAGAAGACCAAGAAGAAGAAATAAAAACAATGTACAAATATGGTTACAGAGCTAGCAGAGTGCCACTAAGGATCCAGGTCTTCCTGAATTCATGTCCAACCATATACTTCCTAATCCACCGAGCATACCTATTTCTTCTTCATAGCTCTTCATATACTGAAAGACAATTATCATGTATATACTACAAATTGTCTTGCAGTTATCTTGTATATAATCTAGATTGATATAACAGCAATCTACATATAGATTCCAATGGCACCCTGGAGAACATTTGGAAAACAAACATAGAAGAAAGGGCTTCCATACTCTATAAAGTAGTCTTGGAGTCAGTGAAACTGGGCATCGGTGGTGGGGAAGAATATTAGAATATATATTTAAGTAGGAATCAAGACACCTAGGTTCCAGTCCTAACCCTACCTCTCACTAGCTATGTAACTTTGAGCAAGCCATTTCCTCAATCTGACTCTATCATTGAAGTGAACACATAATAGCCACCTCCCAAAGCTTCAGGAAAGCAATGAGATGATAAATGCAAAATATTTTGTAATCACAATGGGCCAGAAATGTTAGCTATATTTTTCAGTGTTCTGAACACAGTAGGCAATTAGTAAAAGTTAGTTGACCTGAATTGAATTTCAAGATGAACAGACTTCCAATACCCTTCTAGAGAGGACCTTCTATCAGTGTTTATAAATCAAGGTAGAAAGAAAGGTGATTTCTGCACTTTTCATTTGAAAGTCATAACTATATGAATAATCTTGAGAGTTGTTCATAGTTCTGGACCTATAAAAGATCTTAGAAGGTTATCTAGGTTTTTTTTTTTCAAATCAGAAAACTGAGACCCCAGTAGCATAAATGATTTATCCAAGGTGATACATATTGTAAAAAGCAAAGTCAGAATCTGAACCCAGACATTCTCTGACTATAATTTTGTATTCTTTCCTTTGTACCACACTGATATTTATAAGTGCCTAATTCCTGCCAGTTTAGGGAAGTGGATTGGAGTAGGTATTGTTCATAATATTATGTAATATGTTAAAATGACTAAGATCACTATCACAGTCACTTGCTAAATTAGCAGATCTCTGAATTAGCAGTTAGAAAGCTCCATGGAAATGCTCTCATTTCTGAGTTGATCTCTTCAAGTCATTTTCTTTATCATTAAACCTCCACGCTTTGCAGAGAATGCTCGATAGGTAGTTGTTCCTGTGCCAGTGTCTTCACCTTTCTCTTCCTTATGATTTTTCAATGATTTTTAACTTTTCATATTGGAAGAGGGAGAAAAGATTAAAGGGAGAAGTCCAACTACTGAACTTTTACAAATGATTTACTCACTGCATAACAACAATGGACAATTAATTGAGCCCACAATTACATTAGAAGGAAGAGAGTGGGATGGATTGCCTTCAAGAAACTGTCAAACTTTCATTAATGAACCCAAAGATTCTGCTTGAAACAAAGCTTTTTAATATACATATTCTACCAGAGGTGTGGGGTGCAACAGAAAGAGGGAAATGGAGAAACAGAGGGTAACTGTGAGCAGACAAGACTATAGAGTCCAGGAGGAACTTGAGAGAAGAGCAGTAGGAAATTGCGTCATTAAGGAATATGTAAGAGGAAAAGAAAATGGACTGACCATATGGCAAGATCAAGGGATAACACATAAACAGTGAAAATGTTTGCCTTGTGTCTTCCTCATTTCAGGGAAAAATGGTAAGAGAAGGAAAGAGGCATATATTAAGCACTAACTATGTATCAGACGATATGCTAGATGCTTTATAAATATTATGTCACTTGATTCTCACAACTCTGGGAGAAAGTAATTATTGTTCTCCCCACTTTACAGTTAAGGAAGATGAAGCAAACAGAGGTTAAGTGACTTGACCAGGGTCACACAGCTAGTGAATATCTAAGACTTTATTTAAATTCATGCCTTCCTGACTCCAAGCCCAACACTGATCTATTGTGTCACCCAGCTGCCTTAGTGGGGAAGGCTATATTATGTGAACTCTTTATGGTGAATTTATGGAAGAGCATGAACAAGAATCACATAGTGTAGGCAGAAATGGATGAATTGTGATCTGTGCCGTTGGAGGGATCATCGAGATGAGTGAGATCAGAGATCCATTTGAGAATTTAGGGACTCACAGTGTGCTAAATGATATGTAAGGCATCTGTATACCACATGATACCACATGACAACCAGTTCAGTCAGAAAGTACTAGATAAATAGATTTTGAGTATCTTTCTTCTAGAAGAGATTTATTCAAACTCCCTCATTTTATAAATGAGAAAAATGGGGACCCAAAGAAATAAAGTGACTTGTCCTAGGTCACACAAGAAGTAGGTAGCTCAAGTCACAAAAATAGGATGCGTTCCATCTTTCCCTTAAAATTTCCTGTGGTTGGAATAAATAGACTTCTAAATGCCTGCCCTCCTAAATCTTAAATACTAGCGTAACAAATTTGATGTCTGAACATTTGCATTTCTTTGTGGGTAGGAGTCATTTAGGCCCATGAATGGCATTGGTTAAGGAGTAAGGGAAGATGTGATATTATTATAATGGTAGGAAGAGAATAAGAATTAATAATAGCAATAAGTAAGCTATGAAAGCTTAAAACAGCACTAAACCTTTTGGTATGCCAAAGTAGATCTGTCATTTGAGCTTTAAGAGTTTTGCGTGATAAGTACTACAATATTATTGTGTTCATCCTTCATTGCCGAAGAAGACCATGCCATCAGGGAAATGATGACATGACTTGCAGTATTATAGATGAGAAAGCTGAGTCATATAGAAATTAAATGACTTGTATTGAAGGTGACATTTGGACCTAGATCTTTCTGTTAAACAAACAAACAAGTTACTATCTACTTTATGATGCTATTTTGGGGGCGGGGGGGGGGGGAGGACATGAACTCTGAACCAGCAGATTGTTTGTTCTAATTGTCACGGAATCACAAAATTCTGACCTAGAAAGTGTCACAAAAGTCTGCTAGAATAATCCCCTTCTCATGCATGAAGGCACTTTACAGAATGCTGGAAAACTACAGGGATAGGGAATTCACTCTCTTACCAAGCATTTATTCCAACTTCTGGGCACTTTCACTGACTATTCCCCATGCCCAGAATTCTTTCCTTTCTCTTATCTGCCTCCTGGCTTGCCTGGCTTCCTTGGAGTCCCCATTACATTCTCACCTTTTACAAAAAAGTCTATTTTGCCCCTTGTCAGTGTTAGTGTCTTTCTTCTATTGATTACCTCCAATTTGTCCTGTATGTATTTTCCTTGTACATGGTTATTCAGTGTTAAATCCTTCATTAGACTGCGAGATTCTTGAGAGCAGGGACTGGCTTTCGGCTTTCTTTGCATCTCCCGAGCTTAACACAGTTCCTGGCTCATAGAATGTACCATAAAAGGCAGGTAGATGATGGAGTAGATAGAGCACCGGGCCTGGAGTCAGAAAGACCTGAGTTCAAATCCAGCTTCTGACACTAACTACCTCTGTTACCTTGGGCAAGTCATTGAACCTCTGTTTGCCTTAGTTTCCTTATCTGTAAAATGGGGATAATAACAGCATTCACCATACAGGGTTGTTGTGAGGAACAAATGATGTCCTAAGCTAATATTTTTAATATTAATATTTTTAAATATTATTTTTAATATTTTTTATTATTTAAGTATATTTTTATAATATTTTTTAAATCACTTAGCATAGCGCATAGTAAGTGCTATGTAAATGCTAGCTGTTTATTAGTTATTCTAAAATAAAAGTTTTTTGACTTGTAGACTGACTTCCATCATTAGTCTTAATTCTACATTTTAGAGATAAATGAAAGAAGTTGTATCCCATTTTATACAACATACTTTCAGTTGAAGATTACTGCTCTCTTCCCTAAAGCCTTTTTCAGGCTCAGTATCCCTAATTCTTTATACAGTTCCAGAAATGAAATGGTTTTGAGTGCCTCCCACCACCACCACCACCACCACCACCACCACCATTCTATTCACCCTCCCATGGCCATGTTCCAGCTCACCAATTTCTTCCTTTAACTGTGGTTCAAGGAGCATATGGCTTGTTTCCCTCAATCACCACAGATTTATGTTAAGCAGATTTTATAAAAATCAAGGTGGAAAGGGGAAAAAAATGAAGGGAACCATTCTTGTAAATGGAAAGAGCCCTCAACTTGAAGTCGGAAGGCCTGGCTTAAAATGTTAGGCCTTTTATTTAATAACCATGTGATCTTGTTCACCTGGTTTTATTCATCTAGGTTCTAACTCCAATATGTACAAAACAGGGTGTATGTCTAGGTGTGTGTTGGGATGCAGGGGCAGGGGTTGGATCATTTTTAAGTGACCTTCCATCTCTAATACCCTGTGATTAATGGATTCACTCCCTCTCTCAGGGATACTGAAGTCATACCACAGAGAAAGTCAACAGAGGTCAATGTAGTCTTCTGGTGGGAGAGATCTTTGTTCTTCCATTCCACAGTATATTAACTACAGCAGAAAAATAGTGCTGCTAGTAGGGCTAGTTTCCCAAACAAAGTGAAGTAAGAGCTAAGTTGGAAGAAGAGAGGTAAGTACTCTGTGTGATTGTAGCCTGACGTAAAACAGCATACAAACCAGGGCTAGTTACTTATCCTCTCTTTGGTGAGAGAGCCCTAATGGTAATGCGCAAAACCAAGAGTGAAATATGAGTCTGTTCTTTGTCAACAGGCAAAGATAACATCTTTTAGCAATTAAAATCTCCCCTCTGAGAAGATTGTGGGTCTCTAGCCTCATACATGGGACTTCACATCCCTTTTAGCTGAAAACATGTGTTCTTAAATTATTACTCACATTCATACAACACTTAAAGGTTTATGAACTATTTCCCTCCATAGCCCTAAGGGTGTAGGGGCTAGTGTAAGTATGATTATCATTATTTTATAGATGAGGTGGGTCTCAGAGATGAAGTGACTTATCTGAGGTCACACAGCTAGGATGTGTCAGAATTAGGAAGTAAACATTAGGCCCTTTGCTCCCAGCTAGGCCTCTTTTACTGCTGCCTCTCAGAAACTTTTGACACAGGTGGTGACCCAACTGGAATGGGATCAGGAGCAATTGGCAGCAAGTCTCCACTGATTAAACACTTGTGAAAATAGTAGTAATTTAATTCAATGGTTTCTTATTAAACACATACTGTGGGCAGAACATTGTGCTTGGGAGCATTGGGGGAGAAACAAAGATTAAATAAGATGTGGTCTCTATCTAATTTACTACCTTAATTTCTAGGAGTGTGAGGGGGATATGATCAAGATGAAAAAGAGTAAAATATAATTAGAATAGAGTTCATGAGATAATTGTATAGTGCTTGGTGAGGTCAGATGGAAGGAACCATAATTCCTAACTGTCCGAGAATCAGGGAAGATTTTATAGAGGGGTTGGTGTTTGAGCTAGATTTTAAAGGAGAAACAGGACAATGACAGCAAAAAGAACAACGATGATGATGATGATGAAGGCATCTGACATCTGACAAATTACTTAACCTCCCTCAGTCTGTTTCCTCATCTGTAAGATAACTGTAAGTGATAACTATGGCACCTATTTTACAAGGTTATTTATAAATATTAAATGAAATAACATGCAAAGGACTTGAAAAAATTTGAAGTGCTATATTAGAAGAAAAGCATAGACATATTATTTTACAGCTGTTCAGGCTTTACCAAATCCATTCAGTTCCTATTTCCAAGACCCAGAGAAGTGACCTGCCCCAGCTCTTAGTCAGTGGTAGAGCCAAGAGTGGAATTTTGGTCTTCTAATTCCAATTCACATGCTTGAAGTATTTCACCATGGTTTGATGGTCTATAGAAAATAAACTTGAGATGTGTTGGCCCAAGGCCAAAAGGGGGAAAACGAGATTTAGTGAATTGTTTTGCCTACATGATGCTAAACTGATGTGACTGATCTCCCGTCCCCCCCAACACACACACACACACACACACACACACACACACACACACACACACACACACACACACACTGAATTAGCCAATCCTCCAGCTGCACTGACAGGTTAATTCAGTCAAAACCATTGAACATTTTATATTCATGGCCACAGTCTAAATCTACTTCAACATGTTAACAGTAAAACATGTGTGTAACAGTATCTCCCTAAAGCTTTCCCATTCCTATTTAACTGCCTAAAGCATCCCAGAATACTCAGAACCATGTTTTGAAGCAGCGAGTAGTAGATTTCAGCCCAGTCATGCCAGAGTAATGCAGAAAAATCAGGAGAGAGAAACTAAGGCTATCACTCCCTCACCCCCAAAGGTAGACTTTCTCTTGGGACTGTTTTAGAGATAAAGGATCTTGGAGAGGGTCTAATCTAATCCATGTGCTATTTTACACATGAGGAAGCTGAGACATACAGAGGTAAAGTAACTTATCTAAGGCTGCAAAATTAAACTTCAGAAGTAACATGACATTTGAAGCCAAGTCCAGAGCCAATGATCCTTCCAATGTATCAGAATGCCTTTCTATTCTGTCTAATTAACCAGGTGATCTTATTCAAGAGAAACAGACTGAGGCCATATTAACCCAATATACTTCAGTCTCATTTTATTTCTATTGTGAGATTCTTATGGGCAGGAGCGCTGATACTTGTAGCACAGAATTTTGATAACAGCATTGTGTAATGAGAAAAACACAATTATACTAAATGTTGGGAGGTCTGGGTTCCAGTTCTGGCTCTAATGCCTTTAATTGTGTGACCAGGGCAAGAAATTTAACTTCTCTGTGCCTCAGTTTCCTAATCTGTAAAGCAGAGGTCATGACTAAAAGTAATTTGCAAACCTTAAGTCACTCAAGAAACATGAACTGTTATAGTTAGTGCTGAATGAACGCTGCTTGTATAAATGAATATTCCTCCTGCCCACTTTGTATTTCAAAAGCCACTGTATGTGAACATTCCCCAAACCCAGTCCCTGCCATAGTACCTCAGCTCAGGAAGTAATTATTTGAAATCTTCTCCATAGAGACACTGAGGACTGTTGGACTAGGAGCAACCAAGCCTGTAATTTAACCTTTTTGCTTTTGCTTCTTTAATTCCCTCTTACTCATGCACTGAACTGTATTGCTATAACTTCAAAAGCTCCAAAGGAAAACAAACACTGACTCAGGTCTTGGAAGGAATAATATGTAAGCCAGACAAAGAGACCCTCATGTTCACACTATTTATTAGAATGGGAAAGAGAGGCAGGAGACAGTGGTGATTTATTAGAATAAGGGCCCAGGAAAATTCATAGACTTGCATTTATTCCATTACCATGTGCCTGAAAAAATGAGCATAGTTGCAACGAGACTTTCATTTTCAGAGAAAAGGGAAACATTGATTACTTTTGCCCATTAGTGAGTCAAGAGATTTAAGATCTCCCTTTGGTATGTCCCTTTGGCTCACTGTGTAAATTGTTCTGAAAAATGAAAGAATTGAACCTTGGTTGTTTAGTTGTTTTCCAGCCATGTCCAACTCTTCATGAGTCCTTTTGGGCTTTTCTTGGTAAAGATGCTGGAGTGGTATACCATTGCCTTCTTCAGCTCATTTTACAGATGAGAAAACTGAGGTATACGTTGTTAAGTGCTTTGCCCAGAGACACACAGCTAGTATGTGTCTGAGACTCCAAGCCCACCATTCTATCCACTCTGCCACCTAGCTATCCAAGAATTAAACTAGACACTAATTTTAAAATTTGTTGATGATATTTTTTCAATATCACCTTCATTTCCTAACATATCCTTCCCCCTTTCTCTATCCTGGGAGTCCTCCCCTGTAGCATCTTGTAATTATCTTGTATGTGCATAATTTTTTTTTTGCATTTTATCTATTAGAATATGGGTTCCTTGAGGGACAAAGTACCTGGCACATAAGTTTGTTTAATTGTCTTATTATGAAGAGGGGGGAAATTGGTTTGGCAAAACTCACTAAATACATCAACTAAGTCTGGTAGCATATCTAATATTCCTTACCTTGTTTCCCACCTCTGCACAGAAGGGAAGTAGATACATTTTTCTCATCTCTTCTTCAGAAAAAGCTTGGTCATTATAATTATAAAGTATTCAATATCTTTTTTATTCTTTCCATTTACATTGCATTATGTTTATTATTTTCCTGATCCTTCTCACTTTACAATATTCCAGAAAAGACTTTGCAAGATCCTTTTTCAAATATAGTCTTCATATTCATTATTTCTAATGGAACAAAAATATTCTCTACCACAAACTATTTAGTCATTACCTCATTAAAGGACAAATCTTTATCTCCAATTCTTTGCTACCACAAATACTATCATATTTTGGTCTCTGTGTTTCTTCTGTTTCACCCTCTTGAAGTAAGTGCCTGGTAGTAGGAACTCTAAGTCACAGAATATAGACATTTCTAAGGTTCTTTCAAGATTGACTTCTCTTTTCTACCAGAGACAGTCTCGAGTTAGGTGTCCCCCACCTGCCTTATCATCCACTATCTCCCTCTAATTGTCTCTCTTGCTATTTACTGGCTCCTTCCCTACTGTCTTCAAACATACACATTTCTCCTTATTCTAAAAGATAGATAGATAGATAGATAGATAGATAGATAGATAGATAGATAGATAGATAGATAGATAGGTATATAGATAGATAGACAGGTAGGTAGGTAGGTAGGTAGGTAGGTAGGTAGGTAGGTAGATAGATAGACAGACAGACAGTTAAACTTTACTAGACTCTACCATTCTCTCAGGAAGCTATTGTGCTATATATTTCCTTCCTTCCTCAACTGAACTTCTAGATGAAGAAAATTTTTATAAAAAATTGTATATACTTGCCTTTATTTATTTGCCTCTTACTCTCTTACTCTGAAGTCTTGCTTTTAAACTCATCCATCAGCCATAACTGTCTTTACCAAAGTTGTCAGTGATCTCTTAATTACTAAATCCAATGACCTTTTCTCTTATCCTTTCTCATCCTTGATCTATTTGCTGCATTTGAAACCATTGTTCACCCTGTCCTCCCATAAACTCTCTCTTCTCTGGATTGTTTTAATTATAATTTACACTCTCTTCCAAATCACCCTCTGCCCTTTCTTGGTTTTCCTTCTGTCTGTCTAACTTCTCTTTCTCAATTTCCGTTGTTGAAGTAGTACACTAAACTTTCACTGGCTTCCTATTATTTGCCAAATAAATTCTATTACCATCGAACGTCCTCTACAACATGGCTCCCACCTACCATTCTAGCTTTGCTTTCTGCTATCCCCTTTCGTGCACCCTGTGCTTTAACCACTCCAATATCTTTGCCAAGGAAACCCCCAGATGACTGAAAAATGACTAAGCAACAAAATGCTTTAACCAAACAGGGCTTCTTGCTACTCAATGTCTTCTCACCTCCATTCTTTTTCTTAAGTCATTGCTTAGGTCTTCAATGTCCTCATTTGTTGACTCCTTCGTACTCCTTAAAGCCCAGCTCAAATGCTTCCTGTTTCATGAAGACTGCCTGGTTTGACTATTTCAGAAATTCTTGCTACCTTGGAACACACATAGAACTTTAGTCCAACCTTTTTATTTACCCATGTTCTTTTTGGTAGCATAATTGTGTACATGTTGATCCCACCTACCAAATTATAAACTCATTGAGCACAAGTAGTATATTTTGGGAGCAGTATAACAGTGGATAGACCACAGGACATAGTCTTGGATGACCTGGGTTTGAATTCTCTCTCAAACCAGTTATGTGATCATGAACCAGTTACTAATCATTCTAGTCTCAGTTTCCTCCTCTATAAATTCTGACATGCTAATGGATCTATGTTGTCATTAACATGAATGCTCCCTCCATCTGTGGAAATTGTGATTCACCCATGTATTATTATCAGATGCAACTTTTCCCCCATCTTTTTGTAATTTCTTTAGTTGGGGGTCTACTTAAGGTGAACTTCTTCTAATTATCTTCACAATGCATGTATGCCAGTGGAGCATAATGGCTGTCTATACAGTGTCACTCTTGCCATGTGACTATTTCAGTTTCTTTCAGTTATAAACTCTGGAGTCATTTCCCCCCCACCTATCTAGCTATTGGTAGCACCTATTTCCATTGAGGAAACTGAGGTACAAAGATATTAATTGACTTCTGAGATCACATAAGTAGTTACAGTCTGAGACTGGGTTTGAACTTAGGTCTTCCTGACTCCAGGACTGGTGCTTGTAATGTAAGTTAAAGATCTTTCCTCTGCCTTTTAATAGTCCTCAGGTGAAGCCCATTAAGGGAAACTTGATTTGTAGCTTATTTTGGAGGAAGTTTGTTTTGCAGGAAGACCCACACCTTTTGTTAATTACTCTGAGTCTGAAAAGTGTAGGTATGTTCTGAGGTGAGGTTTTGCTTTGGGGGCTTAGTCTTTAGAAAAGGATTGGTGTTCCAGATGAGACCCTGGGTAGCTGTTAAGGAGCCATCTCCCCCCCTCCCCCCAAGCTTTGAAAACCCAGATGTTGGTGCTTCTCTCTTTGGCAACTATGTATGTATATAATGGTCAGATAGTTGCATCTGTTCATTGATCTGTGATGTATGTATTGCTTATAGTAGAAGCCCTGCCTGTTGGTCTTTGTTTCTCTGATTATATTTTGTCTGTGGGTATATGTGATTAAAGAAGATTGTTGACTCCTCAAAAGTTCCTTTCCTTCTAGAAAAACAGATCTAAGAACCTGTGCTAGCAGGTCATCCTGTGAATGGTGGGGTGCTTGCTACTACGTAGTGGTATCCCCTGTGCCACCTAGCATGAGAATACTATTATTGAAATGATAGTCCTTTATTTCAGGAAGAAGTGTAAAGCACAGTAGAGTTTCCCAATGGAAATCAAACTGATTTTCTTCCTTTTAACTTCTTGGTACAGCTCACTGTCCACTGAGTATCCATCTGAGACTATGTCCTATGGTCTATCCACTATATTATACTGCTCCCAATGCACCAACTCTATGGCTCATTTTATGCAACTTAAAAGTAGAATTTGAACAAAAGATATTTTTCATGCACTTAGTTGCTTGTTTTTTCCCAAGTCTGGTTACTTCAACCAAAATCTTTGTAGTGATTATGAATTTCATTTTGAGATTATTATATTATCGTATTCTAAGTCTTGATATAATCAACCCAGTATCATTCCAGAACAGGGACATCTGGAGAACCTCTGCATTTATAGGGAATATACCTCCTCCACTTGTACTCTCTGCCAGATGTATATCATGGTGGCAAATTCCTTTTGGGCATTTTGATTCTTTGATAATAATGATAAGAGGTCATTTAAAAAACTTTCCTCTGTTATATATTTCAAGGACTTTTATATGCTTGTCAGATACTTCTTTGAGAAGATTATCCTTTAAAGCATGATTCATCTCTACTGAATCAGATGCTTTTTTATGGTCAATCAGATGCTTTTTTTGGCTCCCAGTGAGATCCTGTGTTCTATGTACTTTTGAGTAAATGTTGTCACCATGTAATCGTGGACTACACTATTTAATATTGTTTGTGAAATTCTACTCTCATGCCATCCTCAAGGATGACTTTGAAGTGTGCATAGATTATTTTGACAAAACTTGACGCAATGAGAGAGCAAATATGTGGGTTAGGAGTTTCTACTATTTTCTTGGTTATATTTTTGTTAATAATGAGATCCAAGAATTTTTTTTTAAGCTTTTGGTATTTTCCCCTTACTTGACACACCTGGAAAGTCAACCTTCAAAAATTTTATTGCCTAAAGCATCAGTCCCTGCTGTATATATTCAGTCTGTTCCAGCTGCTTTCCTCACCTTTGTTTTCTTTAGTGTCATTCTGTGTGATCATTAGTATATCTATAGTACATTTGTCAATTACTTATTGTAGAGGCAAATATGGTATATGTTTTATATACTTATTCAAATAATGAGAAACAGAGGTCATATCAATCAAGCACTTATGACTTTCTCATAGCAAGGAGTTTGCTTTATAATGGAGAAGACAATCACATATGTAAAAATATAAAAGATGAATATAAAGGGAACAAATACAAATGAAAGCAAAGGAACTAAATACAAAGTAATTGGGACGAGGGAGCTAGAAATTACCTTTAAACCGTGACTTGGATTATAATTTTTCTTGTCTCTCACTGTGTACACCTTTACACTGATATTGGGTTTTTTTTTGTTATTGAGTCATTTTAGTCTTATCTGACCCTTTGTGACCCTATTTAGAGTTTTCTTGGCTATAATATTGGAGTGGTTTTCCATTTCCTTCTTCAGCTCATTTTAATGTTGAGAAAACTGAGGCAAACAGGGCTAAGTGACTTGCCCAGGGTCAAGTAAGTGTGTGAGGTCAGATTTGAATTCAAGTCTTCCTGACTTCTGGCCCACAGCTGTATCCACTGAGCCACCTTACACTGATATTATTGAGCATTAAAATATATTTTGATTCATTTGAAGGCTTTTCTTGATTTCTCTGTAGGAGTTCTCTGCTTCCTTAATCTGTACAAGAAAAGTTAGTCTATAATCTACAGGTGTTTTCATGGTAATCTTCTTGCAAATATTTACTATGAGCACTTCAACTAATCAGTCAATCAATAAAAATTTATTAAGCATCACCTACATGCCGGGCACTAAGGTAAATCCTGAGGATACAAAAAAGCAAAAGAAGAAAAAAGCAGTCCCTACCCTCAAGAAGCATGCAGTCTAAAGGGGGAGGCAACATACAAATGTATGCAAAGCAATAGGACATGATCAAATGCCCCTTTGAAATTATATTTTTGCTCATTTGGGAGGCTTATTAAAACCAGCTGTGCCAGTCCTTTGGTTTGCTTTGTGACGTTACTTTCTCTTGCTTCCGCTCCTTTCTATCTGACCACTCTATTTCCTTTGCTGCTTAGTGATTCCTACTACTCCCCTGAGCTACAGGTAGTCCCCAAGTTTCTATCCTAGGTCCTTTTTTCTTCTCTAAACTTTATCTTGATATTCTCATCATCAGCCTTGTGTTCAATTATCATTTCTTACTAGGACATAAGCTCCTTGAGAATTGAGATTGTTTAATTCTTTGTAGTTGTATCCCCAGTGCCTGGCACATGGTAAGGACTTAATCAGTGCTTCTTGAATGATATTCTCTATGCAGCTGACTCACAAATCCAAATGGCCAGCTCCAGCCTCTCCTCTGAGCTCCAGCCTCACATCATCACTTATTTGCCTATTAGCAGGGGTATGCTGGAGCTGACTCAACTCAACTTGCAAGAGCTGATTGTTAAAATTTCAGTGTAAGCATTTACACCTGGGAAGCTGGCGAATGTTACCTAACCAGGGCTTGATTTATTGTTTTGTTGACTGTCTAGAGTTTAAAAAGTGATGGAGGATATGTTAACAATATAGACTGAACTTGAGTGTGTAATGCATTCGTGGACATTTTCTTTGTAAATCCAGTTGTTAAATATTTACCAGCACATTTCTGCTTACTGAATATTTTAATCTAGATGCTATGGAGACATCTCAAACTCAACATATCTAAATGTGAAGTCCTTCCTCCCAATCCATTCTTCTTCTAAATTCCCCTATTCGTTTTGATGATATCATGGCCATTCTCCAAGGTTGATTCAGCATTATTGTGGACTCTTCCCTCTACTTGGCCCAGCATGTCTAGTTAGCTGCCTAATGTTGATGTTTCCATCTGCACAACCCTTTCTCCCTCTTCATGCAGTTAGCACTTTAGTTCAAGTTTTCATTGCCCCTAACTTGGATTATTGTAACAGACTCCTGTTTGGTCTTCCTGTTTGGTCTGTACCTTATGTAGAAGGATTAGCCTTGGTCAGAAACACTACTTCATTATTGGAGAAAAAGGGAAAGGAGAAGAGACTGAGTGGGGGATGATGTCAACTTCATAAAGAGAATGGGAGAAAGAACTCACGTCAACCACACCAACACACTGATTTCATATATAACAATCTTGAAGAACTGAGATAAGTCTCACATTTAGGGTGCTAATAGTTAAGTGGATATTTGAAGATAGTCCAAGACACGTATGACTCTTATCAACCCCCTCCCCCAGCCCATTTTCTTTTGTTCTGTTACTCTCCTTGAAGAAGCAAAAGGAAATTTCTTAGGACTGAAGACCATTTTGTATGTGTTTCTTTGTTTCATAGATGGTCATAGGCAAATAATTTATCACAAAATGATCAGCCTGGTAAGCTCTCCATAGCTGACTAGAATGGTTCTCATAATACAGGCATAATCTCTGTCTGGGACTATCTGATAAGCCCTTCCAGTATGGTAGAACATGACACATCTTCCACTTTGCTTCAATAGCATGTAAGAATGCTGGGTCATCTCTGTTCTATGATAAAATATCAGAGTAAGAATTTTGAAGGACTTTCATCATCTGTAAAATGGGAATAATAATTTTGACTTTACCTGTCTCACAGAGTTGTTATATGCAAAGCACAAAAAGTGAGTTATTTATTGAGAGAACATGTTATAGTGCATAGCCTAGGAGCGAAGAAGACCTGAGTGGCTCTGACACATATTAGTTGTGTGAGTGTAGGCAATTCACTTAAACTCTCAGTGCCCCAGCAACTCTCCAAGCCTATGTTACACATGAGTTGCCTGTATTCATTTGTAGAGGTAATTTCCAAATTAGTATTTACTGACACTGATGGAATCACAGGTCTAGGCCTCCTAATTATAGGGGCTTTCTCAACATCACACACATGCTCAGAAAGTTTTAGAGCTAGGACTCACATCCAAATATCCAAATCTTTTTACTCTGTTTTGTGTGTGTGTGAGTGTGTGTGTGTGTGTGTGTGTGTGTGTGTGTGTGTGTGAGAGAGAGAGAGAGAGAGAGAGTTAGGTAGAACTATATGTAGCCATATAAAGGCCATCCATGTATCTGTATGCTATATATTTCTGCTTCTAATTCTGTATCCGTGAAATTTACTATTATTGCCAAAATTTCAAGCACAGCTCTCTCTATACAATTTAAATGTTCTCTCATTTAATGAATGGCCTCAAGATAGCTAGAGGACTTCACTGTCGTTGTCTTCCTTTGCCTCATCATGCCTTTCTGAGTCATATAAGAGGAAATCGATGATCACACTGATTTCACACATAGCAGTCTTGAAGAATTGAGATAATTATAGCAAGATGAGAAAAACCTTGGTCATTGAGTCAAAAAATATCAGTTTGAGATTCAGCTCTATCTCTTTTGAATTAGAGACAGGACTGTGAGTAAATCTTTTCTCCCTGGGACTCAGTTTTCTAATTTGTAAAATGAGAAGATTGATTTGCTGGCCTCTAAGATTCCTTCTAGTTCTAGCATGCAAATGATTCTATAATGACTTCTTCTAAGATACACTACAAACTAGTGGTAAAACCTGAGAATAGTCACCAGCTCTTGGATCCTAGCCAAGTACCTCATGGTTTCCATGCCATGAGTGGATGAGTGGTTTTGCTCTAGGAGATAGGACACCATAATTTGTTCAGTAAAATGTTGCTCACAACTCAGCTCTTACAAATTCATTTTCTTTTTCTAGGGTAAGGTTGGCATTCAAATCATTGGACTTGGGGTGATTTATATGAAACCCCCATACTCCTTTATTTTCCCTTTCATTATTCTGGTTTCCAGAGCCAGGCAGTTATGTTAGTTACACTAAGGGGCTTTATCATGTAATGTAACATAATTGGCAACTTATTGAAGATGTAGGAGTTGTGTTAGCTGTAGAGTAAAAGTTCTTTATAATGAGAAACATATGTGAGGATTTTTTCCCCTCCATGTCTAGACTTGGGAGGTTTCCCAGGAGAACTTCCAGGTGGTTATCTAAGCATAACAGCCCAAAAGAAAACCTATAAAAAGCTAGGAAACAAGAAATGGCATGACAAGTGTGTAAATGTGGCTGGACAGAATAATAATTCTAACGTGAGTGTGGTAACTAGAGAACCCCCTTTGCCACTTATGTCCTGGGACTATTGGCTTGACTTTAATTAGATGGTCTACTCATTGACCTTTTTAACTGATACCATTGCGCACAATCCCCTGTTCTCACATTGATTCTTCCTTATCTTTTGCAAGATGCAAATTTCCAAGCCTGGCCTAAAACAGAATATCATATGAACATCAGTCTCTCAAAAGCCAAACTGTTTAACATGCCTAATTTAATTACAATCAATCAGTGTCAAAGTAAAAAACTCAACACCACCCACTAAGCTTTTGATTCAGAATTTTTTTTTTTTTTTTTTTTTTACTACACCAGAGTTCCACAAGTGCTGACTCAGTATGGAAAGTTTGAGGCCAAAGTTCACTCTTCCTTCTCCAGTCAGGAAGCTATTTTTTGGAAAAAAAAAGCAGGAAAGAAATATAGCCAAGAGTAAAACAACTAAATGAGAGACACCATTCTCTCTTAATCCCAGTTCACCCAATAGCACCCTCTGAGTATTTAAAATATCCTAGGGGAAGAGAATACAGTTGGCCATCCCTGTATGAAGGATTTAGCACATATTCTTCTGGAACTGGCTCAGCTTCTGAGTTATAAGGCACATTTGCAGCTTAGATTGTAACTATACAATAGAAGACATAAAAGAAATTCCATACCTCAGTGGAGGTTTACATTGAGTGACTTCATCATCCGGACATAGGAGATGGAACTTCAAAGAGTTAATGTTAGGCGCTTGAAGTGTTCTTGTGTCATGATCTGTGTTAGCTTTTTTTTTTCTTTCTGATCAAGTTAAGTTGAAAATGATATATTGGTCTTTAGAAGCCAGGTGTGAGGTCCAACCGCCCATGAAAAAACACATACCAGACCCTATCTGTCAGGTAGTTTCAACTATTCTTAACTGAGTGGGCAAAAGAGTCAAATTCCAAGTAAAAAAAAAAAAATAGAAATGCTATTCCTGAATGACCAGGGTTAGAAAATTTTGTTGAACTGAGCTTCTCCTAGGCAAACAATAGTGGGATTTGTCCAACTATTTTCAATGCATATTGCAAAACTATGTCTTCTCCCAATAATCAAGATTTTATGATACTGGTATTAAGGAATTTCAGATGCTAATAAGCAATATTTTTTTTGGCATTCTAGGAAAAAAAACACACCTCTTTAGGCAATTCTTATCATTTTAAATTAAAAACAAATTCAACAAGTATCAAATGAGATCAAACAAGATAATACTTACAAAGGGCTTAGTATAATGCCTGGCACATAGTAAAAGCCCAGTGAATGTTTGCCCTCTTCCCGTCCCCATTGCCAAAATAGTAAGATCACACAGTAAGAGTTTACTTATAAATAATGGCAGGTGGAAGGTGACTCAGTTCAATTTTTAAAAATGGTCATTTACCTCTAATTTGTAATTTATGTGTACATAGGAACCGATTTATGAATTGCCCATGTGGGTTTTTTTCCACAGTTGAAAACTAGAAAAAAAAACTGAAAACATTTGAACATCTGAAGTCTAGTGGAATTTTCACAGCTATATATTCTAGTCAAATCCACATGCAAGCACTCTCCAGTGGTGGTTTTCAGGTCCATACATACTTAAAGAGAACTAGAAAACTCTATGGAGATTTAGTCCTTTAAAACAGGAACATCCACTTATCTCCATGGACTCTTCATCCTTCCCCTTTTCTCCCCTTCCTTGTCCCCTTCCCTCCCCCCTCCTCCCCCATCCCTGCCATCCCCTCCATCCTTTCTCCTCCCTCTCTTCCCCAACCTAGACAATGCTGTGGTGGAGAGAGCAGAGGAGGCCATGGAGCCTGCTGAGGTGGACATCACTGGGCTGCACCAGGATGTGTTCTCCAAAATGGCCATATACTTGATGAGGTAGGGTCCATCTTGTGCAAGCCAGCAGTGAAGACTGTAAACTTCTGGAAAATATGAACAAACTGACTAGCTTGAAGTTTCTAGAAATACAAGACATTGTAGTAAACTTAAGTAGAACCCTAAAGGACCAGAAATATGCAGCACGTTAGCCTTATCTGAATCAGATCACTGTCACTGAGGAGCAAGAAGCAGCTTCTGAGAAGAAAGCTTACAAGCTGGATGCACATTTAAAGAAACTAGAAGCAAAGTATAAGAAGTCAGAAGGCAACGAAAGACTTAACCACAAGAATGTTTTATAAGAGCTGAAATAAGTGGGATGAAACTTATCACTATACTTCAGTTCCTTAAAGGAAGTGGTGCTGCCTATGCAAGGAGAATCCCAGCCCCCACCTCTGATTGGATGTGTAACTCTGGCTACCCCCAATGTTTTCCTAAACCTGTACCCCCCAGAACCCCATCTTATCATGTGCTTCATTGTGTGTCCTGGACCAAGGCTCAGAAATTAAGATCAACCCCATCTAGAGCAGACACAGATGAGAGACACTCATCTTCCTATCTCCTCCATTCTTCACTCTCCCCTAGGGCCCCCCCCCAACTCCCTTCATAATCTGTTCTTGATCTTAAATAATAAATGCTTACTTATAAAAAAAAATGACAGCAGGAACTTCCAGATATAGTTAAGCACCTTCTTTGTAAAATAACGACTTATGTCAATACTTCAAGAATCTGTAATTTTTCTGTAATGGGTACTCCCACCATCAACACAGATTAAGACTTGGCAGATGGTCTTTGAGAGTTTCTATAGCTGAAAAAATCAGCACCCTTCAGCCAGCTTGGTGATGAGCATATCTGAGCTTAGCTGAGCTGGTTATCAGATGACAGTTATGTTCTGTTATGAGGCCCAAATTCAAAAGCTTTCTAGTTTCTATTAAAACAGGTGCTACACTGTTAAAGATCCTAGTGTCACCTCTTGACCATCATGAAGCACCAGAGTATAACATTTTTAAGGGCCAGTACCAAATATGAAAGCAATCAATTTATAATTTGAGACTATTTAATTTGTCATATTGAAGTTGCAAACAATCTCCTGTAAGTACACAGAATCCTAAACTACATACTTAGAGATGAAAGGGATCTTAGAGATCAATTACTCACTTTATAGATGATAGGGATAAAGCCCAGGGAAGTTGTGACATACCAAATTCCCACAAGTAGAAAGTGACACCGTCAGAATTGGGTCTCCAATCAAGTGCTCTGACCACTGACACGGATATTCCTCTCCCAGATTTGAAATCAAATTGTAGTGAATTGTATAAACAGGATAACTCTGCACCCCTTAAGGCAATTCATTTTTAGGGAGTGAAGAAAAACACAAAACTTTCCCCACCAAAGTACAAATGTATATTTATATAGGTGAAAACCCAACTCTTTTGTTATTATGATTGGCCTTGGGCCAAGGAACAGGAACCGCCAGAACAGGGCCTGGGGAAGCAAAGCACATTTTCCCTATACGAGGGTCTGGGCAGTGATGAATTAGAGGTTAGGCAAAAACAGAAATCAGGAATACATAAATACCATAGACAAAGAAAAATAGGAGGTCTTTGCTCACTTACAAAACAAAATTAACGGCTGTGAAATCTACAAGAGTTGAATGGAAAGAGTAAAGTGATGGGTCAAATTGCCAGTCAGTGGATAAGTATTGATGAAATGCTAACTACATACCAGAAACTTGTGCTGAACACAAGAGATTACAATGAAAGGCAAAAGTGGTCCCTGCCCTCAAGGAGGTCATATTCTAATGAGGAGGAAAACATGTACAAGACCAGGTACACATAAATATGCACACACACACACACACACACACATACACACACACACACACCCATACATACAGAGAGACAGAGAAGAGAATGAGCAGATGGAGAGGAAGGCATTCCTCTAAGAGAGGAAGGCATTATCAGCTAGAGGACTAGGCCATGTCTCTTGCAGGTGGTACCTGAGCTTGAAGTAAGCTAAGGAAGTTAAGAGGCAAGCAAAAGGGAGCAAATTTCCCCAGCATGAGGGAAAGTCTGAGTACAAAGACCCTAAGACTGGAGATGAATACTACCTTTGAGGAATTCCAAGTAGTACAATGAGGTTGAAGCAAAAGTTGAATGGAAGGGAGTTGCCCATACAACCAACAATCTGAAGGTCCATGGGAACCAAAAGGAAGGGGGGCAAAAAGGGCAAGCCAATCAGCAGCAAAGTCGGAATCTCATGTCTGTCTTGATATGGAGGCAGTTTGCAGACAGTTTCCGATGCCTTTGTACTTGTCTCACTCTAGTGAAAACCAGTTGTTACTGAACCTGCCCTGAAAGCTTACTGGTGAAGATAGTTGTGAGCAGCTGGCCAGGTGAATGATCGTTGAAGATAGGGGGAAAGAGAAGTAGACACTGTTTTCTGGCAATGAATGTGGCTTCTGTCTATAGATGTGTAAATGAAACTAGTGAGGGGGAGAATAAGGAATGGGAAGTGACATCTCTGAAAGACAGCAATCTACCTAATTTATTAACATTTCTTTCTTTTGACAAATTTTATTTGAGTAGATTCAGAACATTGATAAATACTGCCAGAATTTCTTTAGAAACGTGTTTCAATGGTTATATAAAACCTGAGACATGAATTTTAGGGAGTTCTCTCCATACTTTTCAAAGAAGAAAAGCTATGACTTTTTTCTCTGAAAACTGGGAGTTTACACATCTTGTTTTAGGGAATAAAGATTTCTCTTTTCAAAGCATAATCTTTCCATCTGCTAAGCATTTTACTTGGCAAAATTTTGCTAATAAAAATTTTTATTCTGTAGTGATATGGTATGTTTTTATAGTAGAAGAAACATTGGATTTGGCGTTAGAAGACCTAGATTGGAAATGCATTTCTGTTATATTTTGATCTTGAGCAAGATGGCACTTAATTTTGAAGGGCCTCAATTTCTCAGTCTGTAAAATGGGCTATTGGACTATATGATCACAAAAGTCCCTTCCAAATCCTATGATCCTCTGACATTTTTCAATACTTTTCTTCAAATGACTTGTGATTTCATCAGTGGTACTCCATGGTCACAATTCATCCACACCTTCTCATCCTGTGTAACTTATCCACATTTTCCAATAAATTTTCCACAAAGGGTTCACCAAACACACTAAAGGCTCTCCTCCAAGTCCTTTAAGATCTTGTGGTTACCAGGACAGTACTTAGGTTGTGAACTTTCATTCTCATTAACTGTCTGCTTTATCTCCTTTTCTAATTACTTTGCTGCCTTATATATTTTATAAAACTTACTGCACAAAAATCATCTTTGATAATATGCTGCAGTCTATTAGTGACCATTATGCATCTCTCCATTACCCTTTGTGTCACTCACAATTCTGATTCCTGGAACATTGTGGTTTCGTATAATTTGCAGCTTTAGAGTATCACCAGAATATTGCTGTTAAAAGGTAACTGTTTGTGTGAGTGTGTGTGTGTGTATGTGTGTGTGTTTTGATTTTGCTTCATGAAGAAAACTGGCATCATGAAAGTGATAAATAATTTTCCAAACATACTTAAGCCTACTTTTCCCTACTGCTTGGTTCTGGGATCATTGCCCAATTCCCTGAACTTTCATCAAATATTTAATAACCTAAGATAGATTACTAACATAAAAGATCTAATGAGATGTGAATAAACACTAAATAAGTATAATGGAATGTGCAACTAAAGATGAAAGTACAGTTAGAGGGTTAGTTAATGAAAAGTGAAATCCTGGTGAACATAATCTTCAAAGGTGTATTAAACATCTTCTGTGTACCAAGAACTGTGCTAGTTGCTGGAGAATAAGACCAAAAAAAAAAAAAAAGCCACAGTCCCTGACCTCAGGGAACTTACATTATGTCAAGATAGACTACAGATCTGTATATAAGTATATACAACATACGTACTGAGTTTTGAAAGTAAGAAGGGATCCAAAGAGACAGAGGCAAAAGGAGAGTGTATTTCTAGCATGGGGACAGGCAGTGCTAAGGAGAAGATATGGGAGGTAATGCATCACAAAGATAGTTTGTCTGGACCACAAAGTAGTTTTCCTATAATAATCATGTTTACTATAATAAATAGTAAATATGGAAAAGAAGTTTGTTGTGAAATAGCAAATATAAGTTTATATCTGATCCTAAAGATAGCACTGGATCTTAATGATCAATCAATCAAGCAGAATTTATTTAAGTTTTATGTGTCAGAAACTGTACTAAGTGCAGGGGATATACAGATAGGCCAAATCAGTTGCTACCTTCAAGGAGACTAACTTACAACGGAAGAGTCAGTCTGTAAATAACTAAATACATTTAAGATATAGACAAAGTGGATAGAAGGTAGGTAATCTGAAAGACATGATATGGGAGCTGAAGTGGTGGGCAAAGGCCTCCTACAGAAGTTGGAAGGTAAGCAAAGTTTTGAAGAAAGCCAGAGAAATTAAGAGGTAGAGGTGAAAAGCCAAGAAATTCCAGGCATGGGGGATAGCAGGTACAAAGATATGGACGTGGAGGACCCTGTTTGATGAACTGAAACTAGGTTAGTGTTGATGGATAGTTGATTGAATAGAAAGGGGTAAAGTGTATGGAGAATGAAAAAGTAAAGAGGAGACAGGTTGTAAAGAGCTTTATTTAATTTAATTCATTTATATACCAAATTAAAAAAGTTTACCTTTAACCCTATGGATAAGGAACTCCTGAAGTGTAATATATAGGTGGAAAAATAGTGAGGGGAAGTAGAGGAAGTGTGGTGATATGATCAGATTTATGCTTTAGAAAAAAAATTAGTTGGTAGCTGAGTGGAGGATGAATTGGAGTGAGGCAAGACTCTAGGAAAGGAAGCCTCTTATAAAGCTATTGGAAAAGTCGAGGCAGAATGTGCTAACGGCCTAAATTACAATAATGGCTATGGAAGAAAAAGGGATCTATATGATAAATGCTGTGAAGATAGAAATGAAGAACTTGTCAATGGATTGAATATTTAGGGTTAGCAAGAGTGATAAGTCTAGAAGAGTACAAATGGTGATACCCTAGATAGAAATGGGAAAGTCCAAGAAGGAAGAGTATGGGGTAAAGATAATGACTTGTATTTTGATGTATCTATTGGACATTTGGTTCAAGATATCTAGAAGATAGTTAGTGATATGGAACTGAAGTTCATGAGAAACATGGGCATGGATATAGAGATTTAACATCATCTTCACAGAGATGATCGTTGAACCTGTGAGAACTGATGAGATCATCAAGTGGGAGACTTTAGAGCAAAAAGTAAAGAGGGTTCAGGACCCAGACTCAAGGACATCTTCTTTTAGTGGGCCTAAGAGGTAAGGAATTATCAGAGGATACTAAAAATGAATGACCAGACACAGGACAGAACAGTGTAATTAAAAACTGAAGAGGATTTGGTATTCAGGAGTCACAGGTAACCAACAGCATCACATTCTGTGAAAAAGTCAAGAAGATTGTGGATTAAGGGGAATAAAACAGATTTGGAGGTTAATAGATTACTGGTAAGGAGTGGGCAGATTCTATTGAATAATGAGGTCAAAAACCAAATTACAGTCAATTTAGACAACTGAAAGTATAGGAAGTAGGCCCTTTCCATTAGACCAGAGAAGCTTGCTTGTAGAAAATAGTATTTCAGTGTTCAATGAAAGGTAATGGTCATGGTGAGTAGGAAGCCATAGGGCATGCCAGACAAAGTTTTTCCTTTGGACTTTGCTTTACTCTAAAGGACGCACAGAATATGGGGTGATTTTGATAAAGGTAATTGAAGCTATTTGACTGAAAATAGTAAAGGAAAGGAAAGAGTCCCCTCACACACACACACACACACACACACACACACACACACACCTTTGTTAATATCATACTCAGCAGCACACTTTGAGAAACAAGGGAAGTGAAAGAAAAACAGAAAACTGTGATAATCTTAGATCTACCCTATGGTTATTTTAGAATAGAAAGAAAAGCAAAGCAGTTGCACTGTGGGGACAGGGAGGCAGCAGTTACTGGCATCAGCCCTGAGAAATGAATCAACCTTTCTTCCCTATTGGAATTTCCTACAGTCAGCACATAAAACTTATCAGAAGAAGCAGAGGGTCGCTGTGTTTGAGGCTATCCTTCATGGCACTGATTATGCAGAACATCACAGCATCAGAGGATGAAGGAGGTGACAAAATATGGTTTTCTAGCAGCACAGTGTGACTATGGGGTTAAGATCTTCTTGAATGTGTATTTCCCCTGTTCATCTGTCTGAATTTGCTCACTTTATCCTGTGTTGCTGTGGCAGGCATCACTATGGTCCTATTAGTGGTTCATGAGAACTGTGGGACAGAGATGATTTTTAATTTTGCAGAAGGCAGAACACATATGAATATCTATTTACACACAAATACACAAGCAGAAAAAACGCAGACATTGATATGGAATCTCCTTACACTAATGGCTAAGCTTCCAATAGAAGGAAAGTGTACCTTGCATGTAGGACAGAGAGTAAAAATGCACATAACTGAGAACATCAGAATCCTAATCTTCTGAGGACAAATCACCCTCTGGACCAGAGATGAAGGATCACAGGAGTGGAAATACATATTGTAGGGGAAAATGTGATTTCCCCCACACATTTATACATGTATAAATGATTTGCTCTGGATACTCAATAATATATGTGTGTATACATACATAAATCATATGCATGTGTGCATGTTATATATACATACACAATACTTGCACATACAATGCATATTGTGTGTACATGCATATACATACGTGTGTATGTGTATGGTATTGTCATAGCTTAAGCCCTTATTAAATCATGCAGTGATAGAGCTGAGGAGAACCTAAGAAATCATATTTGAGACTGAATCCAACGAAGAAATGTTCACCTGAAATCCAGTGACAGAGCCAACTTCCACAACCAAGAATGGTGGAAATGTTGCTGGTTTTGGAGATGTGGTTCAAATAGTAACTCTGTATTTACTAGTTATTAGAATGACCTTGGGCAAGTCATTTAACCTTCCTAGGACTTGATTTCCTCACTTTAAAGTGAGGATGATAATTGTACTATCAGTCTCACATGGTTGATATGAGACTCACATGAAAGGATTAATATCAAGGACTTTTGAACTGAGATTCCCTCTCTAGAATCGCTCTCTGCTCTCCTGCCACAACAAATAGATTTGGTCCCCGCAGGATCAGATTACAACTCTTTCCCACAGAGTTCTAGAGATCCCGAGGGGCGAGTACTCTTGTACTATCACTGATATGCCCCTATCCAGTTTGTTCTTACGATTTCAGTTTACCAGCTGATGTCAATTAGGTTTTATAAAAAGGATATTTAGTTGGAGGTTAGATCAAATACAAAAAACTCCTCCAAATGGGCAATGTACTATCCCCTCTGCACACACTCAGGCCCTGGGGAGAATGCACTCATATCTGAAATACAAAGTTATTGAAATATATCTATAGGGAGTTTCTAGGTACCAAAGCCAACTTCCTGACCCTGGAAACTCATTTCTCACTTCACAGAGGCTCCACCAAGTTCATTTTGGGGTGTGGCACAGCATATGGATCAATCATTTCCTTGCTGGGCTGGGTAAAGGAGGTCACTCAGCTGTTGTACAGTGTCTTTATCAATGTCCTCACTAGACTTAGCTCCTGATGCTGCCAGATGGCTCTATCACTGACTAATTATTGGATCTCTGCTTAGTCTTCTGCCCTTTGGAAGCTCATAAGGTCATAGCCTGATTGAATCTGTCTCTGGCTACTCAGTCACCTACAATCAGGAAAGAGTAAACGCAATGGAAAGAAAAAGAAACAGAGACACCATGTATTCTCATCTAAGTACATCCAGATGGTGAAGGAGCTCCCCACCTAACAAATCATAACAAACAATTCTCCTCAATCAAAAGCAGTGGAGGAAGAGACTCAAAGATCATCTGCTTGAACCTTTTGTATGCACACTCAGTTCTGACTCAGCAACCAATTAAAAAGACTTTTCATTACTATGTAAGATATCCACAGGAAACAGACTACTAGTACCTGCTTTGAAGTGAAAGGAAAGTCCCTCAGTCATACACTCCAGGAAACAGGCTCACCAAGCTCTGCATGTTGGATTGGCAGCAAGTAGAGAACATCACACATGCTCTATACAAACAATAAGGAAGAGATCATGTACATGGGCTCCAAAGACTGGGCCCTCATTGGCCAGTCCTGTCTTAGAAAGCCGTAAAATGTAAAGCCCGAGCTTCAACATCATCATACGCATGGTTATTGCTGCTTCTTTCTTTAATGATCTGTAAGACCAAAGATGAGGTCAGCTATGCAAACAATGAATAAAATTGAGATGCGGTATGTTAAAGTCCAAGGTCAAATAGTGAATGACAATCAATGTTTTAAAGGACAAAGGCATGGCCAGCAGCAGCTGTTCTGAATCTCACCAAGGGGTCCTGGTAAAGAGTTAGAAAATGGCCCTTCCTTCCTTCATTGCAGAGGTGGTGGTTTCATTTACATAATGTTGCATAAATTGTCAGATGTCATTGATGTGTTAATGTGGGACATGTTTGGCTAAGTTGCCTCCCTTTGTTTTAAAAGAAAGTATATTGGTAATGGGGTAGGTATTATTGAGAAATGAACGTGACATAGGAACAAAATACATCAAGGACATTTTTAAGACAAAAAAATCTAATAAAGATTGTGTTTATTTTTATTTCGTTGGGTAATAGGAGGCAGCCATGGCTGCCCCTTCGTGTATTCAGATTGCAAAGGGAATGAAGTTTTATTTACCAGGCCTAGAACCTACTGATTTAGCACATGCTTGAGAGGGTTCATCTGAAGTTTATTGCACTCCCATGTCCAATGGAGCATTTTCTGACACTTTCCTGGGCTGAAAATGTTCTCTCCACTCAAATTATCCTAGAATGCTTTGTGAGCATCTCTCCTTTGCCGTCATCATATGCAACTTTTCATTCTGCTTACCTCTGTGTGTGAAATACCCTTCCCTTTCATCCACTCTGCACAGTAGAAAGTAAGCTCATCGAGGACAGAGACTGTGCCATTTTCTGTCTTTGTATCTCTGAGACTTTTACCTTACATTTCAAATGCCTTTTTTCTTATACTCTTCATCCTCCCCCTGGCATACATCCCTTATCATACCAGGAACTTAATGAATCATTACAATGTGGAAGGGGTCATAAGATTATAGACTGAAAACTGAAAGAACTTTAAATACCGTTTGATCCAACCACTTCTTTTCCAGATGAGAAAATAGAAGCTTTGCTTTGGGAGGTTGTCACTTGTCCATAGTTATTGGATTAATAGGCATCTAAAAGCAGGATTTGAACTCAGGTCTTTAAGAATCCAAATTCAGTATAATATCTCCTATACCACACTGCTTCAAAATGATATTAGAGGATGACAACCATTCCCTAGAAAGGAGGGTTTTGGGATGGAGATCAGAGAGCAAACTTGCTTTCATATCCTGCAAATACTAGTGGAGGAACACAAGAGGGAGCTTGTTCAGTCCTTGGTCCCCCTTTCTCCATGTGCTTCTTGGGGTCTACGTATTTGGGGTATTCAGAGAGGATGAGTACCTCTGGTACAAAGGCTTGATGAACCCTTTTCAGGGCTGCTCACCCACCTTTGGTGTCCACCCATCCCCCAACTCTCCTTAACTGTGATGTCGCATGGGCAGTGGTCATACCACAGTAAACTATCTCAGCAGACAGTCTAACCCAGCTTGAGAGTAACCAATAGGCCTCAAACCTGTCGGTGACTTACAGGAGAGGACTTTCCCTGGCAGAATGGGTGAATGAGAACAAATTGGATCAAAGACTATAAAGCAGGCGCTGTGCAGTGCTTCCAGGGTAGGGGAACCTGTGGCCTTGAAGAGGCCACATGCAGGCTTGAGGACACCTGGCTAGAGCTTGGTCAGATGTCAAAGATGCTAAGATCATCCCCTGCGAAAAGAACTCTCAATGATCTTTGTCTTTTGTCTTGCTATTGGACTTCAGTGATTTTAGAAGATATAGTGAGGCTGATGACTTGGTGCAACTTACCTCAGTTAAATCCCATGCATCAATGAGTCAAGATCCCATTCTGAGATGTGATTGCTCATCTTCAAAACAAAAGACAGACAATAAGGTCTGGGATTCTCCAAATCAGTTCGAAGGGGATCACCCTGAATCTTTCTAGTTCCGGACTATTCTCTTTAGAAATGAAAACACTTGATCACCACAGCTTTTTAGGGGCCTGTTCCTTTGAGCAATGGTTCCAATTTACCTTTTCTTCCCCATTTCATTGTTTCCTCCCCAGTTTCCCAACATCAGTGAACCTGCTTATCTTTGGGAAACAACCCCATGCACAGGAAATTGAGGTGATATTTGATATCATTAGACCCAATCTGAGACTACCTTTTATGCTGAGAATTCTAAAGAAGTTCTCTTGATCCACTGAGATTCATATGAATGATCCCACTGCAAGATTAAGCCCAGACAAGGATCACTTGGACACTTTCTTTGACTCTTAAAACTCCGATTGTTTTGTCTCCATTTTTTTCTCTGAGTGCTTAATTTTCTTTCTGAAACCCCCAATTTAACTTGGTGATGTTAAAAATAATTGAAATAAGTCTGGAAGTATATGAGTAGACAAACCTGGCAGGATCCTGAGCTTTCCTAGTTTAATTTCATTTGCTCCAAAATATATTCATTGCTTCATGCTCGACTAGTTTGCTAAGTACCCTCAGAAGTGCAATCAAATATTTTATTGTGCGGAAAGTGGCAGGTCACTTCAGTGCCAGATTCCTGGGGGAGGATGTTAATGATATGCCAGTAAGGGTAAGCCAAGTTGTAGAATGTTAGAGCTAGAAGGGCCCTTAGAGATTGCTTAGTCTAACCCTTTCACTTTATAGAAAACATAAAGAGAAAATTCAGACTCTGAGATGGGAGTGACTTGTTCAAGGTCATATAGCCACAAAGTAGCAGTACCAGACTATGAAGCCATTTCTCTGTCCTGGCTTGGTCCATGCAGAGGTGGGGAACCCGCAGCCTCGAGTCCACATGTGGCCCTCTAGGTCCTCAAGTGTAGCCCTTTGACTGAATCCAAACTTCACAGAACAAATCCCAAGGATCTAGTCAAAGGGCCACATCTGACCATACTCTTTTTCCCATGTGACCTCGAGGCTGCAGGTTCCCCACCCCAGATGCTCTTTCCACTACACCCATTCAGTATACTTTCTGTTTCACAATCATCTACATTCACAGAACTGAATTTATCAGTTGAAAAGAAATATAGATATTATATATAGAAGTATATATATTTATATTATTATATATAGAAATAATATTTATAGAAATGTAGAGCTATTAGGAAGGAGTGGGAATAAATAGAAGACTGAAGGGATGGAGCTGATGAATGAAGGGTAGTCACTGCAAAATTTGCCAGATGCATAATAAAACAGGGAGAGAATATTTGTTAAAAATTAATATTATTTTTATTTTAGCATATTTTATTTATATAATTATACTTCAATATTTATTTATATTTTGTAATTTCATGATCTTCTTTTATTTCACATATAATATAGAAAATGACTGAAAGTTAAAAAAGAGTGGAAGGAAGCCCACATACACATTAGATCAGAAATTCATTGAGCCTTCAGTGTAATGAAAAGAAAAATGAGCTGGAAGTTGGGAAATTGGAGTTCTAGTCCTGAACTGATCTCTTCTTACCTGTATGACCTTGGGAAAATCTCTTAACCTCTATAAGTCCCAGTTTCTTTCTATATAAAATAATGGGTTTTTGCTACATGTTCTCAAGGTTCTTTTTCAATTCAAAAGCAATAACTTTTCTCTTGATGTTACCAAACACTTTTCCCATATACTTTGGACACAAAGGAGAAGGCAATATTTCAAAAGATTGATTATATTCAAGGATATTTGTAAAAAATGTCATTTAAGTCTTAGGATCGTGGTTGGGTCTCATTGTTTTTAACGTCTCAGGTTTTCTCTACACCCAAATGCTTTAGAATTTGGGAAAATGATTTATTCACCATTCATTCAATCAGAAATATTTGTTAAACATTCAGTAAACTTCATACTTTTCTACAGCAGTAGTTGCGATGGATGCAAAGCAATGGAAAACTTGTTATTTATCCGTAGGGAACAGATACTTGTTGGGGAGATGACACATTGAAAAGAAGAAAACCATATGTTAATATTTATTAAATTCTGTGGTTCTGATTTCAAAGATTAGAATCTTTAAACATGAGAAAGTGAGACATGGGTGGGAGTGTTAGGTAAACCCGAAAGGCTGCCTGGAGAAAACAGAAGTTGAGTTTAAGACTAGTCAGGATTTGAGTGACATGAGAAGAGGGATAGAGCATACAAAGGTAGAGAAGCAGATAATATAAGGTTGTGTGAGGTAGGAAAGAGAACCAATAATAACTTTGTCCTAACTTCAGTGAAGGGTGCACATTGGAGAATAGTGGGGAGTAAGATTGAATGTGTGAGCAGGACCAAACTGGAGTCCAGGAAGAGATGTTTGTACTTGATGTAAAGATATTTTCAATCAACATTTATTGTGTCTGCTACGTTCTGGGCTATGTGCTAAGTACTGAGGATACAAAAAAAACAATGGCAAAAGACAGTCCCTGCCCTCAAGAAGAACAAGTTGTCTAATGGGGTAGACAGCATGCAAATAAATACATACAAAGCAATCCAGATAAAGGATAGAAAGGAATTAACCCAGGGAAGGCATTAGAGTTGAAAGATCTAGAAAGGAATTCTATAAAAAAATGTAATTGTAGTTGAGAGTTAAACATTACGCTTCACACCTTCTTTCTTCTAGTCAAATTGACCTACTTGCTTTTCTCTGAATTGGGTCTTCTACCCCTACACCTTTGCCTAGGCCCTTCTCCCACCCTACCTTACCTCCTGCCTAGAAAACACTCCCCACTAACCTTAATCTTACCTTCATCAAAGCTCAATTCAGGTAAGATCTCCAATATGAAGTCTTCCTTAGTTCTTCGTTGTCAATGTTTTCTCCCTCAAATTATGATTTATTTATCTATTTGTGTTTATATTTAATTCCCCAGTAGATCAGCCAATCCTTGATGCCAAGAGCTACTTAGTGTTTCTTTCATCTTTGTCTTTGTATCCCCAGTACCTAGAACACTGGTTGGCTCATATACTTTGGTCACACTTGTGATTTACATGATATATATGACTCCTAGTGTAGAAACTTCATCAATCAATGGAGTTTACATTTCCTATCTAAATCATATCCTTCGAGAGTTGCCTGGGGAGACTTGGAAATTAAATGACTAGCTCATGATCTCATACGTAGTATCAGGACTTGAAATAAGGTCTTCCTGAGTTTCAGTGTTCTTGCCATTATACCGAAGATTGTCCTCTATCCACTGTGTCATACTATTTCCCTGTCTTTTACGTAGCAGGTAATTAATAAATGCTTGTTGAATTAAATTGAAACAATATAATTAAATTGCCAGTTCCTCAATGGGACATGCATTTATCACCTATACCAACCATGCTCATTTTTAGCTCAGATCAGTCCCAAACTTCTCAGACTACTTTTCTACATTATCCTATTCAGGTCCCTCCTTCTCCATATCTACCTGATTTTCAACTCCTTTTTATGTGTTGTCTTCTCTCGTTAGAATGTAAGATCTTTATCCCAGTGCTTGTGGCTGTAGAAGAGCAAAGGACCTGGTCACAGTTGCAGTGCCAAGAGAAACACTAACATTTGTGACTGCAGGGGAGCAGATGCCCTTCCTGGATAAATACCAGAATATAGACCACACCACACATAGTGACCACACCTCTCCCTAGAACACATCATTTTTGAAGGACCAAAAATTTACAGATACCCAGAATCACTCCTGAAAGCAGTAATATAAAAATGCCTAAAGCTTGAGAAAATGCCTACTCACTCCCAGATGAGCAGAGACCACCTTGAACATAAAGGTCAAAGTAAAAAAAATAGGCTGTAAAAATGAGCAAACAATAAAACAAAACAAAACAAAACTTGATCACAAAAAGCTACTTGGGAAAGACCAAGATAGAAACTCAGAAGACAACAATGTGAAAACAACTACAAGCAAAGTCTCAAAGAAAAATGTTAATTGAAACTAAGCCAAACAAAAATTTTTGGAAGAGTGAAAAAAAATATGGTAGAAGAATATATAAGAAATAAATGAGAATGTTACAAGAAAATTATGGAAAGAAAATTAATAACTTGATAAAAGAGGCACAAAAATTCACTGAAAGAAAGAACTCCTTAAGAAGCAGAATTAGCTAAATGGGGAAAAAAGATGCAAAAGTTCACTGAAGAAAATAATTCCTAAAAAATTAGAATTGAGTATCTGGAAGTTACTGAGATATCAAGGAACAATAGAACAAAGTCAAATGAATGGGGGGGAAAGAAAATGTGAAATATCTAAGTGGAAAAACAATTGACATAAAATAGATCAAGAAGAAATAATTTATGAATTATCACACTAACTGAAAGTCATAATCAAATAAAAAAAGAATTTAGATATCACATTTTAAGACATTATCAAGGAAAATTGCCCTGATCTTGGATGCAGAGAGTGAAAGAAATTTTAAAAATACACCAATCCCTTCTGGAAAGAGACCACAAAATGAAAACTCTGAGAAATATTATAGACAAATTCCAGAGCTTCAAAGTTAAGGAGAAAATAGTTCAAGTGTTCAGAAAGAAACAATTCAAATATCATGGAACCAAAGTCAAGATCATACAAGATTTAGCAACTTCCACAGTAAAGAAGCAGAAGGCTTGGAATATGATATTTTGGAAGGCAAAGGAACTGGAATTATAACCAATAACCTACCCCACAAAATTGAATATAATACTTTGGGGGAGGGATGTATAGTTAATGAAATAGAGGGCTTTCAAACATTCTGGATAAAAAGAGCAGAGCTGAATAGAAAATTTGACATTCAAACACAAGATTCAAGAGTAGCATAAAAAGGTAACCCGGGAAAGACAAGTCATAAGGGACTCAATAAGGTTAAGCTGATTATGTTCTTGTATGATAATATGATTCATGAAACTCCTAAAAACTTTATTACTAGGGAAGTTTGAAAGAGTCTACATAGAGAAAGTTGTTTAGGTTGGGATGATCTCAAAAAAAATGAAGGAATGAGAAAGAAGAATGTACTGATAAACTGGAATGAGAAGGTAGGAAAATGTAGAGTTGAAGTTTTTTTTTTCTCAATTAAGAAAAGAAACACAACAAATGACTTTTATTCTGGAGAGGAAAATGGGGGAATGGGTAGTTCTTTTGTTTAAGAAACATTTATTCATTTATTTTCAGTTTACAACATTCAGTTCCACAAGCTTTTGAGTTTTAAATTTTCTCCCCATCCTTCCCCTCCTCCCTTTCCCAGACAACATGCAATCTGATATAGACTCTACATATACATTCATATCAAACATATTTTCACGTTAGTCATGTTGTAAAGAAGAATTATAACCAATAGAATAATGAACGAGAAAGAAGAAACAAAAAAAAAGGAAAAAAAGAGAGAGAGAGCCAATAGTATGCTGCAATCTGCATTCAGGCTCTGTAATTCTTTCTGTGGATATGGATAGCACTCTCCATCATGAGTCTTTTACAGTTGTCTGAGAACCTTGCGTTGCTGAGAGGAGCCAAGTCTATCAAAGTCAGTCATCACACAATTTGGCTATAACCATGTACAATGTTCTCTTGGTTCTGCTCCCCTCACTTGACATCAGTTCATATAAGTCTTTCCAGGTTTTTCTGCAGTCCACCTGTTCATCACTTTTCTTTCTTTTTCTTTCTCTCTTTTTAGTTTTCAATATTCACCTCGATAAATTGTAAATTTTCTCTCCCTGACATGCAATATGATATGGTTCTACACTTACATATCTATTAAACAGTTTTAATATTAGTCATACTACATAGAAAAATTATGATGAATGAGAGAGAACATGCCTATCATTTCTTACAGCATAGTAGTATTCCATTACATTCTTATACCACAACTTGTTCAACCAGGGAATGAGCAATTCTTGGATCTCACTCATATCAGAATTGGTTAAAATAGTAAATTGTAAATAGTAACAGTAAAATTGGTAAGATAGATAGACAGACAGACAGACAGACAGATAGATAGATAGATGTGTGTGTGTGTGTGTGTGTATGTGTAGAGTATGTACACACGCAGAGAGTTGTATATAGACATCTATCTTATCCAATATGGAAGCAAGATGGTAAGGGGATAAGAGATATGGGGGGAGGGAAAATAAAAAAGGGGGTTGGATTAAAGGAGGCAAGAAGTGGAGGGGGGAGGATAAATAGAAGAAAATGGGATGGAGGGAAATATCCAGTTAGTCATCATAACTGTGAATGTGAATGGTATGAACTCTCCCATAAAATGAAAGTAGGTAACAGAATGGATTAGAAACAAGAATCCAGTGATATGCTGTTTACAAGTGACACACTTGAAATAGAAAAACACACAGAAAGTAAATAAAGAGCTGGTGCACAATCTATTATTATTCAGCTAAAATTTTAAAAATAAGTCAGGGATAGTAATCCAGATCTCTGAAAAAGCAAAAGCAAAACAAAAATAGACCTAATTAAATGCAATAATCAGGGAAACTACATTTTGCTAAATAGTATTATAGACAATGAAGTAATATCAAAAAATTTTAAGGACATGTTTCTCTGATTACAGCTTCATTTCTCAAATACATAGAGAAGAGATTCAAATTTATAAAAAGAAGAGCCACTCCCCAATTGATAAATGGTCAACAGATATGAACAGATAATTTTTGGAAGAAAAAAAAATCAAAGCCATCTATAATCATGAAAAAATACTCTAAATTACTATCAATCATAGATAAATTAAAATAATTCTGAGGTACCATCTCATATGTATCAGAAGTGACAAGTACTTGAGAGGATGAGAAAAAATAGACATACTAATAAACATAGTTGTGAATTAGTCTAAATATTCTGGAGAACAATTTAACTATGTCCAAAGTGTTATAAAACTGTGCATACCCTTTGATCCAGCAATACCGTAATTATGTCTGTACCCCAAAGAGATCAAAAAGGACTCATGTACAAAAATATTTATAGCAATCTTTTTGTAATGGCAAAGAATTGGAAATTATGGCTGTGCCCAGCAATTGGGGAATTGCTGAATAAGTTATGGCAATATGTGATGGAGTTCTATTATGCTATAAGAAATGACAACAGGGATGGTTTCAGAGAAAATATGGCAAGACCTATAAAAACTGATGCAAAGTGAAATGAGAAGTGAGAGATCATTTTGCATAGTGACAGCAATATTGTAATCATGTTCAATAGTGAAAGATGTGGCTACTCTGATCAGTACAATGATCCAAGGCATTCCAAAGGACTTACGAAGAAAAAATGCTACTCATGTCCAAAGAACACTGATGAACTTTGACTGCAAATTGAATGCAAATCTTTTGACATTTTTTTTTTGCTCTTTTTTTGATATTACTAATATGGAAATGTGTTTTTTTCATGTTCTCACATGTGTAATTAATGTAATTTTGCTTGCCTTTTCAATGAGTAGGAAAATGGTAGAAAGGAGGAACAGAATTTGAACTCAAAATTTTAAAAGAAAAGAATGGGGGGCAGAGCCAAGATGGCAGAGTAGAAAGACACATATATGCAGGGTCTCCCCACACAGCCCATAAAATACCTGAAGAGAGGGACTCTCAACATATTTTGGAGAAGCAGAAGTGGAGAACAACAGAGTGGAGGAGATTTCCAACCCAGGGTGAGCTGAAAGACCCACAGGAAACATCAGTTGAACCAGACTCAGAGCTCAGCCCAGCCCAGCCCTGGCCGCCATGGCTGGTGAACAGCCCTTGGGGCAGAATCTCCAGTCTCCAAATCCCCAGTAGCAGCAGCAGTATGTCTGCAGATCCCTCAGCCCACAAGCACCAAAGGTCAGTGACAGGGGTTTTTCAGCTGGCCGGGAAGGGACAAGGGTCTTCACATTGAGCAGGCAACAAGAGTTCTCATGGCAGCCCCTACAGCAGCCTGAGGCCATTGCTGGATCGTAAAAACCCCTGGGCTCACTGAGGGAGCTGGTCTTTGTCTGGAACTGAATGGTGGCCCTGCCCCCACAGCTTGACTGAATCCTACCCCACCCCCCAGTGCTAGCTTGGTGGAACTGGAGGTCAGGTGCCTTTGGAGAGGAAACCCTGCTAAGATTCTGGGCACAAAAATCCTTCCCTGCATCTAGACCAGTACACGCTTGACTGTGCCACCTTGGAGGAACTGATATCTTACAGGTCCCCAGAGTATACCCTACTCTTGACAAAGGACCCCAAAGTCAAATAACTGGGTGGGAAAATGCCCAAAAAAGGGAAAAAAAATAAGACCATAGAAGGTTACTTTCTTGGTGAACAGATATCTCCTCCCATCCTTTCTGATGAGGAAGAACAATGCTTACCATCAGACAAAGACATAAAAGTCAAGGCTTCTGAATTCCAAACATCCAAAATAAATATTCAATGGGCTCAGGCCATGGAAGAACTCAAAAAGGATTTTGAAAATCAAGTTAGAGAGGTGGAGGAAAAACTGGGAAGAGAAATGAGAGAGATGCAATAAAAGCATGAAAAGCAGGTCAACACCTTGCTAAAGGAGTCCCAAAAAATGCTGAAGAAAATAACACCTTGAAAAATAGGCTAACTCAATTGGAAAAAGAGGTTCAAAAAGCCAATGAGGAGAAGAATGCTTTCAAAAGCAGAATTAGCCAAATGGGAAAGGAGGTTCAAAATCTCACTGAAGAAAATAGTTCTTTCAAAATTAGAATGGAACAGATGGAGGCTAATGACTTTATGAGAAACCAAGAAATTACAAAACAAAACCAAAAGAATGAATAAATGGAAGATAATGTGAAATATCTCATTGGAAAAACAACTGACCTGGAAAATAGATCCAGGAGAGACAATTTAAAAATTATGGAACTACCTGAAAGCCATGATCAAAAAAAGAGCCTAGACATCATGTTTCATGAAATTATCAGGGAAAACTGCCCTGATATTCTAGAACCAGAGGGCAAAATAAATATTGAAAGAATCCACTGATCATCGTTTGAAAGAGATCCAAAAAGAGAAACTCCTAGGAACATTGTGGCCAAATTCCAGAGTTCCCAGGTCAAGGAGAAAATATTGCAAGCAGCTAGAAAGAAACAATTCAAGTATGGTGGAAATACAATCAGGATAACACAAGATCTAGCAGCTTCCACATTAGGGGATCAAAGGGTGTGGAATAGGATATTCCAGAAGTCAAAGAAACTAGGACTAAAACCAAGAATCACCTACCCAGCAAAACTGAGTATAATACTTCAGGGGAAAAAATGGTCTTTCAATGAAATAAAGGACTTCCAAGCATTCTTGATGAAAAGACCAGAGCTGAAAAGAAAATTTGACCTTCAAACACAAGAATCAAGAGAAGCATGAAAGGGTAAACAGGAAAGAGAAATCATAAGGGACTTACTAAAGTTGAACTTTTTACATTCCTACATGGACAGACAATATTTGTAACTCTTGAAACTTTTTTCAGTATCTGGAGTTGGTGGGATTACACACACACACACACACACACACACACACACACACACACATACACATACACAGAGAGAGAGACAGAGAGACAGAGAGCACAGGGTGAACTGAATAGGATGGGATCATATCTTAAAAAAAATGAAATTAAGCAGTGAGAGAGAAATATATTGGGAGAAGAAAGGGAGAAATGAAATGGGGCAAATTATCTCTCATAAAAGAGGCAAGTAAAAGACTTTTCAGTGGAGGGAAAAAGAAGGGAGATGAGAGAAAAAAACATGAATCTTACTCTCATCACATTTGACTACAGGAAGGAATAAAATGCACACTCATTTTGGTATGAAAACCTATCTTACAATACAGGAAAGTGGGGGAGAAGGGGATGAGCAGGGTGGGGGGGATGATGGAAGGGAGGTCAGTGGAAAGAGGGAGCAATTTGAAGTCAGCACTCTTGGGGAGGGACAGGATCAAAAGAGAGAATAGGAGCAATGGGGGTCAGGATAGAATGGAGGGAATTATAGTTAGTCTTACACAATAAGACTATTATGGAAGTCATTTGCAAAAATACACAGATATGGCCTATATTGAATTGCCTGCCATCCCAAAGGGAATGGGTGGGGAGGGAGGGATGGGAAGAAGTTGGAACTCAAAGTTTTAGGCACAACTGTTGAGTATTGTTCTTGCAACTAGGAAATAGAAATACAGACAATGGAGTATAGAAAGTTATCTTGCCCTACAGGACAAAAGAGAAGATGGGGATAAGGGAAGGGGGGGATGTTAGAGAGAGGGCAGATTGGTGATAGGGGCAATCAGAATGCTCGGCGTTTTGGGGGAGAGGGGAAAAATGGGGAGAAAATTTGGAACCCAAAATTTTGTGGAAATGAATGTTGAAAAGTTAAATTAATTAATTAATTTTTAAAAAAGAATGCTAAGAATAAATAATTTAAAAACAATCTTTGAAGTCAGAAGCTGTTTTTGCTTGTATTTGTATTTCTAGTGTTTAAACACAGTGTCTATCTTTATTCATCTATCCATCCATCCATCTATCTTTCTATCTATCAGCCTGTCTACTAAAAAAGCATTTGGAGGCTTTAAATGTTTTGAAAGAAATATGGAAAAATGTGATAGAGTGGTAGAAAAGCTGGATTTGTAGTCAGAAGACTTAAAGCTTGAGTTTTGGTTCCACTTGTTACAACTGGACAAGTTATATCATCTCGTTAAGCCTGTCTCCTCTTTTGCAAAGTGAGGCTATTAACATCTGTACTATCTACCTCAAGAGGTTTTGTGGATAAAATAAGGTAAAAAAATGTTTTCCAAACTTGAAGGACTGTATAAATGCTAGGTTTCCTTTTTCAGGACAGAACTAAGAAGATGAAAGCTGTCTCTTACTAAATTTAGTCCAATATCCATTATCATAATGAACTGAAGGAATTAAAGATGGAATAAAAAAAGATCAGTTCCAAGACTACTTCAACAATTCGTTTATTAAATAGTGAGCACCTAACTGAAGTCTGTGGTTGTAATAATAAATAAGAGAAAACAAATTTGAAAGATATTTAAAAGAAAAAACTTAACAACCTGATAAACTGAATTTAGGAGACAAGAAGACATGATGTCTCACATTAATAAAAATTAGGCCCACAGAGATTAGATGCCCTATGAGATGATTATTTTAGAACTAGAACAAATTCTAGAGGCCATTTAGGCCAACTAAGTGCTAAGACTGCTAGATGGTACAATGGATAGAGTGGTAGGCCTTTAGTCAGAGAGACCTAAGTTCAAATCAAAGACCTAAGACTCAAATACTAACTAGGTATGTGACCTGGGACAAGTCCCTTAACCTCTGACTGCCTTAATTTCCTCAACAAGAAAATGGAGAGAATAATAACACCTGCTGCCAAGCCTAGAGGCCTGTATTGGGCTACCCGAGTCTTTCTTACCTGTCCCAGGTCTTCGGTTGGCCAAACCGGATAAACGTATGAGAGAAAGGTCGTTCCAGAGTCAAACAGGGATTGAGCTTTATTTCAGGGTCCGGGTTACAAATGCAGGGAAGTCTTCCTTAGGAGGAAGAGGGGGAGATCTCCTAAGGAGGCTAAGCTTAAGGGATTGGAAGTAGAAGTACAAGCGGGGAGAGAGGGGGAGGGGAGAGAGGAAAGAAAAGAAGCGGAGCCCTACTGTCCTCTTGGCTCCACACGTGCTAAGAGAGAGCTTTCTGGCTTCCTCAATCCTACTTAATCTTCAGCCACACAGTTTGCATCTCAATACCATGCTGTTAGGTAACTAGGTGTGCTCCAATCCGGGACGACCTCGAGGGCAGGGAGACTCCACCCATCAGGTATCTCCGGGGGAGAGGCGGAAATACCCGAGCTAGCCGAGCTAGCTCGGTCTGACCTTCTCGAACCCCCGCTGTTCATGGAGGGCCTCGTAAGACTCTAAGATTTAGAAGTCCCACTTTTACCCGCCCGAGACCGTCCACACGGAATTGAGCTTCCAGTCCCAACAACCTGCTTCTCAGGATTATTTTGAGTATCAAAGGTGATATTTGTAAATCACTTAGTACCATGACTGACACCTATTAAGTGCTTCATATGTTTTCATTTTCTTGTTTTTCCCTCTCTTATTTTACAGATGTAGAAATGATTCCCAGAGATATTAAGTGACTTAGCCAACATCATCCTGCTAGTGAGTAGCAGTAGCAGGTCTGGGTGACCTTACACTCCAGGTCCAACGGTCCTTCCACTCCCTTCTCATGATGTGGAGTGAGTATGTTGGGGGAAAGAGGGCTGGTAACACTGGTTGCTTTATGAGTAAAATCTAAATCAAATGGGTAGCTACTTTAGGAAGGAAATATGGCAAGTTGGCTCCATTTGTGTTTGTAGTGATGGAGATACATTGAAAGACTGATTTCCTGTAGTAGCATTAAGACTTAGGTCTTCCTGTCTGCTTTGTGTTCCATAAAAGATGGTTGCTCAGGGTTAATGGGTAGGGAGTTTCCTAACGGCACTGGGATAAAAGAGAGGATCTTTTACAAAGTTTTGGCCTGAAGGCAAACAATGCGACTGTTTATTGTTGTTGTTTTATGTCCCCCCCTCCCTTTCCTTAGATATTAACTAAACCTAGTTGAAAGGGTTGAGACCCGGTTGGCTGATTTTTCATGTTAACTTTTCTAGGTTAAAGAAAGGCATGAGGAATTTCAGTAGTAGCTTTAGCCTCAAAGTGATCTTTTTTTTTTTTTTAAGTGGAAAGACATAAATGAATTCCCTGAACCCACATTTGGTACCTCATTCAGCCTCTCATAGATATACTTTAGAAGTTCACCATAATCTAGTGGGATTAAATTGTGTATATAAAATTTGCTGAAATTATATGGTCTTGTTGGCATATCAAAGCACTTTATTCAAGCGTTTCCAATTTAAAAAAAAAAGCACTTTTATTTTTTATGACTCTAAGTAACAGCTGCCTACTGTGTTATTTTTGGATTTATTGCAGATTAATTTTCCGTTAACTAAATCTCTCCCTTCTCTGAACTCTTAGCCCTAATTGTCTCTGTCTCCTTGGACACTTAATCTTATATGGACTTGTAACATTTCCCATATGAGTTTTTAACTCTTACATAATTGTGAAATCTTTCCTGTGCACATGTCTTGTCTGTCCAGCCTGATCATAATATCTTCAAGGATAGGTGCCACACATAATTCATCTTTGCTTTCCCCTACAATGTACCACATCAGTCAAGTAGTCACTCAACTGGAATTTATTAAGGACCTACAATATGCTAAGTACTGTGTTGGGCACTAGAGATAACAATGAAACTTTTTTAAAAAGCATAGATTGATACAGATAAATGTCTAGAAAGATAGATGAGAATGATATAGTACACACACATTGATAATAAGATAGTGCTAATCTTAGAGGGAAGGCACAGATATTAAGTATGACCATTAGGTCACTGCAGTAGGTGAGTATTTAGCTAACACTTGAAGGAAGCCATAAAAGTTAGGAGGCAAAGATGAGGAGGAAAAGTGTTTCAGGAAAGAGAAAGAGCCAGTGAAACTACTTGAAGTAGGAGTTGAGAGTTTTATGGGGGTCTTATGGGAGAAGCAGCAAGGAGTCTGTATCACTAGGTTACAGCCCAGTACATCAGGGAAGTATGTCATAAGAAGACTGGATAGATTAGAAGGAGCCAGGTGATGAAGGACTTTGTAAGTCAGAGGATTTTATATTTGATCCTGGAAGAAACAGGGTTCTACTGGAGTTTATTAAGTAGTAAAGTGTTATGGTCAGAATTGTGTTATAGGAAGATCAATTTGACAGCTGAGTGTAGGATGGAGATGGACTAGGGTGGGGAGATACAAGGTAGGGAAACCAATCAGGAGATTATGGCAATAAGCCAGATGTGAGGTGATGAGAACCTGTAACGGAGTTGTTGTGAAAACTGAATACGTATTTAATGAATTAAAAACAATCTTTCTATGTGAACAGTACTTCTACCAAATCAAAACAATATAAAAGAAATCTCAAGGGAAGAAATCCAAGACAACTATAGCCATTTGAAGAACAATTTCAAATCATTAATAATGAGAAAAATGCGGATGAAAGCAATCTTGAGGTTCCATTTCAGATGAGCAAAGCTGATGCCTCTCATCCCCCCTCCCAAGACAAATGTTGGAGCAACTACAGGAAAACAGTCATATTGATGCACTAATGGTGAGGCTGTGAATTAGTCTAACCGCTTGCAAAATGGTTTGGAATTCTGCCCCAAAAGTTTCTAAAGTATTTATTCCCTTTATCCTATTGAGTCCACTGATAGGTCTATATTCATAAAGAGAATTTAAAAAGACATAAAGGTTATATCCAAAAGTACTCATAGTAAGTCCTTTTGAAATGGTGGCAAATGACTGGAAACCAAAAGTATGTTCATCAAATAGGGAGAGATTGGACAAATTATGGAATATGACTATGAAAGAATGCTATTATATTGTAAGAAATGGTTTCAAAGAAATTGGCAAAAATTTATAAGAACTGACTCAGAGTGAAGTGAGCGAAATCAGGAGAACAATTTATGCTACAACTTCAATATTGTATAAGTAAACAATTCTGAAAGACTGAAGAATGCTGTAATGCTGTTCAACCCAATGACCAATGATGATTCCAGAGGACTGATGATGTAATGAATACTGACCCTTTCATGACAGAGAGGTAATGGACCATGATGCACAATGAGATACACCTTTTTGGAAAAGATCAGTACAGGACTTTGCTTATCTATGCATATCTATACATATATCCATATTATCTATTACAAGAGTATTTTTTGTTTCTTCTATCCATCCCACTTCACAGTGAGAGAGAAAATCAATGCTTGAAAACAAGAAAAATTTATTCTAAAAAGAAAATTTATGACAAAGTACTTCTTCTCACTTTTTGCAAAACTGAAAGATGGGCACCTAGAACTGTGGAACCTCACATATAATGTCAGACTTTTTCAATATATTGGTTAATTCTGTTGAACTATTCTCCACCCTCTCTTGTATTGTTTATTATATTATCATTCTTATTATGACTGTGCATGTAATTGAAAAAAATAACAACATAATTTTAGAAAGAAAATCAGACAGTAGGACTAAGAGATATCATCTGGTCTTTATATTTCCCTTTGGTTTGTTCAACATCAAATACATGTTTCTCAACCTCCAATTTACCCAGTTGTATGTCTTGGTCACTTCTGGACCAGCAGCAGCATATTTCCACCAAATGTTTAAGAGAAAGGACTCAGAGGTCATCAGTCCTTCACTTCCCAAATGAGAAAACTTATCCCTTTTTACAGTAAGTGTTTAGCTCAAGATGACATGAACTGGAAGTGGTAGAACTGGATTCATACTGAGGTCCTATGACTCTAAGTTGTATCCTTCCCACTATACCATGATGCCTCTACCAATAGCCTAATTACCTCTAAGATCACACTTTAAACCAAATCATATTTTAAATCAGAGTTCAGATCTTTACTTAAACATTGTGTTATCTGTGTAACCATGGGTCAAGTAACTTAATCAGCTCCCTCATCTTGTGGGTCCATAAAGTGAGAAAGTTGAATTAGATGACCTATAAAGTTCCTTTAGCTTTAAATTATGAATTTATGAAATCAACCAATATGATGAGCATATACCATGTACAATTTTTAGGACAATGCAAAAGGCAACAGAGTTGAACCATAAGTGTGTCTGCAGTGCTAAGGAATGTTTCAGATTCAAAGGGATTGTACTTTAACATTTTTTTTTAATATGAGAGTCAACAACAAACCCAACCGATGCTTGATCTCTAAGCCAAGAATCATAATTCCACTATCAAAGTGAAAAGGAGGAGAAAGATCGTGCAAGGAAAAATTTTCAGTGCTGCATGGTTCATAGGAAATGACAAATATGAGAAATGTCGAAAACTCAGGGAAGTTGTCAATCAATGAGAAATTTCCATAATTATCCTTCCTCACAACACTCATCCCCTTTATACCTACTTTACATGATGTAGAGCAAAGTAAGGACATTCAAGAGAATAATATACACAATACCCACGTTAATGTAATGGAACTAACACTATGGCATACAAACTCAAACTAATTGCAATGAATAACCTTGGTCACAAAGACCTAATGAGAAAATATACTTCCACCCTTTATAAAGAGGCATAAGATTATGAAAGTGGAATACTGTATATGCTGTCAGATACAATCATTTTGTAAGTCAATTGCTTGATTTTTTTTCATTGGGAAGGAGTAAATGTTAGGAAATTGATGTGTTGTAAAAAGCTAAAGACATGAATGAAACTTTTTTGGAAGGAAAGCTTCATTGTTTTGGGTTCATAGATATCTTCCACTTTGTATTTATGCTTGCTGTTAGAGCTCTCCCTATCTCAATCAAATTCATGAAGAATAACTGGAATATATCTTATATGTGTCCCTTGAGAATATCTGGACTATCCTTGGGCATATCAGTAAGCCACCTGGAGCTCTTAGTGTGTAGACACCAATAGAAAACTGATTAGTAGTGATATAATGTCCCATACTTTGCACCCTACCTGAACTAGCATTTCTGATGCCTTCACTTTTACTGTCAGTAACAACAGTCCCAAATGCCCCTTAACTGGTAGAATTTATTAAGGTATTTAATCAAAGATTATCTGTTCTTTCACATCATATTTGTCATAAGTGCCAAAGGAATTTGGGGAACTGTGTGACTATCATAATGAAAAAAACTTTTCAGATTTAAAATGTTATATCAATAAGGGAATATTTAACATTTGAAAAAATACATGTTCATCCATCCTATTTTAGACTAATAGTATGGTGGAGCAATGAAAGTAGGAGGCAAGATTTTTGAAAGGTGGGGTGAGGAAGAAATAATAACATTGTAGGGTGTAATGGAAATGTTCTGACCAAATAGAACTGAACAAATGAATTCTGAAAACTGTTTGCTAGACAATAGTGTATGTCATTTGCAGGGAAACCTTGATGTTTTTATTTTCTTACATATTTGATATTCCTTAGAACATGTTCTATTTTTATATTGGGATGAGAAACATATCTATTCTTCTAGGTTTCCATTTAAAAGATGCCACAAGTCTTTTATATTTAACTTCCTATAGTTTCTTCATTTCTATATTCCTTTGTGTTTATATTGCTATTAATACATCACTTGAAAAACAGATTAAAAGCTCCAATAATTACTATCTTACTGTATGTCATTCTTGGAATTCAGATAACTGCTTTTGACTTCAGATGCTGCGACATTTAGTACATAACATGTTTCATCGTGACATTGTTTCATTATCTATGTTTCCTGCAAAAATAATATAGCTTCCTCATTTATCTATAATGACATCATGAATGTTTTTTGTTTTTTTTTTCTAAAACTATGATTACAGCTTCTGCTTTGGAGGTAATCACATGGTAAATAGTAAATTTTATTTTGACCTCTCGTTTTCATTCTGAATGGGCTTCCATTTTTAGATGTGTTTCTTATATGAAAGAAATTGTTGGGTTTTTAAAATCTATTCTGCAACCCAAAATAAAATAAGCTATAGAGCTGAACCTAATCATGAGCCCAATGAACGAGATTGACCCTCAACCACATATAGGCATTTAAGGCAAACAACGATAATAACCACAGCAAAAGAGATCAGTATGATATCGGATTGTAAATAACCCAAAGAAAAAGAGGAAGTAATGAAGTCAATGAGAGAAAGAGAGAGAGAGAGAGAGAGAGAGAGAGAGAGAGAGAGAGAGAGAGAGAGAGAGAGAGAGAGAGAGAGATCATTAGGTCTTGGGGTGTTGCCCTGATAGGGAAATGAAATCATGCCACCAAAGTACATGGAGGTGGGTAGAGTGAAGGTTTTCTAGAATAAGGAAACAGTCTTATTTACAGGCTTCAACTTCTCTTACAAAGTATTCTACTTCTCAGGATTTCATTGGGTCCCAGAGGAGGCAATGATGAGTCCCTAAGGGCAACCAACACTAAGGAACATGGTGAGGGGGAATACAACCAGAAATAAAAAAAACCTTATCCTGGAAATGGTGAGTAATCATGGTAAGAGAGCAGTTAGGGACCAGAGCTCATAGCTCAGGAGACAAAGTGACTCCCATTCCAAGACAATGTTTCTTACTAACACTGTCAAGGGAGGAAAAAAAAAAACATATATATGTATATATATATATATATATATATATATATATATATATATACGCACACACACATACATACATACATATATGTATGTATGTATGTGTATGTATATGGACGTGTGTATTCCTTATTGTCCATGTCAGCCCTCCAAGTACTTGAAGACAGCTATCATGTTCCCCCTGAGCCTTCTCTAGAATGAAAATTCCTAGTCTTTTCAACTGAACCCTGCATGGCAAAAATTTAAAGCCTTTCTTCATACTAATTATCCTCTATGGACACTTTTTAGTTGGTTAACGTCCTTCTTAAATGATGGCACCCAGAACTGAAAATATTACTCAAGGCATGGTCTAGTAAAAGCAGAGAACAGAGGGTCTCTCTCCTCCTTATTCCTGGAAGCCGTGTCAACACCCTATTGACTCATGAGTTCATTAAAATATGGCTTGGGTTGGGAAAGTGGTTACATGAATGGGTAAATGAAAGCTAATGCTAGCCTTACTTAATCTTTATGTTTTGCCATATTTTTATTAACCCCTATATTTTTTATAACTATGCCTGAACAATTAGGAAAGATGTTGGAAAAAGGACCAGTGGAAGAAATTTCCCTGAGTCAGAGGGCGGTCTAAGAGAACTAAAGCTACCAACTCTTAGACTAGTGAGAAGAGTGATGCCTCACAGAAAGCAGTGGAACCTGAGTGAATGGCAACCTATTCTTAGAGAGCCAGAGAGAGACCTAGAAACCTTGGTGGCTATCCTAGCATTCTCTCTTCTACTGGGGGGTCAGCCTATCAATAAATGTTCATTAAGTGCCTGCTATGTTTCAGGTTCTCAATTGACAAAACATACTCTGGTCCTAACTGTTTACTGGAACCAGACTTAGACCAAGAACTGCTTCACCTTCTCCCTTCCCCATGGCATCATATGTTAAAAAAGATAATTCTGACAATAATAGGAATACTGTTTTTGAAAGGACAGAATAGAAGCAGGAAAATAAGTTAGAAAACCATTGCCAAAATCCAGGCAGGTGGCAACGAGGCCCAAAGATATTGTGACTTGCCCCAAGGCCACATGTTTAGCAAGTACTAGAGCCCAGACTTGAGCATGAGTTTCCTGCCATCAGGCCTCATATTCTCTGCTCTACACCTCACTGTAAGTAAGATGCCCAATGTCTGCTGACAATTTGTGAAGCTTTTTTTTTTTTTTTGCTTTAAATACCAGGATAGTTTAACTCTGAGGTCCAATTGTTTGAAAGATTTGATGCTCCTGTGATCCTTCATCATTGTAGCACTCAATAAACTTGTCAATTAGATTTGAAAAGACATATTCTTTATTACAAGGTTTTTTTTGCATGTGTTTCCTTTTTAGACAGTGCTTGGAGGGATCTACGGTAGATGGTTGAAGCAATTATTTATATATGATTTAAAATTATGATGATTTATAAGCAGACTGGGATTGTGTGATATATAGCATCAGGTCGGGTGTACATCTTTGGGAAAAGAAATAGATTGTGATCTCACTTCAAAGGCTGTAGTGTGACTCTTTGTACTGTAGTCAATGATGTGCAGTGTGTGCTTTGTTGTGCTGTATGTGTGTGTATGTGTGTGTGTATAGGAAAATATAAGAGGGGATGAGGAACAGTCAAAATGATTCACAGATTACTCCTCTTGTTTTACAGAAGAAATTGAGGTAAAAAGAGGAACTATGATTTGTACCCGGTGAAATAGCTAACTAAACTAGGGGCACATTAAATTTATCTGTGCTGTCCTAAGACTCTCCACCTTATTACCATTTCCTAATCTTTCTTTTCCTCAGTGTTAATTCCACAATGCTACAGAAAGAAGTGCTGTGTTATATTTGTCATTGCAAATTTATTCTTAGATGTATTCTTCAGTCTTAATCTTGATGACTCTCTGAGTTTTGGGCCTTCTTGAGTGCTCTCCAGCTAAACATCAACTACTGAAAGGGCCTCATTGAAGTCATTTTCTCCCTGAAATGGATGGGTCATAGATACATGCCATGAATCTTGAGGGCAGCAGCCTTCTTGTTGGTGAGGTAGAGCTGTAAAATCTAATTTACTGCCACATCAAAGGAGGGACTTTCCAAGCTTTTCAGTGGGGTGGGAGGAGAGGGAGAAAGTAAGTACACACACATTCTTGTTTTCATCTAAGTTTTATTGTTATCTCTCCCCCGCCCCACACATACTTCAAATCATCCTTGGTGCTCATATAAATCTTCTCTGATTGATTTTTGGCCCATGGCATCCAGTACAGCTTTGACAGCAAGGTTGTCTTTCTTCTTATCAAAAGGAAAGGGAGTGAGTTAGCACTACTTCCTTTGTCAGTGGCCAATAAGAATTTACATGTGTGTCTAAATAGTAATTGTTTCTCTTTTACCCAGGAACCCTGAGGGTTTTCCCCTCCTAGTTTGATCTTTTTTATTTTTTATTAAAGGAGTCATCTCTTGAGTAACTTAAAGAAACCTATTCATTGAATGGGTGTATCTCACTCAAAGTAAGATTGTGATAAGACCTTGGCCTGAAAGGGCCAGGGTCTCCCATTGCATCCTGGGCCATCTCCAGTTTTCCTGATGAATATCAGGCCACTGGACCCAGATGGCTCAGGAGAAGAAAGTGAGGTGGGTGACCTCACACAGCCCTCTCTCACTCAAATCAAAGTCAACTGCAAGTCATGTCATCATCTCGATGTCATGGGCCTCTTCAAGAGTGAAGGACAAACACAACCTGTATAGCTATGTGAAAGAATCTTCTTTTGTCCTTCATTGTCCTTTTAGAAAGATAAGGTATAAAGTATTTATTGTGCTAAGTTGGAAGGTATATGACTAGAGAGGGCTGCCTCTTTTTTTTCATTGCCTTAGGGTATTTTTGGGGGGTAAGTGCTTCCCTCCAAACATCATGATGTCTGTCTTCAGCTTTTAGAATCATTTCTGCAGTGTTGTTTGAAGTTGCATTTCATGTTGAATTCAGAAGCTTTCAAAGTGATTAACACAACTCTGCTTCCCACTGATTATATAAATCTCTTCAGAGCCCAAAGCAGAATGAAGTGTATCTGTAACAAATCTTTTAACAGAGCTCAGGGAAACCTGTCTAAACCTGATGTATTAAAGCCCTAACCCCAGTCACCAGAATCATGTGAGGGAAGAATGTGCAGGGTCAGATAGAGGTTTTGTGTCTCTGAAATCTCCCAGTGGTATAACTCAGCTTTAGGGCTGCATGGACATGTGAGCTTAGTATGGCTGAGCACTTGAAGAAATTGTTGCTAATAATACTGCTTCCTCCAACTCAGGGAAAATCAAAATATCTATCAATTGGTGTTGAGTAGATTGTAAATGGTTTACCTTAAAGTGAGTTTGGGAGCAGCCTTGCTATATGACAGCAGAAGTATTGAGTGAGATATTAAAAGAAATAAACCTTTTTCTTTGCCCTCATCTGACTTGCAACTAAGAGGTTATGTAGGGATGAGAGGAGAGAAAAGGAGAAGCATGTAATTTGTATGTAGAATTACAAGCTACAACACTATTCGAAAAGGTGAAGGATATGTCCCCATCAATGGGAACTCTTGCTTAAGGTAGCTCCCACCACCATAACTTAGTAGATAAGTCCTAGAGAGTTGCCTGAAGTACTGAGACATTAGGTGTCTTGCCAAGGGTAGCAGTTAATAAGTTTCAGAACCAATCTTCATGTCCTTCATTCCCTCCAAAATTCTTGGCTGCTTTCCTGCACTAAGAGATTTAAATGTCAGATCAAGGCAAGAGAAGAGAAGTGGTAGCAGTTGATAAATTTTTAAATAAAATGTATAAGCCACTTGTTCTCAACCTATAGGATGTAGATCCTCTTGGAGTCATGGAATTATTGTTAGGTATTTGAAAATGCACATGCACACCTGTAATAACTTGTTTTTACCATTATCTAACTACAAGTTGTACTGGACTTTCAGGACACCCTGTATATACATTTACTCAGTCAAATAAGAAAACATTACTTCTATAGACTGAACAAATATGTTGTACACATATATGTTTAAGCAAAAGGAGTTACTACTGGCCACTTGCCAGATATGGCTCCAAAATAAGGACCAGGAACTGCAAGCCACGCTTAACCCAGGGATTACGCATTCCATCCTACACCAAAAGGCTCTTGGAGGAATGGGTTCTGAAAAAGTTGGCTACTTCTTTATCCTAGTTCTGCCCCAGTTTAGATGATAGTCTTCATTTAGTTAGTCTAGGGGATATGGTCTATTTGAGTATATCAAGTTAGTGTCTTGAATCCATTGCTACTCTTTGGGAAATACCATTCCATTCCCTCCCTTCTTCCTTCCTTCTATGTATTTCAATGCATCTCAAGTCCATGAGAAAGACATAATGACAGAAACCAAACAAGCATGAGTTAATTCTGTAGTTCCTTACCCATAACAAAAGATGCAAAACAAAAAAAATCAAGAATGTTAAAGCAATTTCTACACAGTTATTCTAGTGCCCAGGAAATTTTCTCTGACTAATCACTGTATGAGGGATGATGAGCAGTAAATACATCAATTAAGACCAAAATTATGACAAAAACTAGATGGTACCAATCCGATGTGATGCTTCTGAGGTCAGAAGACTATCTTGAAACAAAACCACAGCTATCTCTGAAGCCATGAGAGAGATGGAACAGGTAATGAAATGAAGTATTTTTTAAAATTGTTTACTATCACCACTGTTAGATCATATTATTGGGATGGCAGCAATTCTGTAATGGAGTTCATTATTATTGTTATGTAAGGATGCTAAGAAGTTGATGGTGATTTTAAGAGTCTAAGATGGAAGTGGTTTTCTTAACAGTGTCTGTTAATCAGGCATTAAGTGATTGTAGATATCAGCTAGCATAATGCCAGTGGTAAGATCACCAGAATTCATGAGGATTGTTATGAAATTCTTGAATTAATTCCAATGTGTCCCACAAGTAACCATGCTCAGTAGTTAGCCTCAGGGCTATATATACTTCTGATCAGAAATGGAGTAGTCCACCTATAGACGGTTGGGTCTGAGTCCATGCATCCTACCCCGGATGTCCATTTATTGAGATGATGGGGCTGAGTGATTACAAAATTCGCAGGGCTGCAACATTGGTATCCTGAGTGACTTGAAGGATAAAGGAGAGTATACTTTGTTTTCCAAGAAAATGCGTTTACTTGCTGATTGTAGGGACAGGTATGGCAGTGTGGATTTGATTACTGTCTTCAAAGCTATAGGTGAAAGGGCCTGGGAGAAAAGGGAGGAATTGTGTGTAGTACAAAAGCCCTACCATAGGAGATAGGAGTGGGGGTCTGAATCAGGATAGTGTTTTTTTAAAGGTTTGTTGACTAGTTTTGTTTTTACATTGCAAATGTTTCCAGATTACCCTACCCTACGGAGAGTTCTCTTATAACAAAATAATTAAGAAAAACTAACTATATACAGTTACCTCATCTGCAAATGTGTACAATGTTCCACACCTGTAGTCCCACTTAAGCTTCCTATTTTAGAATTATTTTTAATTAACAGAAATCTTTTCTCTCCCTACTATGACACTGGAGGGTGGCAGGACAGGGGAACGGGAAAGGACAAAGAAACTCCTTGTAATTTATGTACAATCAAACAAAACAAATTCCTTCATTGGCTATATACAAAAAATATTGTAACTCATTCTGCACCCCAAAATTCATCACCTCTGTCAAAAGGTGAATAGAAAGTTTCATCTTCTGTTCTCTGGAAACAGGCAGTCATTTCACTGATCACAGTTCTAACTGTTTTTATAGTGGTTTATCTTTATGTTACTGTTAGTATTCTATAAGTTATTCTCTTGTTTCTGTTTATTTCATTTTTCATCAGTTAGCTTATAAAAGTCTTCACAATTGTTTGTTTTTCTGATATTGATGTTAAAGTAGTACTTCATACTTGACTCTCCGTGTCTCTTTGTAGTCATCTATTTCCTCATTTCTTACAGTACAGCAATCAATCAATTAGCATTTATAAAATGCCTACTATGTGCCAGGCTCTGGGCTAAGCACTGGATCTAAGATATCCCATTATATTCACATACCACAGTGTATTTGGTTATTCTTCAATTGATGGGCATCTCTTTAGTTGCTAGGTGCTATTGTTATTAAAACATCACAAAAAGAATTTTATTAAAGGTTTTTGTTTATATGAAACATTCTTTTTCTATTTCTTTGATCACTTTTGGGTGCAGATTTAGCAGTAGCAGGGCCAGGCCAAATGCACTGTTTAGTGACATTTTCTTGTATAATTCCAAATTGCTTTCCAGATTGTCTGCAGCCATTCATAGGTTCACTAACAGTATATCAATGTGCCTATTTCCCCACAGTCCTTCCAACATTTATAAGTTTTCCTTTTTTGCCATCTTTGCAAATCTAAAGCGTATGAGATGGAATCTCAAAAAGTTTAAATTTGAGTTTCTCTATTTAGTAGTGATTTGGAGCACTTTTTGTATGGTTATAAATAGCATGGGTTTCTTCACTTAACAACCTCATCGTATCCTTAGACCATTTTTCAATTGGGTAATTTTTTTTTATTCTTATAAATCTGACTATATTCTTTACTTATCTTGGAAATTAGACCTTTATATGAGAAACTTACTGCAAAGATTTTTCTCTTAGTTAATTGTTTCCTTTTTAATCTCAACTTCATTAGATTTTTGTGTGCAAGAACTTTCTAACCATTAGGAACTCTCCCAATGGAAGACCTGAAGGCATATTCAAGAATGTCAGACTGAAGGAACACAGGATTATGGGTGAAAATGACAGAGAACAGCAGTAGTGTGAGGGCAGGAGGAGAAAGACCCTAGAGTGATACTGAATCAGCTAGAAAAGAATAAATGCTCTCCTTTTCTGTTGCTAGTTTTACTCTCTGTTTGACGTGTTCTGGATTCTTATGGTTGTGTGTTTATCCTTCATTTTTGAAGAGGACCGTGGCATCAGAGAAATGATGACACGACTTACACTTGACTATATATAGTACAACTGGACCACTATTGACTATTGGACTTCCTTCAAGTTATAATGCTAGGGTTCAAACCCAGCCTTAACACAAATACATTGTTGGTGGAGTTATGAACTGATCCAATCATTCTGAAGAGTAATTTGGAACTATGCCCAAAGGGCAATCAAACTGTGCATACCTTTTGATCCAGCAATATCACTACTAGGTCTGTATCCCAAAGAGATTATAAAAAAAGGGGGAAAGGACCTACATATACAAAAATATTTATAGCAGCCCTATTCATAGTGGCAACATATTGGAAACTGAGGTGATGGGATGTCCATCAATTGGGGAATGGCTGAACAAGCTGTGGCATATGAATTAATGAATGAAATACTATTGTGCAATAAGAAACAATGAACAGGCATATTTCAGAAAAATCCTGGAAATACTTACATGAACTGATGCAAAGTGAAATGAGCAGAACCAGGAAAACCATATATATATAGCATCAGCAGCATTGTGTGATGATCAGGTATGAATGACTCTGCAACACCATAATCTAAGACAAGTAGAAAAGACTCACAAAGGAAAATATTATCCATATCCAAATAAAGAACTGATGAAATCTGAATGCAGATCAATGCATGTTTTTTTTCACTTCATTCTTTCTCATTTTTTTCCTTTTGATCTGTTTCTTCTTTCACAACTGTGACCAATATGGAAATATTTTTACATGATAGCATATGTAAATAATATCAAACTGCCTGTCATTTTTAGAAGAGGGGGAAGGAGAAGGGAGAAAAAAAATTGTAACTCTAAACCTTGTAAAAATGAATCCTGAAACTTTCTTGACATGTAACTGGAGGGAAAATAAAATGCTATGAATTAAAATAATCTTGGCAGCAATAACTAAGAGAGAGAGAGAGAGAGAGAGAGAGAGAGAGAGAGAGAGAGAGAGAGAGAGAGAGAGAGAGAGAGAGATCCCCTGTGTGACTCTCACACAACAGCCTATTTCCTCTTCCTTTATAGAGATGGACAGTGGAGGCATCCTTGGACTCCTGAGGGACAACCTTCTCTTGCATATAACTTGGAAGATTTCAGTTAACTTTGGTATGAGCAGTGGACCCCTTGGGTTGAACATCTCTTCTGGGATGGAATCAGGACCAGGTGCTTTGCCACATGATGTCAAAGCCTAATGCCTCTTCTTCAGTTGGAAGTTCATGTAGAGAGGAACTGACTTCAGCTTAAGGTATACTGTCAATGGCTTTGGCACTGGTTGAAATGGTCTGCTGAGAACATTGTGGAAGTGTTAAGTCTGTCTCTTAAGAATGATGTCCTTATCACTGATTAGTGTGGCACTATCAATGCTGACTAGTTGAGATGCATTAGAGGTCTTTGACCCATAAATGGTCTTCAGGGCATGAGAGAAGTACTTTGGATTGTTATTATTGGCACTTAAGGAATAGATAGAAAGCTGTTGAAGTCATCAATATTATCAGGCAATGAGGGTCTGAATTAGCATGGTGTCAGAAGAAATGGAAAATAGGAGAATCCAACAGACCATCTGAAGAAGAAATAGTAAGCCCTCATGACAGATGGAAGACAGGAAGTAAAAGATTCAAAAATACTTCCAAGAGTCTGAACCTGGGAGATTAAAAGATCAGTGGTACCACTGAAAGAATTGGAGAATTTAGGAAAGGAGATTCCTTAAAAGAGGAAAAATTATCTTTCACATATGTAAGAAGAATGGGGAAGTTTCTGAAGGCTAAAATGAAGCATAAGGTCACTGGCAGATATACATAATTCAGCTCTGTCTTAATGGGTGTGAATAATGAAACTCCTGAAGTGGTCACACTATTCAAATTTGTGCTTCATTTCTATCAGGCAGAAACAAATTGCTATATTTTACATAATTATAACTTCAAATAGTGTGAACTTGAATACATGCAACCAATGATTTGAATACATGGAACCATTTGGCTGGGAGGGGATTCATTATTCACATTAATTTGGACTTAGATGTAAAGGCAGATGAAAGATATGAAAGATAGAGGTCAATGATACTATCTGGGTCAACAAGATCTTTGTTCTTGCCCAACTTCATTTGTTTACCAATTAGAGAGAAACCTGGGATTGAGAAGAACATCTTTAGCCCAACTTCTATAGAGCTTCAAGGGATTTAAGGAAGGGGAGAGGTGCCCCTGAAATGTACTTTGAGGGATATATTTTCATGTGTATCGATAACAAGGCTTAAGAGGAATTTCCTAACACCCATTAAGATAGTCTAGAAAATAAGGACTTCAAATCATTACCAGGAGAAAATCATTTACAAAAAAAAAAAAACCAACTTATTTTTAGTTTGGCACATTCTATTGACTTTTTGTTTATTTTGTCTTACTGGGCATAATGGGTCATAACTCTGAGCTATATACTATAATAACTGAAGCTCTCTCTATCAAGAAGTAGATTTCTATCCATTGCACCTAGATACATGGCAGCAGAGACAATAGCCCCATTAGTGAGTGGATATATAATGCTTAAGAGAGAAACAGAGAGTATCATGATGATAGCACTAGAAGACATTGGCAGCTTCACAGTGTTGAAAGTATGTGTTAGTTACCTCAGCTGTGTGTATTCCCTGGTCATGTGGCCCTGTTTATGTAGTATCCCCTCAATGTATGTGTCCTGGCCTCTTAGACTTCTAGCATATGACCTTTGATGCATGTTCCCTGGTCCCGTTTTCTTTCCCTATATGCCATGCTTCATTAATGATGTGGTCACTTGTGGGAGATGTCATGAAGGTGAATCTTTTTTTTTTTACTTGCTATTCTATTTGACTATGTATTTTTTGCTTTGAATGAATGTGTCTTCTGGTTGACTGGTAAAAGTATACACTTTGAGCCTGATGATCAATGGTTTTGGGAAGATGGAGACAAACGGAGTGCCTAAAACCTGGGGCATCTTCTCTGGGTTCCCCAATGAGGCAGGGGGATGTGCTCAAGTGCTAGATGTATGGTGAAACTAGATATGTTGGAAGTGGTGAAGGAGACATTCTTTTTGGCTTGTAGGAAGATTTGGTATACCACCACCAAATGTGTTTTTCTCTTAGTCAAATGTCTGTACCTATCCTGTCCTTCGCAGTAAGCAAGTCACTGAACACTGAGTTTTGATGTGGTTGTGCTCATAACAAACAGCAGAAAAATCTAATTCTTTCCTAATGGCTAATTATTTGTTTACTTGTTTGTGTATTCATTTTCTCATTCATTCATTCAATAAGCATTTACTGAGGATCTACTGCATACTACTCCTAATGTTGGAGCTAAGGGAGATACTTTAGTACTTTTACCCCTCAATATTTTCCCTAGGGTAACTTCATGAGTTTTGCTAGGCTAGACTTGAAACCTGTTCAGCGTGGTTAATCCTACTAGACTTTACACTCTACTGACATAGCCTTTGAGAACTTTGAAAACTCACCTCTTTGACAAAAGAGGAATCAGAATGGGACTTGGGCAGAAGCTGAGGAATATGAGAAGATAACCTGACCCCTTCCTATCTTTCCATTCTTCTTATACCTTACACTCCTCCCCACCCCCACACATCATAGAATCCAGTAACTCTGCCTTCATTGTTTTTCCTTGAATGTGACACTATCAGCTCTGAATATTTTCAGCAGCTGCCTCCCATGCCTGGAATGCTCTCTCTCCTATTCTCCACTTCCTGGCATCCTTTACTTCCTTCAAGTCCCAGCCAAAGTTCCATCTTCTAGCCTTTCTTAATTCTCCTTAATCTTAGTGCTTTTCCTCTATTGATAATCTCCAATTTATCTTGCATATATGTTTTTTCTACAAAACTGTTTGCATATTGTTACCCTTATTAGACTCTGAGCTCCCCAAGAACAGGGACTTTTTTTTACTTGTTTGCTTTTGGGTTTTTTTTTTTTTGCCTTCCTTGATACACCCAGTGCTTAGCACAGTGCCTAGCCCATAACAAGTACTTAATGAATACTTGTTTACTTGGCTCAACCTGGTCACTGACCAAAGAATGTATTAAGGGACAGTGGGACGTGTACACAGATAAATGGATTGCAAATTAGAGTTTGATAAATGACTAAAAGGATAAAGTGCTATGAGATCGTTTGACAGAGAAATCACTTCAGAGATACAATGAAGTCCCACACCAACAACCTGGAAATCAATAGCAACAGTCTTAAAAAGCTAATCTGGGGCACTAATACTGCCTCAAGAGGCTAATAAACCAAAATCTCTTATTCAGTCAATTGCAGAAAGCCTGGAGCCTACAAAGTTGCTGTTGGAAGATGTCAAATGCTCCTGGAAGTTCATTTAGCCCTCAAGGGCTTTTGAGTTTCATCCCAGCTGGCCTGAGGTGGGATGATTTGTTGCTTGAATTAAATAAGGGTCACAAAGGAATAATGAAGCTTTTGGTAAAATTCAAAGTAAATTTGTTAGGTGCCTACTATATTCTAGGCATAGTTTTCACCTTTGAAATGGCAGCCTCACGTTCAGGGAGATGCCACTCTGGTTACCTAAAGAGCATCTCTGCATCCTTTGTGACTGCCATAGTGCTCTCACTGCTGGAGGGAAGGGTAGTGAACAAACTCAAAAAGCCTCACTCACCATTAAATGCTTAAGATTTCAAGAAAATGACCAGTCTTTGAAGTTTGAATTAGCGTCTTCCTGGCTAGCACCTAGTTGAAATCCTGCCTGCTTTCTGGTTGAGAGAACACAGCATCACTGATTCCAGAAACCTTTCAAATCTTGACGTGAGAGAGAGGGACAATCCATGCTTTTCTCATGGATTTCCAAAAAGAACTTTTAAAAGCACATGCTTAGTGTTGCTGTTTGAACGTGGACCAGATAAAAGCTTTAATAAAGGGAGTTCAGCTTTGGAAAGTTAGCTTAGCCATACAACACATGGTTCCCCATTGAGATCAGGATGGATGTCAAGTGCAGTCAGTATACAAGAGCCAGACTGTATGAGCAAATCCGTCTACATCGATCCCTTGGCAGCATTCCATTATTGTTATGATGGGCAGAATGCCATGAGTGTAATCACTCCAAGGAGTGTTGGGTCAGAGCTATGTTCCAAAGCTCATCAAACTCCTTCCATTTCTAATCATTTTAGCATGGTCTCTTTCATCTGTAAGCCTGGCCTCCTTGGTAAACTGTCAGGCTTACCTGCCAAAGGCAAACAGCATGAAAAAAAAACAAAACAGATCCCCAACTCTGGGTGAAACACACCTTCCTCTCAGGGTTGGTTCACATTTCCTCCCTGGGCACAGAGCCATAGTCCTAAAATCTCTTTTCATCTTGAAAGGAGGCCATGCTGACTGATGGTTAGCGGCAATCTTCTGGATCTCTGTCAACACATACCAACTAGTTAATAGACCAAAATCAATTTAATTTTAATTTTTCTTTTACTTTTGACTTCCGTGATGACACTTGGTTTTGATTGAAATTTTTACTTTCAAACCATTTTTTTAAATTTTTTGTAAACTCAGCCAGAATACCCCTGTTCTGACCTCAGATTTTTCCAGTGATTCCCCACATTTCTACAAATGCATCGCTGGCCTCCCAGGCCTATTTTCACACATCTGTCAAATGGAAGCATGGAGGCCTCCTCAGTTCCCACCTTCTGGGAGTGATACAACTAAGAATGAGATCATGTCTCTAAAGCAACCGTATTGTGAAACAGACAAGGAGTGGTATAGAAACACAACTCCCATCCATCCTGCCTGTGTATTTCCATTGCACCATCTAGATCATGCAATGGAGAGAGTGTTAAACCTGGAATAAAGAAGACCCAAGCTGAAATCTTGGCACGCATTAGCTATGTGACTCTGGGCAAGCCATTTAAGCATTCTGTCAACCTTAGTTTCCCCATTTGTAAAATCAGAGTAATAATAGCACTTCCTTCCCTGACTTGGGGCAGCTAAGTGGCATAGTGGATAGGGTATTGGTCCTGGAATCAGGAAGACTCATCTTCCGGAGTTCAAATCTGACCTCAGACACTTATTAGCTATAGGACCCTGGGCAAGTCACGAAATTCTGCTGGCCTCAGTTTCCTCTTCTATAAAATGATCTGGAGAAGGAAATGGTAAACCACTTCAGTATCCACCAAGAAAACCCCAAATAAGGTCACAAAGCATTAGGCATGATGGAAACAGCTGAATACTAATGCCTCCCTGGATCACTGTGAGGGTAAGACGTGGCATTTCTAAAGCACTTTGCCAACCTTAAAGCAGTATATAATGCCAGCTATTATTATTATTGATACATCCTCAACTTTGGCTACTTTCTTTCCGTATTTTTTTGTCCATGGCTTTCTACTCCTGGTAAAGAAGACTGCTACCATGTTAAATCTTCACAAATACACATATGGTGCTTCACACCTGACATCAGATAGTTTCAAGAACACACTTCATCTCTCTGCCAAGAAGACTGGTTGAAGAACAGATGATGTGATCCATATACTTTCACAGATGACCAGTTTGGTTCCCACAATTGATTTTCCTCTTCACACTAATAGAAGTTCTGTGAAATTACCAATTTCAGAGGAAAAGAACTAGAACCAACGGGGACCAGAAAGGCTTCCTACAGTAGGTGGGATTCTAGCTGAGGCTTAAAAAAAAAAACAAAACAGGTTATGTGAATAATAAATAGCAAAACTCAGATCTGATGCCATCATCATCTGCATATTATTAGCAGCACTACATAGAAAGCAGCTAGGGCAACGATGGAATGGAAAAGTATTTCATTTGAAAATAGGAAGACCAAATTAAAATGGTGCCTCAGCCATTAGACAGCTATGTGATCCTGTTCAAGTCATTAGTTTCCTCCTCTACAAAATGCACCTACCCCCGAGGGTTGTGATGAAAATTAAATAAGTTAACATATGCAAAAGCACTTTTCAAACCATACAACACTATTTAAATGTTAGTTATAGTAATAATCCTTAGCAATATTATTATCATCACTGCAGAGTTAGAAGCTATCTCAAAGGTCATCTAGACCAATGTTATCAAATGCAAATAAAAGCAGGTCCACTAAACCATAGTAAGGATCACTGTGGGTCGCATATTGACTTACAAAATCACACATTAGCATTATCTATGTTCTATTGTATTTTTATTTATTTTATTAAACATTTCCCAAGTTCCAACCTATATTTAGTGACTGTGGCTACATGTCTAACACTTCTTACCTTGTTCAAGGTAATATTTAGTTATGCTAATTAGTCAAAATTCATAGACTCAGGACATAAATGAAATTGGAAAGAAATAAAAAGAAATGAGCATATGGTCAAATGTGCACTTTTTCTAAAACAATAATTACAACCAAAACAATTAGCAATGTAGTTCCTCAGGATTGCCATTAGCGAGAGAATAATCTAGAAAAGGCAATACAGCATTTATAGATTGAGAATCAGGGATTTATAAGCCTATTTACAAAGACTTAATTGAGTCAATTCAGGCATAAAGAAATCTCTAATTTAATAAGAAAAAAAGTTAAGTGTCTTTTTTATTATTTAGGGCAGCATAGTACATAGACTGAATAAAACATTGGACTTGGAGGTGAGAAAAATCTGACTTCAAGGTTGCCCCACCATATCCTAGCTCTGCAACTATGGGCAAGTCACTAAATCTCACTGAGCCTCAGGTTTTCTGACCTGCAGATGGAGATGATAACACTTGTCCAAACTACCTCACAGGGTTATTTTGAGACTCAGATGAGATGATGCATGAAATAGCACTTGGTAAATGTAAGGTGCTATGAAAATGTAAGCTATTATTATTTCCTATTTAATATGTCCTCCAAACTCACCAACTGTAGGTACTTATATGTATGTATATATATTGATCTTCACATATGCAAATACAATAATTGATATAGAATTCTTTCCTTTAGTTGATCCTTAAGTGGCATGAATTTTCAGCCTTTCACTGTCCTTGTCTCCTTTTTCTGTCTGCTCCCTTGCTTATCCATTTCTCTAAAACAAGATGCCCAACAACGAATGCAATGCTACAAGTATAATCTGACCATGGCAAAATACTGTGGAACTTGGACATCCTTATTCTTGGATGCTCTGCTTCTCTTAAAGCAACTCAAGATTGCTTTCTTTGGAACATTAAGGGAGTAGGGGATGCTGGCTTAAACTACAAATTCATGTTGAGCTTTCACCATTTCTCAGCCCTTTCCTTCAAGATGAATCCCTATGCAGTAAGGGAACAGGAAAGTGATCCTAAGAACTTGGCTCCCTAGTACCTCTAAGTGCCTCTAATACAAAATTCTCAGTTTTCCATTTATAGCCTACATTATTCTGGTGCCAGCCAATCTTTGCGGTCTTTTTGCCCATTAATTGCCTTCACATACTCCACATTCCTGTCAAATTAGTTAACTTTTTAGTCCCCAAACTGAATGTTCTCTCTCATCTCTTTGCTTTTGCAGACTGCTTCACCCCTTCCTGCCCCATATCTGGAATCTCTTCCACCTCCTAGAACCTCTGATTTGCTTCAAACAGGTTGTGCCTCCTTGTTTCAGAACCTGTTACTGTTTCCTCCTAATTTATATTGTCCTCTCTCTTTTTACGTTATCTTGTACTTACTTATCTGTGAAAAACATTCCTCCAGGTGAATGTAAATATCTTGAGGGAAAGGACTGATTCATTTTTGCTTTATATTTGCAGGTCTAGCATAGTACCCAGGACATAGTAGACTTTTAATAATTACTTATGTGATTGGATTGAATATAAGAAAATGTCAGCTTAAATATTAAAAAAAAGTTTTAAGAGTGCTAAAAAGAGTTTTAAAAGAAGTCTGCCAGGACTGTCTTATCTAGAAGATGTGGCCACAATGAGGGCTGACTAAACGATTAGCAAGAAAGTCTGCTCAAGTAGAAGTAGATTAACTTTCTCTTCTGAATTTTCCATATAGAAATTCATGGGTCTCTAGGAAGAATGAATAATTATCCAAACAGACTCATGCCCAAGTGAGCACAAATGCTTACATTGTACTTTGAGGTTCTAGTAATAGTAATCACCATCCTCCTCCTGGCTTCTAGGACTTGATAGCTCCTGGGTTTATTTAGTCACCACCTCAACCAATTGAGCTCTGATCTCAGATTGGGAGCCTCTGAAAGTTGTCACTGTGATGGATTGCTTGTGGAAAATTAGCCTGACTTGTGATGGTAGGATCTGGAGAAAGGGCTTGCTTTGGTTTTAAGTCTTGAACAATGAAGTTTCCCATTTCCTGGGACTTTGATGGAAGCAGGACTCAGTATTGCCTCATTTCTTGATACTTACATTGGATCCAGAAGAACTGCTTGACTCTACTGGGGTGGTATCCCAATAGCCTGGAAGTGAGCTCAACTCTCACTTAACATGTTTGGGAATAAAAATAAAAGGCTGGGGATGCCATGATACTACACACCAATAGAGAAAGCATTGTGGCAGAACCTTAAAGGATGAAATGGAATAAGAGAAATTTCCTTCCAATACTCTTTTTCTGTCTTCCTGCTTGGTTACTTAAACATCCCTCCCTGCTCCTCAGCACCTTCTCAAGAAGGTAGCAGGAAAGAATCCTTGGGCTTACAGCTAGAAGAGACCTCGCAGATAGTTTTATCTACCCACCTTGTTTTATAAATAAAGAAGCTGAAATCCAGAGAAGTGATATAACTTTGCCAAGGTCATTCTGCCAGTTGGTTATGAGGCCAGGATTCAAGTCCAGTCTTCTGGCCTAAAGTAAAACAAAACCAAACAAAAATAAATAAGTAGTGTTTTATTCCACTCCAGCATCCTACTACACCATGATTTGCTGTATGTATGTATGTATGTATGTATGTATGTATGTATGCTGTTAGGAATCAAACTCAGAATAATTTAAACCAAGAGGCTGTCCTTCCCTATCTTCTGTGACCAAGTTATGGAATATATGATAATATGATGTTGAACGGGGGACAATTCTCTATGGAGAAAAAGGACCAATCTGGTCCTGATTTATTCACTCTAAATTGTTTTTATCTGTGTGGATCATGGTGAAGTGATTGGTTTATGTCATGCCAAAAGCAGGGAAGACAGATGGAATGAATGCAAGTTCTGATTTAGGCAAATAATACTCTGGTCCCACTGGCAATACTAGTCATCAACCACTTGCCCCATCAAAACAGTTATTTGTGGGGTGAGAAGGGTCATGTTTACATCCATATTCAGAATATCAAATTAAATTTGATATATTCATTGATACTGAATTCTACATTCTGCAAAACTGGGAATAGATTCACAAATACTTTGTCCAATCAGTTATTGAAACTAATGGAAAGATTTAGCTTATTCATTCTCAGAAAGGATACCCTTGTGAATTTTTCTTGGCCAAGTCTTCATTTCAATTCAGCTACTTACTAGATTTCAAATGTTTCCCAGATGGGTAACCAAAACAAAAGTTGGCCATATGAACAGCTGTCAGAAGCAGCCAGCAAATGAATATGTCTTTAGGAACAGACAATGCCAAAAAATAGACCTAAACATTTTTGGTCCAGAACATACATCTGTTAGTAACAAGGGCTTTTTGCATGGTGAGCATTGTCTAGTGGTGCTGTGTGCTGCATAGGACATCATAACATTTATCCTGCAGGTTCTAAGACATATCTGTCTAAAATGCTTTCGATCCCACCCTTCTGATCATCTTCTGGGACTTGCTCCATCAATGATTTTCTCTCTTGACAGAATCTTTAGCCTTTCCTCAACTGACTCCTTTTCATCCACCTTCAGACATGCATATGTCTGTGCTACCTTGTAGAAATCATCAAAGGACCCCCAGCCTCCCTTCTGGGTTAGGTCTACTTCCTTCTTTTCAATGTCAAATGGTTAGAATGAGTGCTCTATACTTTCCACTGATACTTCTCACTCATTCCTTCCTTACAATTTATCGCTCTATCCCCAAAATTTAACTGAAACTGCTCTCTCAGTGGTCACCAATGGGGAGTTATTATTGGGAGGAAAGTAAGAATAAATTGATAATACAAATGTTTGTTATTATTACATCATGTTTTCAGAATCCATCCCATTCCTTAAAAAGGAGGAGTCCAATTGGCATCTGCAACTCTTGACCTTAAGATAGGTGATTGAATACCTATATGAGGACCACAAAAAAAGGTTATTCACAATCTGACTACAAACTACTTTTCTGCATTTATTCCACATTCATTCCCCTAGTACAATGGATGTTCTAGCCAAACAGTTCTCAAAGACCCTTTCTAGGAATCTACAAAGTCAAAACAATTGTCATCATGATACTAAGATACTTTAATCTCTAATAAGGTAAATGTTGACAGATTTAACCCAGATAAACCAAAACTCTTTGGGATCCTCAATAGTTTTTAGCAGTGTAAAGGGGTCCTGTGATAAAAAAAAAAAAAAGTTTGAGAATCCAAAGCTAAAAAGCTTAAAATTTAACCAAACTATACAACTTGCAGTTCCCTATATGTGACATTCCATCCCCTGCCTCTGACTAGTGTAAACAATGAATCTCATAAAATGGTCATATGTATTTGAATTTCACTATTTGAAATTATAATTATGTAAAATGTGGTAAGTCGTTCCAGTCCAATGGAAATATATAGCGTGAATTCAAATAACAGGACCACTTTTGCAGGATTCATTACTCACCGTAAACAGAACTAACTGTAGTCTGCCTGTCATGTGTGGAATATTCTCTTTTCTCCTTTGCCTCATGGATCCTCTAGCACCTCCTCCATGAGGCTTTTCTGATCCTTTCCGTAGTTAGGGCTCCCTCTTTGAATTACTTGGCACTTTGTATGTAATTTTTTTTTTTACCTATGTATATTAAATCCATGCCCCACTCTCCGCATGGCCCCACAGAGTAGAACAGAAGGTCTTCGAGGGCAAGGACACTTTAATTTTGTCTTCGTATCTCTTCACCCAGCAAAATGCTTAGTATATATTGGGCCCATAATCAATGTTTGTTTAAAAAATGAATTTGGCTCTTTATATTGCTACTTAATTTTTATATTTTATTTATGTGTTTACTTGTTTATTCTCTGTCTCCCCACCTATATTGCAAATGTCTTCAATTCAATTAATTTATTAGGTACCTACTTATTAAGTGGGCAGCTAAGAGTGGATTAACAGTGGATAAAGCACCACCCTGGTGTCAGGAAGACTCATCTCTTTGAGTTCAAATCTAGCCTCAGATACTTACTACATGTGTGGGCAAACCACTTAATCTTATTTACCTCAATTTCCTCATCTGTAAAATGAGCTAAAGAAAGAAATGGGAAGCTACTGTCCAGTATCTTCGCCAGGAAAACCCCAAATAGTCAGACAGGATTGAAATGGCTGAGCAACAGCAATTTATTAAGTACGTAGTATTTCACTAGGACAAGCATTCCTAACCTGGATTACAGACTTTGAAAGACTCCATGACTAGATTTTAAAGTCTGTGGACTTGGATATGAAAACACACACACACACACACACACACACACACACACACACGTCTTTATTTTCACTAACCTGTAATTGAAATCTTATATTTCTTCTAATTGTGAATGTAGGCAACAAATTATGTATGTCAATATACTGCGAACCACTCCAGGGTCTTTGCCAAGAAAACTCCACATAGGTTCGGGAAGCCCTGGACATTACTGAAATGACCAAACAACAAAAAAGGCAACAAAACATATTTCTGAGGAGGAATCCGTAAGGCTTCATCAAACTGCCCTGTGTCCACGACACAAAAAGATTAAGAACCCCTTGATTAGGGTATAGAGGTGGGGCACCATGATACAAAAGTCAACTCTACCATAGTTCTTGCCCTTGTGGATTTTATAGTCTAGTAGGAAGTTAATTTTGGAATTGATTGTGTGAGTTGGGAGACCCTGGCACAGGATCGCTCACCATGGTGTGCCTACATCAGAGAAAGTGTTGTGCTCTATGAACAAAGCAGAATTGAAACTGCTCAGAGGACATGCAGCATGTGCAAATTTAGGGTATGCACCCTAAATGTTCACTATTTGTGCTGGACCTGAGGTACAGCATTCTAAGTTTGCATTGGTCTGATTAGCCACAGTTGGACACACTAAAACTTGACTCTAGCAAAGCGAAGTCATTTTGGTACTCTTTGAGAACAAAGGGCAAATACAAAAATATCATATATTACTTTGTACTGTGGGTAAATACATCAGAGAGACCTAAGCAACACCAGGTAGGAAAGGTCATTACCCTAAAGCCTTTATGGAAAAAAAATGGGAGATGAATTAGGCCTTAAAAATAGGTAAGAATACATCAGGTATAAGGTAAGCTGAATGTATTACAAGTATGTGGAAATGTATCACTGAAGCTTATAGAGGCAGGTCAACGTGTGAAAGCTAATTTATTAGGTTTAATTCGAATGCTTCTTTGTAATTTTCACTATGCTTAGCTCACAGCCTTGAATGTAGTAGGTAATTAATCAATATTTGGTAATTGACAGTAAAATCTCACATTATCAAGAAATATCAATGACAACAGTACCTGGGGATGTAAATGAGTGCGTGTCTATATAGAGACATATATTGGTATAGATATACACACATATACACACATGCACATGCAAACACATATATTCTGAGATGGGGGCCTTGTTGAGTTGTCCCTTTAAGAATCTTGAGTTTCTAAACTTGGGAGGAAGAGAGGAAAGATAGGAGATGAGAAGAGGGATGGAAGGATAAAAAATATATTTTTTTAATTTTTTACAAAATTTTAATCATGGCAAATGTACTGCTACATCAAGAAGATGAAAATAGCTGAAAAAATATCTTAGTGGGGAAACATTTATCTTACTAATTAACTTATCAATGAAACTAAAAACTAAATTTTAAATTTTTTTTTAAAATTAATTAATTTATTTATTTCACTTTTGACATTCATTTTCACAGAATTTTTGGGCTCCAAGTTTTCTCCCCCCTTGTCCCCTCCCCCCACCCCAAAACACCGAGCATTCCAATTGCCCGCATCACCACTCCGCTCTCTCCTCCATCATTCCTCTCTGCCCTTGTCTCCATCCTCTCCTCTGTCCTGTTGGGCCAAATAACTTTCTATACCTCTTTACCTGTATTTCTTATTTCCTAGCAGCAAGAACAGTACTTAACAGTTATTCTTAAAACTTTGAGTTCCAACTTCTTTTCCTCCCTCCCTCCCCTCCCCCTCCCTTTGGAAGGCAAGCAATTCAATATAGGCCAAATCTGTGTAGTTTTGCAAATGACTTCCATAATAGTCGTGTTGTATAAGACTAACTATATTTCCCTCCATCCTATCCTGCTTCCAATTACTTCTATTCTCTCTTTTGATCCTGTCCCTCCCTGTGAGTGTCGACCTCAAATTGTACCCTCCTCCCCATGCCCTCCCTTCCACCATCCCCCCACCCTGTTTATCCCCTTGTCCCCCACCTTCCTGTATTGTAAGATAGGTTTTCATACCAAAATGAGTGTGCATCTTATTCCTTCCTTGAGTCAAATGTGATGAGAGTAAACTTCATGATTTTCTCTCACCTCCCCTCTTTTTCCCCAAACTAAAAAAATCTTTTGCTTGCCTCTTTTATGAGAGATAATTTGCCCCATTCTATTTCTCCCTTTCTCCTCCCATATATTTCTCTCTCACTGCTTGATTTCATTTTTTTTTAAGATATGATCCCATCCTATTCAATTCACTCTGCGCACTCTGTCTCTATGAGTGTGTGTGTGTGTGCATGTGTGTGTGTGTAATCCCACCAAGTACCCAGATACTGAATAGTTTCAAGAGTTACTAATATTGTCTTTCCATGTAGGAATGTAAACAGTTCAACTTTTATAAGTCCCTTATGACTTCTCTTTGCTGTTTACCTTTTCATGCTTCTCTTCATTCTTGTGTTTGAAAGTCAAATTTTCTTTTTAGCTCTGGTCTTTTCATCAAGAATGCTTTTAAGTCCTCTATTTCATTGAAAGACCAATTTTTTCCCTGAAGTATTATACTCAGTTTTGCTGGGTAGGTGATTCTTGGTTTTAGTCCTAGTTCCTTTGACTTCTGGAATATCCTATTCCATGCCCTTCGATCCCTTAATGTAGAAGCTGCTAGATCGTGTTTATCCTGATTGTATTTCCACAGTACTTGAATTGTTTCTTTCTACTTGCTTGCAATATTTTCTCCTTGACCTGGGAATTCTGGAATTTGGCCACAATATTCCTAGGAGTTTCTCTTTTTGGATCTCTTTCAAACGATGATCAGTGGATTCTTTCAATATTTATTTTGCCCTCTGGTTCTAGAATATCAGGGCAGTTTTCCTTGATAATTTCATGAAAGATGATGTCTAGGCTCTTTTTTTGATCATGGCTTTCATGTAGGCCCATAATTTTTAAATTGTCTCTCCTGGATCTATTTTCCAGGTCAGTTGTTTTTCCAATGAGATATTTCACATTATCTTCCATTTTTTCATTCTTTTGGTTTTGTTTTGTGATTTCTTGGTTTCTCATAAAGTCATTAGCCTCCATCTGTTCAATTCTAATTTTGAAAGAACTATTTTCTTCAGTGAGCTTTTGAATCTCCTTTTCCATTTGGCTAATTCTGCTTTTGCAAGCATTCTTCTACTCATTGGCTTCTTGAACCTCCTTTGCCAATTGAGTTAGCTTATTTTTCAGGGTGTTATTTTCTTCAGCATTTTTTGGGTCTCCTTTGGCAGGGTGCTGATCTGTTGTTCATACTTTGCTTGCAAGTCTTTTATTGCTCTTCCCAGTTTTTCCTCCACCTCTCTAACATAATTTTGAAAATTTTTTGAGCTCTTTATGACCTTTTCCCAGAACTGATCCCATTGAGTGGGCTGGGATGTAGAAGCACTGACTTCCGTGTCTTCCCCTGATGGTGAGCACCGCTCTTCCTCATCAGAAGGGAGGGGAGGAGAAACATGCTCACCAAGAAAGTAACCCTCTGTAGTCTTGGTTTTTTTCCCTTTTCTGGGCATTTTCCCAGCCAGTGACTTGAGCTCTGAATATTCTCCTCACACCCACCTCACTTCCGGATCCTCCCAGCCAGTGCTTAGGGTCTGAGACTCAAATGCTGCTTCCCAGCCTCAGGGCTTTGGGCGGGGGCAGGGCTGCTATTCTGTGTGAGATCAAGTGCTCAGGTGGGGGCAGGGCCGCCACTGGGGGCTCAGTTCCCTCAGGGGGTTTATGCAGAGACCTTCAACAATGGATCCAGGCTCCTGCCTGCTTTGGGAGCCCTGGTCTGCTCCCGCCTCCGCTGTTGCCTGCCGAGGGGACCTGAGTATGGGGCACCCCACTTCCCTCTTGACCCACCAAAAAGACCTTCTCACCGACCCCCGTCACCTGTGGGTGGAGGGACCCACGCGGCTGCTGGAGATCCCGTCCCTGATGTCTGCTCAGATCTGCTCTTCTTGGTGCCAGGCCGGGGCAGGGCTGGGCTGGGCTCTGCGTCCGCAGTGCGACGGACCTTTTGCGAGAGGTTTGCAGGTCCCTCTGGAACAGAAATCTTATCCGCTCTACTGTTATGTGGCTTCTCCTGCTTCCGAATTTATTGGCAGCTCTTTACTACAGATATTTCATGGGCTGTGGGTTCGGAGCTAGCGTATTTGTGTGTTTCTACCGGGATAAAAAATTTTATAGGGTTAACTGAAAGGTACCTATGGAAAAACAACAACAAACCCAGATAATATAGAACAAACAAAACCCAGGACATATAGAAAATCAGAGGCTTGAAAACCAAAACAATGAAAACTGTCCTACTTTTAATTAATTAGAGCCTGGTGATACAGTGGATTAATGTTCTAAGCACTGAGTTTCTTTTTCATCTGGATGCCTGCCTCAATGTTTAGCAGCTAGACAATAAAGTAAATAAGAGAAGGTAGTGACAAGAGCTGTATCATGCTTATTGGTATCTCTACTATCACCCTTAGTGTAAAGGATATGAAAGAAAAAAGTAGACACAATGCTAATGCTGCTCCATCTAGGGCAACCCTGATTGTTTTCTTACTGTTAAGCTGGAATGGAAGGATGAAGTTTGGAAGCATAAGACCAATGAGGAGGTCAGCGCAGCAATCATATATCCATAGGTTTTAGAGTGGAAGGATCTAAACTATTACCAGTTATCACCATCTTATTTAACAAATGAGCAAACTGAGGCCCAGAGAGATTAGGTGACTTGCCCAAGGTCACATAAATAGTAATAATTAATCCTTTTGAGAGGAACTCTTGTCTTCCATCAATACATCCATCTTTAAATCATACTATAAGGACCCTATGATATAAAAATTCAGAAAGGGGAGACTATTGTGGGCTCCTTGAAAATAGTGTCTGGCATTGAATAAACAATAAATGTTTGTCAATCAATTAGTTGTGATAAGTTGTTAATGCAAAGACTTTAGAATGTTTGGGAAAGGAAGAGGGCTGGGGAAAGATGTTGAGATTTCGAAATAATCAAAAATGCTTTGAAAATGGAGCTTGAGGAATGTCCCTGGATCAGCCCATGGACTATTGGGCCCAGGGGCAATGATGATGGAGTAACGGGAAGCATTAAGGGGCAGGCTTTCCTCCTTGAATCTAATGTCATGAGGGACATGATCTCACACAGCCCCAAGTTTTGGTTAATAACATTTACAGACTAGCTATTCATGAATTTATCAAAATCTTCTTAAATCTATTTATAAGTTTAGCTGTACTGCCCTGGGGCAATTATTTCCATATTAAGAACCCACCATATAAACAAGTAGTTCCCTTTTATTTGTCCCCAAACTAATGCCTTCAAGTTTTAATGAATGTCCTTCAAAGATTCCTTTAGCACTTTGTTCTTAGAAAACATGTTCTGTGCTCCATTGTTACTCGTCATTTTAGTGGATCTAAATTTCTCTAGTTGTACTGGGAGGAATGAAAGACAGAGACAGATGCTAGAGATTTTTCATAGAAAGACTTGACAGGACTTTTTGCTCGATTGCCTATAGAGCAGGAAACACAGAAAGAAGAATGAAAGATGCCTCTAATATTTTGAGCCTTAGAGCCTAGGAGAATTATGTCTCATTTATACAAATAGGGAAGGCAGCAAAAACAGCTGGTCTTGGGAAAAGGGAGAGAGTATAAAGACAAAGTGTATATTGGACTGAAATGTCCCACAGGCAAGTTAAAATATGCTATGTCCTGGCTCTCAGGGGAAGGATCAAGATGATAGTTTGGGAGTGATTTGCATGAAGGCAATAGCTGAATCCAGAAGCAAGAATGAGTTTTGTTAGGGAGAAAATATAGAATGAAAAAAAGTAAAAGATCAAGGACTAACCCTGGGGCAATAATATCCACATTTATGTAGCATCTGAAGGAAGAAGAACTAAAGAAGGGAAAGAGGAAGGGTTGTTAATGAGATAATTTTGAGGGGAAAAAACAGGTTAGTTTTTAGAGTACTGCTCCTTCAGACCCAGCATTCCCAAAAATTCATGGAGGCTTAAAATCCAGAAACCCCTAGGACTTCTCTTGCAATGTCCCATCCATCTACTCCAACTATCCAAGAAGAGAGCTTTTCATTCCCCATCTGTCTCTCCCTCAAGACAGTTTAACTGAAGGTTGGCACAAGATCCCACCCTTTCCCTTTTCTCAACCTGAAATTTATAGTAATCTCAGGGTCACCTGAAGCCAACTTGGCATGAGTGGGAAGGTTACTCATGGCCTTCAATCTTAAATAATTTCCTTGTACTAAATCAGCTTTTTAACTCACTGTTCTATGGTGAAGGATTCCACGTATTTGTCAATATGTGACAAGTCTAGTCAAAGTCAATTAGCTAATTCTATGTCACCAATCCAAGCTCTTCAGAAGAAGAAGGAATGGGGAAAGGAGGAAAGAAAAGAAAACAGGAGATACTACAGAGGGGAGATATTTTTTCCCCTCTTAGAAAAAAGGCAGAGAAAAGGAATGACTGAGGGGGAGTGAAATGTTTTCTTTTTTTCCCTTCATCTATCTCTCACTCTCAAGACATTCTTCAAGTCTGAATCCATTTTTTTTCATTACTGTTAACATGGATGCTTGAGGTGTCATTAAGTGTATTAATGTACAAATCTATTGTCTTGGAGTTGAGTTTACTTCTCAATATGTAAATGGTGCCCTCTACTGGAACAGGACTAATGTAACATTATAAAAATGTACCAGTTCAGGTGTTCAATTAAAAAAAAAAGTTTCTCTTATATGGAGAACACTATACTATGCTGGGGTGTTATGGATAAGAATGACAAAGAGATTAAAATCTACTCATTGGACACAGTACAAACATTAATAAGTACTATACTTATCATAGTGTGATGAGACAGAGAGAGGGAAGTAGCACTCTAAAAAACATTAAAGTAGTAGCTTATTAAATATGAATAATCTTCTTCTATTCTTTTTTCTTCTCCTCCTAGGATCTCATGGTATGAGAATTCCTTTCACAGATGCACATTGAAAATTCCTTTTACAGAATTGCTGGGGTCACCAAGAAATTGTGGTTTGCCCGCAATCACACACGTGGTATGCATTATAAGGACTTAAACCCAAATATGCCTGACTCCAGCGCCATCCTTTTATCCATTGCACCATGATGTCTTTCTCCATTGATAATGATGACAGTAATAATGACAATGTTTCATTAGTATTGTAATTACTTAGTTTAGAAACAGTATTTCAATGTTTGCAGCTTAGGTGGTGCAGTGAATAGAATGCCAGAAATGAAGTCAGGAAGATTCATCTTCCTACATTCAAATCTGGCCTCATACACTTACTACCTATGTGACCCTGAGCAAGTCACTTCATCCTATTTGCCACAGTTTTTCATCTGTAAAATGAACTGGAGAAGGAAATAGCAAACCACTCCAGTACTTTTGCCAAGAAAACCCCAGATGGGGTCATAAAGAGTTGGACACAACCAGATGACTAAACAATGACATAATATTTGCAATGAACTTCCCTCATAACAACAACCCTTTAAGTAAATGGTTTAATTACTATTGTTAAATCATCAAACAAAAATGAATCTTCAGTATCATCTTGACCAATCCCCACATCACACAGATCAGGAAATTGAGCTCAAATGATATGAAATGACTAAACCTAGCTCTCATGAGTGCTCTGAGCTATTTCAAAGTGGGTTGAAAACCACCTATCAAAGATCATTGAGTTTTATTTTCCCAGGGATAGTGGCAGTTAATCCATAGATGTCTCTTGGCATTTGAAATTTTTACTGAAGTCATCTGCAAGAATAAGCAGCATGGCATAGTGGATGGAGAAATTAAATATCAGCAACTTGTTTGACAAATGAGGAACCTGAAGCCCACAGACCTTAAGTGAACTGCCCAAGATCACTTAAGAAAGAAGTAACTCCCTTTTTTGGGGGAGAGAATCCTTGCATCCAATCTCTCATCTCATCTCAGGCTGTCCTACATCCCTGAATTCCTCAAAGTCAAGATGACTTGGGTTTAGAATCCTACTGACAAAAAAAAAAAAAAACAAAAAAAAAACTGGCCATATGTCCCTGGGAAAGTTATTTCACCTTCAAATGCTCTAGGAAAGTATCTACGACTATTCAAGTTGCAAAGAAGATATTGATCTGCAATAATAGAAGGCATTTCCTCATCTGGGAGTTCCTTATACAAATTAAATCACAGATGTAGTCCTGATCCCAATCTACCCGAAGCACAAGATAATCCCAGGAAAGTTCTGTCACCTTCACAAATTCTTGGATATTTTCTAATCTGGAGAAAGTCATTAGTCTCCATTTCTGATCTCTAAAATGAGGAGTCTGGCTGGATTTGATGATTTCTCCAGGCTCTACCAGCTCCAAAATCTATGATCCCAAGTCATGGCAGGTCTTACCAAGCTAGAAAGATTTAAACTGCCAAAGAATGATGAGCTCCATGTATGTTCTGACAAAAACTGGATGAGTTCATTCCGTAGGTTGGCTAGAGGTAGGCAAATTTTTCTGTGACAAGAAATTCTAGATGTCCATTTACTAAGTTGCAGACTGGTTGCTATTTATGAAGGTGGAGTATGCTTACACTTAGATATCCAGTTCAATCCAAGAAAGATTCATTAAGAGTCTAAGATATGTAAAACAATGCACTTATGTGCTAGAAGTACAAAAAAATAAAAATAAAAAGCTGACCATACCCTCAGGGAGCTTATTTTCTACTTGGAGAAAATAATAATTGAACCAATAATTCAAAGCAAGAAAATTTGAGAAGGAAATGGACACTGATTTAAGGGGAATCAGCAAAGGCTTCCTATAGGAAATGACATTGATCTGAGCCTTAAAGTTAAGTATTCCAACAAAAAGAAGTGAGCAGGGGGAAGATTCTAGGCATGTAGGGCAGCCCATACCAAGGCACAGTGGTGGGAGATGGAATGCCAAGTTTGGAGAATAGCAAACAGGTCAGTCTACCTGGAACATTAAATGTCTAAAGGGTAGTATGCAAAATGTCTGGAAGGGGCGGCTAAAGATTGTCTGTGGAGGGCTCTAAATGCTGAGTTCAGGGGTTATTATCATGGTTGCAGTTCTCTCCCAGAAACAATAGAGATGCACTGAAGATTCTTAAGCAGCGGAGTGGTGCTGTCAGGTCTAAGATTTAGGAAAATTACTTTGGCAGCTGTGTGGAAGTTGGCTGGGAAAAGGGGAAAATGGAGGCAGGGAGATAAGTCATTAGGAAGCTATGGCAATAGTCATGGGAGAGATGTGAGGTGACAAAAGACACGTGGCAGAGATCAAATTATTTTTTAAATTTATTTTGAACTTAGTAAACAAAATAAAGTAGACCTTTCCACCTATATAATAGAACTGAAAAAGAAGACTGTACATGAAGCTGTAGATCCTTATGAGATATGTATATGTATATGTATATGTATATGTATATGTATATGTATGTGTATACGTATGTGTATATATATGGGTGTGTCTGTTCAGCTTATAGTTTTTGAGGCTGTCTTGGTCGTCTGGGCTTCTTTCTGACCTGCCTTCAGTGCTAAGACATGGGGTAGAATTAACAAAACTTGGCAATGAATTGGATATGAGGTCAGAAGGAAAATAGAGAGTTGAAAATAGCTCCAGTGGTTTCAGAGAAACATAGAATTCTACTAAGTGATGCAGAGTGAGTAAAAAGAGCATCACCAGAGTACAATTTATGCAATAACAATAACAAATAGCTTTGAAAGACTTCAGAATTTGATCAATACAATGACTAACCACCATTTTATTCCAGCAGAATCACAATGAAGCATTCCTCCTCCTTAAAGAGAAATGATGAACTCAGGGTATCAGACACACACATGCACACACACATTTATAGATTAGAGATATGTGTAAATATAGACATGTAAATGCATACAGACATAAACATATACATACATATACATGTATACATATACATGTCACAGTCAATGTGAGAATTTATTTTGCTTGACTATATGTATTTATCATAATAGTTTTGTTCTTCCTTCTTTTTCAGTGTCAGAGGGTCAGAGGAAGAGAAGGAAAAATTTTGTAATGGCTCCAACACTCTTGGGGTATCCCAGCAGCAAACAGACACTGTTGCAATTGTCATGTCCTCCTTTCTTGTGGATCAAAATTACTTAAGCCTAAATAACTTGAAAAAATATACTATTAAGTTTACAGAAAGCAAATAGAAGAAAGTAATGGCTAATATATTAAATGATCATTGAGATTCAAAAATATCTCAACAAGTGAAAATGATGAGCCAAATATAGTACCATAAAAGTAATCAGGATAGAGGAGAAATTTTGTACTTCAGCTAAAAATGTCAATTTTATATGTAAACATTCCCCCCACCCAAAATCAAGGATTTTTAGTGGACAATAAGCTCAATACACCAGGATATGAATTCAAAAAAAGTTAATTTAATTTTAGGCTTCATTAAATGTTCAAAATGAGGGTGGCGATTTTTTTATACAGTACTCTGTCCTGATCAAGTTCTCTAATTCTCAAAATCTGTGATTCTTATAATAAACTTCAACTGTCAATCACATGTAAATTCTCCTTTCTTTCCAATTAAATACATTTTTTTCCCTACTAAACAATGAAAAATTGCTGACAAGTAATCTAGATTCCAATTAATTTTATGCCTGGTAATGATGTGAACCTTGAGAAGACTTACTTAGTGAACAGGGATGAGAATCACAATGAATAGTAAACTTGACAAGGGTCACAACCCAAACATTTCCCTAATTCTACTGCCCTTATTGCAACCAACTAGTGACCCTATTTAGGGAACTCTTGTAGATTCTTCATTTTTGAAAGCCAAACATATGCTTGACTTAAAGATGACTTTAAAGGAGAACTCATAAAAGGCAAGAGCTCACACACTGGTCAGAAGAAGCAATACAAGGACACTTCTGATGTCTCTCTGATGAACTTTGGAATCAATTCTGAAACATAGGAGCCACTGGTACAGAACTGTTCAATGTGGTGTGCCCATATTAAATAAGTTACTGTGTTCTATCAGCAAAGTAGAATTGCAGCAGCTCAAAAGAAATGTATGATGTGCAAATTTAGAGACAAATCCAAATGTTCATATGGGCTATTTTACCCAACCTGTGGTATAACCTTCCAAGCTCATATTAGTCTGATGAGCCGCAGTCAGATACACTGTACCTTGACCCAATATAGTGATGTCATTTTGGTCCTCTTGGAGAACAAGACAAGGACAACAACCTCTTACCCAACTCTCACCTGTGGCTCCGAGAAGTTGTAGCATGTGCAGCAGCCACACCCCAGTAAAACCATCTTGGCAGGTAGGCTAAACTAGGTTGAAGGTAACTGACAGACCTCAAGGTCACTGACAACGTAAGGTATGTCTACCCCCAAGCTTGTGACAATTTCCTCTGGCAGAATGGATGGATACGAACAATTTGTTCTAAAGTCCAGGAAGGTTATTCTATGGTATACTTAAAGCTTGGTCAGACATTGAAGCTGCCAAAATCATTTCATATGTTTGGTGCTAAAATAATTTGACCAGTCCATCAGAGTTGCACTCTCTGCAGTAGAGTTTGAGTGTTGTGGCAGTTTAGCTTGGGAAAAGACCTCGATGTCTGGGACCTTATCTTGCCAGGTGATCTTTAGAATCTTCCTAAGACAATTCAAATGGAAGCAATTCAGTTTTCTGGCATGGCACTGGTAGACTGTCCAGGTTTCATAAGCATACAATAATGAGATCAGCACAGTGGCTCCATATACCTTCAGTCTGATAGGCAGTTTAATACCTCTTCTTTCTCATATTTTCCTTTGGAACCTCCTAGACAACAATTTAGCTCTGACAATATGTGCATCAGCCTCATCATGTATGTGGACATCCCAGGAAAATATATTGCCAAGGTAAATGAACTTATCCAAAGCATTCAAAATTTCTCCATTTGCTGTAATTTATGGTTCCATGTATGGGTGGTGCAGGGCTGGCTGGTACAGAATCTCTATTCTCTTGGTGTTAACTATTAGGCCAAAATTAGCATAACCCACAGGAAATCAATCCATCTCAGCCTCAGAAGCTTAACTGAATACTCTATCATCTGTGAACAAAAAGTCTTACATTAACTCTCCTTCCACTTTAGTCTTGGCTTGTAGCCTTTTCAAATTAAATGATTTACCATCAGTGTAACAGCTGGCCTTGACGCCATTCTCATACTCATTGAAGGTTTCTGACAACATCACTGAAAACATCATACATGGAAGCAAGCACACAGCCCTGATTCCCTCCATTGGTGACTGGAAAAGTACAAGACAATCGTCCATTATTCAGAACCCAGGCAAGCATGCCATTGTGAAACTGACATGCAACACTAATGAACTATGTTGAGCAACGACATTTTGTCACATTTGTCCACAAACCTTCATGACTGACAATATCAAAGGTCTTGGCCACCTTGTCAAATGTTATATACAGGCCACTATTCTGCTCCTGGCATTTTTCCTGGAGTTGCTGGGCAGCAAATACCATATCAATCATTCCTTGGCCCTTTCTGGAGTCATGCTAGCTCTCAAGTAGATGATGATTTTCTAGATGAAAGATCAGGCTGTTAAGGATGACTCTGGCAAGAATCTTGCCAGCAATGACTAAGAGAGAGAGAGACACCTCTATTATGATTGTCACAGTACATCCTATTTCCACTTCCATTTATATAGATGGACAATGGAGGCATGCTTGAACTCCTGGGGGATTAGCACCTCTTGCCATATAACCTAGAAAATTTCAGTCAACTTTTGAACAAGCGGGGGATCCCTGCCTTGTAAATCTCAGCTGTAAAGCTCAGGACTAGGTGCTTTGTCATCTGAGAGGAGCCTAGGGCATTCAAAATCTCTTCTTCAGTTGGCGTTCAACTAGAGAGGGATTGATTTCAACCTGAGGTAAATGATCAATGACTTCAGGATTAATTAATTGTGGTTTGTTGAGAACACTGTGGAGATGTTCAGTTCATCTCTCCAGAATCATTTCCTCATCACTAATCAATGTGGCTCCCTCAGCACTGAGCAGTTGAGATGCATCATAGGTCTCTTTGGCTCATAAATAGCCAATGAGGGCATTATAAAAGTGCTTTGGATTATTACTATAAGCATAAAACTGAATTTTGTCTATCTTCTTACTATACCAACAATACTGCATCTCTTTAAACTTTGCTTGCTCTTTAGTTCTGATGGAGTTTAACGCTGCATTCTTGAAGATGGATGATCTATCCTGCTGGTAAACCTGTGGAATTCTCATTTTTCACTTAGCAACTTCTGAATTTCCTCATCATTTTTGTCAAACCAACCTTGAAATTTGCAAGTGTTCTGGCCCAGATGAGTAAATGTGGTGCTGTACACCAAATCTCTGAAAGCTGTCCATTCCTTTCTTGCTCCACCGTTGCCAACTGCATGTTGGCTCAGCTTTCCCTCCAAGCTAACTACAAACAGTTCCCTCTCAGAGAAGTACTCTCATCTGTTGACATTTGGGGCCACTGCTTTTGCTGAATGCAAATGGTTAGCTTGTAGAAGATTAGTCTATGATCAGTTCAGCACTCTGTGCCACACATCCCCTTTGTCAGTCTCTTCTCCTTACAGTGACCTAGTCTATTAAATGCCAGTGTTACTGTGAGGGTGCATCCATGGAGTTTCATTGTGTTTAGGTAAATAAAAGACAGTGGTAGTGATGAGGTGAAGATATGCACAAGTCTTTGGTAATAAGTGACTGTGCTGTTGCTGTTTCCAACTCCATTATTTCCAAGGACTCCCTGCCATGTCTGATAGCCTGTGCCTACTTTCATATTAAAGTAACCCAGAATTACAAACTTGTATTCTTTTGTCACATTGATGATAAGAGTCTCTAGGTCTTCATAAAATTTTCCTTTGACCTCATCAGGTTTCATTATGGTGGGAGCATATGCACTAATGATCGTGGTGTGGCATTTTCTTGCAAGGGACAATCAAAAGGTCATGTGATATCATTCAGTCCTTTTGGGAGGCATACAAGCTTGTTGACAAGATTAGTTTTGATTGCAAAATCTATTCCAGGTCCATGGCACTCCTCATCACAGTAGCCACTCCAGAAAAATATGAATTCAACTCCAAGTTTAGTAAGCTGGCCTTCATTTGCCTGCCTTGTTTCACTCAGGGTTGCTCTTTGGAGGCAATACCTTCTAGGTTCCCCTGAAACAACAGCTGTTTGCCTTTCAGGTCTACTGGATTTCTTGTTGCCTATAAGCATGTGCACAATTCCACGTACTAGTGGTGAGTGGAATCACCTTCACAAAAGTTTTTGTACATTTTTGTTTGTTTTTCAGTAACAAGGTAAAATCTCTGGGAAGCAGGCGGACTAGATTTGATGAAGAAGACAACTTTTAGGGCACCTTTTCTAGCCCCTTCCTTACACCAGGAGATGAGCAGTGTGGTCCTTAAAAAAGGCTGCTCAGAAACCCAAAGGGCTGTTAAATCTCATTGCTGCTTCAGTCCAATGAGAAGATTACTCTATGGCCTGGGCTACCTCTGTGCAGGCTTGTGACTATAGCTTCCAGTATATCCATACCTGCTGCTTCATCACTTGTTCATGACCATGGGACTTTGAGATAGGTAAAAATGGTAAAATGGCATGGAAGATGGGTGTTATTTTTTTACTTGTGCATAATTTGGATTTAAGTGAGGCAGACTTGCTCAAAGTCATCACTCTCTCTTGCAGATTCATCAAAGTCCAGTGACAAGATAAAAGTCAAGGTTACTGGCAATGGCTCAAGGTACAGGTACAGTGGATGACCTTGGCCTCATTGATATCTAATCAACTTCTAAACACTTCACACAACCTGCTTCAGCCACCTTCATTGTCTGTTAGGATAAATTGTTCATTTATGCCCATTACGTTGGAGGAAATCTTCACATTTTTGGGTAGAGACCTCCCTAACTAACCAACGGGTTTGAGGTCCATTGCCCTCGATCTGATTTAGCCTGTCTCCTGAAATAGTTTATTGAAGTGAGGCTGCTGTGCACACTATAGCTATTAGGAGTCACAGGTGAGAGTTGTATGGCAGATGGACACCAGTGATGGAAAGCAGCCTGAAAAAGGGTTCAACAGCCTTCGTGCCAAAAATACTAGTCTTCCCTGAAACCAATCCAACCTGAGGAGAGGTGGATACCTAAAGTGGATAAGCATCCCTGAAAAGTACTTGACAATACCAGAGGTGCCAACTCTCCCTGAAAACCCCCTACACCAAGGGATAAGGTTTAATACCTTCAGTACTTCTTGATTGTGAGCAACCTTGATGAAGTTTTCTCCAGTTGAGCTCATATTGTTGGAGCTCATAATCTTAACAATTTGAGCACAATTCACAGTTCACATAATCTTAACAATTTGAGCACAATACCCAGAAGTTATAAAGAGTTCAGTTTGGGAGGTAATCTGAACTGAGGCAGTAAGAAAACACTTCTCTGTCTTGTCAGACAGACAAGAATGTAGGTGAGCACTTGGCCTAAGCAAGGTCTGGCAGCAGGAAGGAGGGATTCAGCTACAAGGGTTAGAATTCAAGGCAGGATTTATATTTCTGAGAATGCTGGTAAGAGAAAGGTAGGGTCAGGTGAACCGATGTACAGAAAGTTATGTTGACAGAAATATAAGCATGAGGACAACAAAAAAAGGATGAAGTATTGGGTTCAGGGTTTGGGAAAGAGCTTTTACCTTGTGGTATCAATTATGAGAATAGGGCTAAGAGTCAGAGCAAGACCAGCCGAAGGATGATAATGCTAAGTCAACTGAGCTATGAATTCACAGGTTCTTTTGTTTCTTAGACCTAGGTCTTGGGTTGGATTGTCTCTGTAGGTACAGATTAAGTGATCCCAGCTGGAGGAAGGCAGGAACATTGAGTTAAACCACTTGGTGGAGCGGTGGTCATGGAGAAACAACATATTATAGTGGAAAGAGCACTGCTTTGGGAATTGGAAGAATGAGATTCAAGTTCTGTATCCAGCACTAGGCATATAATCCTGGGTAACCCACTAAAGCCCCCTGAGTCTTTTGTTTCCTCCTTATATAAAATGGGGGTAACTATGCTTTGGACTGGACCTGACATTTCATCCATATATGGAATTCTTAGAGTGAAAACATTCTCTGATCATTAACTCATCTTAGACTTACCATTACTTATAGTCATAGAGGGTCACCTGAGGGCAATGAAAGATTTAATGAGTTACACAGAAGCATATGTCTCAGGCAGGACTTATACCCACATCATCCAGCATATAACACCAGTCTTCAATACACTTTTATGTGTGCAATTTTATAAATTAATTATGAAACAGAAAAATTGTAATTTCTCATCTAGACTTCCAACCACAGGAGCAGATATTTAAGCGTTTAGCCATGTGGAAAGGCAGTGCTCCTTACTCAAAGTCTTTTTGTTATAATGGCAGAGAAAAAGCTCAGCTTATCACAATCAACATGCACCTAAGTGCAGAGGGAGCCATGAAAATATCATGGAAGAAGAGAGATTTACAGCTCAGATCTTTTCTTCTTATATAGTATGTATTTATATTCGAACATTTTCTAGAGACATAACTTTTCTATATTCAATTTGATGAACTATATGGAAAACACAATTGTAAATGAAGGGAAAATGTCTATAGTCTTTCCAAGATGCACCACTGTACTTGTGATGTGTCAATAGGTTTTAGATCACTAGCATACTTTGGCCTTGGCAAAGAGAACTGTGTTTCTTAAAAAGAAAAAAAATGCCAGCAGCAAAAACTGCTTTGTTGAGGTTTGTCACTTACCCAAACAGACAAGAACTGACCTTCCCCATTCTTCCCTCCTTCTATTCATTCATTCTTCAGGCCTATTTTTTTTAGAAGATTTTTTCTTCTTTTCTAAACAAACACATCACCACTGCTCAAGAAGACCATACGCCATAAAGGAGGTACTTGTAGTCCTTTATATGGGGCCAAATTATGAAAGTTTTACTCATGATGGAGACTACAGTGTAAAATCCTTTGGACATTATCCAATCCCTGTCTTTAATATTACTTAGTATATTGCTTTATGTTGATGAGCTCTTAATGAAGTCTAAAAGCTATCCTCTCCCGTCATGAGCCACAAGATGCTGCCAGGATGTCTTTTAAATTGTCTTGAAGCTACTCTAGGCAATGGGATAACAGGAACTGGCATTTCCATCCCACCTGAAAGTTTCTAAAGTGATGCCTCTCTTCACAACAACCCTAGGATGGGAGGTAATGCAATATTGCTTTCCTCATTGTGGTGTGTGTGTCTGTGTCTGTGTGTCTGTGCATGTATGTATGTGTGTGTATGTGTTTTCTGGACCTGAGATTTCATTATTGTATAGAATACTCAATGGGGAAGCTCCTTCAGTCTGTAGAGATCTACACTATGCTTGGAGAGATACCTAGAGGGACTGAGGAATCATGCCAATGGTCACACAACCAAAGTGGATTAGAGCTGGAACAGCAACCCAGCCCTTCTAGACTGAGTCTGGCTCTCCATTAGGCCAGGATGCCTCTCCTCTTCATTTTAGAAAGGAAGAAAAGGAAGCTTAGAGAGTTTAAAAGACTTGGTTACAGTCACAGATAGTCAGGGGCAGAGTCTGACTTATACACTCAAGGACAATGCCCTTAATTCAATCATTTGTTCAGTCTTCCAAACCATAATACCTATACATATTCATGAATTTGTCATTCCAAATTATTGATAATCTAAAGTGAACTAATCCTCCGTTATGGGAGTGACATTTTGGGAGCCATAATAAAAATAGCTTACATTTATATTTAGCTGACAATGCATTTCTTATCTCTTTCTTATTTGGTGCAGGCAAGTCTCATATTTCCATTTCACATGCACAAAAAGTTGAGACTCAAAGAGTTTCAAGGACGTATCTGAGGTGATATAACTAGTAAGTGGGGAAAACACTATTTGAATTGCCTCCCTTCAATGACTAGTGTTTAGAACAAAGTGGCACAAGCAATATAGCGTAGTGGACAAAGTATTGCAATTGGAATTGGCAAGGCCTGGATGCAAATTCTACCTCTGATACTTACTAGCTATGTGACTATAGGGAAGCCTCAATCTCTTCCTATGTAAAACAGAGGTGGTAATAGCCTACAGATATAATATGAGTTTCAAAGGAGATAATATGTTCAAAATCCTTTGCAAACTTTAACATAAATATCATCGTTCTCATTATTTTATTATTAATAGCTAACAGTTATATACTGCTTTAAGATTTGTAAAACACTTTAAATATATTATCTCACTTGAGATTCCCAACAACTCTTTGAGGGAGGTAATTCTCATCCTCGTTTATAGACCAGGACACTGGAGTTGGTGGAAACTGAGAGATTTGCTAGTCCAGGGGTAGGGAGCTTGCAGTCTTTAGGCGACATGGGGCCTTCTAGATCCTTAAATGAGATCTTTTAATTCGGATTCAGTCAAAAGGATCCAGAAGACCAAAGGATTTGTTGCGCAAAATTTGGATTTGGTCACAATGTTCCATTTAAGGACCTCGAAGGCTACATGTGACCTGAAGGTCCCATGTTCCCTTCCCTGGCCTAAGGCCACAGAACTAGCAAGCATCCTAGATAAAACTCAAAGTCAGATCTTCCTCACCCAAGCCCAAAGCTCCATGTACTATTTACAATCTTTAAACATGAATATTTATAGCAGCTCTTTTTGTGATGGCACAGAATTGGAAACTGAGAGGACGCTCATCAATTGAGGAGTGGTTGGCCAAGTTGTCATATATGATTATGATAGAATACTCTTGGAGTAAAAGAAATGAGGAGAAGGAGGATTTCAGAAAAATCTGGGAAAACTTATTCGAACTGATGCAAAGTGAAATGAGCAGCACTAAGACAACAGTGAAACAGTACTAGCAATAGTATGAGGATGATCAACTGGGAAAGTCTTTGCTGCTCTAATCCATACAATGATCCTAGACAGTTCCAAAAGACCCATAATGAAAAAAGCTATCCACCTCCAGAAGAACTGGAGTTCAGAGTGCCTATTGAAGCCTAATTTTTTTTTTTTACTTTCTTATTTTTCATTCTTTTTTAAAAAAATTTTTTGCAACAAGGTTAAAATGGAAATATGTTTTGCATGATTTTACCTTTCCTTTAGTTCTGGGTATCTTAAATGGGGAGGCTGGGGATGGTGAAGCAGACAAGATAGTGTAGTTTGTATATCTTGTCTTATAAAAGACATAAAGTTGCTCTTGAGGGCTTGAATGCAAGGTCAATGGATTAAAACTCTAGTAGGTTTTGCCTAACTAGATGAGTTCTGAGTAGAGGTCCACCAACAGACTGCAATCCAAAAAATGACCTAGCTAAATGTAGAGAGATTTATCATCAGGCAATGAATGAATTATTCAGCCACAGCAACTCAAGGAATAATTTTATGCACCTATTTATAAAAATGAAAACAGATTAGAAGTTATTAATGGAATTAAGGAAATCAGGGCATCAAATGTATTATTTGTTTCATCTATAATTAAGAGCTTGTGCAATAAAGTATAGAACTGCTTCATAATCACAACCGATAATTATTAGGAAATTATAACTCACATTCATATATCTTACATTTATATCCTGATAACTCTCTGAGGTAAGGTAGATTTTATCCCATATAGAAGAGGAAAGTGAAACAGATAGCCAAGTGTTAAGCTCATGATGACCCACTGTCATCAGATCTGAGTTAATAAATAGACCAGGACCTCAAACCCAGATCTTTCCTGACTCCAGGCTCAGTACCCTCACTACTATACCATGACTGGCTTTCATATATAGGATAGGAATAATAATGCCTACACTGCTGATGTTATAGGATTATTCTGAGCCTCATGTGAGGTCTCACATTTGGAGAAGTGTTTTGCAAGCTGTGAAGTATTATAAATGCTGTTAAAATTTATTTGTTCTATATCACATCATAAATGTTTTTTTTTTAATGTTTAACAATCACTGCCATACAATTGCGATTTTATCCCTCCCCGCCCACCCCCCACTACCTCCCTCCCTCCCCACGACTGCATACAATTCTGTATAGATTCTACATATACTTTCCTATTGAGTATATTTTCACTATAGTCATGCTATGTAGTCAGACTAAGATAAATGAAAGAATCCGTATAACAAATCAGAACATGATACACAAACAGATACACATACACAAACATGATCTGCTACATTATGTGAGTGACTTCCATATTTCTCTCTCTGAGTGTGGAAGGCATTTTGCCTTGAGGTCCACCATTGGGATTTTTTTTTTTTCAGAAGTTCTTGTGTTATTACAAAAATCTAAGTCTACCAGAAAAAACTCTAACACACTGTGGTTGTTGCTGTGCATAAAGTTCTCCTGGTTCTGCTCCTTTCACTCAGCATCAGGTCATATAAGTCCTTCCAGGCCTCTCTGAAGTCTTCTTGTTCATCATTTCTTATGGCACAATAGTACTCCATTACATTCATATACCATAATTTATTCAGCCATTCCCCAATTGATGGACATCCCCTTGACTTCCAGTTTTTGGCAACTACATAGAGTGCTGCTATAAATATTTTTGTACATGTGGGACCCTTTCCCATTTTTATGATCTCTTGGGGATATAGTCCTAGTAGCGATATTGCTGGGTCAAAGGGTATGCACATTTTTGTAGCCCTTTGGGCATAGTTCCAAATTGCTCTCCAGAATGGTTGGATGCGCTCACAGCTCCACCAACAATGAATTAGTGTTCCAACTCTCCCACATCCTCTCCAGCATTTATCATTTTATTGTTCTGTCATGTTTGCCAATCTTATAGGTGTGATGTGGTACCTCAGAGTTGTTTTGATTTGCATCTCTCTAACCAATAGTGATTTAGAGCATTTTTTCATATGATTATAGATAGCTTTAATTTCTTCCTCTGAAAATTGCCTGTTCATATCCTTTGACCATTTATCAATTGGGGAATGACTTGTATGATTATACATTTGGGTCAGTTCTCTATATATTCTAGAAATGAGGCCTTTATCCCCGAGCTTAGCTGTAAAAATTTTTTCCCAATTTACCACATCCCTCCGGATTTTGGTTGCATTGGGTTTGGTTGTGCAAAAACTTCTCAGTTTAATGTACTCAAAGTTATCCATTTTGCATTTCATAATGCATTCTATCTCTCCTTTAGTAAAGAATTCTTCCCTTCTCCATAGATCTGATAAATACACTATTCCTTGCTTCTCCAGTTTATTCATGGTATCAATCTTTATACCTAAATCATGTACCCATTTGGACTTTATTCTTGTGTATGGTGTCAGGTATGGGTCTATGCCTAATTTCCGCCACACTGTTATCCAGTTTTCCCAGCAATTTTTGTCAAACAATGAGTTCTTATCCCAGAAGCTGGGGTCCTTGGGTTTATCAAACAGAAGGTTGCTATATTCCTTGCCTACTGCATCTTGAGTGCCAAGTCTATTCCACTTGTCTACCTCTCTGTTTCTTAGCCAATACCAAGTGGTTTTGATAATTGCTGCTTTATAGTACAGTTTGAGGTCTGGTAGTGCTAGGCCACCTTCCCAAGCATTTCTTTTCATTAGTCCCTTTGATATTCTGGACCTTTTGTTTTTCCAAATGAATTTTGATATTATTTTATCCAGCTCTAGAAAGTAATTGTCTGGTAGTTTAATTGGTATGGCACTAAATAAGTATATTAATTTGGGTAGAATTGTCATTTTTATTATATTAGCACAGCCTACCCATGAGCAACTAATGTTTTTCCACTTACTTAAATCTGACTTTATTTGTGCAAAAAGTGTCTTGTAATTGTGTTCATATAGTCCCTGGGTTTGTTTTGGCAGGTAGACTCCTAAGTATTTTATACTGTCTACCCTAACTTTAAATGGGATTTCTCTTTCTATCTCTTGCTGTTGGACTTTGTTGCTAATATATAGGAATGCAGAAGATTTGTGTGGGTTTATTTTGTACCCTGCAACTTTGCCAAAGTTGTTTATTAATTCAAGTAATTTTTTACTTGAATCTCTGGGATTCTCTAGGTAAATCATCATATCATCTGCAAAGAGTGATAACTTAGTTTCTTCTTTGGCTATTCTAATTCCTTGAATAACTTTATCTTGTCTAATTGCTACAGCTAACATTTCTAGTACCATATTGAATAATAGTGGTGATAATGGACAACCTTGTTTCACCCCTGATCTTATTGGGAATGCATCTAGCTTATCCCCATTGCATATAATGCTTGCTGAAGGTTTTAGATAGATACTGCTTATTATTTTATGGAAAGTTCCCTTTATTCCTACATTCTCCAGTGTTTTTAGTAGGAATGGGTGTTGTATTTTGTCAAAAGCTTTTTCTGCATCTATTGAGATAATCATGTGGTTTTTGTTAGCTTTGTTGTTGATGTGATCGATAATGCTAATAGTTTTCCTAATATTGAACCAGCCCTGTAGTCCTGGTATGAATCCTACCTGATCATTATGTATTAATCTCGTGATAAGATGCTGTATTCGTTTTGCTAGAATCTTATTTAAAATTTTTGCATCTATATTCATTAGGGAAATTGGTCTATAATTTTCTTTCTCTGTTTTGTCTCTTCCTGGTTTGGGTATCAAAACCATATTTGTATCATAGAAAGAATTTGGGAGGACTCCTTCTTCCCCAATTTTCAAGAATAGTGTATGTAGTATTGGAATTAACTGTTCTTTAAATGTTTGATAGAATTCACTTGTGAATCCATCTGGCCCTGGAGATTTTTTCCTAGGGAGTTCATTGATGGCTTGTTCAATTTCTTTTTCTGAGATGGGGTTGTTTAAGTATTCAACTTCCTCTTCTGTTAATCTGGGCAATTTGTATTTTTTAAAATATTCATCCATCTCGTTTAGATTGTCGAATTTGTGGGCATAAAGTTGGGTAAAGTAGTTTCTAATTATTGTTTTAATTTCCTCCTCATTGGAGGTGAGTTCACCCCTTTCATTTTTAATGTTAGTAATTTGGTTTTCTTCTTTCTTTTTTTTGATCAGATTAACCAAAGGTTTATCAATTTTATTAGTTTTTTCATAAAACCAACTATTGGTTTTATTTATTAATTCAATAGTTTTCTTTATTTCAATTTTATTATTCTCTCCTTTGGTTTTCAGTATTTCTAATTTGATATTTACTTGGGGATTTTCAATTTGTTCTTTTTCTAGCTTTTTCAACTGCAAGCCTAAGTCATTGATCTCCTCTTTCTCTATTTTATTTATGTAAGCATTCAGAGATATAAAACTTCCCCTAATAACTGCTTTTGCAGTGTCCCATAAGTTTTGGTATGTTGTCTCACTATTGTCATTCTCTTGAATGAAGTTGTTGATTGTTTCTATGATTTCTTCTTTAACCCAATCCTCCTTTAGAATTAGATTATTTAGTTTCCAATTGATTTTTGGTTTCTCTTTCCATGGCCTTTTATTACACGTAATTTTTAATGCATTATGATCTGAAAAGGATGCATTGATTATCTCTACCTTTCTGCACTGGATTGTGAGATTTTTATGTCCTAGTACATGGTCAATTTTTGTAAATGTTCCATGTACTGCTGAGAAAAAGGTATATTCCTTTCTATTCCCATTTAATTTTCTCCAAAGATCTATCATATCTACCTTATCCAGAGTTTTATTTACCTCCTTAACCTCTTTCTTGTTTATTTTGAAGTTGGATTTATCGAGTTCAGAGAGGGGGAATTTGAGGTCCCCCACTAGTATAGTTTTGCTATCAATTTCTTCCTTCAACTCCCCCAACCTCTCCTCTAAGAATCTGGATGCTATACCACTTGGAGCATACATGTTTAGTAATGATATTGCTTCATTGTCTATGGTGCCTTTTAGTAGGATATAGTTTCCATCCTTATCCCTTTTGATTAGATCTATTTCTGCTTTTGCTTTGTCTGAGATTAGGATTGCTACTCCTGCCTTTCTTACGTGAGCTGAGGCACAATACATTCTGCTCCATCCTTTGACCTTTATCCTATGTGTATCCCCCCGTTTCAAATGTGTTTCTTGTAAGCAGCATATTGTTGGATTATGGCTTTTAATCCATTCTGCTATCCGTCTCCGTTTTATGGGAGAGTTCATCCCATTCACGTTCACAGTTATGATTACAATCTGTGTATTTCCCTCCACCCTCTTTCCCACCATTTGTGCTTTTAACTCTCCCATCTCCCTTCCCCTCCTCAATAGTATTCACTTTTCTCCCCCTCCTCCTGCAGCCTTCCCCTCCTTCTTTTAGCCCCCCTCCCTTTTAGTCCCCTTTACTCTTATTGCTTCTTTCCTCCCTTTTAGCCACCCTCCCCTTTCTTTCCCCTTCCCCTCCTACTACCTATAGAGCTAGTTAGGATTATCTACTTAAGATTATTGTTCCCTCCTTTGAACAAATCAGATGAGAGTACCTCTCAAACAATGCTCATCTCCCTCCCCTCCTACTATAGTTTTGTACTTCTTCCTGTGATATAATTTGCCATTTTCTGCTTCCCCCTTTCCACACCTCCTATTACATTCCCTTCTCATACTTAAATCATATTTTTGACATGACATCATTTACTTTATGCCCGTTCCCTCTACATATATCCCTTTTATCATAATAGCTGCACAGTTCTCAAGATTAACAGGTATCATCTTCCCTTATAGGGAGGTAAACAGATTGCCCTAATTGAGTTGCAAGTTTTTGTTTTTGTTTTTTTCCCCTTGTTTACCTTTTTATGATTCTCTGGAGACCTGCATTTGAAGATCAAATTGTCTATTGAGTTCTGGTGTTTTGGTCAGGAAGCTCTGGAAATCCCTTATTTCGTTGAATGACTTTCTCCTTGCCTGAAATGTTATGCTGAACTTTGCTGGGTAGTTGATCTTTGGTTGAAGTCCCAACTCCTTTGCCTTATGGAATATTGGGTTCCAATTCTTTTGATCTTTTAATGTAGAAGCTGCAAGGTCCTGTGTGATCCTGACTGTGTGACCTTGATATTTGAATTGTTTCTTTCTGGCTGCTTGTAGTATTTTCTCCTTCACTTGATAGCTCTGGAATTTGGCAACTATATTTCTTGGGGTTTTGAGTTTGGGATCCCTTTTGGGTGGGGAACGGTGGATTCTTTCGATGACTATTTTGCCCTCTGAGTCTAGTACTTCTGGGCAGTTTTCCTTGATGATTTCCTGGAAGATATTGTCCAGACTCTTTTCTTCATCATGGGTTTCTGGCAGGCCAATAATTCTTAGATTTTCTCTCCTGGATCTATTTTCCAGGTCAGTTGTTTTTCCAATTAAATATTTTACATTTTCTTCTATCTTTTCATTCTTTAGATTTTGTTTGACTGATTCTTGTTGCCTCATTGAGTCATTAGTTTCTACTTGCCCAATTCTAATCTTGATCGTATTGTTTTCTTCAGTTAGCTTTTGCATCTCCTTTTCCTTCTGACCAATTTTTCCCTTTAAGGAGCTATTTTCTCCATTTAATTTTTGTACTTCTTTTTCCATTTGACCAATTTTCCCAGTTAGGTTTTGGGTTTCCTTTTCCATCTGATCAATTTTCCCTATTAGGTTTTGAGTTTCCTTTTCCGTTTGATTAACTCTTCCTTTTAGGGAATTATTCTCTCCAGTTAATTTTTGAACTTCCCTTTCCATTTCTTCAATTTTCTTTTTCAGAGTGATGTTCTCATCAGTGAATTCTTTTTTTATAGTTTTAAAATCATTGGCCAGTTTTTCTTTTATATCCTTCTTCAGACGTTCCAGGTAATCTAGTTGTGCTTGCGAGAAATTCATAGTCCCATCTGAGGTTTCAGATGGAAGTACAGTCTCAGCTCTGACCTCTTTGGTGTTTGTGTTTTGGTCCTTATCCCCATAGAAAGATTCTATGGTTTTTTCACTTTTCGTCTGCTTTTTCCGATTCATGATGTTGGCTGAGTGTTGTAGCTTTTGGTTCTTTCAGTCAGAAGATACAGATCTTTTAAGTTGAGTTGATGTTTGTCTAGGCTAAAAGCAGGCTTTTTTTTTTTTTTTTTTTTTTGTTGTTGTTTCCCAGATCAACCCTGGGGTTAGCTTGATAGGTGTGTGGGAGGGGTGGTCTGGTCTCAGGATATCTCCTCAGCTGACCTGAGGCAAAGGCAAGGTCAGGGGATGGTGATCCCAGCTTCCCTATTGTCTTCCCTTTGCTCCTGGAGGGCTGGGGCACGCCTAGAGGCTAATGCGTGTTCCCGCCCCTCCTGGGGCTCGTCTCCCGGGCTGAGGCTTGCCTGGGTCTCAGTGCTAATTTTCTCTGCCCTGGGTCGTCTGTCCCTCCAGATAGCCTCCGCCACCGTAGGAAGAATCCCCCTTTGCCACTTTTCCAGCCTCTGGTGTTATGAGACCACCCGCCCCCTTCTGCTGTTCCCACTGATCCAGGATTAATCTGGGGAAGAATTTTATGGTTCCCTCACGGTCATCGGGGGGGGAGGGGAGAGCACTTACTGATCACTCCGGCATCCCAGCTCCTGGATGTTCAAGTAGTGACCCACTGAAGTCCCGTCTTTAGGCTGAAGATTTCAAGGGCTGTTGCGCTGATATCGTTGGCTCGGCCTGGCTTATCTCCTGCTCCGCTGGTCTCGCCCGCCACTCTCGGGCCCCTCGGGTCCCCTCCGCCCTGCCGCGCCGACCGCGCTGCGCTGTGCGCCGGGGTCTTACCCCCGCGGAACAGATCCCTCCCGTGGACCCTCCAGTCCAGCCTGGGCTCCGAATCCGTCAAAGTCCGTCTCCCACTGGATTCTACACCTCCAAAGTCTGGTCAGACTCTCCCCCCAGAGATATCCAGAGGAGTTTTTCCAGGAGCTTAGGTGAGTCGTTGCTTTCACTCTGCCATATTGGCTCCGCCCCTCCATAAATGTTTTTTCATGATGCTTTGTTGTTATCATTGTATTATTGTATATTTGTTTTTGATAAAAATGGAACCTTTAAAGATTTCTTATGTAGAACCTCCTCCAGGCTATCTCTACATGCACTTACACTCTGATGGCTTGGGTTCCCAGAGAGCAGCTGCTACCTTAGGTTCTAAAGTACCTTAGGAGGCTATATTCTTATGTATAGCTCATGAGCCCCCATTGGTGTGCTTCCCACTAATACCTAATAAGTAGACTTTACTCATATAACATAGTAAGAAGAATGGTTATTAAACATCCTAATCCCCAAAAACCTAGGGCTAACTCTCCTACAAATGCACACAGCATGTGAAGCGTGAGCACAAACTTAGAGTTCCATAGCAGCACATGTATTGGATACTATGTGTAGTAAAGACAACTGTTCCTATAGAGTCTAGAAGTTCATTCCTTTTCAAAGAACCTTCATTCAACTCCTTTTGAGTGAAATATCTTTGCTGAATGGGTTATTCAGCTGGATTTTCAAGGTAGACTCCACTCCCTGCTACAGGAGTCATACTTCTTGAAGTTGTTTTCTCTTTTGGGTGTAAATCTCTCCCTTTATCTGTGTCTTCCTGTAGAGTGCATCTCTGATCCCCTCTGGATGTAGTGTCTTCTACGAGTACAGTCATTCTCTTCAAAAATTCAGGACTGATTACATGAAGTCAAGGGAGAAAGAAAAAATTTCTCTTTTCTCCTATCATGGATCTCTTCCATAGGCAATTACTCTAACTCCCAGAACTGCCAAAATCCATTCAAGATTTAGATATGTAACACTACACACACACACACACACACACACACACACACACACACACACGCACACACACACACACACACACACACAGAGGTGTTGCTAATTTGTTTAGCCATATATCATTATTCCTTTCTAGACTCAATCAGACAAGTGTTGGTTACTCATAAAGAGATTATGGGGTGTTACATTTTGTTAACACATTTAAACCTCATTATGTGTGACTGTATTCTGTGACTGCATCCATTTAGCACTTGAGGTAAGGCAGAGAATTACATCCTCACTCGTTTACAAGTAGCAGGCCAAGGGGATCAGCTCAGAAGAGTGAATTGAGGAGCGGAGAGGGAACATGTAGAAGTAAAATTTTGTACCTCAGGCAACATCCAAGATTCCCAGGTAACTAATCGAAAATGCCAGGGAACATAGGTGCCTGGGCAAAGCAAGTCAACTTAGTACTTTTGTGGGAAAGATTTTGTTAGTGAGAATTCTTAGTAACATAAGAAAAGGAAAAAAAAAAAGATATGTTGACCGTCATCCCTAACCTTTTCCCCTAATGGTTAGTAACTGCTCTGTTAGTAAAACTGACTCCATGTTGCAAACTACCTGTTCCTATTTCTATGTTTTTCCTAAAAGAAATTTCTATTAAATTAAAAGTTACCAGATCAGAGAATGGAAAAGCAAGAGGTGAAATCCCTTTAACGAAAAAGTTCACTGCCCTCTTTTCACACACAACAGATCCAGATTTTCCTCTTCAAATCAAATACAATGTGTTTGAAGGGTGGGCAGCATGGCCCAGTTTACAGGAAAAAGCCTTGGTTTAGACCATCAAAGCACTATAGTTCTACCTCTATCATGCTGCGACCTTGGACATGTCCCCACCTCTCTGGCATTCAGAGTTTGTTTTTATTTGTAAAGTAAAGATGTTGGACCGACTTAATGTTTCCAACAAACTAGAGTTGGAAGCATCAAAATGAATGAGTGTCCCATCCCTGGAGTTCTTCAAGTTGAGGCTAAATTCCCACACGTCAATGATATTTACCTGGGATTCACATTCAAATGGAAGTTATGCTGGAGAAACCTCTGAAGTTCTTTCCAACTCTGGGGCTGTGTGTGAGATAACAGTAACAACTATGCCAACAACAACAGTGTCAGCATAGGACTTTGAAGTTTGCAAAGTGTTTTACAAATATTATCTCATTTTATCCTCAGAACAACTGGGGGAGGTAGGCCCTATTTTTATCCCTATTTTACAAATGAAGAAACTGAGGCAGATAGTGGTTAAGTGACTTGCCCGGGATCATATAGCAAGTGAGTATCATTGATCTGATTTGAACTCATCTCCCTATAAAATAATCTCTTCCAGCCCTAATATTGTATGATTTTGATTTTTCTTTCTGAATGTGCATCACCACTAAGAAAATGTGTTGCCCATTCATTAGTGTTAATTGGAATCTCCATGTAAGAGGATGCCAATAAAATTTTAAGACAATTTCATTTTTGTGATATTTAAGTTCTATTGCCTTATATTTGATTAGGGACTTTATAATTTTTAAAATATTTTCAATGCCAAATTTGACATTGATAATTCATTTTTATCATTTTAAGATTTACAAACTGATTTCCTCAAAAGGAGGTCTGGGGTTCAAGTGTCATTTTCGTCCTTTTGCAGAGGAAGTTCAGAAAGTTGCTGTGACTGGACCAAATACAAAGCTCATTTGTGGAAGAATGTTTCTCACACCATCTTCTACCTCTAGATTAAATGTTTAATGTGCTATAACATGCTCAAAAACCTAACTAGAGTGAGGTATTTGGAGCTTTGCCAATGATTTTGAAAAATCATTGGGTGCAAGATGCTAAATTTTTTGCAGATGGTGTAATTTTAAAATTGGTTACATCTACATTTCGATAACATTTGCACAAAATGGAGCATTATATCTCATTAGCAAGAATGCTGAGTAAAATATGAAGATATAAAATGAATGATCCTGGCAACTACAGCTCAAGTGAAACCCTCTGTGACTCGGACCCATTTTGCGCACCGTGGACTGCAGCCTTCTTACATTGGCTTTGTGGGATCTAATGGTCTTCCCCTAAAGGAGTCATTGTCTCATGGCTGCATTCCCCAATCCCCAATTCCAAAGGAAGCAGGATGAAAGGTCTCACCTCCCATGAAACTAGGTTGTTGGAGTTTTTTATAATAGTGATTGTACTATTTATTGTACCTTCCCATATTGATCTGAGGATATATTTTGTGCTGCTTGTCCTGGATACCAAAATTACTACTTATGGCTCTGACCTGTACAGAATAGAAGATTTTCACAAAGAACTCCCAATTTAGCCATTCCTGATGTCAGAAAGTTTCTTTTAGAGTGAAGACTTATTTCCCTTGTCAGCTCCAATATAGATTTTTTTTAAATAAGAAAGAGCCTTTTACCATGCTGTAGATGTATGCAGGAGAGATTTTCAAAAGCAGAGCATGTGAAGGTTCACTACTCAAATGTCAATGAAACTGCATCATTAGATGAGTAGAACGCAAACGGATGAGTTTGCACTTTGACTCTGAAGATATGGGACTTGACATCACAATAAAAGAAATATTGGATTCTGCATCTGCTGCATTCCAGCTCTGATTTCCTGCCTCCTTTTGTGTGTTGTCTCTCCCCTCCCTGCCATAAGATTATAAGCACTTTCATAGCAGCAACTATCTTTCTTTTTATTAATTGTATCTCCAGCATCGGCACTTCATAAATTATTGGATTGGATTGTCTTATATCTATAGTGTAGTAGGAATAGTCCTGAATCTGGAACCCAAGGATTTGGAGTAGAATCTCAGCTATACCAGTTACTACCTGTATGATACTGCATTAGTCACCTCTCTGGGCCTCAGTTTTCTCAAGTGTAAACTGAGCATGTTAGATGAGATGATCTCTAAGGTCACTTCTATCTCTTAATCTATGATCCTATAATCTATTTCTCTATCTTAGTTAAGCCACTTCTCTCTATTCCTCAGTTTCCTCATCTGTACAAAAGGGCATCAAGATTTAGAACTGACAAGGACACTAGCAGTTATCCATTCTGATCCCTTCATTTTACGTATGAGGAAACTGGAGTCCAAAGGAGTGAAGTAACTTTTCTTTGTATCCTCAGTGCTCAGCACAGTACCTAATACATAGGAAGCATGAAATAGCTGCTTGTTGACTTGACTTGAATTGGGCATTCAGTCTGTAATTAACAGGGTCTTTGATAGCTAGGGGGTACAGTAGAATCAGGAAAACCCACGTTCAAATTCCATCTCCTACATTGGCTAACTGTGTGACCCTGGACAAATCACTTCACCTCTGTCTGCCCATTTCTTCAATTGTAGTACAGGAATAACAATAGCACTTATCTCCCATGGTTGTTGTGAGGATGAAATGAGATGATATTTGTAAATACTTAGCACAGCACAAGCACAGTTTTAGTTTCTGTTGTTTAGTTGTTTTCAATTGTATCCAACTCTTTTCGACACCATGTGGGGTGTTTTCTTACCAAAAATACAAGAATAATTTGCCATTTCCTTCTTCAGCTCATTTTACAGATTAAGAAACTGAGGAAACTATTGTTTCTTATTGACCATCTTCCATTAAATTCTTATATCACAGTTTGTCGAGCCATTCCCCAAAGAGCATTCATTTTTTTTTCCCCAATTTTTGTTTTTGTTTTGTTAGGTTTGTTTTTATTTTTGCTACCACAGAAAATAACTTATAACTGCTGTTATATGATGGACATTTCTTTCTGATATTGATCTTAGGGTATCTGCCTAGTAGTGAGATCATTAGGTCAAAGGCTGTCACTTTTCTCAGAGTTCCAGACAGTTTTCTAGGATGGTTGTGTTAATCAATTCACAGGTCCATCAATAATGTATTAGTGTGCCTGTCTTCCCACAGCCTACCCAGCACTTACTATTGCATTTGTGACTTAGCTCATGGAGAACCATCTAAGACTTTGTGTTTATGCAATGAATGTTTATATTTGTTTATTTGTTTTCTTATTTTTTTTAAATGCTTTGGTTCCAGATGTAAAGTCATCATTTTCAAGACTGAAGTTAATTGAGGAATATTGAGGATATGTGGAAGTGCTTTTCATTCCATTACAGAGTAAAGATACCAAGATAAAAGCCATTAGATCTAGAAGGGAACTTTGAGATTTTTTTTGTCCAATCCCACTCATTTGACAATTCATCCCAGAAGTTAAAAGTAGCTTGCTCATGGTCATGTAACTGGTGAATTTGCAAAGCCAGAATTTGAGCTCAGATCTCGTAATTCCAAAACATCTCCTCTTTCCACATCATATTATCCCTATATGTGTTAGATGGTAGAAGGATAGATAAGGTAAAGTAATTTAGGAATGCATGCTATAGAGATTTATTTTAGAGGTGTGAGGAAAGGTCAGAGAGTAAGGATTATTCGAAACCTACTGTAAGTCACTGCTTAGTTGAACTAGGAAAACAATTCAGAATTCAGTGAGAAAAGTGACAACTCTTGACCTAGTGATCTCCCTACTAGATAGATAACCTAAGAAGAGTCATGTCAAAAAAAATGTCCCACATACAACAAAATCCTCATAATAGTATTCTCTCTGGTAGCAAAAAAATTTTATAAACCAGACATAGAGATAATAACTTAGATTATTTTGGTCAACATAAGGTTAAATCTCACATTCTATTTCTATGACCTCATGTGTCAGGACTAATGGATTGGAGTTGAGACTATAGCCTAAGTTAGCATTCTCTGAGATTGTAGTACCAGGCAGGGCTCTTCAGAACAAGATATCTCTGGACAGGAATAAATAAATCAAAGCAGCAAAGGAACAGTAAGCTGAAGAAATGGGAGCTTAGATGAATGTGACTGCTGACTAGACAAGAATATACAAATCCTTCCTGGAGTCACTGGGGGGAAGACTTCATAATGAGGAAAGAAAGGATATAAATAGAAGGGAGGCTTGGGGGATATGTTATCTGGAGAGATTAAGAGTAACTATATAAAACTGAATTCATGATTCAGCAAAGGTTCTTTGGGTTATATTTGTAATCTGAAAATCCTGGGAATAAGAAAGATCCAATGGTACTAAAATATGGTATATACAGTATCGTACTTGAGTTCTATTTTTTATTCCCATTGTGTCCATTTTTAACAGGGTAGGGAAGAGGTAGAGGGAGTAGGGAGCAACTCACATACATCTTAAAACTGTTAGACACCTCAGAGACAGCAAGATATGGTTGATAGCCTCTATGCTAAGAAGACTGGGGTTCCACTCCTTCCTCTGACATATAATGTCTGTGACTGTGTATGGGTTACAACCTTTCAACGACCTAGGCAAATTTAAAATTTATTGTTGCAGAGAATGTGATCACCTACATTATTAGTTGGATTTTCTCAACTGGGAGGTTCCTATACCAAATAAATCACATGTCTAGTCTCCTACTCCCCCAGTCTTATTTCCAGGGCCAAAGGAGACAATATATATAAAGCCCTTTCCAAAACTTAAAAGATTTTATAAATGTTAACTCTTATTAGGATGTATAAAATTTTAGCCTTGGAGCCAGAAGAATTGGATTTAAGTCCTGCTTTGGCAACCTATTAACTCTTTGACTTAGAGCAAAAACCTTTGTCAATCTGGGTTTCAGTTTTTCTCACCGGTAAAATAGAGATAATACTTGCTCTACAGGTTTCAATGAAAGGGTCAAATGAGTTTTAATAATGTGTTTTAGCCTTAAAATAATATAAAAACACAGGCTACAAATCCTTTCCTTATAAGACCTACCTTCATCTTTACTTGCTTCATACAGTATAGCCTACTCGTGTAGGTGACTTTGTGGCACTGGGATAGAGTGCTGTGCCTGGAGTCAGGAAGACCTGAGTTGGTTCAAATATGATCTCAGATATTAACTACCTGTGTGACCCTGGGCAAGTCACTTAACTTTCGATTGCCTCCTTTTTCTCATGTGTTACATAATCCCATCATGGGACAGGAAAGATGGGAGATGAGAGAAGATTAATTTCTCTCTTTTTTTTATTTATTTGTCTTTTTTTTTTTTAAACTTTGGAGGTGTGATGGGTATTTTCCATAACATGGTAGAGTGGAAAGAAAGATGACTGCACACAAAGCTGTGTGTGTAGCTTCCTATTCTTTTTGTTTTAGTTGAATTTTGTTTGTTTTGTTCTGAATTTGGGAAGTGGAACAGGCATTTCTGTAGCATGGTACCATGGAGGAGAGGGATAATTGCACACGAGACTGCAGATCTGTTGTGTGCAGTTTGCTATTTCTTCTAAGTATGTAGTGGGGTTGTTATGTAACTTAAGTAAAATAAAATGGGCATAATAACAGCACCTACCTCCCAGCATTGTTATGGGGATCAATTGAGATAATAATTGTAAAGCACTTAGTTCAGTACCTGGCACAAAGCGAGCACTATGTAAATGTGAGCTATTATTAATCTGGCCAGAACTTTTGAGGGTCATCAATGTCTTCCCATTGTTTACAATATGTTGAAGGGTCAGATATGAGAGGATGATTATCTTCATGATCAGGTATGTTTTTAGGAGTGTGTTTAAGTCACCTGAGATCAAAAAACTGGAAGTTATATATGGTTTTAAAGTCATTTCATTCTATAAAACAAAAGAATAGGAGATTGTTGATGTCAATTTTGATGAAACTTATATCAACGTAACACAATTGAGAGGTTGCCTGGTTTTGAAGGGAGTTTCCATATTACAAATTTACTATACTGATGAAAGGTATAGAAGTCTGAAGTTTAAAGAAAAAACAAAAACCAGAAATTCTCAGGGTCAATGTATCCTTAAGTGTGAGTTACCCTCCTTTAGAATGAGCATCAAGTCTTCAAGGCCACTAACTGGTTACTTCAAGGCTAGTGATGATTGTCCTACTTGACCCCTGGTTAGTAGTGAGGTCTTAAGGGTTCTGTGCTGGCCTGAGAAATCAGAAGCACTCTTACCCCAGGTACCTTGGTTACAAATAGAAAATAAGTTGCTGAGATGTGGTAGAAAAAAATGAAGGACCCAGTTTAAGAAAAAAACATGTTCAAGTTCCAATTTTACCACTCATTTCCTATGTGAGCTTGACTAAGTCATTTCTTAATGGTATACTATTTTCCAACAACGTTGTGACTGGGAGAAAGAGAAGTATGCAGAGCAAATTGGATATGTTAGAAATCTAGATTTATAAGAGAGAGAAATAGGAGCCCAAGGGGGTGAGTGGAAAAAAGAGGAAGGCTTATCATTTCCTTTATTAAAGGATTTGCTAATGTAGTCTCTTTAAAATTTCAGACTCTACTAATGCATTTTAAAAAAATGATTCCATTAACAAGAATTCAATTTGCACATACTTTTCCATTATTGATTTCAAGAATACATAGGAATGTACTCAGCACAGTGCCTGGCATACAGTAGGTGTTTAACAAATGTTTGTTGAATTGAATTGAAGAATGTGCAAACAGGGGTTGTGACTACTGAGGATGGGGCCCTATTCTGGATGTTATGTAGAGAAAAATCAAGCATTTTCAAGGCAAGTATAACTATCTTTTGCATGAACACTTTACTGATCAGTGTACTTATAACTATAGTTAAGATTTAACTCCTGTGGTAGGAAGGATAAAAGGATGGCTTCCCCACCACCCAGGGAAGACATATGCTTAGTCCTTCAAATGAACCAATAGTTCTCCAAGAAGCATGTACTAGGAAAGGCAGCAGCTAGTCCTGGGAGTTTATTTACGCAGACAATCTGTATTACAGTGCAGTTGGACACATAAAAGAATAATGCCTTACAAATAGGGCGACTATAAACTTTGACTGACACACTACATTTAGGAAACAGCTGAGAGAACTGTGTAAACACTAATAATTTATGACAAGCTGAGTGGCCTTTCTTTAAATGTACTGGGTCATTTTAAATTATTTATTGTTATTGTTATTGTTACTTCCAGCAGCAATTTGACTTTTATTGGTAGGTAACACATTAAGATTCTGATTTATCAAGTTTCCAGCCACAATTTAGGGAACTCTACCTAGTGAAGATTGCTTTCTGGTGTTTCTAATTCATCCATATCTTCAAATGTTAATCAGTATCTCTTTTTCTCCCACCATGGGAATAAACATATATCTTATTTCTCTTCGCAGATATGCATCAAACCTTTAAAGAAGTGACAAAACAGCAGCCATCTCTGGGGGGGGCTAATAACTGTGGAAGGGCATACCTATGAGATTCTTATAATTTGGTTAGTTTCTTTTGCATTCTTCTATTTTGAATACATATAAGACTCCCTAGACTGGGATTCAAGTAATCCCATCTAGTCTTGGTTCAGTCACTAGGGAATGGCAAACTTTGGCCAAGATATTTCTCCTCCTTTTTCCTTGGTTTCTTAGTCTAGACATGATCTTGCAGCTCTCCTGATCCATGATTACAACCATGGTGTATTGACATTCTGCCGATCTTTCAAGTAGCTGTAGGTCAGAGATTAAAAAAAAAAATCTCAATATGGCTTTTATAACAAACCAAATGTGGGTATATCTCTGAATCTCTGGTGCTCCTGAGTTTCCAGAGACACATGACAAAATCCAGTTGGCAACTGTTGTAATTTATTGACTGTGAGATTTTAGCCAAAGGGTAAGACACTGGGTATGGATGCTTTTGGGGCAGCTAGGTGTTAAGGTGGGTAGAGTGTTGGACCTGAAGTCAGGAAGAGTCTTCTTCCTGAATTCTAATCTGACCTCAGACACTTACTAGCTGCATAACCTTAAACTAATCATTTAACCCTGTTTGCCTCAGTTTCTTCATCTGTAAAATGAATTGGAGAAGGAAATGGCAAACCACTCCAGTAACTCTGCCAAGAAAACCCCAAATGGAATCATGAAGAGTCAGACATGACTGAATAACAACAATGGATGCTCTATCACCTAACCAAATCATCTTTATCTTCTTCTCCTACAATTAATTTTTTGAACTCAAGCACTGCACTTTACATATATACCTATGGGGCAGCTAGGTGGTGCAGCGAATAGAGCACCAGTGCAGGAGTCAGGAGAACCTGAGTTCAAATCTCACCTCAGACACTTGACACTCACTAGCTGTGTGATCTTGGGCAAGTCACTTAACCCCAATAGCTTCATCCTGGGTCATCTCCTGTCATCCTGATGAATATCTGGTCACTGGACTCAGATGGCTCTGGAGGAGAAGTGAGGCTGGTGACCTGCACAGCCCTCCCTCACTCAAAACCAAGTCAAGTGCAAGTCATGTCGTCATTTCTCTGATGGCATGGTCTTCTTCGGCCACAAAGGACAAGCACACATACCTATGACCCTTGATTTTATTACATCTCTCCCATCATTCTAATTTGTTCGGACATCTATAAGTAATAACTCAGTCACTCAAGTCACCAGTCAGTCTTTCCAGTTTGTGCCATCTGCATGTCACAGTGAATATTGACACTGATATTGACCATGCATCCCTAGCCAAGTGACAATTTCTAAAAGTAGGCAACTCTCTTTGATGACAATTTGTTAAAAGAGTTTCTTCATTGCATTGGTGGAGAGAATTTCTTTTCTGTACCCTGAGAGTTCCCTTCACACACATATGCCAGTTCAATGAAGCAACTATTTTACAAGTACATAGTATATTCTTATGTGTGTATATACATGTGTTAATACGTACATATATTGTGCATGTACACACATAGATGTATATCGTATATACAATTATGTGATCTGTATAGTGGAGGTTGAATTGGAAGTTGCTCCTCAAGAAGCATGTGTTGGAATGAACCTATAGAATCCGTCCTCAGAAGCACATACTTTTGTGGAAATTTAAGCAGATTCCAGGGACATGTGTAACTCAGAGCTGACAGACTTGCACTAGCCCAAAGGGGGAGGAGGGAGAAAATCTTTGGTCTAATGGTTTCATGGATCTGGCCTTAAGGTTGTCTTTGGAAAGCTGTACCTAATACCAATATAGTCTCAGTTATCTTTCTCTAGCTCTTTCTTATTCTGCTTCCTTGAGTGGAATCCCCTGGGCTTTGAGGCTTTTGTCTTCTCTGACTGTTCTTCACAACCTGGAGAAATGCTCAAGCTACTTGTTTCCTTTTCCCTCAGGGTGATTTGTCAAATTCCTTCCTAGAAAGCGTTTGGGCAAAGAAAACAACACCAAGGGCTGTGATTGGAACGTTCTCTGCTTTTTAATTATATAAGGGAGGTGATGTTTTCTTTTATGTTTAAGCTTCTATAAAGGATATTTATTGAGAAAATATAACTGAACCTGGAGTGTATGGGGTGTTCAGGAGTTCTAGCACCTCTAGTGTGAGGGTTTGCAAAGCCCTTTTCAGGGCTCCTACCTGTGGCTTCAAGAAGCTGTAGCATGCACATGGCCATGCCCTGGAAAACTGTCTGAGCAGACAAGCCAAACCATGTTAAGGGTAACTGAAAGATCTCAGACCTCTTGGTGAGTTAGGGGTGTGTCTATCCTAAGCATTAGAAGATTTTTCCTGGTAGAATGAGAAGAGGAGAACAATTCAATCCAGTGACTCCGAAGGCACCTGAAGCAGGCACTGAGGAGAGCTTAGAGCCTGGTCAGACATCAAAGACACCAAGGTCATTCACCATATCCTGAGCCATCACCAGCCATCTTAACTTTTATCCTGCCACTGGATTTCAATGATTCAGGAAGAAAGAGTGAAGCTGATGACTATGGAACACTGCCTCACTTAAATTCAATTCACACTCAAGTCAAAATGTCACCCTGTGATGTGACCGGTCCTCTTTGAAAACACAGGACAAACAGCAATATTACTGGAACCATAGTACAAAAACTTCTCAAACAGTGCAGTAACTCTCTTCAGCCATATCAATCCCTAGGGAGACTACATTCAGACTTAATATGGCTGCTACTAAATATTTCTCCCATCAAGTTCACTTCCAAGAAGTAAATCCATCAGGACTAATCCCTCCTTTGCTTAAAGGATATGGTGACTTGGCTGCTAAATTAATTCAGTACTGGGCTGGCTGTGTTGTTGCAGCAATAAACAGACTATGTTATTTACTATAGTTGATGAATGTATGGTCATTCTTTTGACTTTTCAAAGCTCATGTGATCACGAACTGATCCATTCCATATAGAATGCCCATTTACCCAATATCAAGAAAGAAAAAATAAAATAGAGACAAGAGAAATAGGGGAGCCATGTTTTAATGGCCACATAGTGGCGTAGACAGAGATAAGCAGCTGGCAGCAATGCATATGTTTCTCTCTGTCATTGGAGGTTAGTAGTATTTTCTTCCTCCTCATTCACAAACTGCAAGGGAGAGAAATATTGCATTGTGGTTTGTTTTTGTTTGTTTGTTGTTGTTGTTTTGTTTTTTTTTTTTATCAACCCATTTAAAAGTAATTCATTTGAAAGAAATGAGATCCTTCCACTAAGTTGGTTTTGAATCCCTGAGGAAAGGTGAGAGGGAATTTTCATCTAACACCTACTAAATAAAATAGTAACCCCTCAATAGAGGACTCTAAAGGGACCAAACTTTGGCACCATCCTCCTGATTGATATATCCAGAGTTAGAAGATATTTGATTGTGGTGGGGGGAGGGAGGGCAGTCAGAGAGTACCAAGTGGTAGCCACATGGCAAATCTTGATGTCAGTTCAAGTTAGAGGATAAATTGCAAGAGAGATTCTAATGATCTTTGATCTTCTTGCCACAGGAGACTCAGATCTGTAATGACAATCAGTGACAGACAGCATTGGAGATATTGCATCATATGTGATCGGATATATATGTAGATACAAATATTCCCACAATATATTATAGGCACTGCTCTTGTTCGTTATGGTTTTGTTTTTTTTTTTAATCAGGAAACCTACTTTGAATTACCTCTGAAGTGACCACCACGATTTGCAGACTATAGTTTTTAAAGGACATTTCATTTCATTATTATCTCTTTATTTGCAATGAACTACTCTTCTAATGCTGCCTATGAGATTACAATTATTTTAAGTTTATTTACATGGAAGAGGGTACCCTAGAAAACTTTGGTGACCTAACCTAAAAGGGGTGAAATGTTAGATAGGTTAAGCTGGTCCTTTAAGGGGGTAGGGAAGTTATTTGGCATAAAAGGTATACTCTGTAGAGAGTGGATGCCCAGAAGTTTTGGCAGAATTCTCAATGACTTCCAGGGATTTCTTCTTTACTGAGTAATACTAATTGCTATGGTGAACATGGAGCAGAAAGGAAGCATCATTTTTTTATTTAATTAGGCATTTTATATTGTTAAATGTTTTTCAAGGAAATTTTTTTTTAATCATATTTGTGATTCAAGAGTGCATTCTTTGCATTCTAACTCCAAGTACTTGCTATTTCATGAATGTAGGGAATTTTCAATGAGAAAATTCCTTCTATCAATACATATCTACACATGTATACATATGTATCTGTATATGCATATATACTTAAATAATATATAGGATATAGATATGTCATCTAAATTTTTAATAAAAAATTTGAACAGAATATAGTCAATAGAGAACCAAAGCACTGCAGTATCAACTCCTTTCCAAGCTAAAATAGATCCATTAATTTCCATTCTCTGGGTTTCATTGTTCAAGAGCTTCCATATCTGCTTAACTGGGATATCATTTATCCCATATTTTTCTATCTCATTTGTGAGGATAGAATGAAAGTCAACTTTCTTTGTCTTTATTTCCTCACCTATAAATTAGGAATCATAATAATTGTTCTTTCCCCTCATAGGGCTGTTGTGAAGATGACATAATATATTCTATAGATATAACTTTGGAACTGTAAAACAAAATACAGATTTAAGCCTTGGTATCCTAATTTCACAGCTACATCCACTTCAGTTATTTTACTTCCTAAAGCTAATTGAAGCAGACGCTCATGAAGTCATTGGGAGGCAATTCCAATTTGACAAATTATTCATGGATATTTGGGAAATGTTTGTACTATATTATATTAGGAGAATAAAAAATGTCACAGAAGATATATAATTGGATTATTTAATTTAAACAAGCTTATATATTCTATACATGTTTGCTCAACCATAATGTAATTCAAATCAGTGTATTTATCCACATAGGCAGTTTCTAGTTTACTAATAATGTGTTATGCTCCAAAAATTTGTTTAGATCAATTGTCTAAAACATAAAACCAATTTGCTTAAAGAAATAGTTACCAATTTCAGTTTACAAAACAATAAAAAAAAATGTGAAATATAGTCACTTCTCACCATTTGCACTAGCTATATTCTAGGAAGTCACCATAAACACTGAATTAGAAGAATTGGGGAACTGGGGAAATACAGGGTTAGGTTCCTGCTGTCCTCTGGTCAAAGTGTTAACTTTCCAAAGCAGCCCTTTGTACAGACTGGTGAATTTCTTCTTCCTTTTTCTGGATGCATTGCGTTGTTGATTCATTAACATCAAACTCACAGAAAACAGCACTATAACTCATGACTGAATGAAGCTTATCTAAAACAGGTATTTTCTCAGTAAGGCACATCACAGTGTTCTTGCACTTAGGAACAGTAGGCAGGACTTTAACCCAGATGTGAGGCCCATTTTAAAAACTGAAAAAGTCAACACAAAACACAAAAATGGGGGAAATATGGTACTCAAAAGACCGCAAAAAGGACACTTGTTTACAAGGCAGAACATTGTCTCGTTCATCCTCAGATGGAAATGTGTCTGTGGGGTGACTCAAATCTTTGGCCACTCAGCACATGTTCACAAATGAACGCAAAGCACCGCAAGTATTGATTTTGGAGTTACAAATAAACTTTAGAGAATAGACAAATTCACAAATACAGTTCATAAATAATAAATATAGACTGTACTTACTATTATAAAATAACTGCACTCGGTCTAAGAGGAGACTTCCCTCAAGGAGTTTACCATGTGTAGATGAAATATGCATTATCAAACTATATCTATATATCTATATTATATATATAGGTGTATACACACATGCATATATACATACATACACATATATGCATATATACATACATACACATATGTGCATATATACATACATATATGTATGTATACACACATATATATAATTGAATTTATGTTCTACATCAGATACAAAGACTAAAAGATTATTTCTGTTTGAGAGCTCAAGGAAAGCATTAAACTAGTAAAAGACACATTATAAAGATAGAAATGATGAGACATAATGGTTTGGCTACGTGGGATTAGTGAGATTAAGGAGTTAAAGCTGAGCCTGAGGTTGGAGATTTGAGTGTTTCAGAGGATGATGTGTCCCCAATAAATATACTGAACTTGAGAAAGGAGGGATCATGGTGGTAAGAATAATGAATTCTGCATTTAAATAATGAAACAAAATCTGAACTTTTAAGAAAAACATTAGTTTTATTCTAATTGAATACAAGAATCAACAAAGGGGAAAAGCAATGGTATAATACTACCATGCCATTTCTAAGAAATCCACAAAACTATTACCTTTCGTGCCATCACTTTAGGAATTCTGTCATTCTTATTTTTTAAATTATATCGATGTGCTTTATTTTTATATTATAAATATTTATAGAATATTCTTACTTTGTGAGTGATCCCATTGCAAGGTAAAAGAGTTTAACAAAACACATAATGATCAGTTAGGTGGTGTAGTTATTAGAGCATCAGTTCTGGAGATCAGGAAGACTCATCTTCCTGTGTTCCAATCTGGCTTCAGACACTTAATAGCTATATGACCCTGGGAAAATCACTTAGCTCTGCTTCAGTTCCTCATTCATAAAATGAGCTGGAGAAAGAAATGGCAAACTACTCCAATACCTGGGCCAAGAAAGCCCCAAATGGGTTCAAGAAGAGTCAGACATCACTGAGACAATTGAACAAGGCAAATAATACAGCTATCTCACATGGAAGAGTGTGCAATATTTCATTCAAATAACACCTTCTCACTTCTACATTTTTAAAAATTAACACATGTATACATACACACATACATGCATATACATATACATATGTCTTGACTTGTGCACAAGTTGGATTTAAGTGTGGCAGAGTTACACAATGTCATCAGCCTTGATATATCTTCCAGAGTTATCCAGAGTCAGTCCAAAAGTCAGGCTGACAGGCAATGCATTGGATGACCTTGGTGTTTTTTATATCTGACCAAGGTATAAACACTCAACTGTACCTGCTTCAGCTGCCTTTCATGATCATTGGACTAAATTACTTTCATCCGCCCATTATGCCAGAAGAAATCTTCACATGGTCAGGGGACATGTCCTCCTAACCTTCCCACTGTTTTGAGGCCTGTTGGTTATCCTCAGCCTGGTTGAGTCATCTGCCTAAATGGTTTACCAAGGCATGTCTGCTGGGCATGCTACAGCTTCTCAGAGTCACAAGTGAGAGCTGCGGGACCATTTATCCACCAAGAGTGGATAAGCAGCATTGAAAATGGCTCAGCAAACCTCTCACCAGAGGTGCTGGTCTTCCCTTAATATCTCATACCTCCTATTATTATTTATAATAGAGATTATCCTTTCCATTAATTCGGCTGTGATTCAACTATGGTCACCACTTCTATTTGACATGGGATTAGAAATTAGAATATAACAAACAATATGACTGAAAAAAAATAAAGGGAATAGTATTAGATCAATTAAAAATGCATAGTATGGCTTTTGCGTATTATAAAATAACATCCTTAAAAAACCCTAAAGAGTCTACTGAAACATTAATTGAAACAATTGATAACCTCAGTCAAAAAAGAATATAAAATAAATCCACATAAATCATTAGCATTTTTATATTACCAATAAACCTACCAGGAAATGTGGATAAATGTCATTTAAAATAGAGAATATATAATGTATCCGAACATCTACCTTTTTAAATACACACAAGAGCTATGCAGATACAATAATAAATAACTGCTTATAGAAATAAAAGCATAAATAATTAGAAAAATATGAAGTGCTCATGGGTTGGAGTCAAGTTTTCTGCATGAGACAGAATGCCAAGTCTTTTGCCCCTCTCTCTCTCTCTCTCTCTCTCTCTCTCTCTCTCTCTCTCTCTCTCTCTCTCTCTCTCTCTTTCTCTTTCTGTGTGTGTGTGTGTGTGTGTGTGTCTTTCTGTCTGTCTGTCTGTCTCTGTACTACCTTTTCCTGTTAGGGGCAAGGGCACTATAAGCCATAATTTTCCCTTTATATCCCTTGAAGTCAAGCCCTCATTCCCATCAGCTTATTCATTTTTTCCTTTGTTCCCTGAGCACATAATAAAATATTTAGCAATCATAACATTCATGGTAGTTCACATTTATGTAGCACTTTGGAGTTATTAAAAACAACATGATAGATGTGCCCATATGAATTGTCTAAATATATGGATAGGACTCATAGATGGCATGGATAGACAAGATCTGAACTCTGGAAAACCTATGTTGAGAGGAGAAATGTCTATAACTCTGGCATGCTAGTTGAGGAGAATGGCTGGCAAGGTTTGGGATGACCAACACTAGATAATCTTCTCCACTTTCTAAGAGGTTAGAATTCTATCATCCCTAAGAAATCTCTGGCCTAGAACTTCAATTCTGGGTTTAGAAGGAAAGTAATTTTCTTGGTCCTTTTAAGGAGAGAAACATTTAGCGCACTCTCACCACCATAGCTCCTTCCCACATGAATTATAAATATCTAGTAAACAATTTATACAAGTAAACAGCAAACAGAAATTGAAGAAGTGATACATAATAGAATATACAAGATTAAGTAAGCTTTTTAATAGGGATGAGATGGGATCTCAGCTCAAACTGGAAGAGAGAAATATCTCACCCACAGGCGGTTCACTCTATCAACCTGCAGAATATAGCTCGTCAAAGAGATGTAATCTGTCCCTCAAGTTTCTTCTATTTCCAGTTTTTACATTCTGCCTCCCAAGACTGTCTTCTGTTCATGTCTCTTCCAAGAGTGTCTCCAAAACCAAATCACCAAGTCCCTTGTATGTGGAGGTCAGCAGTGTCATGCTCGGTATTCTCCCTGGCAATTCATCAACATGTCCCTCTGTATATGAGGTACCACTCACAATGCTCCAGACATGTGTGGAATTACAATTACAGTTACAATGATAATAATAGTTCATATTTGCATAGCACTTTACATTTTGAAGCATTTTTAGCATACAAAGAAGTTAAAACTGCAAGTCTCCTAAATAGAATGTAAGACTTGTATACCAGTGACCTGGATTCTTTCTTAATCTTGTTCTGAGGCTAAATAACTCCCTTTCTCATTTACATCCTGAATATTGATCAGTTCTTACCCTCAAAAAGTCTCCAGGAATTCAATCACTTTCTTTTTTAAAAATTCAAGACTGGAATCTACTCCCTATTAGTTCTTTTTTTAAAAAAATGCATTTTCTTTTATTTTCAGATCTGTATTCTTTCCCTCCCACTTCCTCCCTTGCTGAGAAAACAAGAAAAATAAAACTTCATTACAAACATGTACAATTAAGCAAGAGAAATCCCTCTCATTGACCATATTCTCCAATAAAATATGTCTCAATTTGTACTCTCAGTCCACCACTTCTCTATTAGGATGTGGGTAATATACTTTCCTTTGAGTCCTCTGGAGTTAATCAGGGTTTCTAAGTATTTCAAAGTTCTTTATCTTAATAATAGAGCTGTTATCATACAAATAATTTGTCTGGTGCCACTCACCTCACTCTGTATTGGTTTATTCAAGTCTTCCCAGGCTTACCTGAAACTATACTTTTAATCATTTTTAATAACGCAGTAATATCCCATCATCTTCTTATACCACAACTTGTTCAACCATTTCTGAATTGATGGGCAGTCCATTACTATCCAGTTCTTTGCCACTGCAAAAAGACTTGGCGTAGTTTTGCACTTATGGGTTTTCCCCCCTTCTTTTTGACATCTTTGGGGTATACATCTAGTATATATTGGGGTACACATCTAGGAGTATCACTAGGACAAAGATTATGCATAGTTTAATAGTTTTGGGGCAAAGTTCCAGATTGCTTTTCAAAATGACTAGACCACTCCACCAGCAGTTCATTAATGTACTTATATTTCCATAACCTCTGGAATATCATTTCCCTTTTTTGTCAACTTTGCCAATCTGATGTGTATGAGGTGAAGTCTTAGCATTGTTTCAATTTGCATTTCTCTCATTATTAGTGATTTGGACAATTTTTTCTTGTGACTCTTGATAACTTGTATTTCCCTCTGAAAATTAACAATTGGGAAATGGCTCATTCTTATAAATTTAAGTCAATTTCCTAAATATCTTAGAAATGAGTCCTTTATCAGAGAAATTTGCTACAAAGATTCCCCCCATTTACCTGGCTTCTTTTCTAATTTTAGTTGCCTTGGTTTTACTTCTATAAAAACTTTTTTAATTTTATGTAATCAAAATCACCCATTTTATCTTCTATGACCTTCTTTATCTCTTTTTTGGTCATTAACTATTCTCTTATCCATAGATCTAACAGGTAATTTCTTCTCCTCTAATTTGTTTCTGATATAACGCTTTATGTGTAAGTCCTATATTCATTTGGACAAGTTCAGACTTTTGGGGGTTTTCCTCAATATATTATGTTTATTTCATTAAATATTTTTCAATTACATATAAAAAATTAAATTCACTTTTTTAAAATTTGGAGTTTCAAATTCTATCCCTCCTTTCCCTCCCCACTCCTTGAGAAGACAAGCAATTTGATAGATTACACACTTGAAATCATGCAAAATATATTTCCACATTAATCATATTGCAAAAGAAAACACAGACCAAAAAAAAGAAAAAAGTAAAAATGTTTGCTTCAATTTGCATTCAGACTCCATCAGTTCTTCTAGAGGTGGATAACATTCCTATTAGTTCTTAACTGCAAACTTGAAAGGAAATCAACTTTCATTTGACTTTTTTTCAATTTGTTAACTTTGTCTTTTTCTTCTTCATACTTTTGTCTGTGTGTGTGTGTATTAGTGAGAAAAGTGGTCTTTCTCATTGTCTACTCTTTGGTTTTTCTTACAGAACTCTCTGTTGAGGATTCATAGCCTTTGTTTCTACTTGACTCCTGGTTCTCCTTCTCTTCTGAACTGAACTTTTAACTATGGCTATAATACTTGCTCTACTAAATGCTGAAAGCTGATATATCTGATTATGCCTTCTCTTGGGTCAAATTTTATGTAGAAGCTTTGGCTCTCCTTGGATTTCATTTTGCATCCTGTGTCTTCAGGAATATTTATATCTGCATTATTTTACATCTCAACCTTGAAATTCTTTTTAGTTTCTTTGGCATTACCCTCATCTTCCAAAACTTATCTCAGTTTTTCTAATTTTTGTTCACTCTTTCCCTCTCTCCTTCCAAGTCTTTGAGCTATCATTTGTTTTTCTGAAGGCAGATCAATCCTAAGAGTAATCCCTTACATTTTGATCTGTACCTGGAACCGAACTTTCTCTACCTAAATATCCTTTCTTCCCTGCAATTAGCAGACAAGAGCTCTTTTGTTTCTTTGAGTGATTATTAAATTAAGCCTTCTTTTCCCTGTCCATCTCTATGTGTCATTTTCCAAGCCATCAGTGCATAGCTCACAGTGCTTGATTCCATAGAATGCTGCCTTATAAAATTCTGTCTTTTACTGTTAAGCACTGGGCAAAACTCTGTATGACAGATACTATAGGAAAATGAATTCAATTGGAATTTTAAAGGAGGCTAAGTCTCTTGGAAATATTGGCCTGCTTAAAAAGGAGTTCTCTTACTAGCTGAATATATGATCCAGTAGCTGCTTGGTTCAAGGGGAAATGCACTATATACCAATGCCAATCACAACATGTGCTCTGAGGCCCAGTTTGGATAGAGTAACCAAAGAGCAGGGTACTCAAAGGATGGCAGTGATGCAGGATGGAGGACATTCTACTAAAAAGGGTTCATGAAAATGCAAATTCCATTCTGTAAATAAACAAAACAGAATTATTTGGCTGTGAAGCTAAACATAGCACCATCAATGAGAGGCAGAATTCACCTGTAGGCCTTCTTCAGGCTGTAATCAGCACCTGTGGGCATAGCCTGCTGGCATTTTAAAATAGTTGGTGGAAGCAAAAACCACCTATACCCTCAGGCCAGAGTTCATCTTCTATGGTGCATGGCTATTAGATATACCATTGCTAACTTTTTATGACCTCCACTGACTTTCAACCTTTGAGGGTCTGATCTACAGACCTTTCTTATCCTTCCCTACTTGTCAACTCTTCAGGTAATCCTCTGACTCTATGATGCTTTGGTCTTTGTCTATTCAGACAGATTTTGTATATTAGCCCAGAGTCATGCCAACACGACTAAGTGACGAGCTCAGGACATAAGAGAATCCTGTTTCAGACAGATGCATTCCATCAAATAAAGCTTGCCAATGATTTTGCTGTTTCTATGTAGTGGTGTCTGAAAGATTCTTTGTTAACAAAATACTTCTCCCATTCCTCATCTTCATCCCATCTTTTACCACTGCTCTAAATCAAGTTTTACAATTCCTACCTAGACTTCTGGATTTGTTGATGCTGATGAATTTTTACAGCTCTAACATGGTATTCTTGATTAACACTGAGTACCTTGCCCCCTGAACCATTGCCTGAAGCCCAAGTACGTTACATTTTGCCCCTGCTCAGGGTTTTATTATAACCTTAAGTGGACGTGTGGTTGTCTAGACTCTCTGCTATTGACTCCATCCCCCATTTACCATGATTCCCCCATTATATAGAATGGATCTCCTCTACCTCAGTTCCCTTTAACACGTAATTATTGAATCAGACTTTATGGAGAAATATTTACTTCATAGGTCTGATCACAAACACATACAAACTTCGTAGGTTTACTCATGTATATATAGATATATATAATATATATGTAAATACATGCATACATGTATATGCATATATACAAGTGGACCTATGAAGTTTTATTGTGTGTATGTATATATGTAAGTATGTATACACACACACATGCACACACACACATATACAAAATTACTCCCCAAAATCTGGGGTTTCATTCCCCACGCTACCTCAGTCTCTAAAGAAGAGGATTAGATTCAGAGTTAAGCTCAGTTTCTGAAGACGACAATCCCAAGTTCCAAGTTCAAACCATTCCCCTCAGGTTTGCATCCTAGGCACCCTGACATTTCAGGACTTTCATGCCAGACCAGCTGGCTGCAATATCCCCATCTGGAATCTTTGCTCCAAAGTCCCCATAGTTCAAACTCCTGGGTCACAGACACCTGAAACTGAAAAGCAAAAATAAAACAGAATAAGACCCCAGTTATAGGATCTAAAAGGAGAGCATCAGGGAAGATACTCAGTCTCTCAGTGCAGTTCATGGTGCCTGTGCTGTATATGATCTTCCTCTGGACACAGCAGAGTCCATGGGAAAGAAAGAGCACAGTAAAGAGAGCAAATGTTCCGGTCTGGCAGTTTTAAAAGATTCATCTGTTCTAGCTCTGTGGCCAATCAAAGAAGTCTACTCCCACCCATATGATAGAAGAACACAGGATGGGAGAAGAACTCTACCTAGGAGTAGGGTACCTTCATATCAGGAGATCTGGGAATGCATAAAGCTAACCCTATCATACTAGTTACTTACTTCACTGGCTTAATTCCCAGTTTTAATTCTTCCCAGGTTTAATTTTATTGGACCTACTGGTTGTTATTAATCATCAGAATCCATCTTCTGTGATCTAGGAAACTGACATTCTCAGCACCTCTTGCTTGCTCTTAATCAATTCTTTTGAGTCCAAATCCTGTCTCTAAAACTATCTTTCTGTGTCACATTGGGCAAATCACTAATCTTATTGGTTTTCAGTTTCTTCATCTATAAAATGGGAACAAAAATACTAGTAATGTTTACCTTAAGAATCAGTTTTAGCAGTTAAATGAGATTATATGGAAAATACTTTGCAAAACTTAATGCGTTATATGAATGTTGGTTATCATTATTAATATCACCATTGAAAAATCATAGGTGACCAGAAAACTATGTGAAAACTTCCAGGAATTTGCATCAACAGAAGTACAACTTCAGCCTTAGTTCCATCAGGTAATGAAATCCTGAGGACACCCTTGAGTCACCTATCAAAAAATAAAAAAATAATCTAACATGTTGCAGGGGAGAGAAGGAAACCCTTGTCGAAAATGGTCTTATTACAGCAGCCCATTGTCTATGAGATAAAACTAATGTCTTGGCTCAGCAATCAAGGACCTTTATAACTTGACTCTAACTTAAAATTCCAGATTTATTTCATCATGCTGCCTTTATGGCCTCTGAGTTTCAAACAAACTAAAGTATTTACTGTTCTTCAATCTTTTCCCATACTCTCTGCTTTCATGTACTTGCATATACTCTCCCTCAGAACCAGAATGAACTCTGGTCTCTATTTACGATAATCTCTCTTTTCCTTCAAGGACCAACCCAAGTCCACAAATTCCATACAGTATGGCCTGCCTCAGTTCAGTTTTTATGAATAGTCTGTCATAACAGGGGTAGAGCCAACATGGCAAAGTAAAGGCAACAACTTAGCCAAACTGTCCCAACATTCCCCTCTAAACAACTTTTATTTCTCAAATAGAGTTGGGGAGTAACAGCCAACAAAATGTCAGAATGAACCTTTTTACAGCACAAGATTATAGGGTGTTGGCAGGTGTGTTCTGTGACACTATGGTTGGGGCCAGCCTGGAGCACAGCAATAGCAACACCAGCAGTAGACCTTGGAGGGAGCTGCAGCAGCTTCAGTAAGAGGCAGTAAAAAGGTCAGATAAATAGAAAGAGAATACAGAAGACCCTGTACTGACATTGGGCACAGGACTCTATTGCATTGCCCATATACAGTTCTGAGTGACAGTTCCAGGTTGGCAAGGAACACTAACTCTTGTGTTTCCAGGAGAAAATGGGACCTGGCTACAATTTCAGGATGGAGAAGAATGCTTGTGGTTACTCACAAAAGAGTTGGAGCCCAGGTTCAAGTTACAGGGCCCTGATGAGCACTAGTGCTTCTTGCTACAGGAAGAAACTGCAGCCTGTGGTTACATGAAGAAACTGGTCTGGGAAAAGACCAAAGCTCAGACCAAGAGAGTAGTGGACAGAACACACCTCTCACTGAATCACACCACCAGGAAAGCACCAAAAGCTTGCAGACCCCATAGATCTAGATCTGAAAACACTAGTGTAAAAAAAGCCTGTATCTTAGGGTAGTGCCTCCACATCCTCAGGTGAGTAGAGTCCAACTTTAATATAAAATTCAAAGTCAAGAAGTAGGCTGGAAAAAAAAATGAGCAAACAACAAAACAAGAACTTAACCATAAAAATCTACCAGAATGGCAGGGAAGACCAAGATATATAAACTCAGAAGAAGACAAGAATGCAAAAACAGCTTCAAAAAACCCTCAAAGAAAATTGCCAATTGGACACAAAGTTCAACAAGAATTCCTAGAAGAGCTAAAGAAGGAAATGAGTGTTAGAAGATAAATTACCAAAAGAAACAAGAGTAATGCAAGAAAATTATGAAAAAAAGAATTAACAGGTCAGTAAATTAGTCACCAAAAATGTTTAAGAAAATAACACGTTAAAAGTAGAAGTGGCCTAATAGTAAGAGAGGCACAAAAATTCCTTAAATTCCTTAAAAAGCAGAATAGGAATTGGAAATGGAAAGAGAGGTACAAAAATTCACTGAAGACAAGAACTCCTAAAAAAACAGAATTTGCCAAATTAAAAAAGAGGTACAAAAGGTCATTGATGAAAATAGTTCTTTAAAAATTAGAATTGGGCAAATGGAAGCTAAAGACTCTAGGAAACATCAAGAAACAATAGAACAAAGTCAAAAGCATGAAAAAAGTCACATATGTGAAATATCTCATCAGAAAAATATAACTGACCAGGAAAATAGGAGAGAAAATTTAAGAATCATTGGACTACCTGAAAGCCATGATTTTTAAAAAAAGAGTCTAGACATCATATTTCAAAAAAGTACCAAGGGGAATTGTCCTTTTATCTTAGATACAGCAGGTAATATAAAAGTTGAAGGAATCCACCCATCACCTCCTGAAAAAAAATCCAAAATGAAAACTCCCAGGAATATTATAGTCAAATTTCAGAACTCTCAAGTTAAGGAAAAAATATTGCAAATAACCAGAAAGAAACAATTCAAATATCCACATCCGGGATCACACAAGATTCAGCAGCTTCCTCATTAAAGAAGCAAAGGTTTAGGAATATGATATTCTGGAAAGCAAAAGAGCTAGGATTGCAACAAGAATAACCTCCACAGAAAAAGTGAATGTTATGCTTCAGGGTAAAAATAAAATGGACATTTAGTGAAATGGTGGACTTGCAAGCTTCCTTGATGAAAAAACTAGAACTAACTAGAAAATTTACATTCAAATACAAGACTCAAAAGAAGCATAAAAAAGTGAACATGAGAGAGAACTCATAAAGGACTCAATAAGGTTAAACTGTTTACATTCCTATATGGGAAGATGATATATGTAACTCCTAGCAACCTCATCAATACTAGGGCAGTAAAAAGGACTTTATGTAGACAGAGAGCATATATGTGAGTCCACTATGTTCGAATGATCTCAAAAATAAATGAAAGGGTGAGAAAGAGTGATGCAGTGGGATAAGGAAGAAGAGAGATGTAGAATGGGGAATGTTTGTCATGTAAAATTGGGGTAAAGAAGAGCTTTTACAATGGAGGGAGAAATGTGGAGATGGCAGGCAATACTTGAACCTAACCCTCATTGAAATTGGTTCAAAGAGAGAAAAATAGATATATACATTCAATTGTATATAGAAATGTAACTTACGTTAAAGGGAAATAGGAAGAAAGGGAATAAGAGAAAAGGGAGGATGATAAAAAAGGCGGGGGGGGGGGGAGATTAAGAGAGTCAATGGTCAGAACCAAAAAAAAAAGACATTTGAGGTAGGATAGAATAAAAAGAAAGAAAAAACAGAAGAATGGGATGCAGGGAAAAACACAGTGATTAATCAGAATGTTAATGTGATAAGCTCACCCATAAAATAGAAGCAAATAACAGAAAGGAATACAAACCAGAATCCAACAGTATGTTGTGTACAATGTGGTGGTGAGAGGACTATCTCCTCCATGTAGCCTTCCATGATTCCTTTTCTTTCTCCACCCCTTAAAAATTTGATCTTTTCCTCTTGTAAATTCTCAGGGCACTTTGAATGATTCTATTCTGCTCTAGTTATTTGTTTACATGACATTATACCATCTTTCCATTCAGGAGAATGTCTCATCTACCTGATGAAGGTAAATGGCAGAGTGGATAGAGTGCTGGACCTGGAGAAAAGAAGAGTTGATGTCCTGGGCAAGTCACTTAACCTTTTCTTTGCCTCAGTTTCCTCACCTATGAAATAAGGATAAAAATGGTATCTACCTCCCAAGGTTGCTTTAAGAATTGAATGAGATTATAGTTGTCTAGCACCTAGCACAATGCTTTGTACATAGTAAGTACTGTATAAATGGTAGTAATAGTAGTAGTAGTAGTAGTAGTAGTAGTAGTAGTAGTAGTAGTAGTAGTAGTGGTGGTGGTGGTGGTGGTGGTAGTGGTAGTGGTGGTGGTGGCGGTAGTAGTAGCAGTAGTTTGTTGTTGTTATACTATAGGATCCAGAGGTGCTCACATAAGATTACTGCTCACTTAGAGCCTCAGAGAATGTAGTTTTCTCATGCACAGAGTTGGTACTCAATGCTTATGAAATTAAATTGAATATACAGGGGCTTCAGAAGTCTCTGTTTTTCTGTCATGCCAGGAGAAATTTTATGTATAAGAAAGCTTCTTATTTAGTAGAGTTCTCTAGTGAAAGTGCAAGGACCTCAGCAGATACTCTGTGATCATAGGACCATATTTCTCTATAACAGGATTATGAAGCTGAAGGTTCTCACAATGTATCGCATTTCTTCTGAGACCATTTATTCTTTTCTACTGGAGAAGATTTCTTTCTTTCCACTTGTGCATGGAATTGTGCATGAACCCCCACAAAAAGCTTCACTGATTTGGTTTCAGGTTTGGGATAGGAGTGAGAATGGTGGTGATGTTAGAATAATTTTAGATTAGTAACACATAACAATAAAATGGAAATGAATGTTTTTCAACATAAGATTAGCATGCTCTTTCCCTGACTAAAACTGCCTCTTGGCATGTATGCCAAAGCATGTGACTGGTGACTGCTAAGAATTTTCCCGTTTCTGTGCAAATAAAAATGCAATATATTTGGTTTATTCTCAGGGAAAAAAAAAACAACCAGAAATTTCTTTTAAAAAAATTGAAGTAACACCCTCCTACTTCTTCCATATTTCCTAAAAAAAAAACTTGAATATGTTTCAACAAGTTCTCATGCAAAAAAATTCAATTATTTATCCATAAATATGGATGAAATAAAGAAATGTATATTCTGCCCCATAAATCCTATAATTTGTTCCAGTCTGACTAGTACTTGCACTTTCTTGGATGAATACACCCCCCCTATCTTTTGGCTCTCTTGCAGCGGTTAGCCACACAAATGAACAATGTGGTAAAATAATTTAAAGTAAGATCAAATAAATCTCTCTGTATGTTCAACCTGTGGATAGACACATTTGCATCTGTTCCACAGGCAAAGAAATAGAGTGGAAAGAATTCTGAACTAAGCAGCAGAAGACCTAGGCTCCAGGCTTGGGATGGCCAACAAGTCACTGTGTGATCTTCACTGTAAGTTTATTTCCTCAAATTTTAGTTTCTCATCTGGAAAGTGGAAATCATACCTGTTTGGCCTACCTACCTCACAAGATTGTTGACAATCAAATGAAATATCAATGAAAACACATGGTAAAGCTCTATATTAATAATAGGGCAACCAGGTGGCACAGTTGATAGAGTGGCAGGCCTGGAGTCAGAAAGATCTGAGTTAAAATCAATGCTCAGTCACTTACTAGCTGTGTGATCCTGGGCAAGTCACTTAACCCTGTTTGCCTCAGTTCCTCATCTGTAAAATGAACTAGAGAAGGAAATGGCAAACCCCTCCAGTATCTTTTACCAAGAACACCCCAAACAGGATCACAAAGAGTCAACCCTGACTGAAAACAACTGAACCGCCACAACATATAATAATTGGCATTTGTATTGCATTATAAAGCTTTCAAAACACTATGTAATATTTTGTTTGAACTATATAGTAATCTTGTCAAGAAAGTGTTTGAGGAAGTCTCATCTCTGTTTTGTGGATAGGGAAACAGGCTTAGAGAATAATTAATTTAAAAGCATTATTAAGAATTTATCATATGCTAAGCACTGTGCTAATCACTTGGGATACAGTACAAAATCATGTCAGTCCCTCCCCTCAACTACTTAAATTCTAAAACGAGAAGATAATATGTGTAGATCTTGATGGCCTGGGAAGGCTGTTTTGGTCTCAGAAGTTACAGAGATGAAGAGTGGAACAGGAGGGCAGTCCATTGGCATGTTCTTTCTAGAGGCAGATAGTTATTACTTTATTAAAGTTCTTAGAATATGAGATAAAAAGAGTAGGAAGGTAATATAAGAGGTGGCAGAGTAGAAATTGACTAGGATAAAGGTGGTAACATGGTAACAGTCAGTTTACGGGATGATTTACTTAATACTTTCCCAACATAGTCTTTGGTGATCTTGTCTGAAGGCAGAGGCAGAAGTGGCAAGGCTGAAAAAGACCAGGAAGGCTAAGTGACTTGCCCAGTCACACGCTACCTCAACTGAGATAGGATTTGTATCCAGGTCTTCCTAACACCTTGTCCAGCACTCTGTCAAGTAGATCATGTAAGGACAGCTAGGTGGTGCAGTGGATAGAGCACCAGTGTAGGAGTCTGGAGGACCTGAGTTCAATTCTCACCTCAGACACTTGACACTCACTAGCTGTGTGGCCTTGGGCAAGTCACTTAACCCCAATTGCCTCATCCTGGGTCATCTCCAATCATCCTGATGAATATCTGGTCACTGGATTCAGATGGCTCTGGAGGAGAAGTGAGGCTGGTGACCTGCACAGCTCTCCCTCACTCAAAACAAAGTCAAGTGCAAGTCATGTCATCATTTCTCTGATGGAATGATCTTCAACAACGAAGGACCAACACACACACACACACACACACACACACACACACACACACACGCAAGTAGATCATGTTGCTTTTGAAATAGAAGATTACTTTAGAAAGAGAGAGAAGCAGAGATGGCTCCATAGAATAAGAATGCTGAGCAATAAGTTTGGATTTTGGATTCTCCCCAGTAGGCAGATAAGGTCAAAATGGGTACGTGATTTAGATACAAAGGGTGATATCATGAGCAAATTAGGAGAACAAGAAAGATTTTAACTATCAGATCTAAGATGGAGAAGGAAAGAATTCATGACCAGACCAGAACATTATGGAATGAAAAATAGATAATTTTTATTACATTAAATTAGAAAGGTTTTACGCAAACAAAACCAACACAAACAAAATTGGAAAAAAAGCAGAAAGATGAAAAACAATTTTTACAGAAACTGTTTCTGATGAAAGCCTTATTATTTAAATATATAGAGAATTGAGTCAAATTTATAAGAATGTAAGTAATTTCCCAATTGATAAATGGTCAAAGGACAGGAATAGGCAGTTTTCGGATGAAGAAATTAAAACTATGTATAGTCATATGAAAAAATGCCTTCATGAGTTGAAATCTAGCCTCAGACACTTACTAGCTCTATGACCCTGAACAAGTCACTTAACCTGTTTGCCTCAGTTTCCTCATCTGTAAAGTGAGATGGAGAAAGTAATGGCAAACCATTCCAGTATCTTTGCCAAGAAACCCCAGATGGGGTCATAAAGAGTCAGACACTACTGAAAAAATGGCTAAACAGAGTCACAGAGCATTAAATGTTTTCTGAATGTATGTTCTGGCCAAACTGAGCTGTTTGATTTTTCCTGAATAAACTAAGCTTTTTCAACTTGCATATTCTCAACTTCCTGCTTAACTCTTTGCACTCTGGCTTCTGACCTCAATTATTCAACTGGAGCAACTCTCTCTAAAGTTACCAATGATCACTTAATTGCCAAAGCTAATGACCATTTCTTCAATTTTCTTCCTTCTTGAACTCTACAGTGTTTGGCACTGTTAATCACCTGCTCCTTGATAACTTTTGTCTTTCTAGAAAACACTGCACTCTCCTACTTCTCTATCTACCTTTCTACCACTATTTGGTTTCTTTGCTGGATCTTCCTTCAGCTAAGAACAATTAGAAAATTGTGGATGTTCCCAAGGCTCTGAACCCTCTTCTCATCACCCACTATTATATTTTGCTTGATGACCATATCTGCTTTAATAGATTCAATTAACATCTTGATGCAGATAATCCTCAGATTTATTGATACAATCAATACCAGGCTGAGCATAGGGGAATACAAAGAAAACAAAAAGACCCAGTGCTTCAATAGAAAAAAACCAAAGGTATTTGGGACACTCCAACAAAACAACTCCCCTAATCAAGCATCCCACAATGGGCAGGCCCATGCATGGGTGGGAAAGATCCTCCTTAATCACATTATTCAATAGATACTTTTAGTAAAACAAAAACAGCCAAAGATCCTATTTTACTTGCTATTACAATTACAATAGTCCATGCCTGGACTATTTGAATAAGCTGCTGGTTAATTTCTCTACCACAAGTACTCAGTCCAACCCATCCTTCACTCAGTTATCAAGCTGATCTTCCTAAAGTCTGGTCTTACCATGTCACCCACATCACCACCATCACCATCATCACCACCCCTACTCAAAAATATCTTAATGTCTCTCTACTACCTCTAGGATCAAATACAGAATACTCTGTTTGGCTTTGGAAGCTTTTCATACTTTGGCCCCTTCCTTTCTACCTTTCCAGTTTTACACCTCAGCCCCCTCCCACACTTTGTGGTCCTGTAACACTAGCCTTCTTGCTGTTTCTCCCATAAAACATCGTATCTGTGTGTGTAACGTGTGATCTCCCTTCCTTGGTTCTAGGCTCTTAACAGACAGGTACCATGTATTTCACTTCAGCATCCTAGTACCTAGTACAGTCAGTACCTTTCCCCAAACACTTTCTTGGTATATGTTGCTGCTGCTGCTACTGCTACTGCTGCTACAGCTGATCTTATGATAGAAAACTAATACACCACCTTGGCAATTTCCCAAATTGCTTAGCCTTGGAGCCTGTGATTATTTGAACAGCCTCTACACACTGATTCTTCAGGGGTTGAAACTGTATAAAAACGCTTTCCACTTGTGTAGCTCTTTATAATTTCCAAAGCCCTTTCCAGTACATTATCTCAGTTAATACTGACAACCACCCTGAGGTAGGCGGGATTGTTGGTATCATCCCCTTTTTAAAGATGAGGAAAATTAGACTAAGTGAGGTGAAGTGACTTGTCCAAAGTCAAAGAGCTTGCATTTGGCAAAACAGTGAATAAAATATCATGCGGTCCTTTTATCTAACTCAATCTTTCATCTCCTCTTTATTCAGTTAGCTACTCCTTCCAAATCTTGCATTTGCTAAAGAATTATTACCTAGGGTAGAAAAAAAAAACCCTTGTAAGAATTCTAAAAGGTGATCTTTCTCTCCAGAGAGAGGAAAAATGCTTTATCTAACCATGCATTCAGATATATGAATATGCCAAAAGGCATTTATCTGGGTGGATGATTTGAAATGAGAAAGAGGGCACAGGTCAAATACAAAACAGTTGTCATTCTCTTCCTCTTTTACCATTTTACAAAGATCTGGGTAAGAGGAACTGGGAAAATGTGTGATTACTATTTTGCTAAGAATATATTGAGTTTTACTGTCAGTGGCACAAAGGTTACATCTGCATGATGCTGAGCATCTGCTTAGAAAGCAGAAAGTTCAGTTGAATTGGTTGGGAGAGAGTTGATCATAATGGTCACAATAAATTGGCTGCTATACTCAATTTTTGCCCTAGTGAATTGAAACAAATGGAGTGAATCTTTCATTCAAGCTGGATGATTGTAGGACCATTAGGACAGCTGTGAAACTTACCCACATTTTCTGTCAATCAGGTCTACCATCTGATTAGCTTTTTAGCTTCAGTTGAAAAACAATTGAGCCCTCTATCTATGTGGCATAGTGAAAAGAGTGCTGGACTCGAAGTCAGGAAGACATGGATTTGTTGCTTTCTCCCTCAAACCTTTACTAGTTGTCTGACCCTTAGCAAATCTCTGAGGCTCTGTTTCCTTATCTATGAATGGGGATAATAATATTACTTACTTCACAGAGTTGTGGCAAAAAGACAAATGAGATAATATACACATCAAATGAGATAATGCATATTTCAGAGAAAAGAAGTCTTCATCACCCTGAGGCCAGATATCCGTCCTTTATGCCATGCTGCCTCTCAAGGAATGTTTTAGTGACCCTATTTGCAGATAAAGAAACTGAGTCACACAGACATTGAGTGACTTGTCCAAGCTCTTGTAGCTAGTCAAATATAGTAAGGACTCAAATTCAGGTATTCTGACTCCAAATCTAATCCTCTTTTCATTACTCCACCCTATCTCTCCATTATGCCAATATTTTTGTACCAGCCTCTCTATCATGCTAACACATGTGTACCAGCCTTGGGCTTCTCTGAAAGCAGTAAAAAAAGAAAGGAATAAGCATTCATTAAGAACTTGTTATGTACCCAACACTGTGCTAAGCATTTTACAAATCAGATCTCATTTGGTCCTCAAAATAACACTGTGAGGAAAAGTGATATTATGATCCCTATTTTTACAAATGAGGAAAACTGAGACAAATAGCAATTAAATGACTTGCTTAGGACCACACAGCTAGGAAATACCTGAGGTTAGATTTGAACTCAGGTCTTCTCATTCTTGGCCCATCTCTCCAGTCACGGCATCACCTAGATACCTATAAGTTCCTTGTCATTTTGAAGCCAGATTGTCACTAAGCCAACCAACCCCATAAAATAGCCCAATCTCTAATGAGGAGTGCTGAGTTATTTTTAAATGACTATCACCCTGAGATCATTATACATAATGAGAGCTGATATTTGCATAGTGCATTGTGGTTTACAATGAGCTTTCTACACAATTTCTTTTGATCCCCACCACATCCTTGAGAAGTACATTCTGTAAGCATTATTATCCCCATCTTAAATATAAGGGAACAGAGGCTCGTAGTGATCAAAATGACTTTGCTTGAAGATGCATTGAGTATAGGGTAGAGCAATGAATCAGTCCTTCTTCTGACTATAAATCCTTTACATTTCTCCGTTCATTACATTGCACAGCCTGGAATCATGACACATTTTTGTCCCATGACATGTTAGAAGCATGAGGGGATTAAGCTCAGTGCTATAAAGTACCCATTCAAAATTTTCTACTTCAATAAACATTTAAATTCATCAACATGCAAAGCACTATCCAAAAGTGGAGAGAGAGTATAAGGAACTTATAATCTAGTGAGGGAGATGACACAGACACAAATGACTATATTATAAATTGCAGCAATTTTTTCTTTTCAGCACTCATTTTTTTTCTGTTTTCCCTAAGTATGCAAGAGCATGGAAATGCTTTTATGTAGCATGCCCATTATTGTGTTCAGAAACAAGCCTGTATTTTCACCTGTCTCCAACAAAGTGCCTTAAGAAAGCTGAAGAGGGAGAGATTGCTTCCATTCAAGGGTGCGGCAAGGGGGAAATCAGGGAAGATTTTATGGAGGAATTGGCACCTAAAGTGAGCCATGAAGGCCTTCAATATGCAGAGATTGGGCGGGGACTAGAAAGGAAGATCATTCTAGGCATAAAGAACAAAAAGGACCAAGAAAAGAGACAGGGAAAGACCAGACAAAGGTATAGGATCAGAGAGTGAGAGTTCAAAGGACCTCTGAATTCAAATAATTAATTACAGATGAAGAAAACTGAGACTCAGTGAAGAGGATAAGTGACATCATGAGATCTACCCAAAATACTTGAGATCTTCTTCTGATTCTTTTATAGATACCAGTATAGTATTCAATTTTTTATTTTTATTTATTATTAATTTATTATCAATATTTATCTGTTATCCTTCTCTCTCATACATGATAGACTTACTTTCTTTTCTAGTGATATATGTGCCTGTTGGTGGCTTTTCCTCTTTTCTTGTAACACTCACTAGGCATCTTTCTTTTGCCTATAACTCTAACTCTTCTGAGGTTACTCTCTCCCTGGAATCCCAGGCTCATGGTCCAACGTAATCCATAAATACAATCAATTGCTAAGTTTTATTGATTATCTCATTTCAGTGTCTTCCTTTTATTGTATCCTATTTCTCAAATCCCACTGCAATTATACGTATTTAAGCCTTTATCTCTTTTTGTACATATTATAGTAACCTTCTTGGGTAACATGTAAACACCGAATGTGGATGAGCAGCCCTAAAAAGGGTTCAACAATCCCTCACAGCAGAGGTGCTTGTCTTCCTTCAGTACCCCATACACCTCATACATACTTTCACCTGTTACTCCAACATGATGTAGCATCTACAGCAGCCCCATCCTGGTAAAGCCTTCCCAACAGATGGCTATCCTAGGAGGAGAGTAACTGACACACGTCAAACTCATCAGTGAGTTGGGGGATATCCCAAGCATGTGAACACTTCCCCCAGTGGAATGGGCAGATGAGAACAATTTGTCCCAATAGCCATGAAGTCAGCTGAAGCAGGCCCTAGGAGGTGCTTAGAGCCTGGTCAGACATCAAAGATACCAAGGTCATTGACTGCACTCTGGGCCATCACCAGTTTTCTTAACCTTTGTCTTGCCACTGGACTTCAAACACTCTGGAAAAGAGAGTAAGACTGATAACTTTGTGCAACTCTGCCTCACTTAAATCCAATTCACTCATAAGTCAAGACATCACTGGTGATGTCATTGGTTCTCTTTGAAAACAAAGGACTAGCAGTGACTTCCTTACTGATCTTTCTGCCTCCTGTCTCCAGTCTATTGCTGATGCTTGCTATGTGACCCAGAGCAAGTGACTTAATTTCTCTGAATTTCAATTTCCTTGGGATAATCATGGTAATCATTGCCTTGTATTTTTGTTGTAGGGTGAGAAGAGATAACATACGTAAATTACTTTGCAAGCCTTAAGAAGGCTGTATAAATGTTAGCCAATACTGTAATTATCCCAACACATCATCATGTTAATGTCATTCTCTAGTTGACACCCTTTGGTTGCTTCTTATTTACTATTGAATAAATTATAAATGGTTAATTCTGTTTCTTACGGCCTTCCACAATTTAAATCCAGCCAATTAATCTATTCTTTTTTTTCTAATTCTACTGCTCATTGTGTATTCTAAATTATAGACAAACTGGAATGCTTTCTGACACCTCCATTTTTATTGTACCCACCTCTTTCTCCATTCTTTCGCTCATGCCATCCTCAAGGCATGAAATAGACTAGTCTCCTGCCTCCTCTTTCCATATGTTGAAATTCCTCTCCTCCTTCAAGGTCCAAACCAGATGCTGCCTACTCCATGAAGCCTTTCATCATCTAGCCCCAACCCCAAGTAACCTCCAAGCAAAAGCATTCTCCATTTCCTCAAATTTATTATAGTAGTTCACCTGTACATTTCCTTTCACATTTGCCTCATTTCATCTTTATTTGTTGATGTATACCCTCCCAAAAATAAACACTAAATTGTAAGTTCCCTGACAGGAGAAGTTGTGTTATAGTTATTTTTGTCCACCCAGTATCTGACACAGCACCTTGTATATAATAGCTACTTGATGGCTAAGGGTAGCTAGGTGTTGTGGTGGATAGAGTGCCAGTTCGAGAATCAGGAAGACCAGAGTTCAAATCTGTTCTCAGACACTTACTTACCTATGGGCAAGTCACTTAACTTTTATTTACTTCAGTTTCCTCATCTCCAAAATTGGGTTAATAATAGTACCACCTCCCAAGGTTTGTGAAAATCAAATGAGGTAAAAATGTAAAGCACTTAGCACAGTGGCCAGCACATAGTAAGCACTATATAAAAGTTAGCGATTATTATTAATGAATGCGTTTATATGTGACTCTTATATTTGATTAGGCTGAGCTATGTTCTCCAATTTTATTTTCCTAAATGACCTTCTACTTACTCACATATGTTGGGTATGGAGGTGGTGTAGTATAAGCACACTGGTTCTCCTATTACAACTAATGAAAACTGATGACTAGAGAAATCCCAACACATCTGCTTCATATTACGACTATTTGTTGCCTCTGCTTTTCATCTCCTCTCAGTATGATCTTGGTAAGCTGATCACAGGTTTTCTCATAGTTTGTTTTTCACTCTACTTCCTTTCACTGTTTTCTGATAAAATACTCCAGCATCTTCTTCTATGATGTTTTCAAATGGTTACTATATTGTGCTTGGTTGGCATGTTTCTCCACTTGGCAAAAAAGATTTAATGTTAGCTAACGGAGATGGTTTCTAGTTTCTTTTGGCCTCCTCACTGTGCAAATGGTTTTGCATTGGTTGAATTACTCTCTGAATGATATTATTAAAAGTCCATGTCCACTTCTTTTGCTATTTTCCTTTTTCAGAATTCATAGTTCATTTTAACAAGCCAGGTTATACCTGCTGTCATTAGAAACAGTATTTATTCTTTATTCTATTTCATTATCAATTTTTACCTTTGCTCCAACCAGTCAATCTTCTGATAACATAAACCACATATTCAGACTGATTCCTGTAATGATAAACAGTTGTTAAATTATGGCCAATTTATTTTTCTTGTGTCCGTGTCACTGACCACCTACGTGACCTTGAGTTTGCTCATTTCCCCTCTCTAGGCCTTAGTTCTCTTATGTCTAGATCCTTAGTATCAAAATCATAGAAATGGGGCCATTCAACCAACCTCTAGAAGCAGCATATTGACTTAGAAAACCATTTATTAACACCATCTGTGTTCTGCTGTATTTTTATTTATTTTGTTAAATATGACTCAGTGATGCACCTTGATGCTAAATCTTTTTGAAGAAGTAATTTATGCTGTACATGTAAAGTTTCTCAGAAGTGCATAAGCATTTGGCCTTTTTCAAATCTTGATCTTGTATCCTATTTTCCTACACATACATACATACACACATACGCTTATGTTTTTCCATCATTCCCTGTATCCACCATCACATTGAAGTGACCAGGTATCAAGATATAAATTGTGACTTAATTTGAAGTATCTTTCCTGGTTATTCATAAAATTTTCCAACACTTTCCAACCTTCACTGTAGCTGTTGACTTCTAAGCTACAATTATCACCATGGTCACCTGTAAAGGTAAGAAGTAAAAGGTAAGAGAAGACTATTAAATACATTATTAAAAATCTTGAACACCAGGCTTAGCAGTTTAAATTCTATTGAGTAGCTAATGAAGTGGCACTAAAGGATTCCCCCTCTTAGGAGTGGGGGATAGGACTGAGGTGATCAAAGCCATTCATTAGGAAAATTAGTTCAGCAGTGGAATTAAATGATAGATTAGAGAAGGTATGAGGAGAAGTGGAGAAACTCTTTAGGAGAATATTGTAATAATCAATATTGCAAGTGGTATTAAAGACCTATATGAAAGTGATAGCCATGAAATGGAAAGGAAGAGAGAGACAGATGCAGGAGATAGGGCAGGAGTAGATTTAACAAAGCTTGGCAACTGATTTGACATGGGTGATCAAAGTAGAAAGAAAGAAAAGAGGAAGGCTGAAAATACAGTCATGTAGAGCATCTGCACTAAGGAAAAGGAACAGAAAGAAAAGGCATATAAAAAGTGGTCACAGCATTAGGAAAAGAAACCATGAGAGCGCCATAGAAGCAAAAAGAAGAAAATATGTGACTTCTTCATTCTAACAGAAAAGGCATATAAAATGAACCTGATATTCCAACTATAATCTATCCTAATCAGCCTTTGGCCTGCAGTAATGCGTCCCATTCAGATGCTACATTTTAGGAAGAACATTCTCACATGGGAAAGTAAACAGAGGATGCTGAGCATTATGGTGAATACAGTGGGGAGATGTGGCCATATATTTATATACACACATATAAATGTATATATGTATATACATATGCATATAGGCATATATACATACATATGCATGTATGTGCACATATGCTTATACATGTACATGTATATAAATTAAAGGTACTAACAAAGTTTAGCCTAAGGAAGGGAAACCTTGGTGGAGCCATGATAGATGTGTTTCTTTATCTTCAAGTATTTAAAGGATTAATAAGTGAGAAAAGATATAAATTTATTATGCTTGGCTCTAGAGAGTTAAAGAAGCAACAAAGAGAAGTTTCCAAAAGGGAGACTGCAGATTTCTATAAATAAACCCTTCCTAAAAATGAAAGCTATCCCATAGTTGAATAGATTGCCCCAGGAGGCAGTGGATTACTCCTCACTTGGGGTCATTGACCAGAGACTTTATAACTACTTGTTGGGGATATTATCAAGGGTATTCCTGTTAAGGTACCATTGGAACTATCTGCTTTTTGAAGACCCTTTCAACTGTACAATGTCATATTTCTATGAATCAGAATCTATTTTTCATCAGTTACTTTGTTATTTGCTTATCTAGACATGGTAACTGCATCAGCTATCCAGTACAATCTGCCTTTATAGGCATGACTATGGTCAATACATATTATTAAAAGTAATAATGCATCTTATTAAAGGACAGAATTTTCTGATAAAGAGAATTAATGGAGGATCAATAGTTCATTGGAACTACTGGGAGACCTAACAGTTTCATCAAGTCTAATTCCCTGATCTTACAGGTAAAGAAATTGGGTTCTATACTGGTAAAGTCTTTTCCCCAGGGAAATAAAATCATAAAATCACATAAAATCACAGAATGCCAAAACTTAAAGGGGAATTATAAAGGATCATCCAAGCCAATAATTTTACAGACGATGAAATTGAGTTTCAAAGAGATTAAGCAACTTCCTCAAGGTCACAGGTAGCAAAGCTAAGACTTGAACACCAGATTCCTAACTTGTGGTGTAATGATCTTTTCACTGCACCATTCTGCATGTTAGTAACCCTTGCAATTTGTAGAAGAGATTCAATAATCATAGCTGAGATCACATCTTCCCCCAGCTCATCTTCTCCTTAGGTTCCTCCAGTTTCTCCTTTTCAGCAGTCATCTTCTCTGTTTATCATAAGGAAATGCACAGAGCCTTGAAATGCTTTTATGTGTCATGCTTGTTATTATATTCAGAAACAAACCTATACTTTATTCTCCTCTGCCACAAATTGCCTGGAATGTAGCTGGGTGTACCATTTCATGTGTGTCTTTTGTTTCTTTGCAGGAAAAATGAAGTGACAGGTGATTAGCCTCATTTTCCATGCTAGCTTTGTGGTGCTATTTCCACGAGTGAAGAAGGCAGCTGCCAGAGCCCAGGGAAGTCGGGCGAAAAATTCCCTTGGCAGGTAGACTCCACCATTCTCAGAAATGGAATCTCATGTTAGCAGGTGGTAATTAAAAGGCAGAAGAAATAAAATTGTGTCTCAGTTTTCTGCACTGTTACATCAATTAAATCTGCTGCTGAAATCTGAGCAGGGACTGTATATCCCATTGCCACATGGCTAGACAATACATTTAGACTCGGAGCTAATTATCTGTTTCATAAAAGCCATGTTTAATGTGGTTTATTGCTTTTTAGGTAACCCATCATTTTTAAGCATTTCAGGATGAGACTGTAAGCCAAATTAGACTGTCATGGGCCCATGTGTGGCTTTTATAAGCCTGTGATGTTCATACTTGAAGGGTATCTCAGCAGAACTGAAAGAATGGTGTGTTTGGAGCTGGAGAATATCAGTTTAAACCCTGGCTCTACTGCTGACTACCTGCATGACCCTTTGCCTCTCTAGGTATTAGTTGTCCTACCTGTAAAACAGTGGTGTCAAAGTAAAATAGAAACTGGTCATTAAATCACACACAAGTATTCCTAGGGGCAGAATATTAGAAAAATAGCATATTAGCATTGTCTACATTGTAGTGCATTTTTATTTATTTTTATTAAGTATTTCTCAATTATATTTTAATCTGGCTCGAGCACATTCTGGAGGGTTGTAGGGTTGCAATGCTCGTCTGTAGAGGATGGGTCTTGGCTAACTGATCACTAAGGTATTTTTTTAGTTCTTAATTCTGTGATTCTGATTCTGTGTCAGAAGTGGAGTTCCCAGCTCTGATACTTTCTAGCTCTATGACCTTGGTTAAATAATTTAACTTCTTGGAGCCTTGGTTTTCTCTTCTTTAGAACGGGAATAGTAAAATCTTCACAACCTAACTCCTAGGTTGCTGTGACACTCAAATGAAACAATGTGCAAAGATTTGGGCCAAAATGAACTTTATACTTTTTAAACAGTATATTTTCTCCATAGTTACTTAGAAAGATAGCTTTAAATGCATGATTTCACTAAAAATGCCAGTGCTTGCACCTAGTAGTACCTCAGTATTTGTTGAATGAATGCAAAAGTGCCACACCTAGAAGGTGGAATACCACTTCCTGACTATATGAATTACTAGTTATTATTCACTGAATGAGTATTATATAAAGTGGTCCCTTGGACTGAAATATTAACGTCTCGGAGAAAATAGGTTATTTTAATAAGACACATTGAATTTAATGCTCTGAGGTTCATAATAACCAAATGAGGCCAGTTATGACTATTTTCTGCATGCACATATATGCAAACACAAATACACACACACACACACACACACACGCATAATAAGCATGGTGATCCATGTTGAACTCTCCAGGGAACACCAAAGCCCCATAGTCCTGATGCAAGACAAGAACTTGGGATTAGTCACAGAGCCCAAAAAGAATGAGGTTAGAAGTCAGATTAGGTCCAGGCCTCCATATTGTTGTGGCAAATGAAGCACATAGAAAACCAGTGGCACTATGGCAGATATGCTGTATCTGAAATGAGAAGATGTGTTTTTGAATCCCATCCGTGTTCCAAGTTACCTCTACCTTAATCACGTCATTGATCTGTGCTTTGCTTCTGCTTTCCCATCTGTGAAATAAGGAATTAGGATGGACAAGAATGACCTCTGAGGTTTCTCCTGTCTCTAAATATGTGTGATTTTATGATTTCAACTCTGAAAGGAGAGCATTGCCTTTGAAAGACAATTACTGCCATGACTGCTATCTTTTTGGTGAGATGGGGAAGACAAGAATTCACTAGAAATGAAGTATGGTAACTATGTATTGTCCCTTTTCCCCTGGATAAAATAATGGATAGACTTCCTTGGGAGTAGGAGTATATAGAGCTCTTCAGTAGCCTTATATCTCTCACAATCAGGTTGCTTGAGAAGGTCATTAGAAGATTTAGTATTTTAACACACTTGTAAAGCCATGCCTTCTTCTTAAATTCCTTATTACTGTTGAGGGTGCCACCATGCTCCCAGTCACCTAAGCTCAGAAGCTAGTTTTCATTCTCAACTTTTTACTTTCTCATTTCACATCTACTGAATTATCCAATCCTATCATTTGTGCCTTCATTTTTTGTATATACCTTCTCTCTTCTGACATTTTCTACTACCCTAATGCAGGCCATCGTCACGGAACACTTGGCCTATTGCAATGGCCTGCTAGTTGTTCTCCTTTTGTCACATATCTCCCTACTCCAGTTCATCCTCCACTCACCTGTAAAATTGATTTTCCAAAAAGTACAGATCTGACCATGTCACCTCCCTACTTAATAAACTCCACTATTATCCCCAGGGTTAAATATAAAATTCTATGTTTGGTATTCAAGGCCCCTTGTGACCTGGCTCCTTTCTACCTCTCCAGTCTTTTTATACCTTACCAATCCAGTAATGTCAGCCTCCTTGCTGTTCTTTCCACACAACACTCCCTGGATATTTTTACTGGATGTTGTCCATATCTGGAACTCTCTCCCTCTTCATCTCAATCTCTAGACTTCTCTGATTTTCCTTAAGATGTCAACTAAAATACTACTTCTTCAAGAAGATTTCCCCAATTCCCTTAATGTTAGTGCTTTCCCCATTATGATCACTTCCAATTTATCCTGTAGACATCTTTGTACAAAAACACAGTTACCTAAAAAACTATTTTACAGAGAACTCGCACACACACACAAAAACAATAATGCTCACGTGGAGGTCAGAAGAAAACATACAAGAACACTCTCAAAGTGTCTGTGAAGAGCTTTGGAATCAATGGTGACACATGAGAGAAACTGGTACAGGACTGACCAGTGTGGTATGCTCACATGAAAGAAGACACTGTGCTCTATGAGCAAAGCAGAATTGCAGTAGCTCAAAAGAAACATGAGATGCACCAATTTAGAGATGTCTCCATTTCAAATGTGTATATTTGTGCCCAATCTGTGATAGAGCCTTCGAAGCTCGTATCGCTCTAATCAGCCATAGTCAGACACGCTGTACCTGACCCCAACATAGTGATGTCATTTTCACGCTCTTCAAGAACAAAAGACTAACCTAGTTGTTTGTATGGGGTCTCCCTTGTTACACTGTGAGCCCCTTAAGAGCAGGCATTGCTTTTTACTTTTCTTTTTTTTCCCCTCAGCACTCAGCACTCAGTGCCTGACATGTTTTAAGTATGTCCTTGAAATAAATGCTTATTGTGAAAAGTAGTTAATGTGTTAACAGACTCCCCAAAGAGACACAGGCTAATCTGCAGCCCACTGTGTTTTTGCATGCCCCTTTTATTCCTAGGTGGGAATTAATTTCCTCAAAATATTCATAAGACTCCTACGGGTCAGGATGGCAAGAATGTCCCATTTTGACAGTTCAAAACATAGGAATGATGGGCTCTGACCAGGGATGGAGCACATCCAGTGTGAGCTGGTAAAAGCAAACTCTATATCTATAGATTTTTTTGTTTATATAGATATTGACTAGATTATTGAAAATCTAATCCAAAGAAATTTAACTTGAAAAGAAAGGAGAAAATTCTATTTTTCTTTCTTTTTCTCTTTCTGTCTTGCTATCTGTCTCTCTCCCTATCTCCACCAAACTAGGTACTACAGAGAGAAGTTACAATGCAAGAAGAGTCACAGTAGAAATGCACAAAAACACACAGACAGAAAACTCAAAATAAGACAGTAATAAAAACCAGTGCCTCAGATGAAGGTACATTAATTCACACAGTAGGGGCAACAAACAGGCGTCTTAACTCAATAAAACATATTTTGATTCATGTTCAACAGAGTCTTAATGATAAATAACACTAGAATATGGCTCCAGAAAGTCATGTTATAGCAAAGGGAACAGGATATGCAAAAATGTGTTTATAAATGGAAGTATCACTTCAAATACAGTTATAATAAAAATCACTTGAAAGCACGCTTTCCAGTATGTTATGTTTTAGACGTTACATTTCCTGTGAGGTGCCAGGCTCCACAAGTCAAGAATTATGGTAGGGGCTAAGGCTACAAATTCCTGAAAAAATCCTAAGCCAGTGGAAATGATAAGTTATTACAGCTGAAGACTAATAAAGAACAAAGTAAAAATGAGGCACTGCAAAGGATATATTGAGTAAATGAGTTCAACTAAGAAAGAAAGAATAAATAGTGAAATTAATTATCCCATGTTCAGTAGTTATTGCTTTTTCAGAGTGTAAAAGATTAACCTATATATTTAATGAAAGAACAAAAAAGAGGATCATTAAGGGCTTTAAAAAGACCAAAATGTTTAAATAGATTAGCAGATTCGAAAGAATCAGGAGAAGCAAAGTTGAAGTGTCATAAATGAAACCTCTGATCCCATTCAAAATGAATCAATGTGTTAATGGGATGGAGTTGCAGAGTAGGAGACTGGATAATGACCAGGAAAGTGCAAAACAGAGAAGAATGGGTGATATGTACTCCTACCCTCAGCCTCAAACCCTGCCCCAGCCATGTCCCTGAAGGGATGGTGAGTCCTAGAGTCCCTTGAGATTTGGGGAGGAGGTACTATGGGTGAATGTGGAGGAAGAGATTAAGAATGGAAAACTAGGAAGCTAGGTGTCTAATCCCAGGGAGAAGATATAGTAACACTGAGGAATATTCTTTTGAGAAAGTGGTGTGTACTTATATTTAGAAAATGGGACCTCAGAATAAGTTTAGTCAAGAGGGACTTCCTTGTCCCTTATGGACAGTATTCCCACAAGAGGATATGCTAAAGCTGATCCTGAGCTGACTGTTACATTTTCAGTATAAGTATTTATAACTCAAAAATTGGTACATATTATATAAATCATGGATTGATTTATTGACTGGCTTATTGGTTATCTAGTCTTAAGAAGACTGAATAATAAAAAAATTAACTTAAGCAAGTAATAAGAAAGGACATTAGAAGACTGATCTTATAATTATTATATTCTATTATGTTATGTTATGTTATATTATGCTATATTATTATTACATTATATTATATTGTATTATGTTATATTATATTATTATATTATATTGTTATGCTATATTTTAATTATATTACATTATATTACATTAATTATATTATATTTATTATATCACCATATTACATTATACTATATTATAAGAAGATAATACAAGTGTCACAGAGAAAGTTAAATAAGATGAACCTGGAATGTTTCCGTTATTTTTTTTAATGAAATTTAAAGAGTAAAGTAAAAAGGGAGGGAAAAAGAATTGTGATTGAGACCTAGATGAGGAAAAGAAAAAGAGGGCAAAGGAACAGAAGGTTGTTGCATGTAGCATAGAACACTGGGGCAAAGAATATTTCTCTTCAAGCCTAAATTTCATCATAGAAGAGTCAGAGAGCAAAGAGAAAAAAAGTATAAGACAAGGAAATAGAAAGAAATATACAATGTATTATCATTACTGCAGATACAAATGGGATGAAATTGACCATAAAATGGAAAAGGATAGAATAATGGATTAGAGACTCCAAAAACATATTTTTACAAGAAACATATTTGGAACATAAAACTCACAAAGTGTTCGATGAAAGAGGCTAGAACAAAATCTATTATGGTTCAGCTGAAAAAAATTCAGTGACTAGTTATCATGATATTATGCAAACAATAGCAAAAAATAGCCTTAGTTAAAAGAAAAAATTAGATTTTGCTGGAAGGTACTATGGAGAATGAATTAATTTCTTTGTTTTTAAAGTAAATTTTTATTCTTTTCTTTTGATTTTTTTACATCATTATCATCATTGTCCTAAGCATTCTTGTTCTCAGAAAGTGGCCCTAAAAAATAATAATTTTTTTTAAAATACAAAAACTTCATTATAACTGATAAATACATAAAAATCTGAAAATACATCCAGTGCCCCTTGCTAATGGGGCTCCCAAATCTGAAAAGGTATGGAGGTGTCTTCTCATAGCCCTTCTTGTGAGTCATACTTACTCTTTGCAATTTTGAACATTCACTTTTTATATTTGCTGTGGTTGTTCTTTCTGTTTCTTATATTGTGTACTATATATTTGACAAAATACAATAGCCATTTCTGTTAAAAATAGAAATCATGGGAATAAATGAATCTCTCCTTAAGCACTGTAAGTAGCATCTATCCAAAACAAACAGTGAGCATCTTACATAATCAGAATAAAGTAGATCCCCAATAAGGTCAGAAATAAAACAAGGATGCTCATAATCTCCACTATTATGTCTCACAATGCTAGAAATTATAACTGAAGCAATAATTCAAGAAAAAGATGTTTAGGGAATATACATAGACAAAGAAAAACAAAATGATCCCTTTTCAAAAATGATGTAAAGATTTCCTTATAGAACCTTAGACAATCAACTAAAATTAATTATAATTATTAATAACTGGCAAAGTTGTAAGATATGAAACAATACCATATAAATTATCCACATTTCTGAATATAACCAATGAAACACAGCAAGAAGACATAGAAAGAGAAATTCCATTTAAAATGATCATAGAATGTGTAAAATATTTGAATTTGTTTTTCAGTATACACACATAAACAATGTTTACATAAATAATCGCTCATGGGTAAGCTGATACGATGGAAATACTGCCTAAACCAATTTACTTATTCAGTGGCATGCCAATCAAATTACCAAAGAATTACTTCTTAAAGGTAGAAAAAATAATAATGTAATTCATCTGGGGGAACAAAAAGTCAAGAATTTCAAGAGGAATTAGTAAGCAGGAAGTGGTGAGAGAAGTACCATATTTCAAACTCTACTTACCGTTTGATCATTCAGTTGTGTCCAATTTTTTGTGACCCCATGGACCATAACATACCAGTAATGTGGGGTTTTCCTGGCCAATGATGCTGGATTGGTTTTCCACTTCCTTCTCCAGTCAAACTATAATACAAAGCAATAGTTATCAGGAAAATATTTAGTACTTGTGAAAAATAGAAGTCATTTAGTGGGACATGTTAGTCATACAACCTACAGAAGCAAATGAACACAGTAACCTAGCCTTCGATTAATTTGAAGACTTCAGATACTGGGGTAGGACTCATGGTTCAACAAGATCTTTTTGAGGAAATTGGAAAGTTGTTTGGCCAAAATGTGATTTAGAGTGCCACCTAACAATGCATACTATGATAAACTCCAAATGAATATTGACTTAGACATAAAGGGTCTTTTAAACAAATTAGAGGAACAAGGAAGAAATTCTACTTCAGATTTGTGGAAAGGGGAAGAATTCATAATCAAACAAAGGATAGAGAGAATCACAGAAGACAAAATGGACAATTCTGATTGCCTACAATTAAAAAACTCTTGTACAAACAAAACCAATGCAACTAAGATTAAAAGGGAAGTAAATAACTTCAGAAACTCATTGCCACAAAATTATTTTATAAAGATCTGATACACACACACATAATATTATTTATAAAGAATTGGCTTAAAATTATACAAATTAGCCATTTCCCAATTGATAAGTGGTCAAAGGATATGATCGGGTATTTCTTAAGGGAAGATACCTAAGCTTTCAATAACTTTATGAAATAATGTTCCAAATCACTAATTAGAAGCATGTGAATTAAAGCAAATCTGAGGTCCTACCTCATACTTACAAGATTGTCAAGGTAGACCAAAAAAGGAAAACAAGAGCTGTTGTAGTAGCTGTGGCAAAACATGTATATTAAAGCACTGTTGACATAACTGTGAATTGATCTAGACATTCTGGAAAGCAATCTAGAATTATTCCCAATAAGTTACTTGCTGATCCATCAGACTGTTAGACCTATACCACAATATGCTAAAAGAAAGTGAAAAAAAACCTATATGTAGAATCATTTAAATCAGTTCTTTATGTGTCACAAATAACTGAAAATGATGGTAGTGCGTATCATTTGAGGAATGATTGAAGAAAATATGGTTCCTATAATTGTGAATATTATGGAATACTGGAAGGAAGAAAGGAAGGAAGGGAAGGAGGGAAAGGGAAACAAGTACTTATTAAACACCTAGCACCTACTAGACCAGGAGTAGGGAACCTGTGCCCTCCATACCACATGTGGCCTTGATGCCACATGTGGCCTTCTAGGTCTTTGGTTGCACCTTTTGCTGAGTCCAAGTTTTACAGAACAAATCCTTTTGTTAAGGAGATGTGTTCAGTAAAGTTTGGATTCAGTCAAAGAACTAGACATGAGGACCTAGAGGGTCACACCTGGCTTTGAGGCCATAGGTTCCCCTCTCCTATATTAGGCACTTAAAAAGTATCTCACTTTATCTTCATAACAACCCTGCAAGGGACGTGTCTTTATTATCCCCACTTCATAGTTTAGGAAACTGAGACTAACAGAGATTTATGTGACTTGTACAGGGTTACACAGCTAGTAAATGTTTGAAGTCACATTTGAACTCAGATCTCCCTGGCTCTAGGTCCAATGCTCCATCTACTGCATCACCTATCTGCCTCTAGTTCCAAAGATGATTAGGGGAAAAAGAAAGGAACCTAGATGTTCTAAAATATTTATAGCATCTCTTTTTGGTTGTGGCAAATACCTAGAAATTGTGGGGTTGCCCATCATTTGGGGAGTAGCTAAACTAGTTGTGGTATATGGTCCTAATGGAATACTACTCTGCTATAAAAAATGATGACCTCATTGATTGTAGAAAAATATGGACAGTCTTGCATGAAATAATGAAGAATAATACAAGAAGCACCAAGAGAACATTGTATACAATGACAGCAATATTGTTTTAAAAACAACTTTGAACTAAGTCATTTTAACTATTGTAAATACCCAAATTAACTACAAAGGACATAGGAATGAAGATGCTATCTGCATGCAGAGAAAGAAGTGATAAATAGAAATCTGTATGGAATAATTTTACACATATGTAATTATATAATATATATATGTATACATATATAATATGTAGCCATCGCTGGGGTCGGGGGAAGGAAGAAAATAAAGAGAAAAAAAAGAAACTTACATGATAACTTTATTATATGTTTAAAAGGAATAACAAATTGTACATAATGGATTTGCAGTTTCATGTGCAATTATCTTTTTAAAATGCTAATATGTCATGAAAATGCTTATTTTATTTCATAAATTAAAAATTGAATAAAAAGAAATTATGAAAGTTTTTTTCCTCTCACCAGTGACAGGTTCCTATCCTTATTTTCTTCCCAAACTGAATTTTTATTTGTGACTTTTCTTAAAGATATTTCAAAGTTATTCTCCTCAGTTTTTGTCTTGAACATAACTGGCATCACAGCAACTCATATTTCTATTGTTGTCTACTCATTTTTTCCAGCCATCCTTCCTGGATTGTGACTTTGTGTTAGGGCCAGGCTTAGTGTATTTCTGGGACTACTGCCATGGTCTTCTATGATCCTGGTCTGTATTATCCATGATCCTGTCTCTACATTCTCCCAGTATTAACTTCTGAGTTTTCAGGGATCCCAGAGGAAGCTTGGACCAGAGAGCTACAAACTTTCACTAAGCCTTATGAACTTAATCAAGGATAGAGTATGATTGCTTCCCTCTTCCACTTTCCAGGCTCCAGACACCACTTTGGGAAAAGGCTTCACAGCTATAACTTTGGTCCCTGGATGAAGATGCAATAGACAGTAGCTTGCTTCTTTCTAAGTTGACCAACTAGAAGGCTTAGCCCTGTTCTCAATCAGGGCACTGAGTCCAAGGTCTTACACATCAATAGATTTTGCTCAGGGGCAGAGAAACAATGCAGTCCTGCTGGCTACTACAGTGGTGAAGGGCATTTACATAGTGCCATGTGAAGATGGATCAAAGGAAGTACAGGCTAGAGAAGAAGAGATGTAAAGGAGTAATCATACCTGTCTTCAACACTTTAAAGCACTGTTGCATGGAAGAGGGATTGAATTTGTTCAATTTGGTCTCAGAAGGCAGAACGAGGAGCAGCAGGTGGAAGTTGTAGAAAGGGATATTTAAGGATATATAGAAAGGGCTCAAGGTAAGGAAATTTTACTTAATAACTAGGGCAATTTGAAAGTTGAGTAAGCTTCTTTGGGAAGTAATGGTTCTGACTCAGTAAAAGTCTTCAATCATTGGTTGAATGACTAAGTATAAATATTTTGTAAAGGCAATTCTTGTTGAGACCAAGGTTGTAATAGATGTCCATTGAGGTCTGTCCCCATTTTGAGATATTTTGATTCTGTAAATGGCTTTTAGTGACTTGAGTCCTCTCTCTGAGGCACAACTGAGATTTTGGAGTGCATTATTCCATAAGCACAGTTTATCTCACTTTATCCACAGTAAAATTTGTCATCCATTCTCAGGTCACTCAGAAAACATTTCTGCAGTTTATTTATCTTAGCTGGACATTTCACTACCCAGGAGAATTGTTCTCACAACCCTTGATTTTATTATGAACTCTCTCTTTGATCTCATGTGCTGTGTGAATTTAGGAGCAAAGGAAATATATGTCTGCCCCTACTTCCTTACCTCTGTGGCCTCAGATTTTACCATTATGCATTCATTTCCATCACCAATGGAGAAGGAGTCCATTACAGTACAATATAATCCCTTTGTCATGGCAAGTTGTAGGATAATTTGAGCTCTTTGAAGTTCTGCCGTATGCTCTTCTCCTCAGAAGGCATTAGTCAAATGGTTTGGCTTCCATTTCATGCAATATTTTCTGATGCCTCACCTCTTTTTCCATATATTTATTCATTTTTAGTTCTGGGCACTTCCCTTTATCTCTTTGATTCACTTTCTGAGCGTGCAGTTCTCGAAAGAAACCAGAGAGTTGTAAAAGAAGGTTTCACCAGAAAAGATGATGTTATGTTCCAAATCCAACATTCTCTCCACCGCATAGCACAGTCTTTCCTGAAAGCAGATTTCAATAGCAGGGGAAAGCGAACATGAGAAATTGGGCTTTTTGAGGCAGAAGGTGGAGTGTTTGACGAGTGTTTGGAAAGAAGGGAGAATGGGAATGGGCAAAGAAAGGGTAATTCACTTCTACAGTAAAGAAGATAAATCTATTTTATAATTTGTTTAACACCATACATTAGACTGATGACTTCTTCAAACAGTATTCAACGATGCCTAGATTCCTTTCTTGAATTATAATTGACAGCCTGACATTCATTTTTCCACACTTATGGTTGGAATTACTTTTCCAAAAGTGTTTTCTCTTGTACTTACCTACATTTGAGACTCAACTGCCATTTGCATTTCTATCATATTTCTTGGTATTTCATTGTGGCCAGATACCTAACCAGGGCAAAATGATCTTCCTTATCCCATAGTACTGCTTTATATTAAAATTATTTTAGGTAGGTGATCATATCAAAGGTTTTTGGAAAGAACAAATAGAATTTAGATGCACCCTCACCCAAGGTTATATTAATTTCACCTGACTGCCCATGGCTACTAGGTCAGAACCCTCTCCTTGTGCTCCCTCCCCAACCCCATCCCCTCACAGTTCTTTAGAGGAGAAGTCTGGGAGCCCAGGAGATGAAGGGGCATGGTTAAACTGTTTACATTACTAATCAGTGGAAGAATTCGATACCATGGCTGACTCTATGTCTATAAAGCAGGTGAGAATTTTGTCCAAATTGAACCCCATTAAGAGTTCTGGTTATGGGGACGTTAAAATGTGCATAGGTCACTGGAGGGTATGTAACTTCTAGATGGAACTTGGGTGTGCCTGAAATCACACAGTCCTAAAGCTTAGGTTGAAATTATAGCTCTGTCTTCACATATAATTGGGGGAAAATAAAATATTATTTTAGAAAGAAATCATAAGTCCTATTTCTTTATTATGATCTTGCCCACACTCTAGACCTTTAACCCTATTTTTTTTTAGATAGAGGAGATGGAGAAATGAACAAGATACCTAGAAAAAGAAGAAACCCATATAAAGGCTTCATGGAACCAGCCCAATGTATTTTAATGGGAGATTTCTGAGATTTCTAACTTCAGCTAAAATTCACAATGGAGATTTGTGGTTTTTAAAAATGCAAGGGATACTTTGTATCCCAATGAGAAAAATAGAAGTTCTTTTTGTGATGACAAAGAATTAAAAATTGAGCAACGACTGAACAAGTTGTAATATGTGATTGTAATGGAATACTAGTGTGCAATAAAATTGTGCAATAAAAATGATGAGCAGGCTGATTTCAGAAAAAACTTGGAATGACTTACATGAACTGGTACAAAGTAAAGGAAGCAGAACCAGGAGAACACTGTACGCAGTAAGGGTAATATTTTGCGATGATCACCTATGAGTATCTAGCTATTCTCAGCAATGCAACGATTTAAGACGATTCCAAAGAACTCATGATGAAAAATGCTATACACATCCAGAGGAAGAATTAACGGAGTCTGAATGCAAATTAAAACATACTATTTTTTGCTGTGTGCATGCATGTGTGCATGCATTACTGAGTATGTGTGTGTGTGTATTTCTTTTGGTCCGTGTCTTCTTTCACAACATGACTAATATGGAAATGTTTTACATGACTGCACATGTATAATCTATATCAAATTGATTACCATCTCAGAGAAGGGAGAGAGTGAGCAAAATGAAAGAGAATTTGTAAGTAATTTTTTAAATGGATGTTAAAATTATCTTTACATTAATTGGAAAAAATAAAATATTATTTTAAAAATTAAGACGCAAAGAAATTTTAAAAATGTTAAAATATTAAAAATGCTACGGGGAGGAACAAAATAGGACAAGGAACTTAACATTCACTCTTCTATAACTTCAAGTGTATTGTGTATTGTAAAGGCCATATGACCCAGTGTCAGGGAAATAAGGAAGTAAACGAGATCCCCTTCAGGCTTACATAGTGAATTTAGTACTGAACTTGACTGAGGACATTCGGAATTTAAGTGCTGCCTTGGACACTGACTAGTCATTTGACCTTGGAGAATCATTTACTGTCTGTTTTCACACTTGTAAAATGATCACAGTAAGGGCACTTGTTGAACAAGGTGGTTCTGGTGATCAAACGAGATGATATTTGAATGGTGATGAAACAAATGTTTTGCCACCCTAAAAGCACTAGATAAATGCTACCTATAATTGTTGCTATTATTGTTATTTAGCCTCAGTAGCCTAAAAGACACTGTATAATTAAATTTATTTTTCCCCTCACCAAGTTTGCAGACATTAAAAAAAAACTGTAGAGAAAGTTAGAACATATTTCCATTAGGTTAATTGTGAGAAGGTCATGCATAATTGATGGAGTATGTGAAATGACCAACTAGAGCTGTTTCTTTGCACATATGAGAAAATAAACTGTATGTGAATTTTGGATCATGATGTCATACATTGCCAGACTCAGCCACTCAATCAGCATGATAGCTTTTCTTGGACAATATCCTAATCCTGTAGATAAACTTCAGTTATCGCCTGTCCCAACACCTTTCTAAAAATCCCTTGTCTAGACAACTTGTTTTCTAATTGGTTGAGAGGAAATTGATAAACAGGTGTTGCTGAAGTTTTTGACAACAGTTAGCTGAGGGCTGCTCAAACCCCAAACATTTTTAGGTCAAGTCCAAAGTAACTGAAGAATCTTTGCCATTTTACAGACCACTGCATAGGTTGCAGTTCCCCAAGAAGAGTAACTTGTTCATTTAAACCCAAGCTTTGGAGCTCTTGCTAGCATAACATTTCCTCCAGTTTGTAGCATTTTCCCCATAAAAGTGGTCATGTTAGTTTTTTGTAGTTGTTGTTTGGGGCTGTTGGGTTTTTTTTTAGTTTCTGCAATTTATCCTGACCCACAACTCATAAGCTTCTAGCATTATTGAGTACACAATATCTGTCACCTGGATGGCTTTTGCCATCCAAATATGAGTCACTCTTGAGGAAAAAGATAAGAAACCTCCAAGCCATAAGCCTTTCCCAGCTTGACTCTTTCATCTGTAGTTTCCAGTGGTAGCTCCTATTTATGGGTCTCTGGCCACCTTTAATCCTTCGTGGCACTGAATAGCAATTTACAGATGTTCCTTCAATACCATCTCCAGAGAGTATGTCGTCATTTCCAAAAGACTCAAGGTCACTGCTCACCCCTTTAATAGCAGCTTTGGTACCACCTGCAGCCAACTTAATGAATTAAGCCTATGTAACATCATCATGTTTGTATGCTATGTATGCCAAGGGAGAATGGGATACATGTGGGGGGATGTAATGATGATTGTCTCCATTTAAAACCCCATGATACCATCTCTCACTCTCTTCTCCTTTGGCCAAACCTCTGACAACGACGAGGTCCTTTGATCTGCAAAGTCCTATTCTCCTACATGTATCCTGCATTCCATTCCCTCAAAACTTCTCTGTAGATTAATCATCCTTTTTTCCTTTCTAATCATCAACTTCTCTCTAACTACTGATTCCTTCCCAAGTGTCTTCAAATATGCCTGTCTTCCTTACCTTAAAAAAATCCCTTCACTGTGCCTTACCATACCCTTGAACTATTGTCTTACCACTTGTTTTCTTCTCTCTCAGATTCCTTGAAAAAACTATCTTCGCTTGCTGCCTTTCCTTCCTCTCCTCTCATTCATTCCTCAGTCTTTTGTATTTTGGCCTCCAACCCCAAAACTAACTGAAACCTCTCTCCGAACTTACCTGTTACCACTTAATTGCCAGACCTGATGGCCTTTTCTAAGCCTCCATCTTTCTTAACCTCTCTGATACTTGCACTATTAGCTACTCTCTCCTCTTCTCTCTGAGCTTTCATAACATTAATGTCTCCTAGACTTCCTACCTGTGTGACCACTCCCCATTGCAGGATCATCATCTATAAAGCACACTTTAACTGTGATGATTCCCAAGGCTTTGTCTTATATTGTATCTCTACATACTCTTTGGTGACCTAATCAGTTTTCAAGGGATTAATAGAATATGCATATAACTCACAAATATATATATAGCCATATAGACAGATATACGCATATATTATACACATTCACACACACACATATATATATATATATATATATGCATGTATATATGTGCATATATATTTCTCTACTGGACATTCCAAACTGGATATCTTGAAGATATCTCCAACTCAACATGTCTAAACTGTTGGTTTTCTTGCGCCACTACCACCCTGCCAACACATCACTCTTCCGTGCTTCCCTGTTTCTGTTGAAGGTACTTCTCTCTGTTTTCTCATGTCTGTAACCTCAAATTATTCTCAACTTCCACTCCCTCTCACCCCACATATCCAATCATCAGCAAAAACTCGCCATCTCTCCCTCCGTAGCATCTCTTGTACATGACTCCTTTCCACTCACACAGCTACTTCCTTAGTTTTACTCCTCATTACCTCTCACCTAGATTATTATTATTCTTGCCTCTTAATTGGTCTCTCTGCTTCAGATGTCAAACATTCTCCTCCATCCTACAGCCTGGTACCAAAGTAATTTCCCTTATCTTACCCTTTGACTACTCTATTGAACTCACTCTAGTAGCTTTCTACAGCACCTAGAATAAATATAAATTCCTCTATTTACTTCTTAGAACTCTTTACTGCCTGTCCTCAGTTTTCCTTTCCAGTCTTACTGGGCATTGCTCCACTTCCTGTTCTCCGCAATCGAGTCAAACTGAACTTCCCCTGTTCTTCATAAATGTTTTGGATTTTTTCCCCATGTCCTGTACCTGTGCCTTTGTACCGGTAATCTCCCTGTGCCTGTAATGTACTGCTTCCTCATCTATGCTTCATCGAATCGTTCTCTTCCTTCAGGCCAGAGCTCAAGTAGATTCTCTAAACTGTTAGTGACCTCCCTCAATAATTACCATATATTAACTATCTCAAGTTTATCTGTTTTTATCATCTTTACATTAATGATGCAAAGGAAACACTGATATTTGAGTATACCATTTACCTGTTAGAATTTGAGCTCTTTGAGAGTAGGGATGTTTCATTCTTTGTCCTTGTATCCTATGCACCTATGCTTAGAACATAGTAGACTCTTAATAGATGCATGTCGATTAATTAATTAATCTTAATAGATGCTTATTGAATGATTAATGGATTGCCATTGAATTCAAATCATGCACTTAGAGCTGAAAGAGACCTCTGCAGTTATATAATCCAACTCCTTAATTACAAAGGGAAAAAAACTGAGTCCCAGAGAGGTTAAGTGACTTTCTCAAAGTCACACAAGTAGTAAGTATTAAATCAGAACAAGGATTTAAATTCTTGAGTTTTCCCTTACCTTTTAACTTTCCACAGTTAGATGTTGGTTTAATTTCTAGGTATTTTCTACCACGATAGTACCATGCAAGCAACTATTGTCAATATCATGATCATCATTCCTACCTATTTATCTAAAAAGAGCAGAACTTTTCTGAAGATCAGATTGGAAAAGAATCTATTAAAGCTAAATAATCAATAATAGGCTATCTTCACTTTTAGATACAAGAGAATAAATAGATATACCCCTCACATAGCACCTGTGTCTTTTCCTTAACTGTGTTTTTGTTGTTATTGCTTAGTTATTTTCAGTTCTATTCAACTCTGTCCAACTATTTAGCCCCATTGTACAAATGAAGACACTAAAGCTCAGAGAGCTTGCTCAAGGGTGAACAGGTTGTTTTTCTGTTTCAGTCACGTCCAACTCTTCATTATTTCATTTTGGGTTTTCTTGCAAAGATACTGGAGTGATTTGTCATTTTCTCCTCCAGATCATTTTACCGATGAGATAGTGAAGCAAGCAAGATTACGTGAGTTGCCCAGGGACACACAGGTAGGAAGTCTAGGAGACATTAATGTTATGAAAGCTCAGAGACAAGAGGAGAGAGTGGCTAATAGTGCAAAAAGTATCAGAGAGGTTAAGAAAGATGGAGTTAAGTGTCTGAGGCCATGTTTGAACTCAAGATATCGGGTCTTCCTGACTCCAGGCACTGATCTCCATCCATTGTGCCACCAAGTTGCACACAATGTGCTTTGGGGCTGCTTAACAGTGTCATACCTTTTAGTAGCTAGATACATTTTCAGATCAACTGACTGAACTACCTTAAAATATGTATTTTGTTTACAACTTTTTATTATCATAAATAATGATGCTATTTTTGTGTGTATGGAGCATCTTGTATTTCCTCTAGATCAAGGGTCCATAGTCTTTTTTGTGGATCACAGACTCCTTGCCAAAATAATATTTTTAAACTTTGGAGGCAGAGTAAAGTGATTTGCATCAGGTCATACAGCTAGTAAGTATCTGAGGCCAAATTTGAACTCAGGTCCTCCTTCCAAGGCCAGTGCTCTATCCACTGTACCACCTACCCCCTTCACAGTGATTATAATTACACAGAATTAGTGTCAAATTTTGTTGTCCTTTCCATTTCCATAGATGTATGTACTGTGTAAATAATTTTATTCATTGTATTTATTTTACTTTGCATTAATTCATGTCTTCTCATGCTTTTCTGTATTCATGTTCATTATTTCCTATATTGCAGTAATATTTCATTACATTCATGTATCGATTTATTCAGTCAATCCCAATTTTTAGGCATCTAATTTTCCCAGTTCTTTGTTATAAGAAAAAAGTGCTACTAAAATTTAAGATACTTATGGTCTTCCTACTCTATATCTCTGTCCTCCCTGAATTATATTCATAGAAGAGGGATCTTGGGGTCAAAGGGTAGAGACACTTTAAACATTTCTTAGCTTAATTCTGAATTATTTTCCAGGATGACTAAATCAATTCACTAGTCCATTAATGGTGTTTTAATGTGTTTATCTTTCCAAACCCATCCAACATTCCAATCTTTTGTATTCTTTGCCAACTTTCTGGGCATAATGTCTTTGCTTTAAATGTCATTACATATGACAAATAAAACTGGATTTTCTCCACGTACATTTTTTGTCTATAGGAAAGCCCTCTAAGAATGTTATGAAGCCTGTATCTATCTCCAGAGAGTTCTGGGTGAGAATTTGATCTAGCTCTTTCTAAGATTTGCCTTCCACCTTCTTCCACACTGGAAGAAGTACCAAGCTAGGTATGCTTGGTCCCTCTACCATAATCAACTATTTTGTCAAATCTACAAGTGGGGGTTTATAGGAAGAAATGCTATAGGATTATGTTGAATGTGGAGTTGATCATGAAGTTTTTCACCAATGATACCTGACAATGTGAAGAGAACTTCATTTGATTCCTGGCACACATCTGGCAGCTTTTTTTTGTAAACTCAGTGAGAGGTATTAAACCATGAAATAAAACAAAGTAATTTGAGATAGTCCTAAGAATTGAAGTTGGACAAGGAAGTGAGAATAGGGGTCCAGAAAACTTTGGTTCTAGAAAGATATGGAACATGAGCAATGTTTTCAAAGAATATGTAGATTCAATGAGGTATAGGTGAAGAAAGAATGTATTCTAGACACAGAGAGCACTTCTTAGTCTTTCAGCTGAATAGTCCTCAAGCAATTATCAAGCATAAACTATATGCCAAGCACAGAGGCAGAAAATGGGATATCATGAGTGGGAAAAAATATTCTATTAAAGTACTTCTCCAATAATTCATAGTATAAGGCTCTACCAGAGGTATAAAAAAATTTGCTTCAAAATGCACAAAAAAGATGAATATTTGCAGCCTCTTTGACCCTGTGTATTTTGATACTTTTTGAGCCTATTAATCAAAATCCAAACAAACCCACAAATGTATATCCCATATAGATATAGTCTCTTACTTCCAGAGAAACACATGGTTCAGTCTAATTGAACAGATAAACAGGGAAAGCCCATATTCATTTTGAGACTTTTTTTTCTTTCTCCTCCTTCTCAAATCAAATGGCCTGTCCCTTTTCTGAGTAATAAACATTTAATTCCATTGCATAGGATAGTCCAGTGAGAGTCAGTGAATGCCAAGAAATAGCTGCTCCCTCCCCCTCCCCCATTTTCCTCATTTCCTTAGGTAAATATCAAGGATTTAGAGACAGGGGGGAAAAAAGATGAGAAGGAGGAAGGCCAAAGGACACAAAAAAGTAAGTCACACCAGTCTAAACAAGGATTTCTTTTCTGGCTGAAATGAGAAATAAAGATGACTTATAATGGAGAAAGGCATCTGTCTTTGATTATAATTTCATGTAGGCCATGGACTGTGGTGAATTTGCTGTCTGCCAAAATGGACCATCATTCTGCACGCTGATGAAATAAATTAATCTTTTTTTTTTTCTTTCTTCCAGGGAGAGCACTCTGCCTTCCAGTCACTGAGAGGCATTCTAGCATAAACCTGGTGCCAGGAAAAATAAAACTGTAGCCTCCAACTGAATATGGAAAAAAGAGATTTCACTCTCAAAACAAAGGCAAGTAGTCAAGTCAGTGAACTGCATGTAAGTGCAGAGTCATTAGAGACACAAAGGTCCATGATCCTCCCTTCAAACTAGGGATTCTTATAACTTTTGAGAGTTAGATATGAGATTTTGTCACTACAGCTCACACTCAGGGAGGGATTGTGGCAAACTGGACAGTAATGGTATCTTGGGTTTAAGTCTTACTTTCAACACAAGTTGACTGTGTGACCATAGGAATGTCACTTAATGCACTCAGGTAACTGTCTAAATTAGGTAACTCAACTATAATCTATTGGCATTTCTGGGAAGTAGTTTCTATACCAGGATTTCTTCAACACCAGTGAAATCAAAAAAGCTCTAACCATGAAAGAAATGACCATATACTGGTAATGACAAATATGTATTTGGGGCAAATGAGAACATATAAAAAGCATTTTGAAAACTTTAAAGTGCTATAGGAATGAAAGCTATTGTTATTTGAGCTGACACTAGATATGTATTTCATTAGTGTAGCAATTAGTTTTCCAACATTAATTCATTCAACAAATATTTAAGTGCCTACTATGTGCAAGGCATTGGGGGGAAGAAGTACAAAGAACAAAACAAGCTATTTTCAAGAAGCCTAAATTCTAATGTGAGATACAAGAACCTATGTAAATATACACAGAATAAACATGAATGGAATAAATACAAATTCATACAAGTACTTGATGTGGGATAGCCTGTGAAGGAGGGCACTAGCCTTTGAAATTCTAGCTCATGTAGAAGGTGGTACCCTAAATGAAAAGAGGAATCCCACATGGAGGAGGTGACAAGACAGAGCATTTTGGGTGCTAGAGAAGTCCATGGCAAAGACATGGAAGGAAGATATTGAATGTCATGTTTGAGTGAAAGAAAGCTGTGGTGGAGAGAAATTAATTATTATAAATACAGGGATTATGTCCACTTTTTTGTTTTCTGATTTGTGTTTTTAGATTTTTTCTTGAAAATATGTTTATGTACTGGAGGTCTTGATATTTATTAATTCCATAAAGACAGAAGAGAATCATTTCTGACAGTGAATAATTCAGGTATCTTTATCACCTCTTAAACCTCATAAAGGGAGAGGACAGAAAGAATGAAAAAAGAAAGAAAGAAGGAGGGAGGGAGGGAGGAAAATAAGGGAAGGAGTGAGAGAGGAAAAGAAAGAAAGAAAAGAAAGAAAGAAGGAAGGAAGGAATGAAGGAAGGAAGGAAGGAAGGAAGGAAGGAAGGAAGGAAGGAAGGAAGGAAGGAAGAGAAAGGAAAAAGGAAAGGAAAGGAAAGGAAAGGAAAGGAAAGGAAAGGAAAGGAAAGGAAAGGAAAGGAAAGGAAAGGAAAGGAAAGGAAAGGAAAAGGAAAGGAAAGGAAAGGAAAGGAAAGGAAAGGAAGGGAAAGGAAAGGAAAGGAAAGGAAAGGAAAGGAAAGGAAAGGAAAGGAAAGGAAAGGAAAGGAAAGGAAAGGAAAGGAAAGGAAGGGAAAGGAAAGGAAAGGAAAGGAAAGGAAAGGAAAGGAAAGAGAGGGAAAGGAAGGCAAGGAAAGGCAAGGAAAGAGAAAGAGGAGGAGGAGGAGAGTGGAGGGGGAGGGGAGGGGAGGGAATGGGGAGAGAGGGAGGAAGGAAGAAGAGAAGTGAAGGAAGGAAAATTTATTTCTTATGTTTATTTTCAGTAAGTCAATATAGAAAAAACTTCAAAGTCATATTTTAGTAAGTAGAGAAAATACGTAATGAAGAGGACAACTAAATGGTACCTTCTAGGGACTCTAGAAATGAGAGTTTACCAGAAAAAATCAGAAAAATTACAGCCCCCAAGACCAAACCAATGGATGAACTTAAAGATAGTTTGTGTAATTCATCATCCACTCAGCCAGTCCTTCACTTTCACATTTTGACTCTGGAGGAGAAAGTGAGATTGGTGACCTTGGAGAGCCCTCCCTCACTCAAATTAAAGTCAACTGCAAATCATATCATCATCCTGATGTCATGATACTCTTCAAGAACGAAGGACAAACACAACAACAACAACACATTCACACTTGCCACCAGTCCAAAAACAAAGATGCTTAAGAGATAAAATATGTAAAGTGATTAGTACAGTGCCTGGCACATCTTTGACAACTAATAAATGTTTGTTTCTTTCCCTTCCTGTTATACTCCATTCCCAGATAATGTATTCAAAATTGGAGGGAGGTCAGAGCTAACTGAATGAGGATTAGAGGCGGTGCTCCGGGACCCCATCAACACCTGCTTTAACCATTAGTCATGACCAGAGAGTCATTATCTATTCTACCCTTTTCATGCCATGGCTACTCTGACGAGTAGGGTAATACATTGTTCTATGTCTCTGCTTAGAATATTCATGATTATGATTTGGAGTGTGTCTAGGCTAAAACTTTTTTCCTTGCCTACCAATCCCAGCTCTTTCCTATCCATTCCCATCAGTCTGATACCTCCCATATCCCTTTGGTTCTTTTCCACATTGCCATACTTTTCCACTAAACCCTCTGGAACTCCATTTAAAAAAATCTAGAGCTTCTTGAGCAGATAAGTGGAATGGTCTGATGGCTGTGTAGAATATGGATTCAAAAGGGGAGAAATTTGAGTTAGGGAGAACAGTTGGGCAGCTATTAGAAAAGATAGGGTGAAATGTGGTGAAGGTCAGAACCAGTGTGGTTGATATGTGAATGGACAAAAGGAAGGGAAGTTAAGGTATGGGGGGGAGAAGGGTGAGTAAGAGGTAAAAAGTAAGGAAGGTGTGAATGGTAGTGTCCTCAAAAGAAATGAGGAAATTAGAAAAAAAGAGTAAGTATAGGGGGAAAGTTAAAGTTATTTTAGACATGCTGAGTTTAATATGCACATGGAATATTCACTTGGAGATGGTCTATATAGACTGGTGATTATACAGGTCTACAGTTCAGAGGTTTTGACCTGAATATGTAAATCTGACACTCATCTGTATTAAAATATTCATTAAATCCTTGACAATGGATGGAGGGATATATATATATATATATATATATATATATATATATATATATATATATATATATATATACATATATATATATATATATATATATATATATATATATATAGAGAGAGAGAGAGAGAGAGAGAGAGAGAGAGAGAGAGAGAGAGAACAGAGAAAGAAGAAATGAGATCCCCCAAATGAAGGAATGGAAGACATCCACAGAGAGGGGTAAGAAATGGATCATGATTCAGTAGGAAAATAACCAGGAAAGTGCACTGCCATGGAAACCCATGGAAAAGAGGGAATAATCCAGAACGAAGGATTAATCATCAGCATCAAATGCCGTACAGATATTGAAAAGAATTCATATCTAAGAAAGTGGCTAAAGGCTTTTGACTGAAAGATTCCTCTAGGCATATGCCCTAAGGAGGTCACTGACTAGAGAGAAAGATCTCATGTACACCAAAATGTTTATACGAGCAAGTCTGTGCTAGCATATAAATGAGGGAAAAAGAGATGTTCATCAACTGGAAAATTACTGAACAAATGTGCAACATAAAGTAAGTAACTATTACTGTACTATAAGAAACAATGAATAAAATGCTGAGAAGCATGGAAAGATGTTTATGAACTGATGCAAAATAAAGTAAGTAGAAGCAGGAAAACATGTTATATTTACATTGATTACAAAATGCAAATGGAAAAAATAACCACCACAAAACTGCTGGAATTAAATGTTGCAAAAAAGACTAAGATTAACTCCAAAGAAGGAATATTAGAAGACTTGTCCCCAGGCTTCTTTGCAGAGGCAAATGTCCAAAATGTGGAATATTACATATAATGTCAGGTTATTTTGATAGGTGAATTCATTTTTGATTCTCTTTGTCTCTTTTAAAAAATGTCTTTCTTGGAGAGAGAGGAGGGATACTAGGGAAAATACAAGAATTGTCCAAGCATATTAATAAAATATTTTTTAAATAAGGAATTCTTACTAACTTTAAAGAAAGTAGTTTCAGTTCAGTGATGGAGGTGGAAGCCAGATTGCAAGAAAATGAGAAGTGGAGGAGAACAATAAAATTACAGTCATTGAAATGAGAGGGCTTTTCCTACAAAATTGGTTGTGAATGGTAGAAGAGTTATAGAATAATCACTTTAGTAGTTGGTAGGGTGAAGGGCGTATATTTTCTTTATGGGAATAAATTTGAGTACATTTTTAGGCAACAGGCAAGGAGTCAATAGACCAAATGAACAGAGTGAGGAAAACAAGCTGAAGATTATTTGGAAGACATTAAATAATTTATTTTTAAAGTTTTTCAAATAAGGAAAAGCATTAAAGAATGGCAATGTTCACGATGATTATGTTATCACCATCAGCACCAAAAAATATATCATAAAGACATTACCAATTTTGTCTCTTTACTTATCACTATGAAATCTTTGTCAACAGAGGACAGAGCCAAGATGGCAGGGTAGAAAGATGCACTTACTGTAGCTCTTCCCCCACAGCCCATAAAATACTTGTAAAGAAGGAATCTCAACAAATTCTAGAGCAGCAGAAGCCACAGAACAATGGAGTGGAGGAAATTTCCAGCCCAGGTGACCTAGAAGGTTGATGGGAAAAGTCTGTCACACCAGATGCAGAGTAGAGCCCAGTCCAGCCTTGGCCATGTGGCACTGGGAGGAGCAGGACCTGAGCAGGCCTTGGGGATGAAATCCCCTGCAGTAGTGGAAGTTCACACATCCCTCAAGCCATAGGCACCAAAGATGCTTCAAAAGTCAGTGAGAGGGCTTTTTCACCTCTGTGACAAGGGAGCAGGGTCCTCCTCTAGCCCCAGCCCAAGGCAGTGGCCGAGGCAGGCAGCAGCCAGGGTCCATTGTTGGAGGTCTCATCTTAAAGGCCCTGGGGGAATTGAGCAGCTGATATGAATCTCAGCCCTAAGCATGGTCCTGGGACATGGCTGAGCTGGAGACCCCTGAGGAGTAAACTCCTCTCCCATGATTGTGCCTCCTTGGAGGAACTTACAGGTCCCCAGAGTATATCCTACTCTGGACAAAGGACCCAAAAGTCAAATGACTGGTTGGAAAAATGCCCCAAAAAGGGGAAAAAATAAGACTATAGAAGATTACTTTCTTGTTAAACAGGTATTTTCTCCCATCTTCTTGCATGTGGAAGAACAAAACTTACCATCAGGGGAAGATATAAAAGTAAAGCCTACTGCTTCCCAAACATCCAAAATAAACATGCAATGAGCTCAGGCCATGGAAGAGCTTAAAAAAGTTTTTTGAAAATCAAGTAAGACAGGTGGAGAAAAAGTAGGGAAGAGAAATGAGAGAGGCAAGAAAATCAAGAAAAGTGAATCAACAGCTTGTTAAAAGAGACCCAAAAAATGCTGAAGAAAATAGCACCTTTAAAAATAGGCTAACTTAATTGGCAAAAGAGGACCTAAAAGCCAATGAGGAGAAAAACGCTTTAAAAACCAGAATCAGCCAAATGGAAAAGGAGATTCAAAAGCTCACTGAAGAAAATCGTTCTTTAAAAATTAGAATGGAACAGATGAAAGCTCATGACTTTATAACAAACCAAGAAATTAGAAAACAAAACCAAAAGAATGAAAAAATGGAAGACAATGTGAAATATCTCATTGGAAAAACAACTGACCTGGAAAATAGATCCAGGAGAGACAATTTAAAAACTATGGGACTACCTGAAAGTCATGATAAAAAAAAGAGCCTAGAAATCATCTTTCATGAAATTATCAAGGAAAACTGCCCTAATATTCTAGAACCAGAGGGCAAAATAAATATTGAAAGAATCCACTGATCACCTCCTGAAAGAGATCCAAAAAGAGAAACTCCTAGGAACACTGTAGCTAAATTCCAGAGTTCCCAGGTCAAGGAGAAAACATTGCAAGCAGCTAGAAAGAAACAATTTAAGTATTGTGGAAATACAATCAGGATAACATAACATCTAGCAGCTTTGACATTAAGAGACTGAAGGGCATGGAATAAGACATTCCAGAAGTCAAAGGGACTAGGATTAAAATCAAGAATCACCCAACAAAACTGAGTGTAATACTTCAGGGGGAAAATGGTCATTCAGTGAAATAGAGGGCTTTCAAGTATTCTTGATGAAAAGACCAGAGCTGAAAAGAAAATTTGACTTTCAAATACAAGAATCAAGAGAAGCATGAAAAGGTAAACAAGAAAGAGAAATCACAAGGGACTTGCTAAAGTTGAACTGTTTATATTCCTACATGGATAGATAATATTTGTAACTCTTGAAACTAAGGGATTATATCTTTAAAAAAATAAATAAAATTAAGGGGTGAGAGAGGATGTCAACATTATCCTTGATCAAAATATTAGAAAGGAACAGGCAGAAATCTGTGGATACTGCTCTATAAAAGCCACATCTTCATAGGGACACAATTAGTCAAAAGATATAGAAAATGCTAGATCTGACTATGTTTATTTTTTATTAGTGACTTTAAAAAACTTGTCTTGCCAGAGCAAAATCTATTGGGGTTTTGGGACATTGGGGTGAGGAATGCATCATGTTCTGTAAGATGTGTTAAATGTGTCAGTTGACTTTGCTGAACTTTTAATTCTTATATTTGTTAAAGTAATAAGAATAATTTTAAAAGTATCTGATCCAAAATTGTATTATAAATCAGTATTCATCAAAACTACTTGGTACTGGCTAAGAAATAAAGTGATGAATCAGTCCAATAGGTTAGGCACACAAGACACAGTAGTCATTGACGACAGCAAACTACTATTTGATAATTCCAAAGACTCCAGCTTCTGAGATAAGAAATTACTATTTGACAAAAACTGCTGGGAAAACTGGAAAATAGTATGGCAGAAACTAGGCATAGACCAACCTCTTACACTGTATACCAAGATAAGGTCAAAATAGATGCATGTTTTAGACATAAAGGGTTATACCATAAGCAAATTAGGAGAGCAAGAAATAGTTTCCTTATCAGATCTATGGAGAAGGGAAGAATTTTTGACCAAGAAAGAGATAGAGAACATTATGAAATGCAAAATGGATGATTTTTATTACATTAGATTAATAAGATTTTTCACAAACAAAGTTAATGTAACCAAAATTAGAAGGGAAGCAGAAAGATGGGAAACAATTTTTATAGCCAATGTCTCTGATAAAGTCTTTATTTCTAAAATAAAGAGAACTGAATCTTAATTATAAGAGTACAAGTCATTCCCCAATTCATAAATGGTCAAAGGATATGAACAGGCAGTTTTTGGATGAAGGAATTAAAGCTATCTATAGTCATATGAAAAAATGTTCTAAATCACTATTGATTAAAGAAATGCAAATTAAAACAACTCTAAGGTACCATATCACACCTATTTGATTCAATATAACAAAACAAGAAAATTATAAATGTTGGAGAAATTGTGGGACAATTTGAACCTCTAACATGTTGCTAGTGGTATTGTGAACTGATCCAACCATTCAGGAGAGCTATTTGGAACTATGCCCAAAGGGCTATGAAACTTCATACCCTTTGATTCAGCTATATCATTACTTGGTCTGTATCCCAAAGAGATCATAAAAAAGGGGAAAGGATCCACATATACAAAAATATTTGTGGCAGTTCTTTTTGTGGTGGCAAAGAATTGGAAAGTGAGGGAATGCCTTCAACTGGAGCATTATTGAACAAGTTGTGATATATGAATGTAATGGAATATTATTGTGCTATAATAAATGATGAGAAGGCAGATTTCAGAAAAATTTAGAAAGACTTACATGAACTGATACTAAATGAAGTGATCAGAACCAGGAGAACATTGTATACACTAACAAGGTTATACAATGACCAAATTTGATAGACCTAACTCTTCTTAGCAATTCAATGATCTAAGACAATTCTAAAAAACTCATGATGGAAAATGCCATGCATATTCAGAGAAAGAAACATGGAATCTGAATGCATATAGAACTGTACTATTTTCTTTTTCTTCTTTTGTTGTTGTTGTTGCTGTTTTCTTTATCTTGTTTTTTCCCTTTTGTTCTATTTTTCTTTTGCATCTTGACTACTATGGAAATATGTTTAGTATGATTGCACAAGTATGGTCTATATCAAATTGCATGCCTTCTTGGAAGGGGGACAGGGAAGGAGGTAGGAAAATTTGAAACTCAAAGTTTTATAAAAGTGAATGTTGAAAACAAAAAATAAATAAATTTTAAGAAATAAAATAAAGGAAGGATAACTGCACAGAGAGGGATATATTTAGAAAAGAATGTGATATAAAAACAAAATGGGGAGAATATTTTGGGAAGATGGTGGAGTAGGTAAGAAAATTCCAAGCTCTCAAGGTTTTTCCCCATAAAAGAGATAAAAATAACACGTTATGGTAAAAACATGAGATAAAAATAAGAACTTGGGCACATCAAGGGTCTTCCTGGGACAATTTGAGAAGATCAGAAGAAAAATCCCAGGAGGGGGTTTGGTCCCTGTGAAGAGTAAACACCTCCAGACTGGGGTCCACTTTAATAACAAAGAGCAAACCACTGAAACAATAGTCTTCAAGCCTTAGGTTAGTTGGTTTTAGAGACTGCCTTGGCCCCAATCACAGGAACTTACCCCCAGGATAGTGAGGGGAGTTGGGCCTCTGAGCCAGGGAGGATTGAGGGAACCTCTGCTGGAACACCAGACTCATCTGTGCTGTGAAGCACAGTGAGTGCAGAAGCAATGAGGCAGAAAGGCCCTGGCTGTGGGCACTTACAGGAGGTTAAAGATTTGGCATTGGTTCCAGGGGAGGGGAGAACTGAAGATCTGGGACAATAGGCACCATCCCTCATACCCCAGAGCTAGAGGTGATTACAGAAAATAAGGTATTACCACAAAAAATACATAGGCAAAGGAGAAATAATCCTACAATAGAAAGGTATTATGAGAATAGAGAAAACTGGTTAATATTCAGAGGAAGATACTGAAGTAAAAAAAACCCTTCTACCCCAAAGAACAACATGAAATGGTCACTTGCCCAAAAATAATTCATAGAAGATCTTAAAAAAGACTTTAAAAATCAAATGACAAAAATGGAGGAAAAAAATAATCCAAGAAAGATTATGAAAGGAAAGTCAACCAATTAGAAAAGGAGACCCAGAATCTTAAGGAAGAAAATGACACCTTGAGAATTAGAATTGGACAAGGCAAAGCCAGTAAAATTATATGAGATCAAGAGATAATTAAACAAATATATGAATAAAAAAACAGAACAGAAAATGAAACATAAGAAAAACAGGAGATCTGGAGAATAGATCAAGAAGAGAAAACAGAAATAATTGAACTAACTGAAAGCTATGATCAAAAAAGGAATCTTGATACAATAATACAAGAAATAATTAAAGAAAATTGTCCTAAATCATTAGAATCATTTCTTATTAGAAATAAGAAAAATCCATCGGTCACCACTTAAAAGAGATCTTATGAGGAAAACTTATGGGAATATTATAGTCGAACTCTGAAACACCCATCTCAAGGTTAAAAGATTAAAACCACAAGAATGAAACAATTTAAATATGATGGTGTAACAATTAGAATCACACAAGACCTAGCAATGGTGATGTTAAAAGATCATAGGTCTTGGAACAATATATGTATCAAATAGCAAAAGAACTGGGGCTCTGCCTGAAAATGTCATACCCAGCAAAGTTAAGCTAAAGCCTGAATGGAAAAAAAAATGGACATTTTATCAACTGTCAGACTTTCAAGATTTTGTTTAAAAATACCTGAACTTCATAGAAGATTTGACATACAAGAGCCAAGACAAAAATAGGAATTCAACAAGGACAGACCATTTACTTTTCATAAAGGGCAAGGGAGGGATCTTTAGAGTGGAGAGTAAGGGAAGAGGTAAAAGATGGAGTATGGAACAGTGTTTAAATCAATGGAAATGGGATAAAGGAGAGATCTCTAGAGGGGAGGATGAGGGAATAGGTTATAGAGGGCTATAGAAGGATGTTTAGATTTATGGGAATAGGAGGATGGGGAGAGATCTTGGAGGGTGGTAGGCAAGTAATAGGAGGGCAAGGTAGAGTATAGAAGTAAAGCAGAGGAGGCAAAGGAATAGGAAACAAGAAGTATGCACAACCATAAAAACAAAGATCTGGAGTAGAATGTGTTTGGGAAAGTATATGCCTAAATATGTAAGTATATGTGTTTATGTATATGTATATATCTACAGCTATAGAGAAATATATTCACATTTATTTATAGTCTTCAGGGTTTGGGGGGGAGAAAACAAAGAAAAAAGTGCACAGCAGAGAACAAAAGAAAAGTGACAAAGAAGCAAAGAAAAGATGGACAGATCTCAACACAGTATATAGCATTTATCATACAGGCTTTCTGGAAATGAAAATTTATTGTTACATATTTTGAACCCTTTATTATGTTCTACAGTACCTATGACATGCTTTTTTTCTTTGTTACTTTGTATTTGAGTTCCAATATTTAAGTTTAAGTTATGTTTTTGTTTCTTTTCTCTATTCTGTATTTGTGTTCTGGTATTTGAATCTAACAATTTTTTAAATGAATAAATAAATTTTTTTTTAAAAATAATCACATCAGCCAAGGAAATATAGATCCATGTGGAAAAGATGTTTGAAGTAAAAATAGGATTCAAAGTTGTTGATAATTCTCTCAGTCATGAAATTACATTAAAAGCTATTAAGCATAAAATTCATACTTTAACTTAAAAATAAAAAACGACCTGAAAAAATCTCCTCCAACAAGGTTTCTCTGGGACTTGTTAAGATCATGAGATTTTGTGAAAGGTGAAGCTATATAGATGAAAAGTTTTATCCAGCAGTTCTCTCATCATTAATACTAAACAAAGTCTAAAAATATAGACATGTAATGATTTTTGGATTTTCATAAGGAATGTTCTATCCAAAGTCAAAATTGAAGAGAGTGATTCCTTATAGTTGGTGAGAAACTTCATGTCAAAGGTTTATGGATAGTAACGTACTGAGTGTCTCAAGCCTCTTACAATAAAGTGCCTTACTGATATGTTCCAAGGCTAGTAAGAAGCACTAGCAATCCATACATGAAAAAAACAAGTAGAGAAAGAAAGGCCTGAAGTGTGCCATTCAACTGGAAAGGCAACTTATTGTGTTATTTCACCAACAGAGGAAGGGAAAGGAATAGCTATTTATATATAGTCTATTATATGCCAGGCGCTGTGCTAAACATTTTTTTTAACAATACTTGTCCTTCCGAAAGGGACTATATTGGGACAAAGAACTCGAGATTAAATAGAAAGAAGAAAACAAGATGGTTTCCAGGTAGAAATTACACAATATTTTCCATGATCCCAAAAGTCTCACTGACCTGCAAAATTCATCTTTTTAACACCAACTTTCTCGCAATGAACCTACTTCATTGGTAGCAATTCATGAAGTGATTGTATATCACAGAGTGCCATGATCTCCAAAGAATCAAGAATAGGGTAATGGAAAGATGAATGAGGGTATAAGTTGACTGAAACATGAAGTATCAAGGATGACTTGTATTATTGTGACAAAAAAAAAAGATATTTGAGAAATGTCTTTGAGTAGGATAAAAACCTAGATGACATCAGATTCCTAGATGGAAGAAAACTGGTATGATTAGCTAAATACCTTGACAAATGCAACATGGTACAATAGAAAGAACAACAAATTTGTGTTTCAAGGGCCTGAGTTCAATTCTACCAATTACCACCTGTGTGACATTGGACAAATTCCTTACCCTCATTTTCTTCATCTGTACAATGAAAGGATTGGACTAGAAAGTCTCTGAAGTCCATTCAAACTCTAAATCTATGATCTTATGAGTCTATGAATAATATAAAATGAATTCAACTGGCAAACAATTCAACAAAAATTTATTAAATGTCCACCATGTATACAGCACTATGTTGAGTACTTGGAATAAAATGTCAAAGCAAAACGAATTCTGTTCTCCAGGAGTTTGCATTCTGTTAGGACAAAACGATAAGACTAGAATGAAATGTCCAACAGGTATAAAAATAAGAAATTACTAAAAATACATAACATTATACAAAATGATTGCAAAAATGAACAAGCACTAAACCTAGCAGGATCAAGGGAAGGTCTCATCAAGGATACAAAAGCAGCTGAATTGTGTTTTCAAGAAACAGGGATTCTAAAAGACAAAAGCAAGGAGAGAAAAGTATGCCGGGAATAAAAAACAAATAAACTGTATAGATAGAGAATGTGATGAATGTTTTTTTTTTAAAGCAAAAACTAAAAGGCAAATCAAATTAAAATAGAAAATATGTGAGAAAAAGTGACATGAAATGGAACTGAAAATGTGGTTTAAAAGTCAGACTGATGATTTTGTACTTTATATGAGAGGCAATAAGAAACGTATAGTGATTATTGATTAGGGAAATGATAAGGTTAGATCTGTCTTTTAAAAATATAAATTTTGGGAGGCGGAGCCAAGATGACATGGTAGAAGGATGGACCTGCAGTAGCTCTCCCCACAAAGCCCATAAAATACCTGTAAAAATGACTCTAAACAGATTCTAGTGCAGCAGAAGCCACAAAATAACAGAATGAAAGAGATTTCTAGCCCAAGGCAGCCTGGAAGGCTGACAGGAAAGGTCTATCACACTGGGCTCAAAGTGGAGCACATGCCAGACTTGGCCATGTGGCATAGACAGCACTGGATCAGGCTTCAGGGTGCAGAATCCTGGGCAGCAGCTGCAGCTCCCAGATTCCTCAGCCCACAAATGCCAAAGACAGCTTCAAAGGTTAGTGAGAAAGCTCTTTCATCTGGGTGAGAGGGGAGAAGGGTCTCGTCCTAGCCTTGGCCCCAGGTGGCTGCAGCATCCATTTTTGGAGCCCTTGGCCTAAAGACCCTGGGAGAATCAAGCAGCTGATCTGAATCTCACCTGAGTGGCAACCCTGGGGTGAAGAGGAGAGCTGACATGATGGACCTGGATGTGGTTGTGGAGAGGGAATCTTACTTGCAGATCCTGGGCAGAAAAGTTTGTGGTTTCTCCCAGACCAGAGTGCATAAATTCCTCTCCCTTGATTGTGCCACCTTGGAGGAACGGAGAACTTACAGGTCCCTAGAGTACATACACCCTCCACTTGACAAAGGACTCAAAAGTCAAGTAATTGGCTGGGAAAATGCCCAAAAAAGGGGAAAAATAAAACTACAGAAGGTTATATTCTTGGTGAACAGATATTTTCCTCCATCCTTTCTGCCGAGGAAAAACAATGCATACCATGAGAGGAAGACATCAAAGTCATGGCTTCTTCATCCAAAACCTTCAAAATAAATTTGCAATGTTCTCAGATCATGGAAGAGCTCAAAAAAAAGATTTTGAAAATCAAGTAAGAGAAGTGGAGGAAAAATTGGGAAGAGAAATGAGAGCAATGCAAGAAAATCATTAAAAGAGAGTCAACAGTTTGCTAAAGGAGACCCCAAAATACGTTGAAGAAAATAACACCTTTAAAAATAGACTAACCCAAATGGCAAAAGAGGTCCAAAAAGACAATGAGAAGAAGAATGCTTTAAAAGCCAGAATTAGCAAATGGAAAAGGAGGTTCAAAAGCTCATTGTAGAAAATAGTTCTTTAAAAATTAGAATGGAGCAGATGGAAGCTAATGACTTTATGAGAAACCAAGAAATTACAAAACAAAACCAAAAGAATGAGAAAATTTAAGACATTGTGAAGTATCTCATTGGAAAAACAACTGACCTGGAATATAGATCCAGGAAAGAGAATTTAACAATTAAAAACCTGAAAACCATGATGAAAAAGGAGCCTAGACATTATCTTTCACGAAATTATCAAGGAAAATTGCCCTGATATTCAAGAACCAGAAGGTAAAATAAATATTGAAAGAATCCACTGATTACCTCCTGAAAGAAATCTGAAAAGAAAAACTCCTAGGAATTTCCAGAGTTCTCAGGTCAAGGAGAAAATATTGCAAGAAGCCAGAAAGAAACAATTTGAGTATTGTGGAAATACAATCAGGATAACACAAGATCTAGCAACTTCTACATTAAGGGATTGGAGGGCTTGGAATATAATATTCCAGAAGTCAAATGAACTAGGATTAAAACCAAGAATCACCTACCCAGCAAAACTGGGTATAATAGAGAAAAATTGTCATCCAATGAAATAGAGGACTTTCAAGTATTCTTGAAGAAAACACCAGAGTTGAATAGAAAATTTGACTTTCAAACACAAGAATCAAGAGAAGCATGAAAATGTAAACAGGAAAGAGAAATCATAAGAGACTTACTAAAGTTTAATTGTTTACATTTCTACATGGAAAGATAATATTTTTAACTCTTGAGACTTTTCTCAGTATTTGAGTAGTTGGAGGGATTATATACATATACACAGAGGGCACAGAGTGAGTTGAATAGGAAGGGATGGTATGTAAAAAAATAAAATTAAGGGGTGAGAGAGGAATATATTGGCAAGAGAAAGGGAGAAATAGAATGGGGCAAATTATCTCTCAAAAAGAGGCAAGAAAAAGCTTTTTCAATGTAGGGGAAAAGGGGGGAGGTGAGAGGGAAAAAGCAACACTCTCATCACATTTGGCTTAAGGAGGGAATAACATGCATACTCAATTTGGTATGAAAATCTATCTTACGCTACAGGAAGTAGGGGAGAAAGGGATAAGTGTGGTAGGAGAAATGATAGAAGGAAGGGCAAATGGAAGGAAGGAGCAATTAGAGGTAAACATTTTTGGGGAGGGACAAGGTCAAAAGACAGAATAGAATAAATGGGTGACAGGATAGGATGGAAGGAAATATAGTTAGTCTTACAAAACATGGCTGTTATGAAAGTCTTTTGCATAATCACGCATATATAGCCTATATTGAATTGCTTGCCTTCACAGAGGGGCTATGGGGAAAAGGACAGAAGTTGAAACTCAAAGATTTAGGAATAAATGAGGTATCCTCTCAGCAGAAATAAAAACATCTTCAGGAAGGACTGGTTTGGGAGAGAGTGGAAGAGAAACAGTAGAATGCGATATGTTTTGGACATACTGGTTTATGAGGTCTATGAGATGTCCTGGAGGAGATGTTCAGCACAGTCAATAATTCAGGATTGGAATTTAGGAAAGAGAAGAAAACATTGCCTTCCTTTAGATATTCTCCTGCTTGTTACCATCCTTCCTGAAATGTGGTGCCCAAAACTGAACACACTTCTCGACAGATACGGTGTGATTGAAGAAGAGGATAGTTGGAACAGTCTCTTCTTTATTATGCCTCCTCCAATGAAATCTAAGATAGAATTAGCTTGCTATTTAATACTGTTGTCTCATAATGAGCTCCATTAAAAGCCCACAACTTTTCTGGATAGACCACTGTCTAGTCATGCTTCTCCCTTTAGTACTCATGAATCTGAGAGATATTTTTAAGTCTAAATGTAATGCTTTCTATTTATGTCTATTAAGTTTCATTTTATTAGGTTCATTTTCTATACTACCAAAATTTTTTCTTAACTTTTTTGTATGATCTATCATATTATCTATCCCTCCTAGCTTTGTTTCACCTGAAAATTTGATGCCATCTATACATGTATCCAAGTAATTGATAAACATTCTGCACAAGTACAAGCACAGGGCCCTGGGGTACTCCATGAGAGACCTTCCTACAAGTTGTCAGGGAACCATTCTTTGACTTTAAATCACTTAACATCCAATTCTGATACTCTATCCTAGGCAAATCCTTCTTTGAATAAAATATCAGTAGTGCGAGGGAAACATGATTATCATATTACATATGTTTCAAATTTAGGTTTCTGAAAGCCAATTGTACATTAATAGATGACGTATGCCTCATCCCAGCTGCTAGTTTTGGGGAAGGGAGTGAAACTTAGTTTCCCATAATTTTTGCATTTCACACTGTGAAACCAAAGTCAGGAAACAGACTTTCATATACTAGATACTTAAACAAAATATGGGCAATTACATGAATAAAAGACCATTTTAAATAAAAACACATTGCTTTATTGTTTTGATTGTTCTTTCCTCACTCAGAACAGTATGTCTGCAATATGTGTGCACATACAGATACTTGTAAACATACATATATAATATAGTTCTAGCTAAAAAAGCAAATACAGATGTTTTTAAAAGAGCAGCAATAGAACCATGGAGATATTTTGGCAAAATTTATTTATCACAGACATATCTTCATTGGGACATTGATGGCTTTTTAAGAAGACTTGAGATCAAGGGATGACAGGAAGAAGCTGCAGAAAATCTTCATATTGAGATCACTAGGTGGCATAAAAAGGGAAGATGAGGAGAATAAAACAAAATTATCAAAACCTACATGTGGTCCTGGCCTTTAGCTAGGTAAATAGACTCTCTCTCTCTCTCTCTCTCTCTCTCTCTCTCTCTCTCTCTCTCTCTGTGTGTGTGTGTGTGTGTGTATGTGTGTGTGTAGCATTTTAAAGTATCCTTGTCAATACAGCTGTTTTCATAGTACTTTGATGGATCTCTGATTTCAAATGAGAGGTACTCTTCACCTTACCAATACAGATTCCCAACCTTTGTACTTTCACATATAATTCAAAATTCATTCCTATTTTCCCACTTGGGAATTCCTCCATAGAAGTTCTCTAGAGTATATGGGAGAACTTTACTCTTATTCTTTTAATGTCTTTGAGATACCAATGTGCAGCTCCAGCTGACCATCTGCTGCCTAACTGGATATATGACTAGCCCAAGATCTTTTGCTATGGGTGTAGATATGCATAAATTCTTTGATAATTCCTTTTAGCGCACTTTTCATGTACTTCAGTAGGGACATTTTACAACCTGGTTATTTCACCTTTCCGTTGTCTTTTCGATTATTGATCACTTTAATTATTTTGATATTGGAGTGCTTCATGATTTGCAGCTACACAACATCACCAGAGAATATTGATATTCAAGGGGTAGACTTTGGCAACAGCAAACAGTTTGGGATCATTGAAAGCATGGTATTGCTTACCAAATGTGATTCAGTGTAATATTTCCCTCCCACTCCTTTCTGGGACAAACTCAATGTCCATCTATATGTCAAAATTCTAAATAGCAATGTATCTCCAGTTCAAGGACTGACAACCATGAGACCAGGGTACTCCAGGTCTCTAGAGCCTATCTGGTGAGACAATGTTGATAAGAAGACCTGTGGTCAGAGAGCTTTAAATTCATAAAGGTTAACCTTACCCATAGGGCGTGAATACATAGATTAGCCTAAGCTGTTGTAGTTTAAAGAGCACTAGAAACCCTAAAACGATTGTTGAAGCAAGTGCTGTCAGGGACACCTTTAGACTGTTTTAACCCGCTAAAAGTTTTGTAGAGGAGTGGAATATTACTGCTTTTAGACCCTAGTCCTGTGGAGGGGGGGATACTATCTTAGAACTTTAGATTAAGGACTATAACTCTTTAGGCCTTAGCACTGTGATCTCTTACCTGGACACACTACTGGTTTGTTTATAAACTATAAACCTTTTTTGTATACTGTTAACCTTTTTTGACCTTGTTTGATAACTTTGAGATAGTAAAAGCACCTGAGCCCAAATGCAATAATTCTATGAAAACACTACAGAAATTCTACAACACCCTAATCCTCTGAAAGTTAAGCCAACATATAACTGAAGGGAAAGGCAAAGATTTTAGTTCCTTTTTGGTCCACTTCCTGATTTTCATTAACTCTGCTCCCTGATAATATTTTGGTATTCAGTATGTATTCATTTTCATGACTATGAGGAACAGGCATCAGAAGGTCTGTACTGTGCTTGGTATTAAGGGTTGGCAAGTTACCTCCACCACTAGCTCAAGCAGGAGGGTCAAGGACACTAGTCATCTCTCACGTTGGCCCAGTGGTTTCAACTTTTAAAGCCCTTTCACACTGGCAAATTCATTCTGTCCCCATGAAAACCCTGTGAGGTGAGTGGGCTGCTACCATTTACTGTTCTTCTCTGACAGATAAGGGTACTCTGTAGGCACACTTACTTGTGAAACAGAAAACATTTGTCAGGGCTTTGGGTGCAGGCACAGGCTATGGTGCTGGTGGAGTTGTATTCATCTACAGAGCACTGCCAATCAGTGGACCACTTCTAGGGGAGCATCTTGTCTGTCTTTCCACAGCTATTGGGGGAGGAGAAGATAAGTGCTTACCAGTGGGGCTACACTACCTACAGTGTGGCTCCCCCAGCAACTTGTTTCAAAATATATAGACCAAGCGGAAGAGATTAGAATTGCATGGGGAAATGATAAAGTAGAAAGATGGCAGAGTAAAGGCTGCAACCCAGCTGAACTCTCCTCATATTAACCTCAAAACAACTTTAAAGTAACTCCTCAAATCAAAGTTTGGAGTGGAAGAGCCAACAAGAGTTCAGAGTGAGATACTTTTCCAGACTAAGACAATTCAGGAGGTTAGTAGAGGTCTGTGACACTGGGGTGGGCTCTAACCCAGAGCACTGGGCATCAGTATCAGCAGCAGGTCTGGAAAATGCCCATGACAGAGGCAGCAGAACTACAAGAACTTAGCCAGAGACATTAAGAGGAGTTGGACTCCTGAACTGGTTAGAGAGATTTTGTGAGGAAACCTTTGCTGCCACTGGGTGCATTTGGTGCTGATCGGGAACAATGTTGCCCACAAACAGTTCTGAGCCATAGGTCCAGAGAAGAGAGGAGTGTTTCTTATCAGTCACAAGGTAACAAGGGTCCTGGTTGCAGTTCCAAGACTGAGGAGCACTAGAATTTGTGGCTGTAGAAGAACAAAGGACCTGGTCACCATTCCTAAACTAAGAACACTAGCATGTGTGACTGCAGGGGAGGAGGGACCTTCCTGGGTAAAGACGTAAGCAGTGACCATATCACTCCCTGGAACACATCACTTTGGAAGTACAAAAGACTCAGACTCCCAAAACTAGTTCTGAAAACAGTAGCACAAAAATGTCTGAAGCTTGGGACAGTGCCTCCCCACTCCCAGGGGAGCAGAGTCCAAAGTTCATAAAATTCAAAGACAAGAAATAGGCTGGGAAAATGAGCAGACAACCACAAAAGAACCTGATCACAAAAAAACTATAAAAGAAGCTGGTAAAACTAAGGCATAAATCAAAAGAAGCCAACAATGTGAAAACATCTATAAACAAAGCCTCAAAGAAAACTGCTAGAACCAAGGGCAGAAAGAATTCCTGGAGAAATTAAAGAAAGAGATAAGAGTGATAGAGGAAAAACTGGAGAAAGAAATGAGGATGATACAACAAAATGATGAAACAAGAACTAACAACTTTGTAAAAGAGGCACAAAAATACAGAATAACATCTTAAAGAAAAGCATCCTAATTGGGGGCAGCTCGGTGGTAGTGGATAGAGCACCAAACTTGGAATCAGGAGGACCTGAGTTCAAATCTAGTCTCAGATACCTACTAGCTGGGTGGAAGTCACTTAACCCCAATTGCCCTCCCCCCAAAAAAAGAAAAAATAAAAGCCCCACAGAATACACCAAAAATTTATTGAAGACAAAAACTCCTCAAAAAACAGAACTGGCCAAATGGAAAAAGAGGTATAAAAGCTCACTGAAGAAATAATTCATCAAAATTAGAGTTGGAAAAGTGGAAGCTAGTAACTACATGAGACATCAAGAAACAACAAAGCCAAGTCAGAAGAATGAAAAGTAGAAGAAAATGTGAAGTATCTCTTTGGAAAAACAACTGACCTGGCAAATAGATCTAGGTGAGATAATCTAAGAATTTTTGGACTACTTGAAAGCCATGATCAAAAATAAGTATGGACATTATATTTCAAGAAGTTATAAAGGAAAAATGCACCAATGCCTCAGATCCAGAGAGTGAGATAGAAATTGAATAAAACTGTTTACATCCCTATATGGGGAGATTATACATGTAACTCCTAAAACTTTATAATTATTTGGGCATTTAGAAGGAGTCTTCATAGACAGAGGGAATGAATATGAGTCAATTATGTTGGCATGATCTTAAAAATAAGAAGGAAAGGTTCACAAACAGGCATTGCTGGAAATAGGGGAAGAGGAGAGGTAGAATGGGGAAATTTTATTCACATTAAAAAAAGGTACACAAAGCTGAATTTTTGAAAAATTGAAATTAAATTTAAAAATGAAAAATTGCTGTCTACCTACGGAGAGAGAATAGATAAACTGAGTGTGAATTAAACTATAATTTTCCCTAGATTTTTTTTTTGCTTTTTGGTAATATAGTTAATACAGCAATGCATTTTGCATTAATTAACACGTATTTTTTTTTATATAATTTGCTTATATTCTCAATGGATTGGGGAGGGGCAAAGGAGAGAGAGAGAGAATTCAGAACTCATTTTTTCAGATGTTAAAATTAAATAAATAATATATTTTTTTGATGAGGAGGAACATATCATCACTGTCATCCTGCCTACTACCAGAATTGAACCAAGGATGCTTACAGCCTACCCCCAGAGGATGAGTACCCTTCTTAATACTTTTATTCAACTATGAAAAACACCTATTACATCATCTATATGGTAGTCCACAGAACATTAAATATAAAGTAATAATTGCAGGACAGTGACTTTTCCCAGGATTGTTTCCTCTGGACCCTATCAGGGAAAATGAGATCAATGGGATCACTACGATTTTTTCTAATAGTCTGTCACTTAGTGACATGTCAGGCAAGACTGATGATTATAGCTGTGCTTCATATGGTGCTTACATACATTCTCTCATTTGATATTCATGTGGTTTTGTAAGTAATATAGATATTATCACTCTCTTTTAAAGATAAGGAAACCAATGATCAGAGATTGATATGCCCATGAGCATACAACTAGTAGTGGTCAGAAATGTGAACCCAGGTTCAAATTTCAAGTCACTTCACCATACCAGACCCCAAAGATTGGCTAAGAGTTATGTCTGTTCCATTTTTTTTAAATGTATTTTTTATTGATCTTTTTTCCTCTATTAGTGTTCCTTTCACCTCTCCAGAGATCCATCCCATATAACAAATAGTATTTTAATACAAAAGAAAGAGGAGAAAATCAGCATAACAAATCAAAAAAGTCTCAAAATATATACGATGCACAACAATTGCAGGCCTCCTACTTTTATCAGTGGGTGGAATAAGAGTACCTTCTCATATCTCTTCTTTTGGGCAATGTTTGTTCATAATTTTGGAATATTCACTTTTGGCATGTGTGTGAGTAACTAGTTTTTCAATATACATTGTTGTAGCCCCATATACTCTTTTCTTGGCTCTGCTTATTTCCTTCTGCATCAGTTCATGTAGATCTTTCCAGGCTCCTCTGTGTTTATTACATAATAGCGTCCTTAAAGAGTCCTCTTTGGGTGCTTTATCATGACATAGAAGTGACCCTGAGTTGGCCATGCCAGTGAAGTCCAAGGTCTGACCAGATGGTCAGACTTCAAGTTCAGTCCTCTTGACAGACAATGTTAACTATATGAAAACCAGCCTAACCAAATACATTGAGGCTTCTCAGAGACAGGTTGGCCTCTGGAGATCAATTCTTTTGTCACAATCCATAACACCAAAAAAAATAAAAAATGGCCCTATGTTCATGAGGCCCTTTTCCATCTGCATATTGATGGTTCTGAAATGATACAAAAGGAGCCAGGTGATTGCACAAAGGTTTTTAGACCATTTATAAACATTGAATGTTTTTGATCTATCCTCAATACCATTGACAAAATAATCTTCCTTAAGCACATATCTGATAAGTCACTTTTCTGATCAGTATTTTTATAAATATCACAGATTAAGTACCACGTGGAACTCAGAAACGATTTAATCTAACTCTTGCATTTCATACGTGAGGAAACATTCCTAGTGTGCTTTAAAGTCAGGTTGTCAGATTCCAGAGATGGTACTCCTCCCCTTCCCCTGCCACTGTACCACACTGCCCCAAGGATGACATGCAAGTGTCAAAGCTTGGCTGAAATCATAGATTAAGTTCCAATAGAAAAAGCTTCTTGAGAGTAGGAACCACCCTTGTTTTGTCCCATCTTCAGTGCCTGATGCAATGCCTTGCGCATAGTTGGTACATAATTTGATATATTTGTTTAATGGAATTTAATCATTGGCATCCTAAAAGTTAGATTTTTGCTCAGTGCCCCACAAGTTAATATACTATCAAAGGAATCATATAATATCAATATTATCATTCTTAATATAAATGAAACCAAGAGGCTTCGAAGTTGCAGGTAAACTGAGAGACACTTAATATAAATGAAACCAAGAGGCTTCGAAGTTGCAGGTAAACTGAGAGACAGTTCATAATTTCTTCCTAGATAATTAAATAAAAGACTTGATGAAGTTAGTTTCATTGTGCACCTAATATCAATGGAAAAAATCACTTCTGTAATCTTGCCTTGCAGTTCTCATGATAATAATAAACCAAAAGACCATTAAGAGGATGACTGCAACTTATGATACATCAACATCTTTTTCACAAGAGGAAGTAGAGACATTCTTGGAAGAACTTGACAAGATCCTCTACATATTGAAAGATACACACATATCTAACTATATGAATTCTTACTATGACATTTCAATGCAGTATTGGACACAAGAGAAGACATATGACTTAGAGCAGGGCACTGGAAATCATTGTCTATGGGCAGTCTCCAGTACCTCTAAACATGAGCCCCTAAGAACCATGGGACTGTGTCTATGCCTTTGAAAAGACAAAAAGTCCTTCTCTTCTTCCTACAAAAAGGTACCTAAAGAGTAAGGACTTCTGTTTTGTCTTAATTTTTCAGACAGAGATACAGTCCCACAACTCTCAGCAGCTCACATAGACAAGTACTAACGACCATGTATTCACCTGCACACACTCATCTCTTGTTCCACTACGTTCAGAAAACATCTTTTAGGATTAAGAAATTAAAGAGGTCAAAAGTGGACCATCCAGAAGCCTCACAATTCTAAGTCATGAATACCTTTTTCTCTAGAAGGAAATCATATGTTTCTAGACATGATGAATAATATCACACTAATTTTGATTTATTCAAGAAAGAAAAAATATTGTTTACAAAGGTCAGTTAGAATCACATTTGTATCAGTATCATGGATCTGTAGTCACACCAACTAGTTGAAACAAAGGTCAAAATCAGTAACAAAGTAAAAAGATGGGAAATTATAATTACAGTACATCCTACCTGATATTTCCAAACTAGCTATTGATGAAAATGCAAAAGTGATAAAGGAATAAAATAAATATTTTATCAAATGGTAAGTTATTAACATTTTATATGTATCTTTAGGCTGAATTTTAAAATGTACATGAAATTTCTCTATTAGCCTCTTCTACTGAATTATACATGTCAACTCCAGTACAAACATTCATAAAATATAGTGAAGTAAGATTAAGAGCAATTTTACCCCACAAAATAATGAAAAGCAATGAAGGAGAAAATAAACCTACAGAAAGATTGGCACAAGACCCAAGTAAACTAGATCATCATATGAACTTTTATGCATGGAACTAGAAGTAAGGAAATAGACATGAAATAAAAGAGATTTGCCAGCATAGCAATTGTCATCTGTTCCCATCATTTATGGCAATGGAACTACCATATTTGGACAATTACATTTCAGTTTCTTGTGTGTTAAATAAGGAAGTGGAAAAAGTACTGAAGAAAGTCAAGTCATAGAGAACCAAACTGGGTACATGTAAAAGAAGTCAATACTTAGAAGTAACACAATTTTGAAAGTACTAAATGACCAATTGCCCAGATATCTGAAGTGGAAATTTATCAAATGTTTAAGGGAGGAAAAGTCACAGATAGTATTAATACAAAAAAGTGACTACCACAGTCATTCATTTCTTTGGACCCATCGATCCAACTATTGGATATCTATTCGAAAGGGGTTGAAAATAGAAAGGTCTAATATGTAACAACATATCTATTGCTGTACGTTTTATGGTAAGAAAAACTGGAAACAAAGTGGTTATCCTTTGATTGGTGAGTGGCTGCACAAATTATGTCACAAAAATGTAATGCAATACCTTTGCTCCACAAGAAACAATGAATCTGAGGAATTTAGAGAAAGATTTATTATTCAGTCATGGTTTCAGTCATGTCCTACTTTTCATGACCCCATTTGGGGTTTCTTGGTAATAGTACTAGAGTGCTCTGCCTTTTCCTTCTCCAGCTCATTTTACAGATGAGGAGACTACAGCAAACAGAGTTAAGTGACTTGACCAGGATCACACATCTAGTAAGTGTCTGAGGCCAGACTTGAACTCCAGAAGATGCATTTTCTTGTCTCTAGGCCTGGTGCTCTGTCCACTGACTCATATATTAATACATTGATGCAGCACAAATTAAGTAGAAACAGGAGGGCAGTGTATAAAAACGACAATTGTATATATGTATGAAAACAACAGTAAAAATGGAGGAAAACAGATTGAGTGAAATGACCAATCTAATATTAGTCCCAGAATAATGATAAAAATCATACATCTCTAGGCAAGAGGTAGGAGGTAATGAGTGTACAATACTGTTTAAAGGAAAAGATGGAAAAGTAGAAATAAGACGTACTGCCCATCTCTCTCCCAAACCTACTCTGAGATCTAAGAGGAAGGGACTGAATAGTTCCAGGAAATCCAGTTACAATTGGTTATTATTTTTCATTCCATGATCAGGAATTCATCTAACAGGCAAATTACCAGGGCAAGGACTCAGAAGAACAGAAATCAGGCTCTACTTCTTTTGCTCTGACTCCAGAGTTGATTCTAGGATTTGACTAGGTACCCAGGACATGATGGTTCACTCTGAACTTGCAATGCCTTCCACAAAACTGACAGGGGCTGACTCTAGTATCTGTGTGTTGAAGCTTTAAGCAGGAGCAAGTCTGAAGTTGTATTGCCAAGACTCATACTAGAGTCCAAAGTTGCAAAGCTCAGACCAGGAAGGAATCAATCAGACCATTACATCAGACTGCTTAGCACTCACTGGAAATTTGCTGTTCCTTGGTCTGAGCTACTTCTGAGGACCTTGAAGAAAATAGCACTCAAAACCCATATTGTGCAGCAACAGAACCCTTAGAAAATACAAAGCAAGATGATGTAACATCACAGAATTCCTTCCAGATATGCACAGAACCTAATCCTAACACAAAGTCCCAATTCATAATGTAGGCCTTGAAGAATGAGTAAACCAAAGAGACATTGACTATTGTGAAGACAAGCTGTTGTGGAGACAGAGATACCCAAGACACAAACCGTGAAGAAATGTTACTCCAAAACATCTATAAAGAAAGTGTCCCAGAAAAACACAGCTCAACCACAAGGCCTATTAGAATTCCTGGAATAAATTAATCAAAATATTTTTTAAGTTTAAAAACAGGAATTACAAATGAATTAGACAAGGAATTTGAAAAGAAATTTAAGAGCACTAAAGGAAAGACTGAGAAGAGAATTAACAGGATGGTATGAGATATCAAGTAAAGAACACTTACTTGAATTAGAAATACCTTTACCCAAATAAAATAAGATAATGTCTTACTCAAGTAACAGAATTTCTGAAAACTAACATGAACCAAACAGAACTAACAACTTCATGAGACAAAAAATAATAATAAAAGAGAGTCAAAAGACTGAAAAAAGATATTTTTACACTTTCAGATGAGGTCATACGGCAAGGGTCATTTTGTTTAACTACTTTATTTTATAAATAGGCAGAATTCCAGACATAAATGTGGCATTTTAAAGATATCAATAAAACTTTTAAGTGACGATTACAATACTATTAACTAATAACATATATGATGACTTCAGCATCTCTATAAAAATTATAAAGAAAATGATCTAATCACATATCTAGTGATGTGTTAATGAAAATATGTAAAGGAAATAGGAAAACTTTCCTAATTATACTGTTCAACAGAGTACACCTTCATAGTTATATAATCAAGTAAAAATGTGAAAAAATAAAATTGTTCTGCGCTTATTTTTTGTTCATTAAAAAGACACATTTGATAAAGATATTCTTAAGTTTGTCCCCCAACACTCTTAACAGATGAGACCAGATTCTTTCCTAAATAAACTACATAGACACCTTTTTTAGTAATCTTCAGAAATTAGCATAGTGCTTGGCACATAGTAGGCACTTAATAAGTCTTAAATAAGACATACAAATAGAACAGAAAAGAAGACAGATACAAGATGAAAGCTTGCCAGAAGTGTTCTTCACAGTCATGAAGTGTTCCTTGCACTTTATCCAGTTGAATGAGGGATTCCCTATGAATGATGATGTATTTCATCCATCAACAGGCATTTATTAAGTACCTATTATATGATGAGCACTGGGCTAAATGCTAGCAATATAAATACAAAATTTAGATAATTCTTGTCTTCAAGAAACTTATATCCTACTGAGGAAATATGACAACCTTGCAGCAAATAAATATAGTGAGTTTATATAAAATAAATAAAAAGTGATCGGGACAAGGGATAGTTCCTTCTCCCTTTCTGGGTTGACATTCAAATTATATCAAGTCCTAAAATATTACTTTTCTCAGTGATATGTATAGTCATTCAAAACCAATTAGCCTAATAGTTCACAAATTAAAAAAAATAAAATCAATGAGGGTCATTTTTTTATTCTTCAAACAACTGAGCATTTATTAATGTCCTTTGATGTGATGGGAGTTAGGAATACAAAGATAATACTGAAATAGTCTCTACACCCAAAGAGTTGATGTTCTACCATGACATACAATTAGATATGTAACCTTTTAAGTTGATTTATATGGACATATATCTTGAATAATCCCTTAAGGCTAACAATGAGTTGGGCACAAAATTAAACAAAAGGAAGGAAAAAGAGTCCTGGATTTCATTTAAGAATCTGTGCACTTCCTTAGATATATCTTGACACAAAAACACATCATTTTAATCCCATTATTCTCCCAAGGATAGTAGGAGCCTTCCTAATTAGCAATATTTGCCAATATATTTATATTGGCACCTCATAACCTTTTATGGTTCCAATGAGGGCACAATAACATGATCCCTGTGTCATCACCTTCAGTCAAAACAATAGGTTTTGCAAGAACACAAAAGAATGAATGAATGAATACAAAAACACTTATGTGTTTGCTATATGAAAAGTTCTGTGTTGAGCACTAGATAAATATGAACTGAAAGTCATTTCTGAAGGCATAGCTTTCTGATGTTGACAAGGAGATCATCTTATGTTCAAAATGGACTTGTCGAGGGGGAGGAGCCAAGATGGCGGAGTAGAAAGACACACATATGCTAGCTCTGAACCCACAGCCCATAAAATATCTGTAAAGAAGAAGTCCCGACAAATTCTGGAGCAGCAGAAGCCACAGAACAATGGAGTGGACAAGATTTCCATTCCAGAGAGACCTGAAAACCTGACGCAAAAGGTTTGTCATGCACAAACTGGAGCAGATCCCAGCAGGCTTCAGGAACAGAATCTGCAGCAGCTGTGCAGGTCCCTCCACCCACAGGTGACAAGGGTTGGTGAGAGGGTCTCTTTGGCTGGTCGAGAAGGGAGTGGGATGTCCCCATAACTCAGGCCCCCTTGGGAGGCAGCAGCAGGGGCGGTGGTGGACAGGGGCTCCCCAAGCAGGCAGGAGCCCAGATCCATTGTTGAAGGTCTCTGCATAAACCCCCTGAGGGAACTGAGCCCCCAGTGGCGGCCCTGCCCCCACCTGAGCACCTGAACTTAATCTCACACTGAATAGCAGCCCCGCCCCTGCCCAGAGCCCTGAGGCTGGGAAGCAGCATTTGAATCTCAGACCCCCAAGCACTGGCTGGGCAGATCTGGAGGTGTGGTGGGTGTGGAAAGAAAACTCAGAAGTCAAGTCACTGGCTGGGAAAATGCCCAGAAAAGGGAAAAAAAATAAGACTATAGAAGGTTACTTTCTTGGTGAACAGATAATTCCTCCCTTCCTTTCTAATGAGGAAGAACAATGCTTACCATCAGACAAAGACATAAAAGTCAAGGCTTCTGTATCCCAAACATCCAAAATAAATATACCATGGGCTCAGGCCATGGAAGAGCTCAAAAAGGATTTTGAAAATCAAGTAAGAGAAGTGGAGGAAAAACTGGGAAGAGTAATGAGAGAGATGCAAGAAAAACATGAAAAGCAGGTCAACACCTTGCTAAAGGAGACCCAAAAAAATGCTGAAGAAAATAACATCTTGAAAAATAGGCTATCTCAATTGGCAAAAGAGGTTCAAAAAGCTAATGAGGAGAAGAATGCTTTAAAAAGCAGAATTAACCAAATGGAAAAGGAGGTTCAGAAGCTCACTGAAGAAAATAGTTCTTTCAAAATTAGAATGGAACAGATGGAGGCTAATGACTTTATGAGAAACCAAGAAATCACAAAACAAAACCAAAAGAATGAAAAAATGGAAGATAATGTGAAATATTTCATTGCAAAAACAACTGACCTGGAAAATAGATCCAGGAGAGACAATTTAAAAATTATGGGACTACCTGAAAGCCATGATCAAAAAAAGAGCCTAGACATCATCTTTCATGAAATTATCAAGGAAAATTGCCCTGATATTCTAGAACCAGAGGGCAAAATAAGTATTCAAGGAATCCACTGATCACCGCCTGAAAGAGATCCAAAAAGAGAAACTCCTAGGAACATTGTGGCCAAATTCCAGAGTTCCCTGGTCAAGGAGAAAATATTGCAAGTAGCGAGAAAGAAACAATTCAAGTATTGTGGAAATACAATCAGGATAACACAAGATCTAGCAGCTTCTACATTAAAGGATCAAAGGGCATGGAATATGATATTCCAGAAGTCAAAGGAACTAGGACTAAAACCAAGAATCACCTACCCAGCAAGCTGAGTATAATACTTCAGGGTAAAAAATGGTCTTTCAATGAAATTGGGGACTTTCAAGTATTCTTGATGAAAAGACCAGAGCTGAAAAGAAAATTTGACTTTCAAACACAAGAATGAAGAGAAGCATGAAAAGGTAAACAGCAAAGAGAAGTCATAAGGGACTTACTAAAGTTGAACTGTTTACATTCCTACATGGAAAGAAAATATTTGTAACTCTTGAAACTTTTCAGTATCTGGGTAGTGGGTGGGATTACACACACACACACACACACACACACACACACACACACACACACACACAGAGAGAGAGAGAGACAGAGAGACAGAGAGCACAGAGTGAATTGAATAGGATAGGATCATATCTTAAAAAAATGAAATTAAGGGGTGAGAGAGATATATTGCGAGGAGAAAGGGAGAAATGGAATGGGGCAAATTATCTCTCATAAAAGAGAAGCAAAAGACTTTTTAGTGGAGGGAAAAAGAAGAGAGGTGAGAGAAAAACACGAAGAGTACTCTCATCACATTCCACTAAAGGAAGGAATAAAATGCACACTCATTTTGGTATGAAAACCTATCTTACAATATAGAAAAGTGGGGGAGAAGGGGATAAGCAGGGTGGGAGGGAGGATGGAAGGGAGGGCAATGGGAGGAGGGAGCACTTTGAAGACAACACTCTTGGGGAGGGACAGAATCAAAAGAGAGAATAGAAGCAATGGGGGGCAGGATAGGATGGAGGGAAATATAGTTAGTCTTACACAACACGACTATTATGGAAGTCATTTGCAAAACTACACAGATATGGCCTATACTGAATTACATGCCTTCCAAAGGGAATGGGTGGGGAGGGAGGGAGGAAGAGAAGTTGGAACTCAAAGTTTTAAGAACAGCTGTTGAGTACTGTTCTTGCTACTAGGAAATAAGAAATACAGGTAATGGAGTTTAGAAAGTTATCTGGCCCTACAGGACAAAAAAGAAGATGGGGACAAGGGAAGGGAGGGATGATAGAAGAGAGGGCAGATTGGTGATAGGGGCAATTAGAATGCTTGGTGTTTTGGGGTGAGGAGAGGGGACAAATGGGGAGAAAATTTGGAACCCAGAATTTTGTGAAAATGAATGTTAAAAATTAAATAAATTCATTAAAAAAAATAAAAATAAAAAAATGGACTTGTCCTTTGAAAAGGAAGGGGAAACATCGTTGTCCCTAAGATCTGGCATGGAGATTGGAATATAGAAGGTATGATTTCATCATTATTCCCAGGTAAGCTGATGAATAGATTTTAGTGAGAAAAAAGTAATAAGAGATTATCTTTCTAGACCCAAATTAATAGGCATGACTTAAAGACAAAAGTCTTATGAAGCTGCTTTGACTCTTGCTTAGTGGAAAGGTCAGCAGATGTCTGCAATACTACTCTTTTGTGCAGAAGAGAACCCAGACACAGTTCCTCTGTCTGCCTCTCTTTGTCCCTGTCTCTCTCTATTTCACCCTCTGTCTCTCCCTATTCCTACACCTCTTTAAAGAGATAACTGTCCTCTGGGGCAATGTCTAGAATATGAAAGAATCCAGCAATAGGTTTTCAAAGGGAGGAATGCTTTTAATATTACCCAGTATCTCTAGGGTCTCAGACTGATCCTTTACCAAGAATTTCTGCTGAAACCTGAATATGAAAAGGCATAAATACACTGTACACTGCATATTGATGAAAGTGCTTTCATTGTTACAATCATGGCTCCATGGGAGTATGAATAACATCTAACAGACAATAATGCATAGTAGGAAAAGTGGTGGACTTGAGTCAGAAAGATTGGTCTTGGATGTCATCTCTGGTACTTACTAACTATGTAATCTTGGGCAAGTTACTAAACATCTTTGAGTTTCAGTTTCTTCATAAGACTGTTGAGAGAAAAGCACCTTGTAAATTTTAGAGTACTTAATAAATAAGAATTGAAATGACAAATATATTATTCTTCTTACTTCACCAAGTCAAGGATCCAGTGCTGGCAGAACTTCTTTTACCAATGAATATTCCAGCCTTCCCTTCACTTTGTGGAATATCTTTGAAAGTTGCTATGGTCAAAGAGTTTTTCCTTATTTGGTTGATCTGGGGATTCACCTTTCCAAATTTAACTCAAGAGTCCTTGGATAAAAGGTAAGTAAGACATCCCTGAGCTCTTATTCAAACACTTTCCACATGGTGCCATTTGACAGGAATTGGGCTCCATTGCCTTTTGAGAACTCAAAATATGTTAATATGACAAATATGATGTAAATGCAAAGGGATTTGAGTGAAGGTTGTAGCTCATATTGGCCAAAATAATTCTTCCCTTTATGGTAAGTGCCAATATTGTTTACAGTCTTGTTCCACAAAACAGGGCTTATGTTTTCTCCTCCTAACATAGAATCACAGGAGAAGAGCTGAGCTATTCTGAGGGAGGAGGAGAAAATGGAGGAGAGGGGAAAAGAACAGAAGTGGAAAAAGTAGCAGGAGGAAGAGAAGTGTGAGATGGGTCATTCAAAGCCTGACCATGATAGTATTTCTGGTTTTAGTGCACACTACTTTGTCATCTGCTGTATGGCAAAGAAAAGCTAATTTAGAGGGGCAGTGAACACAGTTCTGGAAATAAAGGATCCCTTATTTCTCTTCTTCTAAATACTAAATCTTTAAGGTCAAGTCAACAAGTAAACCAGCATGTATTAAACACTCTGTGCCAGTCTCTGTGCTAAGTTCAGAGGGATAAAAATAAAAGGAAAAGGAAAAGCAGTTCCTGTCCTCAACACACTTTCTAATGAGGAGAAATAATACATAAACAGAGCTGAAAACTAATGTGGATGGGAAGTATGGTGACAAAAATGAAGTATACCAGTCATCCTATCTAGATAAGCAACTGGGTGGCATAGAATGCTAGACTTGGAGTCAGGAAAATCTGAGTTCAGATGTTGATTAACAAGGGTGTAACCCTGGGCAAGTCACTTAACTTCCATATGCCTCGGTTTCCTCAATCATAAAATAAGGATAATAACGGCACTTACCTGCCAGGGTTGGTGTGAGGATCAAATGAGATAACGTGTAAAATACTAGGAACACCCTAAAATTGTATATGCTAACTAATTATCATTGTTCTATTACAAATTTTGTTTCCTTTTCCACCAAATTGAATTTATAGAATCCACTATCCTAAATTAAGATTTCCAAATTCATGAAACAACGGAGCTGGAGGGTAACTTAGAGATCATCTTGCTCTACTTACTCATCTTATAGATTCTTTCTTTCTTTCTTTCTTCCTTTCTTTCTTTCTTTCTTTCTTTCTTTCTCTTTCTTTCTTTCTTTCAATGAATATTTATTAAGTGCCAACTCTAGTTACAGCTAAGGAAATGGATCCAGAGTAAACCCAGGCTTCCTGACTCCTAAGCTGGTGTGCTTTCCATAATGATATCATGCTTCCTTCTAGCATTTCCCTCTTCAAAAACCTTAGATAATAATGAGTAATAATTACATTCATTAATAATAATTTATATACAATTATTTACTTTATATTAGTTCTGCATGCAATTAATTATTTGATAATTTGATGGTTATATTATAATAATAAAGAGCAACTATATAGCACTTTTAATGTTCGTGAAGCTCTTTATATAAATTATGTCATTTGACAAATGGCTCTCTACTGCCTGTAGGATCAAATTCAAGGTCTTTGGCCCAGCCTTGAAGCTCTGTCACTGAACATGAACTGAGTCATTTCAACAGACTGTTTATTTTATTACATGGAGCATTTCACTGCTTTGGAGTTCATTTCCAGTGCCTCCTTTGAATGTTAATCCAATCTGTAATTGTTCAAGTAAATGATACAAAGCCTGGATAAGCACCAACATCTGGCTTATCAGAACTGATCTCAGGAGAGATCGCTGCCGAGAGCGCAGAGGTAGCCCCAACAGCCTTCTCCAGTTTCAGTGAGTTGTTCTTTCCCAGGCCAGCAGCTGCTTTGCTTATCATCATTTTGCATGGTTCTCTGCTGCTTCAGGAATCACTTAAGTGTATAAGAACAGTATTTTACAGAGCTGAAATCCCTTCTCTCAGGTATCTTGGCAAGATTTGCGTATTTTCTTTTCTTATGTAACCCCATAGGTATACCCCAAATCATGTTTTCCTTTGTGTTCCTCCCTTCCCCTCCCCTCATCTCAAGCTCATGGTGGGCAAATGATTAATTGCACTAAGCAGGAGTACACATTGTGGACTGACACTGCACTGCCTTGCCCATTCATCACTGACACAGTTGCCCTGTACAAGCATTCAGCTTCTATATAAACAAAGCACAGCAGCACATCAAACTGGACTGCCCCAAATGTCTCCTGACTAGAGGATACCAGGAACCACTTTCCCAACATGTCTCTTTTGTCAGGATCCCCCAGATGTGGTGAATTGTTTGAGTGGAACAGCTGAAGCCTCCGTTTTCTGAGCTAGTCATGACCTGGGAAACCACCTACCTAAAACATGAAACATGGAAAAACCTGCCTATTTGTACCCAGAAATTACATTATGATTTCTGCTGTTAGGCATCCTTTCCTAGGAATAGTAGAAATGAGCTCAGAAGCAGGTGATCAGTTAATGTGTCTCCAAATAGATGAAATCTACCTAGGTAGATCTAAGTGAAATCTACAAGCTATGACATCATCACCCAGAAACTATCTTTGAGGGACTTCGTTTCTGGGCCCTGGAGTAGGACAGGATGCAAGCGTAGACCCAAAGACAGACAATAGAGATACATTAGGGTAGAAATAGGCTCCACAAAGTCCTCATTGCCTTTCCCAGAGGGTCAACCAATATAAGCCAGTGACTGAAAATTCTCTGAAGCCTTATCTGCTTGTTTACTTCCATGGTCTTCCACAAATAGCCTGCATAACTTCAAAATGGTTTGCCAGTAAATAATTACATGTCATCACTGTTCATATCACAGAGAGCATTTAAATGACAGGGGCCTAGCATTTAGGCAGGAAAGGAATTTAGCAGTGATCTAGTACAAGTATTTTGTTTTACTGATGAGGAAAACTGAGGCCTACAGAGACTAAAGTGGTTAGCCCAAAGCCCGAAGTCACACAAAATTAAATAAGACATTATATTTTTCCTTCTCTGTTCCAGATGTGAGTTAGAGGCTCTGAGAATTATCTCCTCCCTGACTCTATTACCTTGATTTTGTCATATTTTATAGCTCATAGTTAATAACAGCTAGCATCTATATAGCTCCTTAAAAGTTTCAAAGCACTCCTCACAACAATCTAGAAAAGTAGTTGCTACTATTTTACAGAGGAAGAAACTGAAACTAATTGAGGTTCAACAACTTGCCCACGTCACACAAGTCTAACACTATCCCATGTGCCGCCTGGTTGTCTGCCTTCATTTTATTTTTTCTGATTCTGTTTTCTAGATATTTTTCTGCCTTTGACCAACTTCCTTCCCTTGAGTTTGGCTTCTACAAGCCAACCATTGCAGTTACTTCTAGGCATCATTTTTGCATTTGGGTTTCCAGCCCTAAACTCTCAAATAGCCTCTTTGAGAGTCCAGTCTTGCATTCTCAAAATGGAAGGAGGTTTTTGGTTTGAGTATGTGTGGAGTGGACAAGGAGGTGTTGATTTGGAACTGTGATTTCAATGGTGTAAGCCACTACCAACAAGAAAACTCTCTCTACCAATGCAAATCAACATCAATTTCTCAATTTATGAGATATGCCTACAATGTTAAAAAGTTAAGTGACTTTCTCAGTCTCTCACACAACCAGTATGCATCAGAAGTAGTCTTGAATCCATGTCTTCCTGACTCCAAAGCCAGAAGTCTAGTAATTTTCCCCTTGATGCTTGGGGAAAGTAAATAATCTGTATTTAGGCAGAGATGTCAAATCAGAAAGTGGTTTTCTTCAAGTATCTTTGCATTCTACCTGAGTTTTCTGTCTGGAAAGCCCTTTCACTTGAGCCCATTTCATATCATTAATTTAGCATGGCAACATAAAGGTGTCAAAGTCATGGTGTGTGGTAGTAAATAACCCACAATACTCGTAGAGGGCAGGAGCTTCAGATTAACAGTAATATGGAAATGTTAACCAAAATAAATAAAAATGCAACACAGCACAGAGAGTGTTAATTTTTTTTCTAAATCAGTGTGAGACCTGCTGGAATCTGTTTCAATTTGAATTCAGCAACATTGTAAGAGATGTTAGAGGTCACTTACCCAACCTTTTTTGTTATGCAGCAAAGGAAACTAAGGCCTAGAGGGGTTAAATAACTTTCCCAACATCTGGAGGAAATAGCAGATCCTGGATTTCAATCTGTGACTGCAAATCCAGGACTCTTTTCACAATCTTTTCACAATCTATCACATCGTTTTCTCTTCTATTTATTTGTTCATTCATTCATTCATTTACCTTCATTCAAATTACCTTCTTCCCGCCTAGTCTTCCCACATGCACACTGCACTTAATCAGCACCTGCCTGAATTCTATACATCCTTCAAGGCCCAGAGTCTGAAATAAATCCTATATCAGGAAGGGCCAATTATAAGAAACTTTAGATTAATTTCCCTGCCACAATTGGCCTCTATTCCTTGCTTGGGCATCTACTGGTTTCCCAGCATGAATAGAGCTCTTGGATGTTGGACTTAATATGAACCCTCTGTAAAGAATAGTAGCAAAAACAATTGATATTTCTACGCCATTTGTAAATCAGAAAAACAAATCTATGTTATCTCATTTGATCCTCAGTACAGTCTGGTAAAAGTAGGTGCTATTATTGGCTTTATTTTATATAAGAGGAAACAGTAGCTTAGTGAATTTAAGTGATTTGCCAAGGGTCCTACAGGTAGTTAAGAGCATGATATGATTCTAACCCAGACATTCCTAACTGTAAGTCCCCTAATCTGGTGCTTCATTGGTACTCACCTCCCACCTACCTTGTCACACTATGGACAAATATCATGAATGCAGATTGGACTGATCCCGACTTTATTGTCATATTCTAATATCTGGTCAACAGGTCTTCTTGGACTCCTTGGAATCCTTCATGAGTGGGTTCATCAGATATGAGAAGAGTACTGTAACATTACTTCTCAGAGTGGTGCTGATAATGTGAACCCAGAATGGATTTAAAAGTCATTTTAACATGGCTTCTGAAAAGCATCCATTTTCATGCAATAATTGACAGTCAGTAAGATTTACAGAGATTGTAGCAGTGATAAAATATGTTGTATGCCCCATACATTTTCAGCCACAATCACTACTTGAACTTAAATTCTCTTTGCAAGTCAACATCAGTTAGTGAAGTTGGGTCACTTCTGACTCTTGTATCAAATTCCTTGCCAGCAGTTATTAAGTGATTATAAAATTTTCTGAAAGCATGTTCCCAGTTTTCTAATGGGAGTTTTCTAGTCACTTTTCCATTCATTCATTTCAAGGAAACAATTATTCCCTTTTCCATGAGAATATTGCTACCGTCACATATCAATATTCCTAAGATTACCATAATATTTCTAATGTACTTCACCATGTTGTTCCCCTGCCCTAAAAATTTTAGCAACTCCCAGTTCTACTGATTAAAGTCCAGATTTCTTGACTTGATATTCAAGGTCCTCTATGTTTTAGTTTCAACCAAGATTTCAAGATTATTCTCTTTTACACAATTTATACAACAACCAAAATGAACTGCTTGACATTTTCCTAAAACCCTGTGTTTCCAACCTCTACATCTTAGTTATGGCCTATTTTCAGAATAAATTAAGAGTAAGAGGTTAGATGGGTCAGTTGAGTGTGACTTGTCTGTGTCAGCATCTCCTCCAAAGGATAAGGATGAAAATGGAAGACTTTGTAGAAATTCTAGTCACAGTCAAAATCTTAGAGGTTAAGGGCACTGGTTCTTTAATATATTTTATATTTGATATAGTGGTATCAGTCAAAACAGATGTGGTTTGAGCTTCACACATCAAATGGTAAGGAGAAATTTTCTGGAAGTAATAAGGAAAAAGTTGATAGTGGAATAAAAATAGGGCCTGAAGAGGTATTTGTGTGGACTTACAAGAAATATTATTTGAGGTAGAATTAAAAGATTACTGAGTGAATAAGGGCAATGCTTAAAAAAAAAAAAAAGGTTATTTGAGATAAGTAGAATTTTCCTTAGGTGGTTAGGAAATCATACAAGGTATGGGCCATCTCCTTATTAGCCACCAGGTGGCATTATCAGCATAGGACAGTATGGTTGCTTGGTAAAACATAGTAAGAAGTGCATAGCTTTGGGGTAGTGAGGAAAGGAGAAAACAGGGTGTTTCTTGAAGTCAGTAAGTTGAGTGTTCATAACTTGGAGTAGTGCCTGTAGTTTTAACTACTCAATTCAGCCAATTTTTTGTTATTAAAACAAGCTCATGTTTTTAGTATTCTTGAGCTTTAAAAAACTAGAGCACCAGTAGTTTCTATAATATATATATGTATGTATAAACCAGAAGCAAAATAAAAAGTAGCATCTAAGTTAGGTGAGAACAACTGGCTGATCATTTAACTGTCAACATGGGGAAAAGTATTGCCAGAAGAGTTAAAGGGAAATTCTACTTTCTCCTTCATCTTTATTTTCTCTGGTATTGCTCCAAGCATCTTCAAGCAACTCTTTGAAAGTAGTTATTTCAAGAACATTCTTCACACATTGACTAGTTTTATTTATATTTCAAGCATTAAGAGAAGAAAAGCACACATTATCAAAAGCAGTCAAGTACATAAACAAATATACTAATGTAATAAGTTTGATTTTTCCTCTCTTCAAATGACTTGGTGTAAATCATTCCTAATATGACTGAATCTATGATTGAGTAATTAGTATATAACTTTAGTTCCTGCCTCTGTACTAACCAGAGTTGGCCTGCCTAAAAGCCAATTTCTGCTTCCCCAGTGGCCTGTGTAGTAACCTGTACATTTTCTATTTTTTCAGGTGGAGGGAGGAAGCAATTAGCATCCTGCTACTCAGAGAATAATTTTAATGGGGAATATGGCCTCATGGGAATTTACCGGGTCATCATACACTTTGGAGTATCTTGCCCCAAACATGCTGACAATAGGCGTTCAGGACAGGGAAACAAACTAGAGAAGAGTTCTTCTGAACTGAGCTTTTCCTAACTGTCCACAGTGTGCTGTGTAGGCTCGTGTTCCAACACATTCAACTACAAGATTTCCCACAGAACAGGATATTCAAAGACATAGATAGCTATGTCCTAGAAATCAAGGAAAAGTGGCAATGGCTGTTCTGGTGTGTCCCGGTTTACATCTTTCTCTTTCCACAAAACATAAATGATTTGTTCAAGCAGAAATTAAAAGAAGTCAACAGCATAAGCTAAAACAAACAAATAAATAGACTTTAATTTTTTTCTATTCTAACCTCCTACATAATTCACAGAATATTATCATCATAGAACATCATGACTAAAAGAAGCTGCATAGCTCTTCTAGCACAAAGTTTCTGAAATGTTTTCCACTCATGACCCCTTCAGTGCTTCTTAAACTGTGGGGCACTGCCAACCCCTTCCCTTGACAGATCTTCAAACAATCTCAGTTTTGGAAAGAATATTAAGGCTATCTAGCCCAGCTTATTCTTGAATAACTTGCCTAATAAGAGGTTGTCTTTCCTTAACTTGAAGATCTCTTGTGAGAAGAAATACATCCACTTTTGAATACTTTTAAAAATTAGGAAGCCTAAATCTGTGTCCATTTTACAATCATCTTCTACTTCTTATTGAATAGTCTGGAATCAAGTAAAACAATTCTGATCCACATTTCAAATACTTAAAGACACTTATCCTCTCTGCCCCCCCCCCCACCAAGTTTTCTTCTGAAACACTGGTTGCAAAGGTAAAATGACTTAGCCAGGAAGATATATCAAGCAAGCATTTGTTAAGTGTGTCTAGCACCACATTAAGTGCTAAATAATCAATGGTAAAGAAAAGAGAAAGCACCTTTTGTGACTTTCTCACTATAATGTATTGAACCCGTTGCTGAAATTCTTTCTACAACATCCATTCTTATCCTGAATACCTCTGGTGATGGAGAGTTAGATTAGATAGCTACATAGACAGATAGACAGATAGATAGATAGACAGATAGACAGAGAGAGAGAGAGAGGGAGAGCACCTAGAAAGAGACATTAGAAAACAACTCTCTATGCCCCGCTCACCATTTCATGGAAAGAATGATTGACATTTATTATTTCTCAAGAGTGAACTTTCTTTTTTCTCCACACCCCCTTATACTCTAAAAAATTATTGAGGACCCCAAAGAGCTTTTGTTTACATTGGTAATGCCTATCAATATTGACCTTACTGGAAATTAAAATGGATAATTTTATAATTATTTATTCATTAATCAATTAAAATAACAATTTTGGAAAATGACTTTTAAAAATAGTCAAAAGAATGATATTATTTTACATCCTTTTGGCGAATATTTTCAATGTCTGGCTTAACAGAAGACAACAGGATTCTCCAATCTGATTCTGCATACTTTCTATTGAGATATGAACATTTTTGGTTGAACTATATGAAGAAAATTCAGCTTCACACATGTATGTAGTTGGAAAAAGAACTGTCTTAATAGGCAAGTAACATGTTAGTATTCTTATCAAAATAGTATTGATCTCAAAGACCCTTTGAGAGGATCTCAAAGACCTGTGGGTTGCACAACCACACTTTAAGAACTATTTATTAGAGTTCTCATTTTTATCTCGACATTATCAAGAGTAATCAGTTATTAAAAAACATTCTTCATAAAAAAGAATTAATGAACATGATGAATACAGAGAAGTATGAAAGACCTATGAACTGATCCAAACTGAAGTAAGCTGATCCACAATAACAATATATACAATGACTATGATATAAATTTTAAAAAACCATCAATAACAAAACAATCAAAAATGAATGTTGTGAAATCTTAAACATTAATCTTGACCCCAAAGAAAAGATATGAAAAGACACCTTACCTCTATTAAGATCAGGGCCCATAGGGGTTGGACCTTGCCAGATTTTTGTTTTTATATATTGACCATTTTCCTGATTTATTTTGCTTTCTTTGTCTTCAAAAAAATCTGTTATTATGAGAGATGAGTCTCTGGGAGCAAGGTTAGGGAAAGCTAGACAGGGAAGTCCAGATATCATCTAAACAAAAGATAATAATAAAATCTATTTTTAGATGGAAATAATAAAACATTTCCCACCTGTACCTCATAAGGAAATTAGTTTGAAAACTTAAAAGCACTACAGAATATGAGTTGTTATTCCTTAAGGTCAATACTATAGATGTTAGTCAATTGTAATCAGTGGTCCTGTGAGAAAGGCACTGGACTTGGCGTCAGGAGTTAAGGGTTCAAATCTGTGATCTTTCACTTGAGAACTCGAGAAAGTCACTTGATTTCTCTGGATTTCTCAATTACTTCATGTGTAAAATGAGGAAATAGGATTAATGACCTATGAGATCCTGACTCACACTAAAATCTGCATTCCTCGCAGCAGAATTCATCTATTACTTCATACATTACTACCTTTAACTCTACCTCACAATCTGTATTTTATGATATCTCCTTAAAGGTCGAACAAAACAAAAATAAGGTTTCTGAACTTTAAGAAAATCACTGAGCCTCTATGAGGTTAATTTTTTTCATCTATAAATTGAAAATATAATGATGATGATGGTAATGGTGATGGTAATTGACTTACTTCACAGGATTGTTGTGAGGTAAGAACTATGTAAACCTTAATGTGAGTAATTATTCTTTTGAGATCATGCTATTTATCTCATTTGTCAGATGAGGAAACTGAAGTCACAAACGGTGAAGGTAATTACTCCTACAATGAAAATACCCTGATTCCCAGTTTGAGATTCTCTACCCCATAACATCTTACTAATACCTGGTATTTATATAGCATTTAAGGGTTTGCAAAATACTTTACATACATCATTTCACTTGATCCCCACAACAAGCCTGTGGAATAGAGGCTACTATTATCTTCATTTTACAGATGGGGAAACCGAGGTTCAGATACTTGTCACACAGATAGCATCAGAGTCAAAAATTGAACCAACATCCTCCTGCTTACACTGCCCCACACTGCCTCTAATATTGCCTTTAGGACTAGCAATCCTGTATTTGATATGGATAAGAAAAAAATTTAGAGGAAAAGTCTCTAGGAAGTTGTATAAGTGGAGCACTTACTATGGGAATTACATGTCTATAAATGGGCAGTCTTATGCATTTACCTGAAGCAAAATTTGTGCAACAAGAAATATGACCTGCAATCAAATGGCACCAGACATTCAAAATGACACCCTGGCTTGTTTCACCTGTGACAAAATGATGCATTTTCACATTCTGCACCCCTGTTAGATTTTTTTTTTTTTGATGTTCTCATATTATGTTGGAAATCTTATTTCATAATGAATTATTTTATTTTTATGCAAAAAATATACTTATGTCAAAGTAAATGACACATTCAGGTTTGTTTGAATTCTTTATTAAGCTAGTCTGCCCACAAACTGCAAGCAAGCAGGGAGTAAGTTTGTGAAGTACTCAGTGTAGAGCAGAAAGGTTGCTTTGGTTTGGATTTTGGTTTCCTCATAGAGTTCAAAGGCAGAAAATATGGGTGTCCTACACTTTATCTATTTGTCAATAGATTAAGAGTTCGGTGCAGGTGTGTGTGTATGCATATGTGTGTGCATGCATATATGAGTGCATATTAAGGATAAACAATGAAGGATCATTGTGAGAAATTTATTTTTTCTAGAACAGAAAATAATTGCTGGAGTTCATGTAATATCTCACTTGGTCCTCACACCCTGGAAAGTAGGTGCTATTTATTATCTCCATTTTTTTTTTTTTTTAAAGCCAAAGAAAACAAAGTTTATTAAGGATTCGCCTAATTGGGTTGCCTCTTAAGGAGCCTAAGCTTTTGTAACGCTTGTATTCACAAGCAGGCCAGACACAATCCCAGCTAGACAGAGTCTGAGCTGGATTGAATCTGAGCCTTATTATCTCCATTTTTAAGAAGAAATTGAGACTGGCAGAAGTTGAGTGATTTACCCAGAGACAAGTGGCTAGTAAGGGTCTGAGGCAGGATTTGACCTTAGACTTTCCTGATTCCACAGCTACCTGGGAAAGCAATAGTCCATCATATTTGTAGTGGGAAGAGCCCTGAGATTTGGAATAAAAAGACCTGGATTCAATTATGTCAGCTAATCACTTTTTCCCTTGATATTGAGTACTGAATATTGAAATACATATGATATATTTAAAGATATGACAGTCTCCACATACCTCCTTCTTTTCTCCTAAGATATCCCAGATATAACTTCAGGCACAAACTGAACAAATTATCTTTAAAAAAAAATTAATTGTGTTAATATCTTTTTCATGTTGCCTAAATTTCTCCCTGTATTCCTCTCTTTCCTCTCCCCAGAGAACTATCCCATATAGCAAAGATTATTTTTAAAAGAACACAAAGGAAAGGGAAAAAAACCAAAAAATCCAAACTGATCATTATATTGCAATGTTGCATACCAGTGACTTCCCACCTGGGCCAAGAAGTGAGTATGGTGGCAAGGTACGGGAAAAGGTATGTTGTCTCATGTGTTTTCCTAAGTTCCATACTATTTACATTATTGTAAAAATATATTATTTTCATGGCTCTACTTACATCACTGCATAAGTTTATGTATGTCTTTTTATGCTTTATATTCATCATATCATTGATTCTTGAGCATAGTGATATTCCATTACATTTAGGTACCACAATTGGTTTAACCATCCCCCCAGTTGATAAGCAACAGCTTTATTTTTAGATCTTAGTTAACAAGAAGAAATGCGGCTATAAATATTTTGATACATATGAAGCCTTTCTTTTTTTGTCAATGACCTCCTTGGCATGAATGTTAACGCTGTAATAATATCTTGTTTCAAAGGCTATATCTGAACTTTTTTTATCATTTAATTTGCATAATTCCAAATTGTTTTCCAGAATTGCACTAATGGTGTACCTATTTTTCTAAAACCTCTACAATATTTACTGTTCCCATATATTGTCATCATTGATCAGTTGAAAGATTTGTTGTGAAACCAGAGGGTGATTTTAGTGTGAGTTTTGCTTATTATTAGTGATTTGGAGTCTTTTTTCAGGTTGTTAATAGTATAAAATTCTTTTGAGCACTGTTTGCAAAAAGACCAAGGTCTTCCACTGAATCTAGGGCCATCTCTAGCCATCTTGATCTGTATCTTGCCACTGGATCCAGATGGCACAAAATGAGGCTAGTGACTGCATAGCCCTTCCTCACTTAATTCCAATTCACTTGCAAGTCATGGTATCACTCCATGTTGTCATGGTTTTCTTTGGGAGTGAAGGACAGACAATAACAGCTATCTTGGATTGATTTTTGGTCTTTTACTTATCTGCCATCTATATTTCTTCGTTATCAAATCTTTATTAAGGCTATATGATACTCGGGATCTTTTTTTCCCTATTTCACCACTTCTTAACTCAGATGCCTTAATTTTGTTTATGGAAAAGATTTTCAACTTCATATAATCAGTATTATTAATTTAGTTTGTAATTGCCTCTATTCCTTTTTCAGTTAAGAATTCATTTTCTGTGAATATAGCTGTGAAAAGTACATAATCTTTTTCTTTCTAATTTTTATGCTATGATCTTTAATATTAAGTTCACATATTGTCAGTCAGTGGTTTCTGGCTTGTCTAATTTTCTGACCCCATGGACAATAGCATGCCAGGGTCTTTAGTTCGCTACTATCTCTCATAGTCTGCTCAAGCTCTTATCTGTTGCTTCAGTAACATTATCTCTCTATCCCATCCTCTGCTATCCCATTCCTGACATCAGGAGCATTTCTAATGAGTACTTTCTTCTCATCATGTGGTCAAAGTACCTAAGCTTCGGTTTCAGTATTTGTCCTTCCAATAAATAATCAAAGCTACATTCTTTAAGTATTGATTTATTTCATCTCCTTGCTGTCCAAAAGACTCTCAAAAGTCTGCTCCAACACCACAATTTGAAAGCATCAATTGCACTGTACTCACATTTTTTTATAGTCCAACTCTCACAGCCATACATTACTACGGGGGAAAAAACCATAGATTTGACTATCTAAACCTTTGCTGGCAAGATGACATCTCTGCATTTTTAGTATGCTGCCCAAATTTGCCATAGCTTTCCTTGCAAGGAACAAGTGTCTTTTAATTTCAGGCAAAAGTCATTTGTCTCTAGTGATCTTTAAGCCCAAGAATAAAAAATCTGACACTGCTCTCATTTCTTCTCCTTCTGTTTGACAAGAAGTGATGGGACCAGATCTCATGATCTTAGGTTTGTTTTGTGTTTTGATTTTAAGCCAGCTTTTACATTTTCCTCTTTCACTCCCATCAAGAGGTTTCTTTGATCTTTCTCACCTTCTACCGTCAGAGTAGTCTCATCTGCATATATTAGATAGTTGATATTTCTCCTGGAAACCTTGATTCCAACTTTTGATTCATCCAGACTGGCATTTCACATGATGTATTCTGCACACAAGTTAAGTAAATAAAGTGACAATATAAAGCTCTATCATATTCCTTTCACTGTCATGAACCAATCAGTTTGGCCATAATTGTTGCTTCTTAAAGTGCACACAAATTGTTCAGGAGAAAAGTAAGATGATCTGGTACTCCCATATCTTTGAAAACTGGCCATATTTTGTTGTGATCCATACAGTCAAAGGCTTTATTTAGTATAATCAATAAAGCAGAAGTAGATGCTTTTCTGGAACTCTTTATTTTTTCTCCATAATCCAGCAAATGTTGTCAGTTTGGTCTCTAGTGCCTCTGCCCCTTCTAAAACCAACCTGTTCTCCTGGTAATTCTCAGTTCATATACTATTGACACCTGGCTTGCAAAATTTTAAGCATGACATTGCTAGTGTGTAAAATAAGTGCAATTTTTCAGTAGTTTGAACATTCTTTGGCATTGCCCTTCTTCAGGACAGGGACATAAATTGATACTTTCCAATTTGGTGCCACTGTTGTATTTTCCAAAATTGCTCACATGTTGAGTTCAGCATTTTAACAACATTATCTTTAAGGATTTTGAATAGCTCAGCTGGAATTCCAGAACCTCCACTAGGCTTATTGTTAGCAATGCTTCCTAAGATTCACTTGATTTCATTCTCTGGGATCTCTGGTTCTAGATCAATAACCTAGATAATCACTAGTAGATCATCTAGATAATCAGTAATCTAGATAATCACTGTGATTATCAATGATGTTAGGATCTTTCTTGTATAGTTCTGTATATTCTTGCCAGCTCTTCTTAATTTCCTCTACTTCTGTTAAGTCCCTATCATTTTTGTCCTTTATTATGCCTGTTTTTGCAGGAAACTTTTCCTTTGTATCTCCAATTTACTCGAGGAGATTTCTTGTTTTTCCCATTCTGTTGTTTTCTTCTTCTTCTTTGCATTGCTTATTTAAGAAAGCCTTCTTATCTCTCCTTTACTGTTACAGGGTATTCTGCATTTAGTTGGCTATGTTTCCCTTTTTTTTTTACCTTTCACTTTCCTTCTTTCTGCAGCTATTTGTAAAGGTTCATCAGACAGTCATTTTGCTTTCTTGCTTTTCTTTTTCTTCGGAATATTTTTGTTTGTTTACTTTTGCTTCCTGTAGAATCTTGTGAACCTGTGCCATAGCTCACCAGGTACTCTGTCTGCCAGATTTAATCCCCTAAATCTATTCATCACTTCCATTTCATCTTCATAAAAGATGTTATTTAGATCATAACTATGTAGTCTGATAGTTTTCTCTACTTTCTTCAATTCAAGTCTGAATTTTGCAACAAGAAGCTCATGATCTGAGCCACAGTCAGCTCCAGATCTTGTGCTGACTCTTTAGAGACTTGCCACCTTTGGCTGCAAAGTATATAATCTATCTGATTTTGGTATTGATCATCTGGTGATGTCCATATAGAGAGTCACCTTTTGAGTTGTTGAGAAAGCGTTTCCTATGACCACCATGTTATCTTAACAAAACTCCATTAGTCTCTGCCCTGCTTCATTTTATTCTCCAAGGACAAACTTGCTTGTTATTCCAATTATGTTTTAATTGCTTATTTTAGCATTCCAATTCCTTCAGACGAATTTGACATCTTTTTTTTTGTTATTTCTAGAAGGTGTTGAGGGTTTCATAGAACTGAACAACTTTGAGCTCTGTGGCATCAATGTTTGGAGCACAGACTTGTATTATGGTGATGTTACATGGTTTGCCTTGAATTTGAAGAGATATCATTCTCCCATTATTAAGATTGTACCCCAGCACTGCTTTTCTCACCCTTTTATTGACCATGAGGGCTATTCCCTTTTTTCTAAAATATTCTTGCGGTAGATATAGTGATCACTTCAATTACATTCACCCATTGTGATCCATTTAAAGTCACTGACACCCCAAAATGTGAACGTTTAACCTTTCTTTCTCCTGTGTGACTACATCCAACTTACTTTAGTCCAGAGACTTTATATTTCAGGTTCTTATATAATATTGCTTTTTACAGCATCAGACTTTCTGTTCATCACCAAACCACGTCCACTTCAAAGGATCCTTTTGGTTTTTTGTCCAGTCACTCCACTTCCCATTTTAGTCATCCTTTCTATGCCCGTACTCAGTAATGTACTGAACACCTTCTGAACTGAAGTTATATCTTTTAGTACTTTAATACTGTCTATGGGGTTTTCTTAGGCAAAGATACCACAATACTTTTCCCTTTCCTTCTCTAGTGGATCACCTTTTATCAAAACTCTTCACAAGATGACTTGACCATCTAGGTAATCTTGTATGGCATAGCTCACAATTTCATTGAGCTAAGCAAGTACCTCTGCCATGACAAAGCAGTGCGAGGGGTAACTTCACATCCGCATGTATTTTATGAAATGTGTTATAAGATATTGGTCTAAATTGAATTTCTGTCAGACTGCTGTCCAATATTCCCAGCAGTTCTTATTAAATAGGTAGTCTTTTCCTAGGTAATTTATGTTTTCTGGTTTATATAATACTAGGTTGTTGAGGTAAATGATTTCTGGTTCTTACTCATCCACTGTTTCATTAGTTTACATTCTTTTTTTTTTAATAACTGGTAGCAAATAGTTTTGAGAATTGTATTTCCTAATAGTTTTTGAGATCTGAAAGTGTCATTCCCTCTATACTTTTTCTTTTTACATAATTTTCCTGAATATTCTAGATCCTTTCTCTCTCCAAATGATTTTTAAAATTATTTTATCTAACTTTATGGTTTTCCTTTGATATTTCAGTTGGCATAGTATTAAATCTGCAATTCAACTTGAATAATATTGTCATTTTCATTATACTGGCATGGCCCATCCATTAGTACTTAATATACCTCTAGCTATTTAAGTTATGCTTGATTTTATTAAGGCATAGATACAAGTATTGAGAGTATTTTGGTGGATTGACTGCCAAATGCTTTATATCTTTTGTATGTTCACTTTAAATATTATTTCTATTATTTTTTCCTGAATTTTATTATATAGAAACACTATTGATTTTTGTGGGTTTATTTGTAGCTTCAATTTTGTTCAAGTTATTTGTCTCAATTAGTTTTTTTTTTCAATTTCCTAGGAATTTCTAAGTAATTCTCATGTCACATATTTGACTAATTTCTAGAGTGAGGACATTGAAGAAAAGAATTCATATTTTCATAGTGCTTTAAAGTTTGTGAATCTCCTATTTTATAACAACGCCTGAAGATGAGGAATGTGATTTTTAATATCCCTACTTTATAAAAGAGGCAACTGAGTCTCTGAGAGGTTAGGTGGCCTGCCAATAGTTTCACAATTAGTGTCGAAGGAAGGATTCAAACCCAAGTCTCTTGATTACAAGTTCTACCCCATCACACTATCTCTAGAAGAAGTAAGTTCCATGAGGGCAAGCACCAAGTCATCCAAATTTATGTATTCCTAAACACTAAGCACAGTGATTTTACATAATTAATACATTTAAAATGTTTGTTGAATTGAAAAAACAGTGCTTAGTCATGGAACATAATTAGAGCAATATTTTACTTTTGAAAATTAGCATTTTTTTCCTGAGCATCAGGAGAACATTAGACTTTTAGGGAAAGGGTTTCTCTGTGGTCCTCTGCAATTATCACAATGAGATAATTTCTAAAAAGCAATCCTAGGAAATTCTTGCAGTATTAGGCTATAGGGCTAAGATTCTTGGATTGTCTCCTTATAACGAGAAAACATCATTTACACTGCACCAGTCACTCAGATTTCTTGTACAAAATGTGGAGAATAGTAATTATCCATTGGTTGTCTAACTGGAATCTTGGGAACAAAATTATTTTCACCATAAAAAGAAAATAATTTTCTGACATTTCAAGGATATGTTAATCATTTTAGGCTCTTCGGGGAAGTATTCCCTCAAATATAACAGCTTTTTTTTTTTTTTTTCATTGGGTGGTTGGGAGCCAAGCTTTCTTTAAAACTCTTTTAACATCTTTTGGAAAGGCACTACAGTTACACAGTTCAATTTATATCACAGTCAACAAACATTTATTAAATGTATATTGTTTGCAAAGCACTGTGCCAGGAAGGGGAGAGATACAAAACTTGGTTAGGACATAGTCTCTGCCTTCACTGTATTTATAGTCTCATAGGACTATAACACAAATAAATAGCTTCAACATGAACCAGAAGATGATAGATCTAGAGATGAAATTAACCTTAGAGGTAACATAATCTTAATCCTTTATTTAACATGTGAGGAAACTGAGATCCAGAGAGATGAAGAGACTTGTCTAATTTAAGGGACAGAGCCAAGATCTAAAGCCAGACTACAAATTCAGTGTTTTTTCTTCGCTACATGATGCCACCTTCTGTAACATGATGAGTACCCCATAAATCATAGATCAAGAGTTAGAAGAGGCTTTAGAAACCTTTGACACTAGCTTCATTGAACAGGTAAGAAAATTGAGGTCTAGAAAGTGATATGTCAAGTCACTAAAGTAATAAATGGCAGAGGTAGTAGTCAAACCTAGATCGACTAAACTCAATACTGGTTCATTCCATTGTATCACTAGAGGCATAAAGCAAAATACTAAGTGGGATGTTTTGTTTTGTTTTTTATCACTGGGGTCATTATGGAAGTTTCCAGTTTATCCAACTTTCTATCCCATGATCCTTGCCTGAATTGGTTGTCAGCTTTGGTGCTCAATGTTTTCATCAAGTCACCCAAGTCAAGAATCCAGAGACCTGGATTCTAGCTTTCTCTCCACCACTGCCTCTTTCTAGAGCAACAAGACAGAAATCTGAGTTTTGTTTTTCCCCCTTCCCCAGAGGAGTGTTGATTGTAAAAACCTTTTGTCAATAGAAAGGGCTTTAGGAATTCTCAAGAATAACAATCAGTTTAGGCCTTTTCAATTTTTTTGAGCTGACTCAGGCCAAGGAAAAGAAATGAGGGAAAACAGGGTAAGTCCATTGGGGCTGTTGAACAGGATCTATTGTTTCCTGACTCTTTCCCCATCCTCCCACTTTAATGAAGCAAATAAAAGATTCTCTGTGAAGAGTCCCTTTAATTGCATCTCCAAACTCCCTGTTTTCTTGCTTTTCTGCCAAGTTCTCAGTCCTCCCACCTGCAACCCCAAAAAAGATGTCTTTTGTCTAGAGCTGGGTTAACCCATTATTTGTTATGTATGCCTGGGATGAAAAAATAGGTCACTCATTGGATTATAAGATTTAGTGCTAGAAATGACTTTAAGAAGATCTGGTTCGATGCCCTTATTTCTCTGGAAAAGAAACTGACCTTAAATGACTAGCCCACGATGATACAGGACTGTGTCTTAAAAACATTCTAACCTATTTGTGGGGAGAGATTTGTTTGCTTTTGATTAAAAATAAGACCACATTGGGCAACCATATCTAATGAGGGAAAAAGGATTTTTTAAGAATGATATAATGGAAAGATTACCATTGTGGAAACTAGGCGACTTAGACTCTGTTCCTGACTTTGCTGCTACCTAGAAGTATGATCTTGGGTCAGTAAATTTTCCCACCTAAACCTCATCCACCAAATAAGGAGTGAAGAGCAAACTAGAAAATATTGATAATCCCTCTCCAGCTCCAGGAATTCATCATGTAACTGGAAAGGACTCCAGTTATGAAGTCAGTGGACCTGGGCTCAAATCTCACCTCCAATACTTCTTATATTACTTTACTCAAGAGTGTTACACTTGATGGTATCTCATTTCCCTTCCCTCTCTAGAACTATGATTCTTGGATTCCTTGGCCACATGTGAATTAAGGATTATAGAGGGCCAAGATGGTAGAATGGGACAGGTACCTGTTTGACTCAGACAATGATCCAAAGTCAGGCCTTCACTTATTTCTGAGGCATGAGTTTGTTTGAAGTCATTAGGTATGATGGGATGACTTCTTAGAACATTCCAACATGTGTTGATGGTTAAAGTATGGAAGCAGCCAGAGTTGGGGGATTTCACTCCAGAACATCTTTTGAATCCTGGTGAGTCAAAAGTTCAAAAGTTAAAATTTGGGATGGGGGCCTTCCCTATGTCCATGAGTCAGCCAAGGGCAGCTGAGTAGACTTGGGTTTTGAGACATTCTAGAGATGTGCTGGGGTAGAGAAGAACATGCTGATTTTTGCCACTCTTCCTGAATGCTCAGTGGTTATATGCTATTCTATTAGACTGCCTTTTTTGCCAGTTAAGAAAGATATTTAACAAATTGGAATATAATTCTATATCACTTTGGATTTTTTCCTATGGTTGAATAAGAGTTAAAGATATCTGTTAACTCCCTCTCTTCCTGAAAGGTTGGAAGGCCATTGAAGTGATCACACAACCTGCTCTACTTCATTAAGAGCAGTGTAGCTGCTACTAATTGGGCTGATTTTTTTTAACTAGAAACTCCTTTTAAAGATGTGTGTAAAGACAGAAAGGTAAGGAGACCAACTGCGTTCTGTAAAGGAGCGGGTGATTGTCTTAATGTGGTGGTATTGGTCGACTGATGGAGGCCTGTTATCATCTTTTGCTGAGACTTAAAGGAAGTTTCTCAAAATAATTAGTCCTAGCATGAATGGAAACCAACCGGACCTTATTAAGGGTGCATTTTAAGTCTCAAGGCAAGGCCTATAAATTAACATAAGATACCCACATTTGTACAAAGATACAAAAGAAAAAGAGCTGGAATATCTAACCAGATCACTCACTGTGACTACAGCGATAAGGACACAGCTAGAATCCATAGTAGGCAGGATATATGGGCTATAACTTGGGCTATAAACCTCAGTGGGAAAAGTCAGAGTACTGGCAATTCACTAAGGCAGTGCTTCTTAAGCTGTACATCATGATCCCATATGGATTCTTGAAAAAATTGACAACAATAGAAAGTTTCTCAATGTACAACAACCAACAGTTAATTCAAATCAAATACATAAGGAATTCGAGGTGCCTCTGGCAGCGTTTGACCACCTTCCATCATGTAATTTCCCCTCAGCATTGGTCCTGAACATAATGCATGTGCACTTTACACTGAGCGTGCTCTCAGGCCACACAACCCTACAAACATGACTGCAAGTGGAAGAACTTTAAGTAGTCTTGCACCAAGGGAACCCTCAGGATATGATGCTAAGGTTATCTTGGGATCGCCTCATTTCTCACAAGTTGAACAAGTGTCCCCAGGTTAGTCCCATGAACAGAATTGTTTCCAAAATCAGAAGAGACCCCGGTTTTTATTTTTAAAGAAAAGATGGCATCTTGCTCAGCCCTCAGAATTCTTGTCATTCTTGAATCAGGCTCATCTCAGGTACCTCTCCTAGAAGAAGTCTTCCATGATCCTCTCAATCCCAGTGGCCATTTCTCTCTGTCTCTGTCTCTCTCTCTCTCTCTCACCTTAAATACCTTGTATCACCTTATTTATGTATAGGCTATAGCTCTAAAGTAAAATGTAATGATTTTTGAAAACATTTTTGTTCTTTGTACCCCTAGCGCTTAGCATGATACCTAGTATATATCAGGTTCTTAATTAATGCTTATATTAGACACTAAGTATGCGCGTCACAAGATTCCTGTAATGATCAAATGGCATAATGTAGGTGAAGCACTTTTTAAATTTTGGGGTTGTAGATAGGTATCAGTTATCTTATACTTATTGTTTTGCTAGAAGAGATATTACTTGTATGATCTCCCTCATCATGCATGAAGAAGCATGGTGTGATACGGTTAGAGAGATGAGCTTAAGCCAGAAAGACCTGGGTCCAAGATCTGCCTCTGACACATGCTGGACTGTGTGACCATAGACAAGTCGCTTAGGCTATAACTCACTAAAGGTGTAAGTTGCAGAGAAGCTACTGGCCTTCATTGACACAGCAGAGTTCCTTGCCTAAGAGTTCCCCACACTGATGAAATCCTAGGTTCTAGTCTCTGTCTCTTTTCTTTTGACTTCCTTCAGGGAGCTGTCCTAAGGAAAATATTTTATAAAATAACATTGTTATTATTTTCTATCTTAGGAAGAGGTAATAAGAAATTCTATTTTCTTTTAAATAAATATCTTTCTTATTAGGGGGGATTTTAGTCAATGGACATTACATCTGTTGTAATTTCTATAACATGGTAACTGCAAGGTAATTAAATTAAAACCCTCATATATTACAGATGTTTTCCATCTGATTCCATCTGATGGTAGGTGGGGGAGAGGGACTTTTGGGGACAAAAGGGGTGTCTTCTATGTTTTAATTTGATTTCCAGGCATAATTGCATTTATTTAAATTCAATACACCTGTGACATTGTGCGGAGAGCTATGACCTGTGATGTAATAAGGATTTTGTTGTACTTCTAAAGGTGTTATACTTTTCATTTTATTGTGAATCAAACCCACGCTTAACTCAGGAATTCAAACAGCCAAGGGAAATTTTGTGGCTATGTTTTCATGAAAGGATTTTGGAATGTTAATGTAATATTAAGGTAAAGTTAATGTAATGACTATAATCTTTTTTATTTAGATAACTGATTATCATGAATATCATTTGTGGGTTTGGAAAATGGAAGAAATAGAATAAAGAGAGGGATTTGAATCAGAATCAAATAAGTGCATTTCGTTCTGTGGTAGCAATCTCCTTCCAGATCACCCAGATTTAAAGCCTCAGAATCATCTCTGATTTTTTTTTCCCTCTGCTTTTTCAGTCCTCCAGCTTACACAGTGCCTAATGAGCTACCAAGTCCTATCAATTATTCTTTGATAATACCCTCCATTATCTGTTCATTCTTTTCCAATTGCACCATAGACCAAGACCCAATGATGTCATGTCTGACTAATGAAATGACTTCCTCATCATTCTCTTTGACTACATTCTCTCCCCATCCTGTATGTATTAGGAGATTAATCATCCTAAAGTACTACTTTTATCTTGTAATTCCCTTGCCGAAAAATTTTCAGTGATCCAAACTCTGCAGCTTACAATTCAAGGACCACCACTTGAATATTTAAGAGCAGTACAACTCACATCTATATGGTGTATAAAGTTTGCAGAGTGGGTTTCTCACCACACCCTGTGAATTTGGGTACTGCAAATATCCCCATTTCATAGATGAAACTGAGGATTGGAGTGGTTAAGTGACTTGACCAATGTCACATGTCATCATTTGAACCCAAGTTCTTTTTCCTATACCACTCTTAAGAAATATCTTGAATTATTTTCCAAAATGAATACTCTGCATTGACCAGTTTAGCTTATTTACTATCTTGCAAACGCAACACATTCATTTCTGCTTCTATACATTGACTTTTGCTGTTCTAGCTTGTTAGATTCCCCTCTCTCCTCACACTCATTGAATTACAGAATTTGAGAATTCTGAAGGGTCTCAGGGATCATCTAATTCAATGAATCCACAAAAGAAATCCTTTTATGATTGTGTACCTGACAAATGTACTTTAGTCTCTGCTTGAGGACTTACACAAGGAGGAACCTCCCACCTCTTAGGCAGCCCATTTCAGTTTTGGACTGCCCTAATGGGGGCAACTTTTTCAAGATATTCAGCTCCTTAGCAATTTCTACTCATTGTTCTTCATTCTGATATCAGGGACCAGGGAGAAAAAAAAGTTAAAATCTCTGCACAACACGACAGTCCTTCAAATATTGAAGACAATTCCCAAGTCTTTCATTCCCCAGAATAAACGTGCCCAGTTGCTTCAACTGATTCTCACATGTTGTTATCATTCAATGGACATTTGTTAAGTGCTTCCTATGTGCCAGGCACTACGCTAAGGACTGGAATTACAACAACAAAAACAAAAGACAGTCCCTGACCTTAAGGAGCTTACAATCTAGTGGGGGAGTCAATATTCAAATAAATAGATACAGTCAAGCTATATATAGGGTGAATTGGAAATAATTAACAAATGGAAGGCATTAGAATTAAGGGGGTTGGGAGAGGCTTCCTGTAGAAGGAATGATTTTATATGAGTCTTAAAGGAAACCAGGGGAGTAAGTAGGAAGAATTGAGAGCTTTAATAGCTTTAAACTTAGCTTAGATTTTTTTGGAACTCCCTGTACGATATGATACACACACACACACACACACACACACACACCCTTCTGCTCATAGGCATGCTTCACTTTTAGTTCTCTGGAGTCACAATCAGTCACTTAATTTTGAGGTCTTTCAACGTTGTTTTCTTTTACATTATTGTATTCCGCATGTAATTTGCTCCCATGATTCTGCTTACTTCTCTCTGTATCATTTCACACAAGTCTTCTCAAATTTATCTAAGTTCCTCATATTCTTATTTCTTCCATTGCTATAATATTCTTTCTCATTCATATACCACAATTTATTCACCAATTAAAGGGGGACCCACTTTCAGTCCAGTTCTTTTCTATGACAAAGTGCTAGTATGAGTATGTATGTATGTATTAGACTTCTCTCATGGTCTTTTACCTTGCGGACTATATGCCTAGCAATGGTATCACTGGATGACAGAGTAAGCACATTTTAGAGATGTTTTTAGTATCATTCTCATATGTTTCCCTGAAATATTAAGCCAATTTACAGCTCCAATAATGGTACATTGGTGTGCCTAACATCCCAGAGCCCTTGTAAAATTTATCACTTTCATCTTTTGTCACCTTTGCAATTTGATGGGTATGAAGTAAAACCAGAGTGGTATTAATTTGCATTTCTTTTACTATTAGTGATTTGGAGCACTTTTGCATATTGATATTACTAGCTTTCATTCTTCTTATGAAAACTTGCTGTTCATTCCCTTTGTACATTTATCTACTGGGGAACCATTTATCCACTGTTCATATATTAATTTCCTAATAAGTTGAATGTCAGAGCTTTATCAGAAATATTTGTTGTGAAGATTTTTTCCCCAATTAACTATTACTCTTCTTATTCTAGAGGCATTTTTTTCCATGCAAAGGCTTTTTAATTTGGTGAATTAACTGTCTCTTACTTTTTAATAATCATTTATATCCTGTCTAATGAAGAATGGTCCCACTATTCCCTCCCAAGATATGGCTGTGCAAATACTTTCCCAACCACTCTTGTCCACCTTGATATGACTTACTCCTGAACACCAACACTATAGCATCAGAGAGGAGTCCTCTTCATTGCGCATTTATGCACTAATCGAATAGGAGGAGTATTGGGCTGGGAACCAGCATACCTAAGTACTACTCTTAGCTCTACCACTTAACTAGCTTTAAGATATTATATGCGTGAGTCACTTTCCTTCTAGGGGTCATACTTTGCTTATCTACAAAATAAGGAGGTTGGGCTAGATTGCCTTAAAGATCCTTTAGAGATCTGTAAAACTGTTAGCTTGATTTTCCTATACACTAGTCATATCTGTCCAAGAAGACTAAAATGTAATTGATGAAAAAGAAAAAGGAAATGGGGGTGAAGTGGGGGAGAAAGCATTTCTATAGGGTTTGCTATGTACCAGATCTTGTGCTAAGTGCTGGGGATACAAAGAAATTGACGCAATCTTCCATATTTCTTTGTGTCCCAAAGTCAGTCAGTGAACTAATATTTTTTTATTAAGTGCCTACTCTATACTAAGCCCTGTGCTAAGTGCTTGGGAAACAAAAAAGGACAAAAAGTAGTCTTTGATCACAAGAAGCTTTCACAATGCAAAAGCATATTGCACAGTTCTGTGTACATAACAAGTAGTCAGTAAATGTTTGTTGATTGAATGAAGATGTAAAACCCTCTTTACTTCCTTAGTGAATCAAGGTCTCTGCATTTTCTTTTTGGTCCTACCCAGTGATCCCATCAGCACAGGAAATGTCTTCAATAGAAAGATCATTAATTAATGCAGAGCAGCAACATTTGTGTAGGTGAGTCCAATTTGGGGGAATTTTAACTACAATCAAAATTTTATATAAATAAGACCTACTTTTTCTGACAATGAAGAGAAAATGCATTATATTCATTCATCATTTTGATACTATTAATGTCATTGGTCCTGTGGTTTTAAATTTCTGCTTTGGAAAAAGCTCTGATTTTAAAGTCAAAGACATACGAGTTTCACTAATGGCTCTGCCACTGACAATTTGGAATCCTTGGCAGAGAAATCCCTTAACCTCTCTGAGTTTCAATTTCTCCATCTGCAAAATGAGATTAAATATCCTTGCACTACCTAGCTCACAAAGTGATTGTATAGGTCAAACAAGCTGAAATCACTTGGGGGAGAAAGACATTTGTAAACACAAGAACTAAATAAGTGATAATTATTAAATAATCCCTTTTTTAAAACGAATGAACCAAAAATTTGGAGAAACTTTCAAAATTGATCTCAGGATATTTTTGCCCTAAGGATTTGGGTCAGATTCTCCCTTTGACCTTGCATCATGGAGAAATCTAACCCATTCGCTCCCCTAATTAAAAGTTGTATTCTGAGTAGTGCCTCTGAGATGCCGACTGAAGGATTCATGACTTTTGTTTTTTATAGTACCCACAGGTCTTGCAAAGTGACCTCAGATCAGTTTATCTTAGAATATTCAATCGCCCCTTAACATTGGTCAGCTTCAAAGTATCCACCTTTAGGGAATTAGTGTCACATAGGGTAATAGAGTAGCTGCAAGGAAACAGACTTTGTCTCATTTTTCTGTAGCAGGGGTGAACTGTCTGGACCACTGAGCCTCAAGCCTTCAGGATACTCTGCTTTATTTTATTGGTCTCAGTCATGATCTGGAACATGAAAGGAAATTTGAGGAAACTTCAAGCTGAGATCATTCTGCAAGTCAAAAGATTAAGGTGAGGTCAGGTTTGCTTGCAATTACCCCAGATCAAGTTACCAGCACAAGTTAAGATGCTAACCAGGGAACCGGAGGTTTGGGAGAGCAACAGATTTACCCTGGCCTGGATTTCCACTGCTTGAATGTTTGAGTGAGCTAAAAAAGCAACGCATCCTTGTAACCAAAGAAAAAGCAAATAGAGAGTGTCAGTTGACTTTTCCTATGCCTTTCATTCCCCTTTTAAGAAAGGATGTGAGCCATGCAAAGCTATTTAATTTTGAGAATTGGATTGACCTTCCCTTCCAAGAATCTTGTGTGATAGTGAAATCAAAGCCTACCATAAAGGTCATTTATTTTATCCAACCACATGACTAATGGAATTAAAGAAGAATATCTATGACCAAATTATGCCACAATAATATGATCCTTTCTTTTCTGTTCCTGGAAACAGTGTCTCAGGTATTTGTGGTCCAATAAGCCAAAAATAGATGTATGACCTCAATATGAAATGTCACTCTATGAAAAATGTATGGCTAGGGAGAAAATTCTTAAAGGAAGATTAAAAAAATTCAAAAAAATATTAAAATATATAACTAATTATATGAAATTGAAAAATATCTACACACAAAAATATAATGCAGCTGGTGTAAAGAAGAAAATGTTTAATTGGGGAAGAAAAAACTTTGCATGAAATATAGCTAATAAAAGTCTGATTTTCAAGATATGTGAAGAAATAATACTGATATATAATATAATACCATTCCTTAATGGATACATGGTAAAAAGATGTGAAGAAACAATTTTCAAAAGAATTGCAAAGTGTTAGCAAAGGAATTAAAGATTCATTCAACCCAGCGGCTATCTGTCTTTCCTATTGTGCGTATAAGAAGTGTCAAACACATGACCCATAAGCTGCATTGCAGTCTATGACAAGCTACAATGCAGCTGAACCACAATGCAATTGAAAATTTCCCAGTGTAATCAGGAAATATTTAACAAAAAAAAAATAAAAATATAATAAAGCATAGATAACATTAATAAGGGATTCTCCTTGTCAATACGTAGCCAGAAGGGATCTTTGCATATGGTTTAGTGGCCCCCATTTCTAATTGAATTTGACATCACTCATGTCCATAATCTGAGAGGCAACTGCAGAAGTATTCTCAGAATAGAGATTGGAACTGGATAGGAGATGCATCAAGTGACCAAACTTGAAAATTTCAAAGGGAGTTATTTGATTCCAAACACTGGAGAAGGAACAGTGAAAAGAAGGGCCTTTAAAATGGTACATGCATGGTAGTGATTGTAGAACACTGAAAATAAATAAAATTAATATATATAAAAAAATAAAATAAAATGGTACATTCATGTAGAGCAAGGATTTTTAGCCTGATGTCTATTGGGTCCATGGGTAGATTTCAAGGAGTCTCTGAATTTGGGTGAAAAAAACCACATCTTTATTTTCACTAATGTTTTTGTTTCCTTGTAATCTGATATAATTGATTTTATGTGTTTAAAAATTATTCTGAATAGATTTTATCCAACTGCCAAAGGGAGGCAGCACACACACACACACACACACACACACACACACACACACACACACTGGTATGTGTGTGGAGGGGGAGGGTATTTTAGAGTAATATGGGCCAGAATTAGATTAGTCAGAGATGTTATTTCAAATTGAAGATCTCAGTTTCCCCTAGAGATAAAGTCGATCTCATCTATGGCTGGAAAATATACATCTCAGTATATAGAGTGACGCTGGAAAAAATTGCAAAATCATACTAATTTAGTTCTATTTTTTATATTTACTTCATTTCATATTCCCCCTTTAATTTCTTAGTACAATTTCTCAACTGGAAGTTGTCACATAGTTGGTAAATTAGCCAATTAACAGCTCAACAATTGTCAGAAAGCCTGTTGATGATATTCTCTTCAATATCACAGACTTCGATGAAGTTTGGTTACTGTTCTGTCAAACACGAACGTTACAGAAATGGTGACACTAGTGATCATTGTCTGGAATGGTAGTATGAGAGTTAACCCTTAGGTGTTTACAATGAAGTTTATTTATTTATTTATTTATTTATTTATTTTTAATTTTAAACATTCATTTCCACAAGATTTTGAGTTCCAAATTTTCTCCCCATCTCTCCCCTCCTCCTACCCTAAGACACTGTGCGTTCTGATTAACCATTCCCCAGATCTTCCCTCCCTTCTATCACCCCTCCTTTCCCTTATCCCCTTGTCCTCTATTTTCTTGTAGGGCAAGATAGATTTCTATACTCCATTAGCTGTATTTCTTATTTCCCAGCTGCATGAAAAAATAATTTTTAACATTCGTTTTTAAAACTTTGAGTTCCAACTTCTCTCCCTTCCTCCCTCCCCAACCATCCCCACTGAGAAGGTAAACAATTCAATATAGGTTATACATATGTAGTTATGCAAAAGACTTCCATAAAAGTCATGTTGTGAAAGACTATATTTCCCTCCATCCTATCCTGCTCCCCATTTATTCTATTCTCTCTTTTGACCTTATCTCTCCCCAAAAGTGTTTTCTTCTAATTATTCCCTCCTCCCATTTGCCCTCCCTTCTATTGTCTCCCCCCACACCACACTTATCCCCTTCTCCTCTACTTTCCTGTAGTGTAAGATAGATTTTCATACCAAATTGAATGTGCATGTTATTCCCTCCTTAAGTCAAATGTGATGAGAATAAGCTTCATTTTTTTCTGTTTCACCTTCCCCTTCTTCCCTCCATCAAAAAAGCTTTTTCATGCCTCTTTTATGAGAGATAATTTGCCCCATTCTGTTTCTCCCTTTCTCTTCCCAATATACTACTCTCTCACCCCTTAATTTTATTTTTTTAGCTATCATCCCTTCCTATTCAACTCATCCTGTGCCCTCTACTTGTATGGTATATAATCCCTACCCAAATACTGAAAAAAGTCTCAGGAGTTACAAATATTATCTTTCCATGTAGGAATGTAAATTTAACTTTAGTAAGTCCCTTATAATTTCTCTTTTCTGTTTACCTTTTCATGCTTCTCTTGATACTTGTGTTTGAAAGTCACATTTTCTATTCTTCTCTGGTCCTTTCGTCAAGCATGCTTGGAAGTTTCTCTATTTCACTGAATGACCATTTTTTCCCCTCAAGTATTATATTCATTTTTTCTGGAAAGATGATTCTTGGTTTTAATCCTAGTCCCTTTGACTTCTGGAATATCATATTCCAAGCCCTTCTATCCCTTAATGTAGAAGTTGCTAGATCTTGTGTTATCCTGATTGTATTTCCACAATACTTGAATTGTTTCTTTTTGGCTGCTTGCAATATTTTCTCCTTGACCTGAGAACTATTGAATTTGGCTTCAATATTTCTAGGAGTTTTCCTTTGGGGATGTCTTTCAGGAGATGATTGGTGGATTCTTTCAATATTTATTTTACCCTCTGGTTCTAGAATTTCAAGGCAGTTTTCCTCAATAATTCCATGAAAGATGATGCCTAAACTCTTTTTTTTTGATCATAGCTTTCAGGCAGCCCCATGATTTTTAAATTGTGTCTCCTGGATCTGTTTTCTGGGTCAGTTGTTTTTCCAACAAGATATTTCACATTGTCTGCTATTTTTTCATTCCTTTGGTTTTGTTTTATTATTTCTTGATTTGTCATAAAGTCATTGGCTTCCATCTGCTCCATTTTAATCTTTAAGGAATTATTTTCTTCAGTGAGCTTTTGGATCTTCTTTTCCATCTGGCCAGTTCTGCTTTTTAGGGCATTCTTCTTCTCATTTGATTTTTTTGAATCTCTTTTGCCAGTTGGGTTAGTTTATTTTTTGAAGTGCTATTTCTTTCAGCATTATTTTGGGCCTCCTTTAGCAAGAAGTTGACTCATTTTTCATGATTTTCTTGCATCATTCTCATTTCTCTTCACAATTTTTGCTCTACCTCTCTTACTTGATTTTCAAAATCCTTTTTGAGCTCTTCCATGGCCTGAGACCAGTTCATATTTTTCTTGGAGGCTTTAAATGGAGGAGCTTTGACTTTGTTTTCTTCTGTTTGCATGCTTTGGTATTCTTTGTCACCAAAGTAAGTTTCTATAGTCTGATTCTTTTTCCAATTTTTGGTCATTTCCCTAGCCATTTACTTGACTATTGAGCTCTTTGTCAGTTCTCTGCTTCCAGTGGGGTTGGGAGGTGTACTGTCAGCTGCTCCATTCCCCCTGTGGGCCTAGAACTCCAGAAATAGTGGCTGCAGCTGCCCCTGTTGCTGCTGTGGTTGTTGAGGGTTCCTCTACTCCTTTCCCCCTCAACCACCCTGTGACTAAGGCCGGACCACTCCACTCCTCTGCACTGGTTCCACAGGCTTTTCCCACTGACCTGCCAATTTATTCTCAGTGTTTTGGGGTCATGAAGTCTGGAAACCAACACAGGTGTGAGAGATTCAGTTTCCCCAATGCTTATTCAGATCTCCTCTGTGCACTCATGGGCCACATTGAACTGTGCTGTGCTCACAGTATGGTTCAATAGACACTTCCCTGCCACCTTCCATACTGTCTTGGGCAGGAGATTTGCTTCACTATGTCATTCTGTGTGTTCTGCAGCTCCAGAATTTGTTTAGATCCATTTTTTACAGGTATTTGTCTGGGCTTGGCAGCAGCACTCTAGAAAGTCCATGCTGTTACTCTGCCATCTTGGTTCCACCCCTTTGCAATGAAGTTTCTCAAAACCTATTGAGAAAATAGAGAGCTGTAATGTGGTTGTGCGTGGAGAAATTCAATGGTGAGTCTGTGGTAAGAAAGAAAAAAATGTTTGAGAATATGTTCAGATATGAATCCTTAGTATCTTTCTTTACTTAACATCTCATGCAGCCCATTCTCTAGAGATACTATAGAAGGCAGAATGTAGAGCCTATGTATTTTTTAAAGTAATGTATTTTAAAGATAAAACTTAGTTTCCCAGGTGATACGAGGTGAGGATCTGAGGATAGCTGAGTCTGCCCCTAAGATAAACTTTGACACAGAAAACATGGGGAGAATGAAAATTAAGGTCAATTTTTAAGATAGTCAGGTCTTTTAAATTATATGACTATATTCAGTCCTGGGTCTAGTACCCTCTAATACAGTGATATAAGCAACTTTCCAATACTTGATTTGATTTGTGGGGAGAAACTAGGAACTGACAAACCCAAAATCTGACATCTGCCTTAATGGGGCTGAGTGTGCCTGCTATAATTCTCCCTATTTGACATTTGGCTCTGCTGTTTAATAAGCTGGTAGACCTAAGGATAGTCACTTCACTTCTCAAGGGTACCATTCCCTCATCTTCAAAGTGAGGAGATTGAAATCTATGGTCTCAAAAGTTCTTTCCAGTTCTAACTTACGACCTTGAATTAAAGAGTCAGGCACAGTTTGATATGCACTCAAGATATGAAAAAGGTAGATTTCAAAAGACTTAGAGAAAGGAGAGATAGAATTGAGCAATCAATAAGCATTTACTGTGTATAGACACTGGGCTCAGTGTGGGATACAAATACAAAAAAATGAAACTCACTATTCCCAATGTGATTCATTAAGAGAGATTGTATGTGTGTGAATAGAAATATAAAATAATTCAATTCAAGATAGCTAAGGAAGAAGGACTCTAGCATTAGAAGGAATGAAGGAGATAATCAGGGAAGGATTCATGTAAAAAGTGGTGTTTGAATTGTGTCTTCAAGGAAGATGGGAATTCTGTAAACCAAAAGTGAGAAGGAAGTGAATTCCAAGCTCAGAGAATAACCAATGCACCAGTATGGAGGTGGAAGATGGAGAGTCATATGCAAAGAACATAAATAGGCTCATTTTTGAATATATTGTAGAGTATAGGAAGTAAGGGAGAAAAGTATAAAAAGGCTGGAAAGATAAGTGAGCAAAGATTATGAAAGACTTGAAAACTAAACAAGGATTTTATATTTTTATCATAGCAGCAGTGGGATTTCATGACCTAAAATTCTTTCTCAGGAAATGGTTCAAGAGGGATGGGAATGTCTCAGAAATGAAATTATAAAGACACAAGCAAAAATTATTCCAATGTGGGAAAAGGGTGGTGAGGGGGCATTTCCTAAAGAAACAGATATGGTAGCCAAGGAAACTCATTGACTAACTCAGACTTAACAGGATCTGTATGGAAGATTGAAATGAAGACAAATCTCAGCAAGGAACCAAGGATGGATGCCAAAAAAAGAATTCCAGGCCTGGATGTTAGGAGTTGTTAAAGCTTAAAATAAGTTAAGGCTGGAAATAAATGCTAAAGACAATAATAACAACAGCACAAAAGTTTGTTTTTGTTTTGTTGTTTTAATTTCTGCTGTGTTGACTTTAGCCTGTTGGGGACAAGAGGAGGCTAGGGCCTCTATCAAAGAAAGGATACAACTGCTATTTGGGGTCAACGGGATTATGATCACATGCGACAGTGAGAAAGCTTAAATAATCAACACTTCTGTTTCTGTTTTCTCTTCCAAGGAGAATGATCTTTGAACTGGGAAACAAACTGAACTGTACAAAATTAAAATGGCTAGCCGGGAAGTGAAGTAAATGAGAAGTGAGAGACAGTAAGAGAAATTTTCACTATATTTTCAATTAATTCAGGTTTCTGGCCCCAGATCAACATTCCAGAATACTAAAAAAACTGGCAGATATAACCGAAATCTTATGATCTCTGAAAGATCTTGGAGAGAGGTTCAACAAGACTGAGAAGAAAAAAGTCCCAATTTTCACAAAAGAAAAAATTTTGAATCTGTAATCAATAGGCCAACATGCTTGGTATTGATCCAGAAAAAAAAATTCTAGAAGATATCATATGAGGGATGGTTTGTAAGAATTTAGGAAAGGAATCAGTAAGCACCAAAGATTATCATGATAGTAAAGTCAAGAACAGGTCATGAGAGACAACCTCTTTCTTTTTTCCCTTTAAACAAGGTATCTAGAATGGTAAATCAGATTGTAGTCACAGAATACTTAGATTTAACCAAGCAGTGTTTTACAGTATCTTTCAACATTTGGTGGAATGACCAAATCCAAAGAATACTCATTAATATGTCAGTGTCACTTTGGAAGGTGTCCCTTAATAATATGCCCCAAAGATCTATCTTTGGCCCCTTGGTATTTTTATTTGTAATATTTATTTAGTTTATTATGTTTATTTCTATAAGGCATTTGGATGAAGTCATAGGAAGCACACTTGCCATATTTATAGATAGATTAAAGCAATAGGGAAAGCTAAGATATTGGATGATAAATTTAGGAACTTTTTAAAATTATATTTGTTTCTTGTCCACAGGTTTTGACCGCCTCTAGGTCTCTGAACATTCCGTGACTACCAACAGAAGACATGGCTAGATGTAGGTTATCCTTGTCTCTTGGCTTATTACCAGTCTTCCTGCTTTTCCCATCAGCCATGTCTTCAATATTTTTACTCTGGCTCTTGTGTGTGGTACACTCACCATTCATCTCTCCAGTACCCTTTGGCCAACCCACAATTTTTATTCTTCAGAGATTATGGTATTCCATGATTCTAGGCATGTAGGACATTTAAAAAAAATGTTGTTAAAAGATAGATTTTTGTTTCAGAGAGGAATTATTATTTAATATCATTTTAAATTTACTAAAAAACACTTTTTCTTTTCAGAAAAATAGTGATGCTAACTTACCTAAAAACATGCCTCTAAATCATAGAAACATATTTAACTACTGTTTGTCTTGTTTTAGCATTCTCTAACATAAAGAATTTTTAACTTTAAATCAATAGGTTGTACCACTTAACAGGGCGAATCATTTAAACATTGAACCTCAGTTTCCTTTTCCTATAAAATGTAGAAAATAATGACTTTGCTGCCTAACTCACAGTGTTGTTATAAGATTCATGTGGGATAAAATGTATGGGAATGACTTAAAAACTGTACAGCATTACATAAGTATAAGGTGTTTGGCTTTTGTGTGTGATTAATAATGATTTATCACAATTCAATAAAGATATATTTACATATACACACATACACCTGTGTACAAATACATACCTACATTTATATATATATACATATACATACATGCATACCCATACACACATATTTGTGTATATATGTGTGTATGTAAGTATGCATGTATGTATATATTCCTTCTAACTACTCTAATCCTGAAAAAGGTCTCATGAGTTACAAGGCTTTAATAATGAATCTTGAAAATTGTTTTAGAATGCGACTAGGAAATAAGATGTATAGGCAATGGGGGTATAGAAATCTATTTTTCCCTAAAGGAAAACAGAGGGGAGGGGGACAGAAGAAGCAGGGTAATAGAAGGGAGGACAGGTTAAAGGAAGGGGTAGATGGGGTGCATGCTGTCCTGGAGTGGAGTAGGGAGAGATGGGGAGAAAATTTTGAATTCAAATTCTTGTGGAAGTGAATGTTAAGAACTGAAAAATAAATAAATTATGTATATTTATATGTATACGTGTGTATACATATATGTATATATGTATACATGTATGCACACATATGTGTATACATATATGTATACACATGTGTATGGATATAGATATATAGAAGTTGCAGTACATGGTGAAATGAACTCTGGAGTCAGGGAATTCAGTCTCAAATGATGACTTTTATGCTTACTACCTGTTTGACTGTGGGAAGGTTATTTAATTTCTCTAGTCATCAGTTTCCTCATACGCGAAGTTAAAGGATTGGACTAGATGACAGCCAAGACTCCACTTGTCCTCCTTCTAGATATATGATTCCAAAAGCTATGATATTGCTCTCTGCCATCATGGAACTTATGGTTTCTGGGAGAGTATTGTGACAGAAAACTATAATACAAGAGGATATACAATATGTGTAAAGCAATGGGACTCTGGTTACCATGATGGTTGACAATTTTGCTTTACTTCCAAGACCCAGGCATCAAACTGAAGTCAATTTCTACTCAGAATACACCAAGTCATAAGGGCCATTCACTGAGATTGTCTGTAAGAAGATTATTGCCCCCAAATATGACAAAGGATGTTAATATAGGAAGCACACCAAATATAGAGGTCAAGGATTCAAAATAGAATAAGATGGATTTGTTTTGAGAGAAGCATATGTTCTCAATCATGATTAAAAAGTCTGCCTATATATGGAAAATTAATCTATTGTAATTACATAGTGAAAGCTTCGAGTTATTTTGATATTAGTAGTGACAGGTTTGCACTGATTTCTCCTCAGATAACAATAGATTCTTAAAGTGAAAGAGCTGAATGTCACATAGGCCAAATTCTTGTGGTATATTAGAAAAGATGCCAGTTCTATGGTGGCATCACTGGTCTTCCATTTACTTCTTATGTGACCTTGAAAACACTGTGGAAGCGTTCAGCCCATATCTCTGGTATCATGTCCTTATCACTAATCAACGTGACTCCGTCAGCACAGAGTAACTAAGATGCGCCATAGGTCTTTGGCCCATAAATAGCCTTCAGGACATCATAAGAGCATTTTGGATTGTTACTATAAGCATAAAACTAAATTTTATTTGCTTTCTTTCTGAGCCAAGAATCCTTAAGCTTCACTTGTACTTTACTTTTGATGGAATTAAATGCTACCTTCTTAGAGATGGATAAACAGGTGAATCCTGTGGAGTTCTCAGTTTTCATTTAGCAGCTTCCGAATTTCCCCATCATTTTCTTCAGACCAGTCTTGATGTTTGCAATTGTTCTGGCCCAGATGAGTAAATGCAGTGCTTTATACCAAATCTCTGAAAGCTGTCCGCTCCTTTTCTTCTCTGCTGTTGGCCTGACTATTACAGTTGTCTCATCAGTCAGAACCACCCTGTCCATATGTGGAACCATTGGTTGCACAGTAGATGAAGAAATTTCGAATACTGTGTATAAAGTCACTTACTTTGGCAGTATGCTTTCCAGGGATGTTCACACTGATAATGAGGCTGACACATACATTGACAGAACTAGCTCATTGTTTGGGAGGCTCAAAAGGCAAGAGAGGTAAATTGACTACAAATAGAAAGTCTACAGAATCACTGTGCTGACCTCATTGCTGTATGCGTGCAAAACCCGGACAGTGTACCAGCACCATGCTAGAAAACTGAATTGCTTGCATTTGAACTGTCTTAGGAAGATTCCAAAAATCTCCTAGCAGGATAAGATACCAGACAGTGAGGTCCTTTCTCAAACTAAACTGCCAAGCATTCAAACTGGTAACATTGTTCAAATGCCAAATGTATGCTTGCCAAAAAGACTATTTTAATGAGAACTCACACAGAGCAAGTGTTCTCATGGTGGTCAGAAAAAGTGATACAAGGACACTCTCAAGGTCTCTCTTAAGAACTTTGGAACTGATTGTGTGACATGGGAGACAGTAGCACAGGACTGCCCAGCAGCAGGCCCTCAGCAAAGAAGGTGCTTTTCTCTATGAACAAAGCAGAGTTGGAATAGCTCAAAAGAAATTCAAGGTACACAATTCTAGAGAATTTACCTCAAAGGTTCACATGAACTATTTGTGCCTGTCCTGTGGTAGAGCATTCTGAACTTGTATTGGTCTGATCAGCCATAGTCAGACACATAATAATGACTAACATAATAATGTCATTTTGCTCCTCTTCAAGAACAGACAACAACCAACCATGTGACTGTGGGCACGTTACAACCTCATTGGACCTCCATTCTAAAATGAGGGCTTTAGACTAAATGTCCTTTCCAGCTCAATGTCTATGGCCCTATAAATATCCTTGAGAAATACCCCACCCACCCAGTTTCTTTTTTGGACTCCTTCATTGTTGGGTATCTCTTTGTTGAGTTCCTTAGCCTCTCTTGTCTCATTTTCCTCACCTAGAAAATGGGAACGATAAATAGCATCTAAATCCCAGGGTTGTTGTGAAGATTAAATAAGATGGTTTAGGTAAAGCACTTTGGAAATGTTAATGTACTATAAAAATGTTAGCTATTAATGTAAAATGTCAGCCTATCTGTGACTTAGATAAGTTTTAAAGAGTGACCTAAGGCTAGTAGTGGTTAAGTGAGTTATCCAGGGTCACACAGCTAACTTTCAGAGTCAGAACCTAAATCTTCCTGTCTATAAACTCTACATTCTCCAGAGCATGCTGCCAAATCAATAACCCACAAATGTCTCCCTTTAGTGTTTTACCCTATAATCATAAAAATTTAAAATTTGAAAGTACCTTGGTGATCATTTGGTCCAGCCTCCTATTTTATAGGTGAGAAAACCAAGGCTAGGACCAGAACCTAATTTTCTGAAGTACACCAGGCTGTCTTGGTGAGGTGAGGAAAATGCATTGTTTAAAGGTAAGCAGGCAACAGGTATTTATTAAGGGCAGGGCTGAGCACTAGGGATACAAATACAAGGAAAAAGAAATAATATGTGAGGAATTACCATCTCTGACAGCTAATCTGATATCCTTCCATATAATAAATTAAGGGGAGAAACCTCTTCTCCCATCTTCTTATATGACTGAGACATTGACCCAGAAAATAGGCAGTAGGTGGTGCAGTGGATAGAGTGCCAGGCCTGATGTCAGGAGGACCTGAGTTCAAATCTGACCTCAGACACTTACTAGATGTGTGAACCTGGGCAAATCACTTAACCCTGTTTGCCCCAGTCTCCTCATCTGTAAAATGGACTGGAGAAGAAAATGGCAAACCACTCCAGTGCCTTTGTCAAGAAAACCCCAAATGGGGTTATGAAGAGTCAGACATGACTGAAATAACTCATCCACAACAAACCTAGACAATAAAAAGGTCTTTCTATGACATAGCACAAACGTTATAAATTAGAAGGACACCTAATACTACTAAAAATGCTCACTTCTAGCCAAAGTAAGGAAAATGATGGAGCAGTTGTTTGTTAGCTTAAACAAATCCTCATCCTTCAGGAATAGTACCCTGCATCTATACAGGTGCATGTGCTCTGAACTCTGACAAGTCAAAAAATGTCTTTATTCAATGAAGAAGTCAACCAGGAAGCTCTTGAGACACATAACAGGGGTGTGCTGATAAATGTTTAACAACTGGCTTTCTGGGGGCAAAGATGAAGGCAATATATACTTTTAAGTTTAATCTGCATTGTTAAAATTTTCTCCATCACTTTCTGAAGTCTACCAGGGGTAGAGAACCTGCGGCCTCAAGGCCCTTTGTGACCTCTAGGTCCTTGAGTGTGGCCTTTTGACTGAGTCCAAATTTTACAGAATCATCCTTTTATTAAAGGGGTTTATTCTGTGAAGTTTAGATTCATTCAAAGGGCTGCACTTGAGGACCTAGAGGGCTACATGGGATCTCAAGGCTGCAGGTTCCCCACACCTAGTAGACAGTCAACAAAATAATAAAACAAGCCTTGACTTAATAGCATTTGCTGATTCCTGAGGTGTAAACGCTTACACTGAAAATTCAGCTTTGGCAAGCCTGTTGGAGCTGGCTCCAGCATATATTTGATGAATGTCTTCAAGTTCTCTAGCAGTTGCTGAAATTTTTTATTTTTGGTTTAAGTCACTAAGTTGTATTTGTTGGATTTTCTTCAGAGTAAGGTCCAGAGTGAGAGTCAAACTTTAATAATGTAAGGGTGTGTTTTTGCCTTGTCAAATCATACAAACTGTATTTGCCATGACCTGAGGCGGTGCAGAGACAAGCTAAGTTAAGTGGGGATGTGCCAGGTTTTTAAGATGTCACGGGCCTCCTGGATGACAAACCCACAGCTCCCAGAATGCATTAAGGGATGTCAGAAAGTACAAAAGAGTCCAAGCCCCAGTTCACAAGCCCAAGTTATAGTAATGTACCAGGGGAGTCAGCTAAAGCACAGAGCAAGGGATTGGTAGTAGGGAGATAATAATAACAACAAAAATACTAATAAAAGCTAGTATTTAGAGCACTTTAAGTTTTGCAAAGTGCTTTACAAATATTATCTCATTTGATCCTCACAACAACCCTTGGAAGTGGATGCTATTATTATTCCCACTTTATAGATGAGGAAACTGAAAGTGGGAGAAGTGACTTGCTCAGGGTCACACAGCTGTTAGGTATCTGAATCTGGATTCTAACTCAGGTCTTCCATCTAATGCTCTATGCACTGCACCACCCAGTAGCCTTGGCTGGTAGAGAAAGAACGCTAGCTTTGGCATCAGAGATTGTGAATGTGAAGCATCACAAGGATGCTTACAACTGTGAGAACCTGGGCAAGTCACATGATCTTTCTTACTCTATGTCTCTGAACCTATGATGGAAACACCAAGCTAGAATTGTAAAAGAGAAGGCAGATTTGAGACATTAGTCAAAAAAATCACAAAGAATCACAGGACATCAGCATTAGCAGGAACCTGAGAACTCCTTTTGTCCACCCTGTACAAGCAATGGCATGCTCTTGACAACAGCAGCCCCAAGTGGTCACTTAGCTCCCACCTTCTGATGCAGCCCTTTCTACTTTGCTGCAACTCTAACTTGTTAGGGAATTCTTTATTCATGAGAATCTGCTCCTCTGAAATTTCCACCCATTGTTCTTTATTCTTCCCTCTTATGCCAAATAGTAAGTCTATCTGATCCCTCTTGCACATGAGAGTCTTTCAAATACCTGAATATAGCTACCATACCCTCCCTCTATTCCTACCCTAGCCCCCAGTCTCCTCCTCCTCTTCTTCTTCCTTCTTCTCCTTCTCCTCCCTGTCCCTCTCTTCCTTTTCCTTCTCCATCTTCTTCTCTTTCTTCTCCTTCTCCTCCTCTTTCTTCTTCTTCTTCCTCTTCTGCTTCTTCTTCTTCCTCTTCTTCTTCTTTTCCTCCTCCTTCTCCTCCTTCTTCTCCTTCTTCCTGTTCTTCTTCTTCTTCTTCCTCTTCTTCTCCTTCTTCTTCCTGTTCTTCTTCTTCCTCTTCTTCTTCTTCTTCAACTGCTGCTTAATCTCTCTCTGTATCTCTCTGTCTCTCCCTGTCTCTCTCTTTCCCTCTCTCTCTCTTCCTTATTTCTCTCCCATATCCCTAGATGATACAAATGATCCTCTTACATTCTCAAAAAGTGCTTAAGCATGTTAATAAACTTCTTAAAAATGATACCCCTAACTGAATATGATACTGTGGGTTGTGTCTGCCCAGAGAAAAGTATAGTAGAATTGTCACTTTCTTCATTTCTAATAATGGTGGTGGTGGTAGTAGTAGCAGTAATAGTAGTAGGAGGAGTAGTAGTAATAGTAGTCATAGGAGTAGTAGGAGTAGTAGTAGTAGGAGTAGTAAGAGTAGTAGTAGGAGTAGTAAAAGTAGTAGTAGTAGTCATAGCAGTAGTAGTATTTATATAGCATTTTAAGTTACACAAGGCATTTTATAAATATTATCTCATTTTATCCTACCAACAGTCCCCGGAAGGTAAGTGCTATTATGATCCCCATTTTATAGATGAGGAATTCAAGACAGAAAATGGTTGAATGACCTGTCCAAGATCACATGGTTAGAAAATATCTGAGACTGGATTTCAACTCAGGTTTTCCTGGAATTGAGGACTCTAGATCCAACCCTTTGTTTATTGCATAATCTAGATGCCTCTGAACCTAACCTTAAAGCCACAGGAATCCACACAAGTGCAATACTAAGCAAGGAAAGATGGGAGAGTGGAATAAGGGAAGAGCAGAACCTCTAAAGGTCAATGAGTGACCAACAGTGAGAGTGAACCATGAAGGACTCTTGATTTTTTTGATACTGACATTTCTGGGAAAGAGAGAATGACTCAGAAGATGATGTTAAGGCCATAGGTGTCACCTCAAAACATCTGTGACTCCCATGACCATTTTGCTTCATTCAGGTTCTCTCTCCTCTCCTTTAGCTCAATACTATAAAGTTAGCTAAGTAAGCAAAGTGATAGAGTCAGCATCTACAACATGAGCAGAGAAAACCTTGCTCCTCTTTGCCTCAGCATGCTGGCTAGGACAGTGTCAGTGTAAAATGAACTATTATATTCTTCAGTTTCTAACTGAAGCAGCTGTCGTCCTATACCACACAACTCAGACACCCCATCCACCTTAGCTGCACCAACCCAGAAGCAAATCATGCTAAAGCAAGGAATGCCAAGGAAAGCAGAACCTTTTGGCAGGCCAGTGTGACCTAGCTAAGCCTCTTTGGTCCCTGAGTGGCCAGTGGAACTGAAGACTTGACACAAGCATTTGTAGGTGGTAGAAAAGAGTTGTAAATTAAATTCAAAGTTCAAGTGAAAAGAAAGAATTGAAGTAAGCCAGTGGAAATATCGTATTAAAGTAAAGGAATTCTCAAAATAATCAAAACTTTGCTTACTTTTCCCTAAATATAATGATGCTGTGGTCAATATTAATTGTGTGGTTAATACAGTCAACTGAGATGGTAAAATAAACAGCTTTATGAGTGTGTATATATGTGCATTATATAGACTATTATATATGTAGTATTATATGTTATATCCATATTTTACATTGTACATATATCATAGTTGTGTATTTTATATTATTTCATAAATATACAATATTATTTTATAAATATATGCATAATATAAATTGTTATGAATTATATTGTGACTATTCTATATAATTATGGATATATACATAGTATGATACATACATGTGTAGGTATGTGTATTGTGTGCAATTTTTCCCCTGTGGACTGTAACTAAGTGATCCAAGTGCATGGTGAATTTTTAAAATTCACGTACATGTGACTATGAATATGCTGGTGTAATCCTCAGTTGCAAAGTTTAACAGACTCTCCATATGAAGGCAGAAATAAAAAAAACAACATTTATTTCAACATCAGAAAGCCAAATCCCAGAACCAGGAAGGAAAATCCTTCACAGCAACCAAGAAGTGAATACACATTAAAGCCTCTCCCAAGCCTTCCGCCCCCTGCTGGGACCTTCCCACAAACAAAGATCCAGGTGTGCATTCCTGCCTGCCTGCTTGTGTCCTTCCCAGCTCTGACTAGACTGATTAACTTCCTCTCAGCTCTGCTCCAGCCTTCCTGCTCCACCCATTCAGCAAGTTCTTCCTACCACATGTGAATTAGGCTTCCGTGCTATTCAAGAAGGTCACATGGACCTATTCATGAATGGGAAAGATTTTCCTATTTACATTACCATTACAGTTTTCCCTCTCTGATTCTATAGCTGAGAAGTTAGAGCATCAAAATGAATAACTATTTTCTTTCCTACAATATTTTCCAGGGTTTGACATGATCTTTTAAGGCTATGACATAGTTTATCCCTATCACCCATTCACAACCACAGTTCTTTGGAAAATGCTCCAAAGAAGTCAGCTGTGGCTGAGTCAGAAGGCATGAGTTCAAATCTGGGCACTACCACTGATCACTTGTGGGGTTCTCCTAGACCAATGGTCTCCAACTTCACTAAACAATACATAAGGATGCTGGCAGAGGCCTATTTACTTAGAAAACCGCATATTAACATTATCTATGTTCTATTGTGATTTCATTTATTTTGTTAAATATTTCCCAATTATATTTTACTCTAGTTTGTCAGCAACTCAGGAGTGTTGCAGAATACAAGGTTTCCTCTTCCATAAGATGAGGATAGCAAAATATGTTTTGCCTACCTTTCATGGTAGTTATGAGTATGATAGGCTCAGAAATTTGGAGTTACATCTAATTCATTCCTCTAATTTTACAGATAAGGAAACTGAGGCCCAAAGAGTTAAGTAACTCATTCAAAGTCACACAAGTAATAAAAGTCAAAATATGAACCCAAGTCCTTTGATTCAGCTTGGAATTCAGAATAATAACGCAAATCCAGGCCACTGGTGCCAAAATATCAGAAAATGCATTTTGAAGGACCCTGTGCTTATTTATCAATACATATTTTAGAAAGAAATGGTAGAAACTAAAAGGAAAATGGTAGTAACATCCCACTACAGGTTGCATAAACTTAACACCCACTTAATACCTAGAAAGAAATGGTCAGATGGTCAGAATTATACCCCAGAAGCACTGTCTTCCAAAACTGATAATCAGCAAATACTTGTACTTCCAATAAAACCCTCAGATCTCCTTGATAATTTTGTAAATAAAATGCACAGATTAGGAGCATTACCAAAGTTCTCACCATTGCCCACAAAGCATCAGATATAACACCGATCCATAAAATTCCAAGAACAATGTTTGAAGTTGATGTCTTCATCCTGAATTCTTATAACCTTCAATCTATAAGAAATAAAAGTTCTCAAAATATAAAACCCAAGAAGGAAGAATCAAAATCAAGTGAGAAGATAACATTTTTTCCTATCTGAGCTAACCTAAAGAACAGAATGGAATCTTAAATTTAGATCTGGAAGAGACTTTAGAATCTACTGAATCACACACCTTCATTTTTCAAATGAGAAAAAACATAGAAAGGGTAAAGGATTGCTCTGGGTTGCACAATCAACAAGTGCTTTCAGCTCCTCTTTAAGTTTATCTGGTTACAAAAAGCAATCATCTGACCCACCTACACAGTAGTCCACTGAACATTGAGCATAGCCCACCCCCCCAACAATAATAAGATAGTAACCTGTCCCAGGACAGTTTCTATCTGAACTCAATGAAATATTAGATGAAAAGAACACCATTATCATTATTGTCATCAAGAACAATGATAAAAACCATCACATATATTGCACTTCAAGGTTTGTGCTCTCTATGTCATCTCATCTAAGTGAAGAAGAGCCCTCTTCAGAGTTTAAGAGGCCATGAAACAAGCTACTGCTCATTGATGAAAATGAAATAATTACAAGTAATTTCAGTTTAACTACCATTTAGGAATAGGACAGTTACTAGATGTTAATGCACAAAAGACAGCAGGATTCCTGATAGCTTTCATGCATATCTACTTAATACTATCAGGTAATTTGGACCATTTCCCAACACAATGAAGTATAAATGATATTGAATTAGATCAATGCCTTTTGGTTTTTGAAACCTGAAAATATAATTACTTTTACAATTGGAAGCTGCCTCTTGAATTTTACATTTGCTATGTACTCTGAAATTAACAGCTGAAAAGTAATTGTCAGCTCCTCTTGACTCAGACAATAATTAAAGAAATAATTTCTCTTCTCTAAGCAAGGTTTGGCAAAATATCCTAAAAAAAAGAAAAAAAAAGAAATAGCTTCATTCAAGTGCCTGCTATTTCCTCTGTACTATAGTATGTTTTATAATGTGTAAGAAGTGATTTCTTTTCTGTAGACTACTATACGATGAATTTATTGATGTTGTGCTGGTAAATGTTTAACAACCAGCTTTCCCTGGAAAATGTAAGCAAGACCCACTTTTAAGTTTAATCTGTATTGTCAATTTCTCCAATACTTTCTTAAGTCTAGAGATGACCTACAAACAAATCTTGAGTTGTAACATTTGCCCATTTCTGAGGTACAAATGCTCATACTGAAAATATAAACATTGACTCTTCTGGACCAATAAGACCTCACTGTAGTATATCCTTACCTTGAAGTCAAAGACTATGTTGATCTTTTTAGCTCCATATGGCCAGTGACCTGAACATTGTAGAAGCTTAAGAAATGTCTTTTGAATTGAAATTTGAATAAGAGAGGCACAGATAATGATTCTATCAAGTAGAGTATGAAAGTGCATATGACCTTTATAGCATCAGGAGACTTCATAGCTAGGTCAAGTTAAACCTGTCATTTTGAAAAATGACCATGAAAAACAAGACTTCCTTCTAAATCTTTACTTGATGTGGCCAAACAGTATCAAATTAGAGCAATATAAAAAATTCAAAATTAAATGTACATATTGTCTGCTGAAATAGTATTTTTGAAACTGAAAAGAAGACATTCCTGATACGTATGTGTTTGCCTACTTTAAGATGAGGTAATGTCTCTGCAAGCAAAATATGAGGGATAGAATGGGGAGAATGAAATATACATGTATAGAGAAAAATAGACAACTATACATAAAGGAAAATCTTGATTAACCAGAACTCAACTAATTAGTATGCCAATTAATTGGGATCGTTATATGAATTTTGTTGTTTTCTATACAAATGATTTTTCAGAGAGTCATGAAATAATAGTGATGAGGGACTTCAATAAACTGGACAGCTACTTAGAGTACTTTCTGTGAATGAAAGTTTAGACAACATTTTTTGTACTTCTGTAGTGTGTGTGTTGTATGTGAGGTGGGAGGAGTAGGGGAGGAGAAGGGAGGAGAGGAGAGTACAGGAATCAGAGGGGAGGGAAGGAGAGTGAGAGAGAAAGAGAGAGAGAGAGAGAGAGAGAGGGAGAGCGCCATATGGGTTATGTAAATGTCCATGTGGGCTTTTCTAAATTTATCTCCCAGAGAGGCATGAATAGATGTCCCTGGAATCTCACCCACCCCTCTTCAAGGGAGAATTTGATTTCTACATAGAGGGTAGCAGGGATGGGAGTCATAAGATGGTCCACTCTGTTCTCATCAGAGAAAAGGATTAGAATTATATCCATTTGTGCGCATATCACCACCACCAAAATATTACTGGTCTAGAGAAAATGATTTTATGTTCATGTCACTTTCCTGATCACTATTCCTTAACAGGGAAGGAAAGCCCCAAGATATATACTTTTTTAAAAAAGGCTTAATTCCCTGCCACATGATAATTACACAGACCATCACAAATATTTAATAGAAAATAAACTCGTTTATCCAAGCTGATAACAGATATCAAAGAAATTATACAGAATTAAAATACACCAGACAAATATACAGAGGGAATGAACTCTACTACTGGTTGATCTTAATTCAACTGAGTCCCCAGTCTCAGCCGAGAGAATTTCCCTGAATTCTCTACAGGAGCAAGTTGGAAATATGGTCATGCCTGAGTGCTAGCCCCTCAACACTTTGCTTTTTTCCAGTATCTTTCCTGAAGAGAGCCTGGAACTGCATGTGTCCTCTCTTGAAGGTAGCAACCAGAAGAACCTCTTCTCTCTCAAATTGTTGCAAACCTCACCCTTCAAGCAGGCAGCGATTGTCAGGTAATATTTCCACCAATGAGGAGCCTTATTCAAATTCCTAGGCTTGAATCCTGAGTGACGTTTGGTTTAACTATAACTGCCTCCTTCAAAAGGTGGAGAAACAAAAAGAAAAAGACAAATTTTCTTCTGGATTTGATTTTCCCAGCAATTTAGACAGCATGTTACAATAGAAAGCACATCTGATTTGGAGTGAGCAGTCCTGGGTTATAATCTAAGTTTTAACAATCACTACCCATGTAACCTTGAACAAATTATTTCCACTCTCTGGGCTTTGGCTTCCTTATATGAGCAGGGTGGACTATATGAGCTTGAAGGTCCTTAATAATAGCAATAACTAACATTTCTATAGTGCTCACTATGTGTTAGGCACTGTGCTAAGCACTTGATTGCTAAACTTATGAAGTGATTCTTAGGGTGGAAATGACAAGCACTTTGAAAGTGACCTTTCTATCTAAGAATTAATAATGAATAATAATAATATTTATATAACATTTACTATATGCTAGCACTGTGCTAAGTGCTTTACAAATATTTCATTTGATCCTTAATTAGGAGATTTTTACCACTATTATCCCTATTTTGAAGGTGAGAAAAGTGAGGTTCAGTGGTTTTTTCCTAGTCACACAGCTAATAAGTATTTGAGGTCAAATTTGAACTCAGGTCTTTCTGACTCACAGTCAAGCGCCACCTAGAGGCCTGAGTGTATGGAATAGGAGAAGAAATTTAGGAAGAACCTGTAATGTGTCCTTTCTTTTGGGAAAGCAGACTTCAAAAGATTCAGATGAAAGAAAGGTAGGATTCTGTGGAGTATAATACCACCACAGAAGTCACCTCAGAAGTATTAGAGATGCTCAAGAATGAAATTCCAATCATAATGATTTAGACCATTTTTTCATATGACTATAAATTGTTTTGATTTCTTCATTGGAAAACTGCCTGGTCATATCCTTTGCCCATTGGTGAATGACTCATTTTCTTATTGATTTGTCAAAGTTATTTATATATTTTAGATATGAGACCTTTATCTGACAAACTGTCCATAACCCCCTCCCAATTTTCTGATTTCTTTCTGATTTGTTTTATTTGTACAAAAACTTTTTAATTTAATGTAATCAAAAAATTCATTTTACACTTAACTTTGCTCTCTATCTCTTGTTTATTTATAAATAGTTGGCTATCCCTAAGTCTAATAAAGTGATATGTTCCATGTTCTAATTTTCTTGTAATATTTCTCTTTATATCTAGGTCATGTGTCCATTTATCTTGATAAATGGTGTAAGATATTGGTCTATGCCCAGTTTCTGCCATACTGCTTTCCAGTTTTCCCAATAGAAATGCTTCTTTTATTCTATTAATCACAAAAAAATAATATTTCAAAAAGGGGGGATGAAATTCAAAAGATACAAAGGGAAAAAATTCCAATGAGAAAAAAACATGGGATTTCTCTAAGGAAATCTGCACAAATTCACAAAGAATTTATCAACCACCTCAGATTTGAAAGAAATATACCAAAAATGGAAGAAAAGCCAAGTTATGGAAAGTTAATACAAAAGCATGGAATCTGCTTGTAAAAATAGCATCAGGAAGACTGAAGGTCAGAATAAGCTGAAGTTAACAACAAAGGACAATGAAAAACTTTGGCTGTTGTCATTATTACTGTTTTGTTAAGTTCTTTTAGGAGAAAAAGGAGGATCAAGGAGTCAAGGGCCTTTGCTTGTTGGGGATGAAACAATGATGACTGATAACAGAGAGAATGTGGAGCTGTTCAAATCTTACATTTTCTCTTTTCTCTATCAAGGAAAATACTCTTTGTATCAAACAGGATAGAACAAAAATAATCAATAAAGATCTGATCCCCAGCATAAATAAGACGGTACACAGAGGGCATTTGACTTCCCTTAAGAAATTCAAGTCACCTGGCCCAGATAAACTATAGTCTCTGGTCCTGAAGGAGCTGATGGATGTAAGTGCTAAGATTATGTCACTGATAAATGAAAAATCATGGAAAATGAAAGAGATAACACAAGAGTGGAGAAGGACAAAACATTATTTCCCAATTTTCAAAAAATGGAAGGGATCCAAGTCTGCAAGAACTCTACTTTGGTTCCTGGGAAAATTCTAAAATGAGTCACTAAAGAAATAGTTGGTAGACATATAGAAAGAGAATTGATTATTACATAGCATTGCTTCATCAAGACCAAATCATACTGCAGCTAGACCAAACTCATTCATTTTTAACAGGATTAATAAGTGAATAGATGCAGAATATATCATAGATACAATTTCCATAGATGTTAGTGTTTGTCATAAATATCTGACATAGAATATTAATGCTCTATTGGTGAGACTATGAACTGCTCTAGCCATTCTGGCAAAAGACACTACACAGGAAATATCTTGTAAGTGACTGAGCAAATCAGTCATGTCTCTTGAGCCAAAATGTAAAAATAGCTACCCATTCGGCTGTTATGGATTCCAAACTCAAGATCTGGGAGGCAGAATTCTTTGCCTGTACTAGAAAGCTATAAAGGAGTTGGGGGGAAGTGTTTTGTCTCTTCCCCCTTACTCCATCAATCCCACCACAGGAGCTACTAGATTAGTAGGAGGTAATTCATCCAAGCAGAGGGAAAGAGACACATTAAGGACACACAGATGTAGAAAGGCGGTCTCCTGGAGGAAGAGGCAGCTTCAGAGAGTGGGATCCTTTATGGTGGAGAAAAGTGCCAGCTACTCAAAGAAGACATTTGGAGTCCAGCTGAGAATCCTATGCAGTAGAGAAGTGTATGCAAGAACTAGGTGAAGAGGACTCTACAAAGACAGAAAAGTCTTTCGATACCAGGAGATAGGTTACCTTTGCTGCAAGTTTATCTTACAAGAGTGCTTCATCAACTCTAAGTGTGAGCCCACTCTTCTCATGGATGCTGTGTATATATGTAGGGAAGTATCCCAGGTTTCTGTTTTTGTTTTGCTCTAATAGTAATCCTTTTTCCACCTTGTTTTACTTTGGGGTGGGAAGATGTTATACCAATTGTTCCTATTGTAATACCTTAGTGAATGAATTTTCAAAAATCTAATTGTCTGCAAACATATCTCATGGAAAACACCAGTCAAGGGGTAAGCAGGAACTTCTTGAGCTATTGGGAGTAGCCACTAGAAAGTTACTCTTAGAATCAAAAGTAGCAGTGACCCTTTTAGGGACACAGCCCTGGAGTATGAGTGCAAATGGGAAAGAACATTCCAAAGGAGCCCTTAAACATATATTCCTAAGCACCATCACACCATATCATTCATTCATTCATTCAACAAATATTTGTGGTTCCTTATTGACTTAGCTAAAATAAAAAATATTAAGCCTGGCATTTAAATCCCTCCACAATCTGGCTTATTTTATGAAATAATCTTTCTAATGATATTTCCTATTCCTCCTTTTCATATATTACTCATTCCAGTCAAATTTGTCATTTAGCTATTTAGGTGTACTATTCCATCTTCTACCTCCACGCTACTGAACAAGTATTTGACTTTGTCTACAACAGGCTTTCTGTTAAAAAAAAAAACACCTGAATTCTACTCACCACCTGTATGACATTGAGCAATGTTATTCAACTTCTCTGAGGCTTAGTTTCCTCATCTGTAAAATGATGGAATTGGACTAGATAACTTAGACTGTCTGTTTTAACTCTATGGTACCTTTCTCACCTGTAGCCAATCAAAATGAATTTCTTTCAAAGTGCAATTCAGACACTACCCCCTACATGAATGCTCCCCCACTGATTAACCTCTTTTGTCTATTGAAATTACTATATTTTATCTTTTCTGTGGATGTGTTACATCCAGATTCCCCCCCCCAACCTTTTCCGCTGTCATATAAGGTCCTGAAGGGTAGGGATTACTTTGTTCTATTCTGTTTTATCTTCATATGTCTAATATCTAATGCAGTGTCTTACATTTAATATGTATTTACTGAATGTAATCTAATCCTTACTTTCTTGTTTAAAAAAACATAATTTTAGTTTTATGTTACAGAAAAGAGTTCTAAAAGCCAGGTGGCCTGGGTTCCTGCCCAGCTGGAAGTTAGGCTCCCTGAGCTGTAGCTTGGCTCAGCCACTAACTAGTTGACAGACCTTGGGCTAATCATCTCCCCTCTTGACCTTAGTTTCCTCACCTGCAGAAGGAAGAAGTTTCACTAGCACATCCCTAAGGTGGCACCCAGCTCTCATATTATACGTTTTAAAGCTGTTCTATACCTTAAATCAAAAATCTCAGCAAGGAAGGATAACTCTTCTGTAATTTCACACAATAACATCGCTTGTAATGTTCTTCTCCACAGGTGAGTTGTTCCGTCCTCTTCAGTTCCTCCACTCTTTTTGTGTGATAATCTGTAGAGACACCTCTACCATGCACAGATTCTGTGTACCTTCTTCAAGTCATTTCTGGCAACACAAATGTGTAAAAAGAAATTTTTCCTTCCTCTCTGTGCAGTCATCCTTCTATCCACAGCAACAGCAGCAGTATTAACTCAGTTAATACTGATTAAGTTAATACTAATTAAGTTCAGTCCTCAAAGTTCCCTAGCCAAGGTTTCCTCTTATCTTCACTTGGTCCAGCATTTGGAAATGGCAGCTCTCAGTCAGACTTATGCTCCCTGGATTCTTGATTTTCTTTCTGCTTTAAGTTTTCTCTCCTTGGGAAATGTTTAAAAGTGAGACAGAAAAACTGGGCAACATAATTTAATGCAAAAAACACTGGACAGAAAGAATAACAATTTAAAATTTGGGTTCTAGTCCTGACCTTCCTAGTCCAAAATTATGTGACTCCAGGCAAAACAATTCACTCCCACTGGTCTGTTTTTCCATCTATAAAATAAATGTACTATTTGCTTTCTAAATTCCCTTTCACATTTAAAATCCTATGAGATGGGTTGGATTTTGCTTACCATATTTACTTCATTTTTATCTTTCCTATTGCATTCTATTAAGTCATTCTGTTTGAATAACTTATCATTTTCCAATCACCCAGTACTAAGCTGGTTTTGTTTTGTGTTCACAAAAAGTAAAACCAATAAGTGGACATTGGGAAAAGGAGGAGAGAGTACATTAGTCTTGGAGGGAGATTGAGTTTCAAATCCTGGCTCCAATACTTACTACCACAGAGTTATATGCAAGTAATTTTTCATTTCTGAGCCTCAGTTTCCTGAAGATGTAATTATAAAATGAAAATGGTGCCTAACCCAGAGGGTTATGGGAAGGAAAGCATTTTGTAAACTTGCACAGAAGTGAGTTATTATTGTTATTATCCTTTTCTCCTTTTTTCACAATCTCCAAGCAGGCCTATAATTAAACTATTTTTAAGGCAGCTCATTATTTATCTTGTTCTAAAAGGTAATTTCCTAGCAGCCATTGGTCCACCATTAATGAACACTGCTATTAGGATGTTCTGCTCAGGCCCTAGCCTAAATCTCTCATAGCAATTTAACTTCATTTGCTCCATGGAAATGGAGAACAGTGGGCACCTTCCCCATGTAATGGTCCATCATTCTCTTTGAAGACAGCCATCTCTTAATTTCAACTAAAATAATCCAATTTATTTTCTCTGGGACTCCTACTATTTAATGAGTTTCACTTCTTTACTTTTTAACTTTTTATAAACCCTCTTATGTTTTAGATTCCAAAACCAGAACAAGGGCTTGAATAGTGAATGACAGTTCCACTATCTGACCTTTAAGATACCTTATTATATGACTGAATATAGTAAAAAAAAAAGAATACTGCCTATTATATAGAAGTACAATAGATTTCAGCTCGTTCTTGATAAGTAAGGACAGGACAAGTATGGGTAACTGAACCCCGCAATGAATCCCATAGTCTCTTTTTATCCAATGAACAAAACCTATTGGCAGAGCTACTAGCAAATGATCCCTCACATAATAACAATCTTCAACATTCATAGAGTGATTTAAAGTTTCAAAGGACTTTCACTCACATTCTCTTGTTTGATCCTGTCAAAAAATCAGAGGTGAACAGGTCATGTATTATTTTGCCATTTTCATAGATAAGTGAATGGAGGCACTCAGAAACTAAGCAACTTGTTCAAGGTCAATGACAATGTATGACTAGGACCAAGGTTTCCTGACACAGTTGGTCCCCTCTTCTTTTCACCATATCATGCTCTTTCTCTGTAGCATGGGGTCTAGTGTGAGTTTCATCTCTTTGACTTTCCACCATTCTTTTACTTTCCTCTTATTAGCAATAAGCAGTTGAAGAACAAACATGGTAGAACAGAGGCAAGGGAAGGAGAATAATTATAAATATTATATGATCTGTCTCAGAATGATAAAAATTACTATTGTTTTCCAAAAAAATAAGTAACAGTGCTTGTGTAATATTTTAAGATCATAAAGAACTTTCCATAAAAGCTTGGACCACTCATTTGATTTGGAATTGTTTCTCTTTTGTCTTTCTATCCCAAGTGTCTAGCATCATGCCTGAGCATATAGTAGATGCTTGGAATTGTTTCTTGAATGTTTATCATGTGAATGTCTATTCAATTGAATCCCCACAAAGACTCTTTGGGATAAGGAGTGAAGGAGTCATTATCCCCATCTTGTGGATGAAGGAACAGAAGCTTGCTAGTCTGGGATTAAATAGTAAACAAGTGATAGAGACTAGAATCAAAGCTGATTCTGCCAGTCTGAAGACTAGTGTTCTTTATACTCCTCTACTCCAGCACTAAAAAATAGAAAATATACATTGTGGGGTTCATTCTTTGCTTTCTATGCTGTGACACCCTTATCTGACTGCCTGATGCTTCCTTAAACATATTTCAATTTTGTTTTTTCACTGGTGGGAAGGCAGGTAACACATTGGCATCTGAATCTGTGATTAAGAATGATTTCTGTATAACTTGCTCCCAGCTTATCCCAGACTCTGCCAAAGATTGCATTGCCCTAAAATGTCTTCAGTGAAGACAGAGCAAGGCAGATTTTGGTACCCCTGATGGTGTGTATTCTTATGGTTTGTATAACTGTATCTCTCTGTTCTGAATAACTGGAATATTGCATGTCAGACAAGACTCACCAATATGGAAACAGACCGTGAAAAAAAACATTTTGTGAGTGCGTGCCTTAAGATCTGCTTCTGCCACTTTCTCGAAATGAAAGTAGCATGGTTCTGGCAAATATTTTAAAGTCGGTTCTTGAGAAAAAAAACTATATAGATGACATACTTTTAATTTTAATCTTCATTATAACCATTTTCTCCATTATTTTCTTATGTCTGGTCAACTAACAGAACAATAAAGCCAGCTGATTTCTAGGGTGTACATGCTCACAAAGAAAATTTAACAATTGGGTCTTTTGAGCATTTATAAACTGGTTCAAGTACACCCCTGGCATGCATATAGATAGATAGATGGCTAGATAGATAGACAGACAGACCGACAGACAGACAGACAGACAGACAGATAGACAGATAGGCAGATAGACAGATAGACAGATAGATAGACAGATAGACAGATAGACAGATAGACAGATAGATAGATAGATAGATAGATAGATAGATAGATAGATAGATAGATAGATAGAGATATGGATAGATATAGATATATTAATATATATATATAATATATAGATATATAGCTATATATAGATATAGATAGATGTGGGGGGGTGTATAATAAAGGTCAGAAAACCTGGGTTTGGATCTAGATTCTACCATTCACTCATTGTGTGACCTTAAACAAGTAATTGTGTCTCTTCAGGTCCTAATTTCCTCACCTACATAATGGGAAAGATAAGACAACACTATTAATATCACTGGGTTGCTGTGACAATATGTAAGCGACAAGTTGTAGAATAAAGAAGAAAGACATATGAGTTTACATTGAAAGGACCTGGTTTCAAATCCTGGCTCTACAACCTCATACCTGTTAGACATTTTACTCAAACCTGGTTCTCTGGGACTCAGTTTCCTCATCTATAAAATAAGAAGATTGACCATGGTATATTAGAAAGAATGCTAAATTTTGAGTCATATGACCTGAGTTCAAATTCTGTCTCTGCAGCTTTCTACCTGTGTGATCTCAGACAAGCCACTTAACCTCTCCAAGACTCAGCTTATTCAACTGGACAATGAAGAGACTAGACAATCTTGAAGACTCCTTCCAGAGTTAAATTGGTGATCTTATTCTCTCTACATTCTACTCCAGCTCTAAATCCTATGATCCCATGAGATAATACGTGAGGAAGCACTTTGTAATCATAAAAAAATTGTGTACATGGAGGTGCTATTTAAGGGGATGATTAGGACTCTGAGGGGATTCTGCTCTCCCTTTGTCAGATGGATTGCACGGTGGGTAGGATATTGGCCTTCGACTCAAGAGACCTGAGCTCAAATGACTCTCAGATACTTACTAGGTGTGTCACCTTTGGATAGTTACTTAGCCTGTCTCAGCCTATTTCCTCATCCTCATAATTTGGGGATAATAATAGCACTTGCCTCATAAGGTGGTTGTGAGGGTCAAGGGAATTAACATCACATATATATATATACACACACATACACACATATATATGTATATTATGTATATACATGTGTATGTGTGTATAGTATGCAAATATATATTGTGTATATATAGGTATATACATATACATATACATACATACATATGTATGTATATATAGTATCTGTCTATCTGTCTATGTGAGACTTCACAAACCTTAGGGCACCATGTAAATAATAATTCTTATTACTATGATTAATATGATTGGAATAGAGTACACTAATTTTTCTCAATTATTTGGGATAAATGTGAGTTCCCTCCTGTTAAACAAGAAGAAGAGTGTTTGAAATGAGTAGTACTGAATACAGAAATTTTCTAGAAGTTGCAAGCCAATTCATCAGTCAGATATCAGTCAATCAAAAAAACCTAAGAATCCATTAACTTTGTACAACCAGGGGAGAGCAGGTTTCTTCAAAAACAGTTTTTGTATGATAATCAGTGTCTAGTATGTGTTGGAAGACAGTTTGAGTTCAATTGAACAACCTTTATCGAGTGCCTCCTATGTTCAAGGCTTTGCACTAGATATTACAGATACAAGGAAAAAAATAACAGTCCCTGTCTCCAAAAAGTTTACATTCTATTGTATTAGACCCAGGGGTGATCAGGAGGAGCCTCATGTAGGAGGTGGCATTCAGGATGAGTTTGTAAGTAATTAGGACTTTTGAGAGGTAATGGTGATGAGAATATTGCAGGCATAGGAAGGAAGATCATTATAGACATGGAGGCATGCTCAGCAAATGGGCAGAATTCTTTTTGGCAGAAAGGGAATATGTCAATGAAAATTGTGGGAGAAGAGTATGTTGGTATCAAATCATAGACAGTTTTAAATGCAAAACTAAAGAAATTAGACTTAGTTGTAGGCATTGGAGGGAGTAAGGGAAGGAAGAAGCATTTATGGAGTGCCTTTTATATACCAGTCATGATGCTATTTGATTTATAAATATCTTATTTGATCCTACCAAAGGCCCTGGGAAGTAAGTATTCTTATTATCCCCATCTTACATTTGAGAAAACCAAGGAAGACAGACGTTAAGTGAGTAGCCCAAGGAAACACAGCTAGAAAGTGTGTGTGTGTGCGCACGTGTGTGTGTACATACACACATATACATATATATACATACACATATGTATACATATATACATGCATACATATATACATACACACACGTGTGTGTGTGTGTGTGTGTATACACAAAGAAAATTAACCTAGCAATAGTGGCAGGGGAAGAGAATGGAAATAACAAGACTAAACAGGAGGGAATTGTAATAGCAGATGGAAGAAACAATGAATTAACCTAAGCATGTGGCAGTGAGAATTTAAGAAAAAAGAATGGATACAAGAGAGTTTGCAAGCTATAAAATCAACAAAAGGAGAAGTCGAAGATTGAAATTTAAAATATAAGTGACAGGAATAATGATAGCACCATTAAGAGCAGTGAGGTCAGGAAATCATGTTCCTGGGCCTCAGTTCCCTTAATAAATGACATGAAGAGTTTCAACTAGAAAGTTCTAAAACCCATTAACTTTGTTCTTTGGTCTTTTGATACAATAGTAGAATATGACGGGTTTGATTTCAAATACGAAGACAGGACTGTCTTTAAACTGAGCTTTCACTTCATAAATTACCATCACAATCACATTTTTTACCAGCTTCTTGACCATCAGTCTTTGGGGTTTTAGCCTCTTGAAGGTCCAAGATGACAGAAAAGAAAAACACTTTTTCGGTGCACACACATTAAAAAACTGTATCATCTCCCAATTAAATTTTCTTTTCTAATATAGAAATTTTGAAACTGCACAGCCCCGACATCCTCAGGAGTAGAATGAGTATAGCTAAAATGACAGTCAAACACGAAGGACAGAAAATGTTAGTTGTATCACAATCAGAAGCCACTGAAGATTTCTGATCTGCAAAGGGGAATGATGAAATGAGTGTTCCACAGAATAGATTAGAGGTGAGGGAGGAGAGAGGTTGGGAAATAAGCAATTATATTAATACTGTAATAATCCAAATTTGTTTCAATGAAAATCTAGGACCTAATTACCGAAAAGGGACAATAGGGTGTTAAGCTAGCTATAGAAGATGCAGCCAAAAGGTAATCTATTTCTGAGGTGCAAATTAGCCCCTGGAATGAATCAGAAAAGAAACAACTGAGTTAGATGAAGAATGACAGGCCACACTTCAAGGTGACCATTAAAGGTCAGTTATTGATGGGAGCAGTAGAAGCAACATGGAGCTGGAGACAGGGATGTTTCAAGTAGTCACAAGGAGCTGAGAGAGTAGAAGTGTATGTAGGCAGAAGAAATCACCTCAAAGAAAGATGAAAAGACTTTGGGGACAAGGCTACATGGGTCGACTGGGCCTTAGGTGTGTCAGGAGAGATGCTGGGTTGATGAAAACTCACCCTCTGGACTATGGACCCTACAGCCCCCAAAATGCTAATATTGCATTCCTTTCCCTCTCTCTTTATCTTCTTAATGAGAGCCTGAAACCTTAAATTAAGAGGAAAGGGAGTGGCAATGGAAAGACACAGGGAGATTGTTTATCTTTCTTGGTTTTATTTTTTCCTATTTCACTGCTTTATTATATTTATATTATATATTATATATATTTTTTTCTTTTCCTCCCTCTATGTTTGTGTTTTTTCCTTAGATAATTCTCAATTATATTCAAATTTTTAAACTTTTTTTTTAAATTTTGAGTCCCAAATTCTCTGCCATCTTCCCCACACCCTCCTCAAGGAAAAAAAAAGGCAATTTGATACAGATTATACATGTGAAGTCATGCAAAATATGTTTCCGTGTTAATCATGGTGAAAAAAAAGATCAAATAAATAAACAAGGAAAAAATTTAAAACTTTAAAGAGTATACTTTGATCCTGATTCAGATTTCATCAGTTATTTCTCTGGAAGTGGATTGCATTTTCCATCATGAGTCCTTTGGAATTATCTTGGATCATTGTGCAGTTCAGAATAGCCAATTTACAGTTGATCATTGTACAATGTTGCTGTTACTGTGTACAATGTTCTCCTGGTGCTGTTCACTTCACTTTGCATCAGTTGCTACAAGTATTCCCCAGTTATTCTGTAGCCATCCTGCTCATCATTTCTTATATCACGATAGTATTCCATTACATTCATATACTATAACTTGCTCAGTCATTATTCAAATAATGGGTATTACCTCAGTTTCCAATTCTTTTCTACTACAAGGAGAGCTGCTATAAATATTTTTGTACATATATGTTCTTTTCTTTTTTCTCTAAGCTCTTTCAAATACAGGCCTAGTAATTGTATTTTGGAGTCAAAGAGTATGCACCGTTTCATAGCACTTTGAGCATGTTTCCAAATTGTTCTCCAGAATGCTTAGATAAGTTTACCACTCCACCAACAATGCATTAATATCACAATTTTCCCACATCCTCTCCAATTTTTGTCATTTTCCTTTTCTGTCATATTAGCCAGTCTGATAGATTCAAGGTAGTACCACAAAGTTGTTTTAATTTGCATTTCTGTAATCAACAGTAATTTAGAACATTTTATATGATTACAGATAGCTTTGATTTCTACTTCCGAAAACTGCCTGTTCATATCCTTTGACCATTTATCAATTGGAGAATGGCTTGTATTCTTATAAATTTGATTCTGCTCTCTATATATTTGAGAAAGGAGACCTATATCAGAGAAACTTGCTATGCATCTTCCCCAGTTTTCTTCTTTCTTTCTAATTTTGTTTGTGTTGGTTTTGTTTGTACAAACCTTTTTATTTAATGTAATCAAAATTATCCATTTTATATCTCATAATGCTATCTATTTCTTGTTTGGTCATAAATTCCTCCCTTATCCATAGATCTGACAGGTAAACTATTCCATGCTCACCTAATTTGTATATGTCACGGCTTATTTCTGAATCAAGGGCCCATTTTGACCATATCTTGACATGCACTGTAAGACATTGGTCAATAGTTTCTGCCAAGCTGCTTTCCAGTTTCCAAGCAATTTGTGTTATATATGAGTTCTTGTTCCAAAAGATTGGGTCTTTGTGATTGGCAAACGCTAGATTACTTTGGTGACTGACACTCTGTATCATGTATTTTATATTAAGCAGCTAGGTGGCACAGGGGATAGAGGGCAGGGCCTGGAGCCAGGAGGACCTCAGTTCAAATCTGACCTCATATACTTACTAGGTATGTGACCCTGGGCAAGTCACTTAACCCTGTTTGCCTCAGTTTCCTCATCTGAAAAATGAGCTGAAGAAGGAAATGACAAACCATTCAAGTATCTTTGCCAAGAAAATCCCAAATGGGAACATAAAAGAGTTGGACACAACTGAAACAACTGAACAACCACAACAAAATACATAAACAAAAGCTTTCACTATTCCTCAGTCTTCTTCTCTTATGATCTTTTGGACCACAGATTCTCATAAATTTTCTCCTTTACTCTTCTAGTTAGAAGGAGATTACAGGAGACCCTTTGCTGACACTGGGTGCAGGACTCTGTTGCATTGCTTAAGTTACAGCTTGCAGCCCAGGATGAAAAGGCACATTAGCACACTAGCGTTGTTGCTAGTAAGGGGCTCTGGTCACAGTTCCAGGGTGGAGAAGCATGCTTGTGGTCACTCATAGATCAGTGACCACACCTCTCCTTAGATCATGTCACCTTGAAAGAACTGAAAAACAGACTCCTCAGATCTAGCTCTGAAAACATAGCATAATAAACTTGAAACATGAGACAATGCCTTTATCATGGGAGCAGAGCCAAATTTTAACATAAAGCTAGAAGTTAAGAAACAGTGTGGAAAACAGGGAGTGAAACAAATGTAACATTCCCAGGAATGATGGGAGATAGTTGGCAGATTTCTCAAAAACTACTCTCCTCTTCAAGTCTATCTCTACATTTGACAGAATTTATATTGAAAGGTTAGTCAAAGGTGTACCCTATTCTTCCATATCCTGTGTGGCTTTTCCTTTCTGATTCATTCTAAGAACAAATTTGAATCTCAGAAAAGATCACATAAAAAAAGTGAACTACTTTTTTGAGTTTCGTCACCTCCATTGTTGTCCCCTTTGCGTTAAGTCCACAGTTTTCAAGGACCACTCCCTTATATATATAAAATTAAAGGATAGGACTAGAAGATGCCAAAAATTCATTCCAGTTTTAAGTCTGTGATGATGATGATCTAATGCTTAGAGCTTTGTGAAGGGATGTCCTTATACATACACTTACTATACATATATGTAATCATCACTCTGTTGGCTTTTAGAATCTGGAAAGCCCTAGGTTATGGCAGAAAAAAAAAACAACTTTTTTTCTGTGCCCACATATTGAAAAACCCTGTCATCTCCTAATAATTTTATTTTCTAATATAGAAATTTTCAAACGACACAGCCCCAACGAGTACAAGTACAATGACGAAGTCAACCATAGAGGAGAGCATATGGGGGAAAATGTACTTTTAAACAAGTAAAAAAATTCTAATGAGCTTTTCAAAACAAATTGTTACAGAACCTTCCCCCACCCCCCTTAATCAGGAAAAAACAAGCAAACCACTTTGTAGCCTAAGGGAAAAAAATACTCGTGTAAGATAAGTCTTGCAATTTATTTAACAGTGTCCAAAAAAGCAGTATGCTTCTCAAGACTGGGTTAGGTTGAAGAACTTCAAACAGCTATTTCATTATTAATAATAACATAGCTGGAATCTCTCACTCTTCCCTTTGATTTCCTATGCTATCTATGCTCAGGTTCAATGAGGGAAGTAAAACATATTCTCAGCTCAAGCCCCATCCAGTGCAGATTCTGTCTACACAGCAGTCAAATAAGTAGAAATCAAATAATGAAGCATTTAATGGCAGCATGTGAACAAAAGACAAATAACAAGAAAATTCATTCAATAGATTCATTCTTATTGTTGTTCAAACTTGTTGCTGAAAGGAACTTCCATTGAGGAAACTCCCTCCATCAATGCAGATCTACAAGTGTATGTAATTTATGGTCTCAAAGAGTTGCCTGGGGCACTGCAAAATTAAATAGCTGGCCTTGGTTCAGTACTTTATTTTTCTAATAAAGCAATGGCAAATAATTTTTTAATCACACATACTCTCTCATGCTAGCTTCAGAAAGGTAAGGGACTTATGTTCCAAAGACACTGGAGGGAGGGATGCTTTGAGTTACTGCTAGAACAGCTCATGGGGCAACTCTTCTAACTCATGTCTCTAGGGAGAAGAGAGGAAGAGAGATGCATTTTTACCATGGGAAGTTCCTTTCACCTTCAGTTTTCATTTAAGGAAATTCCACCTTTCCAATCACAGTGATCTACACTGCCACACCTGTCATCAATTTCTTTTGCTGGACTATCTACATGGGGATACTCATCATACATACATACATACATGTATATACACATATATACATACATACACACACATTACACACACATGTACATGTGAGACATTCCTACATCTTAGTTCCATGAGAAAGTACCCCATTTAGGTAGTCATTCTTTGCCAGAGAATGTCTCCCACACTGAATCCTATCTATGTTAAGGCGAGTGATTTTCTTGTACCTTTTCCCTACCTCAAGAAGTGGGCAACATGCTTCCCCTTTCCCTCTTCCCCCAGCATCACACAGCTTTGAGTTTCTGAATGTGGAGACAAACAACACTTTTTCAATCCTTTCACCTACTTCAAGCGTGTAAATATTCTCCAAGATTTTATAGGCCTTAGAAAGGCTATACTTGGGGGGAAGGGCAAAAGTAGTGACTTCTCCTTTATCAAAGCAACATATTTGCTTCCCACAGAGTAATAACTATTGTACCAACAATGATATATTTGTATTATACTATAATTCCCATCAAGCACTTTTGTCACAAAAATTCTATATGGCAGGTAATAGAAGTATGATCTTCCTTTTCTTGGTGGAGAAACTGAGGCTTAGAAAAATTAAATGCCTTGACCAGAATCACATAATTATATATTTCATCATTTTAGGTTCATTCAACTATAATTTCACTATATGTTCTTTACAAGAAGGGGTCCTAAGTTTTTTTCATTACTTTTTATTCATCTTCGGATATATTTAGAGTTGTCATTTTATGGCTAGGATGGTATATCCCCATTGGAAATGCTTAAGCTCATTTACCTCTGACCTTGTCTTATTATCTGTGTTGTGCCCCAGTGATTTGCTGTTCTAGTTATAGTGTAAAACCAGTAGAAATATCATCCATGCTGTCTTTGTCGCCACCTGTCTCGTGCATAAATGTACTGTTCAAGCTGCAAGGCTTCATGATATGGATTCTGGGAATTTCAGTGTGAATCTGCTGCACTTCACATTCTGCATCTCCAGTTGGGCACCTCCCCCAGACTACATCAGTATTATTTGTAGTTAATTTTAGCTAGAAATTGCTGAACAATTTATAGACAGCGAAACAGCGGGGTTCCTTTTGTAGCGGCTTATCTGCACATGGAAGGAGCACAAAGGCTCTTTGTCAGCCAGAGAGCAGGCTCCCTTCCTTAGCTCACTAGTGCCATCTTGAGGCATGTACAGAATGACACCGAACAGAAAGATCATCTCCAAAGAGTTATCTATCATGCCAGTTGTGGTTTATGCGATGATGTTCACAATAAAATATTTTGTCTATAAAGAGGAAATAAAGCACAAACTCAAGCACATTATTCTGATACTAAAAGCCAAAACAGTCCTTCTGTTAGTGAGGACAGAATGTAATTTATTTTGTTTTAAAAAAAGATCTGGAGTCATACAGATTAGCTATGTACATGGATGGAATTTACTAGGTAATTAATATCCCACTTGACAATGGCCTGAAGAAGATTGTAATTGTATCAGAGATTAGGAGATGGAAACGATGACAGAAATCATCTGAGCCAACTCACTCATTTTACACAGGTGGAAATAGGGGCTGTGTTGGAAAAGGCTAAGGGATGGAAGTGGGGAAGTGACTTGCTCAGGGCCACCCAGTTAGTAAGTAGCAAATCGAGATTTGAAACAGATACTTTGATTCCACATGACATGCTCCTCCTACCATCTTATAAGTATTATGGTGGAAAATAGCATCTGTGATTTATTGTTATTAAAGGAAAAATAAAATGAAGCAACAGGACTGAACATAGAGGTTTCTTTCTTGCCTGGAGCACAAGGCTATTGAAGATAAGCTATATGAATTCTGAATCCTGGTTTAATTTCTAAGAGACTTTGTGACCTTGGGCTGGTCAACCTGTCTAAGCTTGCTTCCTCATCTGCAAAGTGGGTATAAAAATATTTGATCTGTGTTAAGATAAACAAGATCTCTCTGGAAAATGCTTTGCAAATTATACAAGGCTACAATAATATAAGATATTGTGTCTCTGAGTTGGCATTATCTATTAAAACAGGAGTTCTTACCCAGATATGCATAGACTTGGGTCTATGGATAGATTCCAGGAAGTCTGTGAAACTGTGGAGGGAATGAATCCTTGGTTTCCTTTGTAATCCTATGTATTTCACTTTAGATATTTGCAAGCATTATTCTGAGAAGGGGTCTATAGGTTTCACCAGACTGCCAAAAGGGTCCATAACACAAAAAAAAGAGAAGAACTCCTTTCTTAAAGCAATGAGAAAAATCAATTTGCTATGAGTGAAGCATAGGATCATGGACTGGCAAAGCTAAAAAAGACCTTAAACTAATCGTTTGCTCCAAACTTGTCATTTTGCAGATGATAAACTGAGGCCTCCAAATAAACCAGATTGCCACAAGGTTACAAAGTATTGGAGCAATTGAGAACAGAATGCAGGTTTTCTGTGTCCTGCTTTTCCATTTCTCTTTGTGTTTTAAGTTTTATTGATATACTTTGTTTTAATACTGCGAACTATCTTCTAACAAAGTGAAACAGTTATGGAAAGCCGGTGACATCTGAAGGGCCTACAGTATTCAACATCTGTAGCACCCACTACCACCTCTATCAAAAAAAAAAAACAAAAACTAATTTAACAGAAATCTCTTTTCTTTCTCTCCCTATTTTACAAAGAAAAGAAAAACAGATTTCTTAAAATAAATATACCTAGTCAAGCAAAACCAATTCCCTCAGTAGCTATATACAAAGATATATGTGTCTCATTCTGCACCCTAAACCCATCACCCCTCTGTAATGGATGGTATATTTCATCATCAGTCCTCCAGAGTTATGAATGGTCATTGAATTGATTCTTGCAGCTTTCAAAAGTTTTAACTTTGTTGGTTTCTTTTTGACAATATTTTTCTTACTGTGTAAATTGTTGTCCTGGATCTGCCCATTTCACTCCTCAGCAGTTCATAGAAGTCCTCAAAATTGTTCTACTTATCTCACTACACCACAGCTGATTAATTCAACAGAATTAAAGAAAAACCTTATTTGTGGACACCCTTGTATCAATGTGGCTTCTGAGTCTTTTTTTTTTTTTTTGCCAGATCATTGCCCATACTTTCTCCTGTAGCAGTGGATTCTAACTTTGGCATTTATTTGGTGAGGTCAAGCCCCTGATCCCAACATCATTTTTTGAGTGACATATCTTCTTTCTTAGATAGTTCATGAAGACTAAGAGGTTAGAATTCAAAGGCAGTAGTTTCACTGTCACTGCTGACAACCAAAGAAGATCCTATACAGATGGTGGCAACTCTGTCCCATATTTTTTTTTTCTGTTTTCCTCTTTCCAGTTTTATCTATAAGAATTTTCAAGAGGATCTTGATTATTTAAATCTAACCGTATGGTTTCTTCAGGTTCCTTCTCTCCCCCTGCTTTATCTTTTATGAGGATGTACTATTCATTTATGTTTAGCCAACCTCTTCCATAATGTCTACAAATGAACTTATACTCTTGAGTCAAAACCATTGCTGCCCTCAGTTTACATGTCTCTCTACTTAATATGATATTTGCCAGCTGAATCAGTTTGAGCTATTTTGGTTTTGTTGTCGTGTGCACGCATGTGCGCACACACATGTGCGTGTGCATGTGCATGTGTAAACTTCCATAGGAAATGGTGACAATCTGTCAATCAAAGTCAACAACATAAATAATTGGATATATCTCCCATTTTTAATCTACATTTTGTTGAAATAAGTGAGGTTGAAGTTGTTGCCATTAGATACAATCTCTACTTTTCATGTTTTCTACTTTGTATTATGACATGGATTTTGACCTTTGCCAAAATCTGACTGATGACAGACAGTTGACTAAAAAAATTCCCATGTCAGTAACTATTAATTTGCTTTTCACTAAGAGAAAATCAATTCCATTTATTGTGATTGGGGGAGGGGAGGTATGGGGAGCAGTGCTTGACATGAGCATTGTCTTATATTCCTGAAAACAAGTATCCATGGCATGTTGGTGTGAAGCTTATAGGTAATCAATGTCTTTGGCCTTTGTTTTTCATTTCTTAGTCCCAAAACAGATTTCCCAGCATATTTTTTCTATCTACCTCTGTGTCGTTCTTCAAAGTGAAGTCGCCTAGTATCATATTATATGATTTCGTTGGTTTGCAGAATGTAGTCAGATTCTTCATATAATTTGTCTACTTCTTCATGCCATAGCTATAAACAAGGCAGGCTGGTGCAATGGAAAGAGTGCTTATTTGAAGTCAGAGGACCTGGGTTCAAAGTTTATTTTTGCCCCTTAGTGGCTATGTGATCTTGGACAATTCAATTAATTTCTCTTGTCCTCTATTTCCTCAACTGTACAATGAGGGAGTTTGACAAAGTTTCCATCTGGCTTGAAATCTATCACCCGTGAGACTTTATGTCAATGCCTGACCTGTGATATTCTTCAGGTTGATTGCACTAACGTGAGCCATGCAAAGCAAAGTAACTGTGTGTAATAAACAATGATTCCTGTTGTCTCTGGCTGGATAACAAAAGCCATCTATGTTATTCATCTCTCCAGAAAATACCCACAAGCCAGCCTTCCATTTAACATCAACTTCTTCAGCTTTTAATTTCATGTATAGATGAAATGTGCAATAGAAAGGTGCATTTTTGCAGATGCATCAATCTTTTGATTGCTGAATCAATATTTTGTATTTATGGCACCAATAGTTATTTTAGTATTTTTGAATATTCTAAACACTGGGATTTTATGATCCCATTATCCTCCATTTTACCACTTGTATGTTAATTAGAGAGTTAAAAGATCTTCCCTACCCATTCAGGGGCCTGCCCATTAAGGGAAGCTTGATTAGAGGAGGCCCACACCTTTTGTTAATTTCTAATGAGGCACTGATACCCTCTAGCTCTGAAAAGTATATAAATACTACAAGGTGAGGTTTTACTTTGAGGCTTAGTTTTTGGAAGATGTGTATGCCTACTGAGACACTGGGAAGCTGCCAAGGAGCCCCCTGACTTTGAAAACTCGAATGTTGGTGATTCTCTCTCTGGTAACTATGTATGCATTCCTTAAGGTCAGACATTTGGAAGCCCTGTCTGTTGATCTTCATTTCTCTGTATTTTCTCTGAAGTTCAGGGTGTTGACTTTTTCCCCTAAACTAAGTGAATGATACATGTGCTTAATTAAAGTGATTGTTGACCCCTCAAAAGTAGCCTTTCCTTCTAGAAAAGCAGATCTAAGAACCTGTATAGCAGGCCCTCTTGTGTATTTCAGGGTCTTTGCTGCTACAGCACTGACACTTTTGAATGAGATAGTGACTACACAGAGTGAAGGGATTTTTGTTTTTTTATCTATTTCTCAGGTCACTCAAGCCAAAGAATTCATAACATTTTAGCCAATCTGCTTTTATGTGACAGCCCCTCTCTATATGACAGTTAGCCTAGGCCCCCAAAACTTCATTTCCTATAGGCTAACACCCCCCAGTTCTGCTCACTAATCTTCATGGGATATGGTTTCAGATTCCCTCATCATTCGTACTTTCAAGTCCCCTCTCCACTCAATGGGATAGCTTAGAGTATCCACTTGTGACCAGCTCAAGTCACCCTTACTCTGAATACTGTGTCTATTAATCTACTCTAGGTTACACAAATAGTGTACATTAGCTTTTTTAGCTGTCACATCAAACTGTCGACTCACATTGAATTTGCAGTCCAATAACACCCCTAGGTGTATTCACATGAACCTCTATCTAGTTGCATCTCCATAGAATCAATTGTATCAAATGATGAATGCCTACAGGCATCTTCTTATCCATTTAACCATGTTAATCCATTAGCTACAACTCATTTTGTCATCTTTGTTCTTTGTTCTTCATTAATATTTGAAAAGCCAACCCTTTTGCATATCTTCTTCAAAATATTCTGCCACTTTCTAAATTGTCTTGTTATCTGTTATCCCAGGGACACTTTATTTTATTTTTTGGTTTTTTTTTTTTTTATTGTATCACCCAGGAGTGATTCACAGAAATGTGAACTGCTTTATATCAACCATATGCAGGCAAGACGCCGGGTGTTTAATGGTTGCCCTCCATTCTAGTTCAAGAAATTGGAGAAATTAGAGCAAACTGACATTTATACAGGGTTCTCAGGTTTACAAAGTGCTTCACATACATTATCTCTTTTGATCCATGAAATAACACTGTGAGGTAGGTACTACATGTGTAATTAACTTCATTTTAAGAAAGAGGAAAATGAGACTTAGCAGGGTGAAATGACTTGACCGTGGTAACAGAGCTACTATGCAATAGAGTGAGAATTTAAATCTAGGTCTGACCTGACTATATATCGAGCTATCTAGCCTCTTTGGAATGCTGCTTCTCAGCAATGGGAATAATTTACTAGATGAGCTAACCCATTCCTCTTGTGACAGGGCAGTTCCCAAGGGTTTACATTTCAAGTACATTATTCAAGCAATGGTGCATATGCCCCTTTTTGTGTAATGCACCATCTTGCTGAATAATCCAAATTTGGAAAATGTGATTATTTGCTAAGTCAAAAGAGGGATATACATACTCAGTTCTCTTCACCTTAAATACATAATTAACACCAAGACGTCTATAAAAATGATGATAAGATTAATTTTTGTTAAGTGCACCAAAGAGGTACCTTCTACTCTGGTATAAAGCTAATCAATCAATTAATAAACATTACAAATATTTACTATGAGTCTGCTATGTAACAGGCATTGTGATATGTACTAGAGATTAAAAAAAAGACTCCTTCCCTTCAAGAAGCTTACACAGAATGGTAGGAGTGGTAGGTGTGTATGTGTGTGTATATGTGTATATGTGTACATATATATACATGCATATATACACACATACACACATATATACATAGATATATGTCTGTGTCTATGCATACATGGACATATATATAATATGATGTATATGTCTATAGATGGGTATAGATATATAGACAAATAATCTATAGATATGCACACAAAACACATACAAAAAAGATACAGGTAACTTTAAGTTACATGTCCCTAAGGGCAACACACAAGGTCTCATGCGGAAGGCAAGAGTTGAAAGCCTTAGAAGAAATCAGGGATTCCAGGAGGCAGGGATGAAGAATTAAGGCATTCAGTGTATGGGGAATAACCAATGCAAAAGCCCAGAGATGGGAAATGGAGAGAGAAACAGTAAGAAGGCACTAGACTATAGAGTCAACTAACGAGTATAAATAATAACAAAGTCAGAAGAGTAGGATGAGGTCAGGGTATGAGACTTTACTGTGACAAAAGACTTCATATCTGATCCCAAAGGCAAGAGGAAAACACTGGAATTTATCCAGTAGGGTGATGAAATGATCAGACTTGTGTTTACCACAAGCTGTATTTCCACAACAATGCACACAAGATTTGAGGCATCTTATGAAAAAGCGAAGGACTCTTTCTATACAGGTGACTCTCAAATGAATTTTCCAACCCTGAACTCTCTCTTGACCTCCAGTCTCACATATCACATGTCATATCTCAGCTACTGGGCATATTGAACTAGAAGTCCTATAGCCATCTTAAACTTGACATGCCCCAAGCTGAAATTATCTTTCCCTTAAGACTCCCCTCTTCCTGACTTCTCAATTGCTGTTAAAGATATTATCACACTCCCAGTTATGTAAGCTCATAACTGAGGTGTCATTCTTGACTCACTCTCTCTCTCACCACCACCCCCATATCCTATCAATTGTCAAATCCTATGGCTTTTGCCTTTGTAACATCTCTTTCATATGCCTCCTTCTCTCCTTTGATACTATGGTGAAGGCCCTAATTACCTTATATGTGTGTATGCATATGTACACACATATACATATGTGTGTATATTGTATGTATATATGTATGTGTATATGAATATATGTATTTATATGTGTATATATGTGTATATTTCTACATGTATGTGTGTATATCTTCTAGCTCCAATTCTGTGAGCCTACAGTCCCAGTTTGACCCCAGAAAGGGAACTCAAAGCAAGGATCTCAATAGCTCACCATCAAATCAGCCTTGCTTATCATCTCAAACTTCAACCTTGCACACCAGGTCTAGTCACTGGGTTTTTTCTTTGTTCTCTGTGACCAGTCTCCCAACCTTATAGTTCAGTTCTAATAACTGGCTCTCTCCCTTGAATATTAAAATTTGGGGATTTCAAGCTCAAGGAAAAGGAGAATTTTCTAAATAGAATTTCCTCTAGTACAGTGGTTTTTATTCTGAGAACACGAACAGCAGCAACTGCCCCATGCTCCTTTCCCTCATCCATAGGAAACCCTGACTATTGAGGAGAATATCAGGGATGAGTGGGTAGTAGGGCATCATCTTTCCTACATCTGCCTTCCTGTGTGTAAATGAGAACAGAACTGATAAGTCCAGTCAAATCAAATCATCAAACAGCTACTAAATACTTAGTACATGTCAGGCAAAAACAGTTCCTGTGCTCAAGTTGCTCACAGTCTTGTGGGGGAAGCAGGGAAGGAGAGATAAAGTGCAAACAACTATGTATGCAGAAGATCTATACAGGGTAGATTGGAGGTAATCTCAGACTAAAGCATTAACATTGACATGCACTAAAAAAGTGTTCTTAAAGAATGCCTTATTTGCAAGGAGATGATGAAGCCATAGCTATGAAAGTTCAGATAATTCTGAAGATCTTCTATTTTAATGTAATCTGAATACATTACAAGGACCTCCCACTTCCCAACCACCTGTTTTGATTTAGGTCTCAAAGGCATGTTCACACAATTTCTGATCTTTTTCATTTGAGAGAATAAGAAGGATTCATGGGTCCTCATATCTCCCTCCCTGGGGGCTGGATTGGTTCAAGATTCTAGGGTAGAGTTAAGCCTATAGACAGGGCATTAAATGATTTCAATCGCAGGAACATACAAAAAGAGCCACACTTGTGCAGTGCACCCTCATTGTCCCCCACGTCATTATCTCTTTGATTTTCCATTCTTATTCTAGCCAAAGTGCTTTTTTTTTGGTCTGAATTATCTGAATAAGTACCTCATGTATCCTTTTCACTTTGACTAAAAAATTCCTCCCTCCCATATAACCGCTTTCTTTGTTGGCTATATATTTGTATCTGTTGCTAGGAAGGTTTTCTTTTAAATAACTGATAAATATGTTTCTCAGATGCTTAAGAGTACCTTTATGGTAGCTGATGTCAGGGGAAAGAATTAGACCCATCCATCCTGATTCCCCAACATCAAAGGATCATTATGTATAGCTGTACCAAGGAATGGAAATCATTGTCTTTCCCCATATCCACTGCTTGACTCTGCCATGTCCATATGGCTTCCAGGTGGAGGCAACCAGACTTTCCACCCTGGGTCATGGTTTCCTCTTCTTTCTGCTCCTAATACCTTTCTTTCAGAACTTTTTAAGACCTTGAATTTCAAGTACCCAGTCTTCTTGAAATCTCTATTCTAAAACATCCCTAGCTAAGCATTCTGGGATTGGCATGCCTTCTAAGAAAGGACTACATATATAAACAACATTGATGATGTGCTGAGTGCTCAGGCTACAATGTCCTTTGGAGTCATGTGCTGACACTGGAAATTGACTTCTCTCCAATAGACTACAAGAGCTTATTATTTGCTCTTCTAGCAATACATTTTTAAAAATCAGCAAAGATTTATCAATCCTTGCTAAAATATAAAAAAATTTTTAAGATTTGAAAAGTCTTTATATACATTATTTCATTTGTTCCTTAAACAGCCTTTGTTGATGGTTGTGATGCAGGTAACTAGTGTTCTTATTTCCATTTTATAAATGAAAAAACTAAGGCTTAGAAAAGTCAAGTTGTTTATTCTTCAGTGGATTAAGTGCTTACTACTGCCCCAAAAGGTGCTAAGTGCTAGGGATACTAATATATGCAAAGAGAAAGACATTCTTTGCCTTCAGTGAACATGCATTTTATTATTTTTATCTTTTTTAAAAATATTTTCAATTTAACATTTCATTTTCCCAATTACATATAAAAAGTTTTTAACATGAAGTTTTTAACATGAATTTTTTAAAATTTTAAGTTGCAAATTCTCTTTCTCCATTCTCCCTCTCTCTCCTCCTCACCATTGAGAAGGCAACCAACTTGATATAGAATATACACGTACATTTTAATGGGGGAAGATCAAAGATTAAAAGGAGCTACTGAAAAGGGGAGGGAGGAGTACCTTATGGGAATATAGTGGCAAAAAAGGCTGGAAACATAAAAGATGAAGGACATTTGGTCTGAATTATCCCTCAAAATGGAGTTTCTATGAGCAGTTTACCCAGAGAAGGATAGTGCAGGACTAGAAAGAAAAGGCAGCTGTAGCATGGTGGGAAAGTCCAGAGAGCAAAGCATTTCTGGTCATTTGTACCAGGACTCTTTAAGCTCTAAATTCCACCCTGTAGACATTTCCCTGAGAGTAGAAATTGAGAAGCAAAATTTGACAGACTCTTAACTGCTACTGTATAATGGTGCTAAATACACCACTATAATTTAATTACCCTTCTCCTTTCTGCTGCAGTGAGATGGTAGAGATATGCTTTATGAGAACATGAGCTATTATGCCACATTACTGTTTCAATCAGTGTTTAACAAATGCATTCATTCTCTCTTCAATTACATTCTGAGAGTATTCACTTTAATAGACTGACTACTTTGCTAATTTGTCTCCTAATCACCACAAACATGTTTGGCCTCAGTTCAGAGATGGTAGATTCCTATGCATCATGCTGAAATAATAGTGCCTCAGCTATCCAGAAATATATATTCCTGCAGTTTCAAGCATCTGCTATAGCGCCAAGCTGCGAAAAGTTTTGTTTCAAGTGTACCTAACATTGAAAAGAAATAATGGGTTTCTCCTCACTGGAAGAAGCCTTCAGGAAAAGTTGTAGTGCCATGGCCACTTGTAGGTTTTGTTGGAGGAGATTATTTTTCAAGAATGAGTTTGGACTAAATGATTTCTAAGTCTTCTACCATTTCTAATAAAGGGTAATGGTAGAGTATACCCAGTCATCTGAAAATTAAACTTAATGTCCAGATTTGTCAGTTTTCTAACAAGTAAGATGGGGGAAAGAAACCTTATAAACTCTCTAAACCCACAGTTAACCTTTTTGATGTCATGGACTTCTTTGGCAGACTGATAAACCTTTTCATTATAATGTTTAAAAAATATGAAAAATAAAGTACACAGAACAGGTTAAGAACTCTTGAGCAAGAGTTTCATTTTCTACATGAGGAAACAGAGGGCCAGAGGAATTAAGTAAAAGAATGTTTCCATTCACTGGGGATGTCTATAAAAAGTAAGCCACTGAACAGAATATCCAAAAACTCAAGAGAAACAATAATGAGAAGAGACAAGCGAGAAAAGGAAAGAAAAAGAAAAGACAGCAGCAAACACTGGGGGCAACAAGCAGATATTAGAAGTGTCAGGGAGGGACAAGGGAAGGACTAATGATATTTAGAAGTACAAGAAGAAGGTGATACTCTGAGAAAGAAGAGAGCAGAAACCAAGAAACCAAAGACGATGACTTAGAGGCAGTCAGGTAATAACCTCATCAGATCAGAAGGATGACCATAAGCTCTGCTGCCACCCAAATAGTAAAATCCCACGAGCCAGAAATGATTATATAGCAAAGAGTCATTACAGATTAGTGCACTGGCTATTGATGCTGTGGGTAGGGGTTTGCCCTGTGAAGGTAGTCTTTCTCATACAGAAAAAATGGCATCATCCAAACTGTTAAAACCAAGTCTGGGCATGATGTAGCTCCAGAGCAGATTTACACTCTTGATGAAGCAGGTCTCCTTTTGTGATGCTCATCGGTGCTCATCAATGGAATCATCAGTCAACTTTGGGGTTTAAGATTAAAAGAACATGTTGACTTTTCTTGCTCGTGCAAAGACTATGGGCTCTCAAAAAATCAACACTTTAGAGACTGAAAATTTTAATTGTTCTAGAGTTTGTTTCTTAAAACATGAGGCTGTGAATAGAAAAACTAAGAAGTTGAGAGCTGTAACTGATTTCATTATTTTTAATTTGACATTTAAAAGAAAAAAAGAAAAAAAAACAGATCTACCCAAGGAAATTGAAGGTATTCTGTTGGTCCACAACTACAGAATTCGTCTTGAGAAAGTAGGATCAGTTCTGATTTCTTGAGATAGTTTTCTCATTTATTCTATTTTTAAAATCCACTTATCTTGTATTTATCTCTCCCTCCCTCTACATTTCCCCCCAGTAAAATATTAAAATAAAAAAGTAGTTAATATTATTATAGTGCTTTTAGGCTTACCAAGCACTTTATGTATACGATCTCATTTGACTCTGCTTGAGAATAAATGCCAATACCTGAAATGGTTTTAGGAAGAATTTTATTAGGTCATTTTGCAAAGGAAAGAGCTGGGAAAAGGGGTGGTTCCCTCTTCCAATCTTTGTAAAGTTATATCATAAAGTTCAGAGAAGGGTGTAAGAGCAGTTTGCATGATTGGTCAGAGGTAGGCAGTAAAGCAGTTTGAGGTATATATTAGCAGATAAGCACAAATATTTAAATTTGGGGGACCCAAAACACAAGTTTTATGTGTATCCAAAACAAGACCTGGGTGAGATTCAATCATTGCCTATCACCATTCATCCTCTCCCGAATATCTTTAAGTTTAATCTGATCTCTAACCTTTGAGGCAGGCAATTTTCAAGCCACATCAAGCTGGGTTCAAATAATATTCATGAATAATTAATAATAAACATTTTCTCGTAATTCTCATAAGAATCCTGTAAGGCAGGTGCTATTATTTTATCTATTTTACTAATGCAAAAATTTAAATTGAGTGACACAAATATTAAGTGTCCCAGACAAGAATTCAAATTGAGTCCTTCCTTACTTCAGCTTCAATGCTCTATGTGAACTAGTCACATGTAGGTTACTTGGAACCATCATAATAAATATACTTGTTCAGTCGTTTCAGTTGTGTCCATCTCTTCATGACCCCATTTGGGGTTTTCTTGGCAAAGATACTGAAGTGGTTTGCCATTTCCTTCTCCAACTCATTTTCCAGATGGGGAAACTAGTGTAGAATTAAGTGACTTGCCCTGGGTCACACACCAAATAAAAATGAGTCTTCCTGACTCCAGGCCTCGTGGTCTATCTAAGTGTATCACCTAGCTGCTCAATAAATTTACACAGTCCAGCAAAATAAATTCCAATTTGGACATTGGTCATGTCCAAAATTGTATGTTTCACTTTTCACTTTAAATCCATCACTCCTCTTATCATTTTACAGCCTTCCACTGTAACCTTGCTTATTCAAGGGAGACCAAGGTATTATTCAGAATATGAAACAACCCTGAAGGAATTCATTCTGTTCATCTGTCATATGGTCATAATACAGGTCATTCAATCTCATTATAATATCAAAGACTCAGACTCTGACCTAGACTTTTGTTCAAAGTGAAAAAAGGAAAATCAGTAAACTTGGAGAAAAATGCCTGGTTTGATCGATATTGGCAGAAATTTCATTTACTCCTCTGAATAACAAGACAGTTAGCCAGGTAGAACAGTGGGGTTAGGGTCAGGAAGACCTAAGTTCAAATCCAACCTCAGATACTTACTAATTCTATTATCCTGGGCAAGTCATTTATCCTCTGTTTGCCTCAGTTTCCTCAACTATGAAGTTGGGATAATAGTACCTCCCAGGATTCTTGTAAGGAAGGAATAAATGAGATAAGAATTATAAAGTGCTCAGTACACTCCTTGGCATACTATAAGTGCAGTATAAACTTCAACTATTAGCTGTTATGATAGAGAATTGGGAAGCCATGGAAGGAGTCGAGCTAAGCACCCTATAAGTCTTGAAATAATGAGAATCATCCTTCATTCCTCAGATGTCCAAAAAAGAGAGGTTGACACTGACTAGGAAGTATTAGTGCACTTAATACTAAAATAATCAATAATGCTTTGAATACTACTGATGAGTCAAAGGACCTTGATAGCAAAGATGAAAAATAGTGCTCCAGAAAATGAAAAATCCCTGAGAAGACTGTTTTGACCTTTGAGTCAACCATAACTTAATCTCACAGTATTTACTAAATATGTTGATTAAATCCAATGGACATTTGCTAAGCACTTGCTACATGTAGGACTGCAAGAATCTACATGGGCTACGAGGCAGAGACAGTGTAGCATAGTAGAAGGGTGAAGGGGGGGAAGGGAATAAGGATTTATCTAGCACCTACTATGTTCTAGGTACCATGCTAAGTGCTTTACAACCATTATCTCCTTTGAGCCTCGCAACAGCCTGAGAGGTTGTTGTTTAGTCATTTCAGTTGTATCTGACTCTTCATGACCCCATTTGGTGCTTTCTTGGCAGAGATACTGGAAGAGTTTGACATTTCCTTCTCCAGCTTATTATACAAATGAGGAAACTGAGGCAAACAGGGTCACTTGCCCAGAGTCACGTAGCTAGTAAGTGTCTGAGGCTAGATTTGAACTCAGAAAAATGAGTCTTCCTGACTCCATGCCCAGCACTCTATCCACTGTGCCACCCAGCTGCCCTCATTACCTCCATAAGAAAATGCAAACAACCTCCAAGCCCAGATGCCATCAGGGATTTTTCACAACAGTTCCTGGATATAACTTGGTATTAGCATTCATTCAGCTGAATATCCCATAATATTTTCGTTTTCAATTGCATTGACATGCCACCTGAGGAAGACAACTCTCTATTCTAGATCATAGCATCACACATCTTTAGCAGGAAAGGACCTGCCAGCTCTAATCTGATGCCTTCCTTTTACAATTGAGGAAAATGAGATTCAGAGATTAAGCTGTCTAGATCCTTCCTCCCATTGATACGTTCATCCCAACTCCTATTCATAAGCCTCTTATTTTCCTTAGGCTTTACAATAACTTCCCCTCATCATTCCTCACATGATGTTGTTTACTGATCCCTTGCTATCTGAAATAAACAGACTAAACAGAATGGATCCCAAGTCACATGACAGGGATGAACTGGCAATATGGGAGCAACTCTCACTCAGCTGAAAAAGACAAAATTAGAATCAATGCATAGTACAGAAAAGCAGATTTTAACTGTTTTTTATGAGGAAGCACAGCCTAGCAAGCAGAGACTTTACTTTTGATTGATGAAAACCTGGGTTCAAGTTTCACCTTTGATACGTTCTGGTTGTGAAACATTGAGTGAGGAACTTAGCCTCTCCATGCTCATCAGCTCTTTGACTGTTAATTGCATAAGACAAGAAAAAGAAATCTAGGGCATAAACATCAGTTTGCTTTCCTTCATTCTCAAAGAGGACCAAAACCACATCAGTATGTTAAAGTCAAGGTACAATATGTCCAACTGTGGCTGATCAGACCAATATGAGCTCAGAAGGTTCTACCACAGGTAGGGCACAAATCATTCATATGAACATCTGGAATAGAGAAGTCTCTAAATTTGTACATCTCATCTTTCTTTTGAGCTGTTGCAATTCTGTTTTATTCATAGAGAAAAGCACCTCCTTTGATGTGGCCATGCTACACTGGGTGGTCCTGTGCCAGTGTCTCCCATATCTCACAGTTGATTCCAAAGTTTTTCAGAGATTCCTTGAGAATGTCCTTGTATCACTTCTTCTAACCATCATGTGATCACCTGCCTTGCATAAGTTCTCCATAAATAGTCTTTTAGGCAACCATACGTATAGCATTCAAACAATGTGACCAGCCCATTGGAGTTGTGCTGTCTGTAGTAGAGTCTGAATGCTTGGCAGTTGAGTTTGGCAAAGAACCTCAGTGTCCTATACCTTATTTTGCCAGATCTTCACAATCTTCCTAAGACAATTCACATGGGAGTGATTCACTTCCCAGGCTTGGTGCTGGTAAACTACCTGAGTTTCTCAGGCATGCAACAGCTCTGTAGACCTTTGTTTTAAGAGTCAGTCTAACACCTTTTCTCTCCTATAATTTCCTTCAGAGCTTCCAAATACTGAGCTCACTCTGCCAATGAGTAAGTCAACCTCATCACATACACATACATCCCTGGAAAGCATATTGCCAAGGTAAATGAACTTATTCACAGCATTCAAAATTTTAATTCAAAATTTCTCCATTTGCTGTAACCATGTCTGGATAGTGTGGTGCTGGCTGGTGGACAACCTCTGTTTTCTTTGTGTTAATGATTAGGCCAAAATCACCACAAGCGACAGAAAATCGATCCATACGTTGCTGCATCTCAACTTCAAAGACTGCATTAAGTTCAGTGAAATCAGGCTGTGTGCTTGCTCCCATGCTTTTTTAACATGATGTTTTCAGCAATGTTGTAGGAAGCCTTCAAAGGGGATGAAAATGGCCTCAAGGTCAGCTATCACACTGAGGGTAAGCTATTTAACTTGAAAAGGTTACAAGCCAAGACTAAAATGGAGGGAGAGCTAGTGCAAGATTCTTTGTTTGCAGATGTTTGTTCACTCCATGCAGCGTTTGAAGCTAAAAATGCAAGGGAATAAACACAAAGAGAAAATGAAATCATTTCCCCCCCTCCCCCCCAGGAGATACTTCTATAATCAATTATAATAAAAAATCTTTTATTTTCATTTCAATTATGTCTAATTAAAGTCATTAATAAATTCAACAAAAGTCTAGGATATAAAAGAAATCCACAGAAATCATCAGGATTTTTTATTACCCACAAAACTTAGCATAAAAAGATAGAAAAATTCTATTAAAAATAACTATGAACTTAACTGTAGAATACTTTTTATGGAATTAAAGATAGACCTAAATAATTGGAAAAGTACGTGCCTACTTTGAGTATATGTATGTATATGTGTGTTTTTATATATGTATATATAATTCAGTCCAGCAGTTATATGTACATATGCTTATACATGTGTGAATGTATGCACACATATAGGTATGCATATATTCACACACATGCACACATATATGCACATGCATATGTTCCAAGTCCCTTAAAGAGTAAAATAGAAATCCTGTTGCACCCTTCACCCCCACCCCCTCAGATTTAGCAGGCTGCCTAGCATATTCTCAGTCAGTAGAACAGAAGTCTGATTTTTTTCTTGCAATATTGATTTCATGTCTCAGAAAAATATGAACATATATGATTCTTGTTTAGATCTTCTTTGCTGTCTGAGCTGTGCTCCTGACTCATCAGACTTCTGCTGTACCACATTCCTGCAGTCTCCTCACCCTACAAAATCACTCTGACCTTGTGACTCTTTCCTATAATTGATCAATTCCTCCAAGATACCTCAATTTAAAGAAAGTGCCCAGGCCAATCAGTTGGTCAATAAGCTTTTATTAAATGCTTACTATGTTCCAGGGATGTGCTAAATTTGGGGGATAATCAACACAAAAATAAAGACAGACCCTGTCCTCAAGAAGCTTAGGTTCTAATGGGGGAAGAAAACATTTGAAAGGAACTGAAAAGCAAGGGAGTGAGGCAAAGGTTGTACTCAGGTAGTGGAGTGATGGCTGAGTCCAGAAAGTGAGAGATGACTCTTCCCCAACATGGAGACTTCAGGAAGAACTCATAAATGGGAGAAGGAGCTGTAAGAGCAGAATGAAGAGGCAGCTGCAGTGTGGTATCATCTCACAAAAATGGAGACTCCGGGGGACATTTTCATTTTAGGGAAAAACCAAAAGAAACCAGCCATGTTCAATTCTTTATTTTGTCCTGGGCTCCTTAGCTGACTCTTCAACTTCCTTCTTCAGCATGGCCCAGCTTGGGAGAATTTTCTCTTTCCCATGCCCTTTTTAAAGCTTGCTTTTGTGTGATATCTTCTCCCATTAGAACATAAGCAGCGACTATCTCTTTCTGTATATTTGCATTTCCAGGACAATGCCTGGCACATAGTAAGTCCTTAATAAACGCTTGTTGACTTCATTCCGTGTAAGTCTTTAATACATTCACACAGGCAATGGTGATCTAGCACAAAAAAATCATTTCACATATCCCTGAAAAGCTTCTCTTTTTTCTCTCCCAAACTCCTTTACTTCTCTAAGATCCCACAAACAGGCCAACATCCTCATCTCAACAGAACAGACAACCTATTTCAGTTATTCAGAGTTGTAAACCACCTCATTATTCTTTACTGAATCCCTCAAGCTTAAAGGTCAAGTGATGGATGCAATGGGGAGTGAAATCATTTTCCCCTATCACCCTATGAAGAAAGTTGATCATGGTTAACTACTTTGCTAAACTTTTTTTGGCATCTTGAAATAACAGATTGCTATGGAAGAAAACACAGTCATGTTACCTTAACTCCCTTCACTTTTTGTTTGATTCCATAAAAAATGTATTAAGTGCTATCAACTGCAAGGCATTTCCTTAAGTTCTGGGTATATAATGATATTTATATACAGACTCTGCTCTCAAGGAGCTTACAGTTTAATGGGAGAGAGGAGAAGATAAATATATATACATATACATATATGTGTATATATACATATATGTATATATGTGTGTGTGTATGTATAAAACAGACATATGGAAGGGACTCTTTAAAGGAGGCATCTTTCCAAAATGCTGGCAAGTCTTTTTTTTATTGAGGGGGATTATGGTAGGAGGATTCAGGGAAGGTGTTGGGGAAAATGTCACCTGAGTTGGCCTCTGAAGGAGGGAAGGAATTGCCACAGAAGGAAATAGGTGATAGTATATGCAAAAGCTAAAATATTAGGAGGGTAAGTTGAGAAGGGAGAGAGCAATCCATTTTTTCTGGCACGTAAAATACATGAAAGGGAATAATATGTCTAGAAAGGTCCATTGGAGATAGGTCCTTTGAGGGCCCAGAGAGAGAGGGTACATGAAAGATTTTCCTACACTGATAGCTCAGATGTTTCTAAGGAAGCTACATGTAATTACAAATTCAAGTTAAATCAACAAATATTTTCTCTATGCCTCTCAGGTACTAGGAATGCAAAAATGAAAAACAGTGGAATTTCATAGAGGTCATAGAGCCTACTGTGGGGATGTGTAAAGAGATATGGATAGTACAGAGTATGATAAGAGTAAAGGAGAGAGGCAATGTAGATCAAGAAAATTTGATCTTGAAATAACACTTAGAGTGAGGTGAGGAGAGCAGATCAAGGAGTACTTCAATGATATGGTGGTACCTGGTCTGAGCCTCAAAGAAAGAGAAAGATGTTAACCCAAGGCAAAGGAGGTCTGTATTTCAGGAATGGAGGGCAAACTTGTGCAAATAAACGTATAGAAGAGAGAGATGGAAATCACAAAGGAAAACCTTCCTGTTTATACAATGCTGAGGACAAAGGAGACGCAGCTGCTATTTATTGGGCAGGCCTCTAGAGTAACAAGAGTAACCTTAGGGCTAGCATTGTTCATCTTGGACCTGGGAAAAATCTAGTATGTGTGTCAATTGCTTGGGAGTTCCCGAGTGAGTTACAGAGAGAGAAGAGTAATTCAATTCAATAAACATTTTTAAGTGCCTACTATGTGCCAGGAATAAGTTGGTGTGGAGCTTGGAAAGAATGTGTAAAATAAGTAAATCAAGAAGAGGATTCAGTGAATGGAAAAGGAAAGAGAAGGAATGGGTTGAAAAGGTGAGGGTTAGAGCAAGTGAATTGAGTCCTAATCCAGAGGTATCTTGTGTTGGAGTCTGGGTCCCCCACTTGTCTGTTTGTCTATACCTGCCTCTGGTTCTGGGTCTGGCACTTTTCTGTTTCTCTCTCTCTCTCTCTCATTCTCTGTCTGTCTCTGTTGCTGTCTCTGTCTCCTTGAGAGCATTTATATATCTACATGCATATGTGTACGGGTGTATAGATATATAGATATGGCAGTGTGGTGGGGGATTTGAGGGTTAAATGAAATAATGGATATAAAGTATTTTGCAAACCTTAAAATGGCATATAAATGCCAGTTATTATTCTTAGCCTCCAATCACCAGGCCCCCAGTGTGATGTGGACTTCATTTACTGAGCCTTTCATATACTGCTGCTAAGCTCAAACACAATGTTTATAGACAATACAGAGATATGATGAAAAATGTTTAAGAGCTTGGGGTGGGGAAGGGTAAGAGGAGTATATGTGCACTGACTTTTAAGTTTAATCTCTGTTTTCCCATTCACTTAACTGTAGATAATCAACAAAATAATGAAATCCTTATTTGTAGTTTGCTGATTTCTGAGTTGTAAAGCTCACAACTGAAAGTTTGCCAATGGCCTCTCATGGGTTAGAGGTAGCTCCAGCACACCCCTGTAAGTGTGTGTGTGTAGACATATTACTTAGGAAAGGAAAAAACACAGGGAATGAGAATATTAATAGAAATTATTAGAGGAAAAAAGTAAAAAAAAAAAAAAAAAAAGCAAGATGGTGGGCTTACCATGAATGAAACCAGTTTCAGGTACTGAATTCCTTGAGTGAATCAATTAAAAATAATAGAGAGGAAAAAAAGCACCCTGGAGAAAAATAATGATGTTATAAAATGTAGAGTTAGTGGCAGAGCCAAAATGATGGAGTAAAAGTAGAGATTTGCTTGTGCTGTCCCCTAAACCCCTCCAAATAACTGTAAAAAATAACTCTAAACAAATTCTGGGGCTACAGAACTCACAGAATGACAGAGTGAAGCAAATTTCCAGCTCAAGACAGCCTGGAAGGTCAACAGGAAGTGTCTATCTCACTGAGATGGGAGTAGAATACATTCCAGGTTGGGCCACATCAGCACAGATGGGGCTAGAACAGGCTTCACTAGACTGAATCCCTGCTGTGGCAGTTTCTAAATTTCTTGACCCCAAAACACTGAGGACAACTTCAAAAGTCAGTGGAAAAAGCTTGTTGGACCTGTGTGAGAGAGTAGGATGGTCCTGTCCCAGCCCTGGGTTGGCAGAGCTCATGGTAGTCATAGCAGCAGCAGTGGTGGTTGTTTCTAGAACTCTAGGCCCACAAATTGTGGGGGAATCAAGTATCTGACTGGAAGGGGATAGCAGGGATTTCTTTGCTGATGATGAGGCAGGATTCTATAGCTTTGTTCAGCTTAGATCTGGGGTACAGTCTTGGGTGGCAGTCCTAGGGCAAGGAGGAGTGCTGGCATAGTGGAGTATATGGTGGCTGTAGAAAAGGAATCCTACTCCCAGTTCCAAGGCAGAAAAGAGTGCTTGAGGTCACTCACAGACCAGGAGAGGAGTAAATACCTCTGCTTTCATCATACAACCTTGAAAGAGCTGAAAATTTGCAGGTCCCTGGAGGTATTTCTGAAAACAACTACACAAAACCCATGCAGCTTGGGACAGTATATCGCCACCTCCTCCCACTGGAAGCAGAAAACTGCCTTGACAAAGAACTCCAAAGGCAAGTAATTGACTGGGGAAATGAGCAAACACCAAGGGGGAAAATCAGACTATAGAATCTTATTTTGGTGACAAGGAAGAACAAAACATACAAGCAGAAGAAGACAATAAAGCCAAGGCTCCTACATCCAAACCCTCCAAGAAAAAATGAATTAGTCTCAGGCCATGGAAGAGCTCAAAAAATATTTGAAAATCAAGTAAGAGAAATAGAGGAAAATTTGGGGAGAGAAATCAAAGTGATGCAAGAAAGCCATGAAAAATGAGTCAACAGCTTGTTAAAGGGGACCCAAAATGCTGAAGAAAATAACACCTTAAAAATAGATTAATCCAAATGTCAAAAGAGGTCCAAAAAGCCAATGAGGAGAAGAATGCCCTAAAAAGCAGAACTGGCCAAATGGAAAAGGAGGTTCAAAAGCTCACTGAAGAAAATAATTCCTTAAAGATTAGAATGGAGCAGGTGGAAACTAATGACTTTGTGAGAAATCAAGGAATTATAAAACAAAAACAAAAGAATGAAAAAAATAGAAGACAGTGTGAAATATTTCATTGGAAAACTAACTTACCTAGGAACTAAATCTAGGAGAGATAATTTAAAATTTATTGCACTACCTGAAAGGCATCTTTCAAGAAATTATCAAGGAAAACTGTCCTGATATCCTAAAACCAGAGGGTAAAACAGAAATGGAAAGAATCCACTTATCACCTCCTGAAAGAGATCCCAAAAGGAAAACTCCTAGGAATATTGTAGCCAAATTCCAGAGTTCTCAGGTCAAGGAGAAAATATTGCAAGCAACCAGAAAGAAACAATTCAAGTACTGTGGAAACACAATCTAGATAAGCTGAAATCTATCAGTTTCTACATCAAGGGATCAGAGGGTTTGGAATATGATATTCCAGAGGTCAAAGGATCTAGAATTAAAACCAAGAATCACCTACTCAGCAAAACTGTGTATAATACTTCAAGGGGAAAAATAGAAATTCAGTGAAATAGAGGACTTCCAAGCACTTTTGACAAAAAGACCAGAGCTGATTAGAAAAATTGACTTTCAAATACCACAATCAAGAAAAGCATGAAAAGGTAAACAGGAAAGAGAAAGTATAAGAGACTTATTAAAGTTGAACTGTTTGCATTTCTACATGGAAAGATAATATTTGTAACCCTTGAGAGTTTTCTCTGTAGTAGGATAGTTGGAAGAAATATATAGAGAGAGGGCACAGGGTGAGTTGAATATGAAGGGATGATATCTAAAAAATAAAATTAAGGAGTGAGAGAGGAATATATTGGGAGGAGAAAGGGAGAAATAGAATGGGGCAAATTATCTCATAAAAGACGCAAGAAATAGCTTTTACAATGGAGGAGAAGAGGGGGAATGTGATCTGGAATGAGAGAACCTTGCATCAGATTTGGCTTAAATATACTCGATGGAGTATGAAAATCTATCTTACCATACAGGAAAGTAGGGAAGAAGGGGCTAAGAGGAGGGGATGAAAAAGGGAGGGCAAATGGGAGGAGGGGTAATCAGGAGTAAACACTTCTGATGAGAGAGAGAGTCAAAGGGGAGAATAGAATAAATGGAGGGCAGGATAGGATGGAGGGAAGTAAAATCAGTCTTTCACAACATGACTCTTATGGAAGTGTTTTGCATGATTATACATGTATAACCTAAATCAAATTGTTGTCTTCTCTATGAGGGTGGTTAGGAAGGGACAAAGGGAGAGAATTTGGAACTCAAAAAAAGAACAAATGTTAAAAACTGTTTTTACATGCAACTGGAAAATAACACATACAGGTAATGGGGTATAGAAATCTATCTTGCCCTACAAGAAAAAGGGAAGGAAATAAGAAAAGATGTGTGTGGGGGGGGTTGGGGGGTGATAGAAAGTAGGGCAGATTGGGGGAAGGGGTAATCAGAATGCATGCTGTCTTGAGGTGGGGGGAGGGGAAAGATGGGGAGAACATTTGGGACTCAAAATCTTGTGGAAGTAAGTCTTGAAAACTAAAAATAAATGAATTAATTAGAAAATAAAATTTAGAGTTAGAAGATTTCTCAAAGATAATGTATATTAAATGCTGAATTTATAGATGAAGAAACTGAGGTCATGAGAAAGTAAGCGATTTTTCCCAGGTCACAAAGAAAGGATATGAACCCAAGTCCTATATATTTTGTCTATTTCTTGTGAAGGAAACTACTTTTTATAAGAGATACCTTACGCCTTAATGTTCCTTCCACTATTGGGTATGTCATGTTTCATCCCCCACAAGATGCTAATCAAGGAGAAGTATTGAGGATATTCCTTGGTAGAGATAAGTCAATGTGGAAAATAGAGAGAAAAGAGTATCATGAAAAACCGAGAAAAGAGGGAGTTTACAGAAAGAGAGAATGGTTGAGTTAAATCCTGTAGAGAGTTTAAGAAGAATGAGAATTGAAAAAAATGTTGGTTAGCAATTTTAAAATCCTTGTTAACTTTGGAGCATACAGTTTCAATTGAATGAAGTCAGAAAGCTAAGGAAAAATGAGGTAAAGACATGGAGGCATTGAATATAGACAGCTTTTCCAAAGAGTTAGATGGAGAAAGGGAAGAGGAATATAGGATAACGGCTAGTAGAGATAGTAGGATCTTGCATTAAGGCAGACAGGCATATTTGTAGGTAGCAATGAAAGAACTATATAAGGAGAGACTGATGATTATAGGAAAAGATTGGATAATAGTGAGAATAATCTAAGATGATAAGTGGGCAGCTAGATGAAGACTAGGTCTGGAGTCAGGAAGACTTCAGTTTGAATCTAGTCTCAGATACTTCCTAGCTGTGTGACCCTGGACAAGTGACTTAGCCCTATTTGCCTCAGTTTCCTCATCTGTAAAATGAGCTGGAGATGGAAATAACAAACCATTCCAGTATCTTTGCTGAGAAAATCTAAAAAATATTTTGTGGCCAAAAAAAATGGGATCACAAAGTCTGACATTACTGAAAAAACTAAACAACATATTGAAGAACTGGCCTTGGTATAAATGATAAATGAACTCTAGAAGCTGATAAGATCACCAAATGAGAGACTACAGAGAGAAAAGAGAAGAGGATTCAAGATAGAAACTTGGGTTGTACCTACAGTCTCCTCTCCAGAAACTAAGGGGAAGAAAGAGATAATAAAATTTGATGCTTAGGGATTGAGAAGTGAGGAAAAAGAGAGAAGATGTAGGTGTCATGAAATGAAACAGGACTTCATCTGACAGAGTGGGACAAGAGGTGGGGATTTTGTGAGAGGCTTGAGGAGAAAAGTGTTAGAATAGCTAATGTGTGTTAAATAATAACTAAATTAGGGAGGCGTAAAAGGACTTGCAAACTATATCTAGCAAGCCAAACTAACATAAGTATTTCTTTGAAAACAGAAGTGCAAATTTATTAAGCAAAAAGCATTAAAACATACATTATCACATTTGAAAATTTTTTCTCAACGGTAAGTATTTTGTTCATCAAAATGAGAATTATCTCAATTAGATAAGTGTTATTCCTTAGGAACTTAACTTTAACAACCTATACCAGTAAATTGCACCATAAATACCACAACCAGGCAAAAGAAACAATGTCAGGGGCAAATGGAAAGGGCTAAGATTCATGAGAGAAAGAAGCCATGGAGGTTATAATATTGGAAAGAGAATTGGAAAGGCTTCCATCTATATTGAAAGCACCTCTAGGAAGACAGTGTAAAGCAACATAGACACTTCCCCAAGACCTGTTCAAGCATTACTGCGAAGTGGGTTGGATTTTCTAGCTAGGTAGAAAAAACAAAAGGCTCTCTGATACTCTCGGACCTCAGAAAGAGAGAAGTGGCTGATAGAGATAGAGGGGGAGAAAGGGAGAAAGAGAGAGAGAGCCCTCAGTTATCATCTGACCTCCTAAGCCAGCTGGAGGCAAGAAAGGGGAGAAAAAAACATAAAATTATCTTTCCAAAGTAAACAAAGCAAAGTATGAGAGTATAAAAATGAAGAAGCCATGTTAAAAACAACCCGCTTATTATTCCTCTGTGTGTTCATACAAAAGTATATTCATTATCTATGTACATATATATTTGTTTTTCAGACTGCTTATAGATACATGTATACCACTGTCCTGTCTTTATTTTTTCATGCTTTCTTGGTAGCAATATTTTATGTTTTCTTTATCCTACCACATCACTTTCTAAACTTTAGTCTGGCTTTGCCTGGGTTTTCTTGTCTTCTGTCTGTACATTCCTCTCCCTTGGCGATCTCTCCATCTTCTGTGAGTATAATTATCTTTATGTACCTAATCCCTAAATCTTCATGTGCATCCTTTTCTTGAGCTCAAGTTCCATATCAACAATTATCTGCTGGGTGTCTCCTAGATGTACCATCAACGTCACAGACTTAACACATGCAAAATAGAAGTCAATATCTTCCCCTCTATGCCTCCCCTCCTAATGTCTGTCTCTGAGTCTCTGGTGCTTAATATTACCACAATGACATTAGTAATAACTATAGAAATAAATTTGTACAAGTAAGAGAGTATGGTCACTGATTCTCTTCTGCTGGGATAGAGACACATTAAAAGAAAAAAAGCAGGTTGTCTGAGGAAAAAGCAGAGTAAGGAGGTAACAAAGAAGCATGCAATCTCCAGCCACACTAGAATTTGGGGACCAGTTAGTCAGGTATATATGATTAAAGGAATTTTATTTTATTTTTCTTTTAAATACTATATACTGGAACCTCTAAAAAATACAAGAGGTAGTGAGGAAAAGACCCTGGAGGAAAGCAGGAACTCTGAAATGTATAATGTTTATGAGTCTACATGGGACTTCGTCAAAAGGATAAAGTATCTGATTTTAAAATAAGACAGAATTAGAAAAGACATAATTTTTTTCCAGAGAAGTAGAGTTTTCAGTTGATAGAATGGTCACAAAGCAGACGTCAGAGCAGACTGAAGTTTGGGAACAAAAGGAACACTGAGGTGAGAAAATCAAATGTGTAATTTTGGCAACTACTGTGAAACCATGATTGAATTGGGAGTCCTTTTTGCAACTTTCCTTTTTAAATCTCAGTGTCTTTCTTTGGAGACCTTTCAGACAATGTGGATTTTCTTCTGTCAGGGATGATTTTAGTGGAGTCTTGTCTGAGGCATGGCTCAGAGTGATGCCTTGTATACACTAGGAAAGTGCCCAATCAATATTTATTGCCTAATTGAATTTTAAAAATCAAATTTATTGACTTAATTAAAAATCTTATTGAGGCTCTGTGAGTTCAAAAAGTCGAGTTCTGGAATGCTTTTGTCTGTTCATTTTAGCCTTACAAAGAAATGGAGTAATTCAAAACATAGCCATAGACAGGATTGGGGAACTTGTGGGCTCAAGGCCACACGTGACCTTCTAGGTCCTTTTGACTGAATCCAAGTTTTACAGAACAAATTCTTTTATTAAAGGGATTTATTCTGTCAGGTTTGGATTCAGTCAAAGGGCTACACTTGAGGACCTAGAGGATCATGTGTGACCTCGAGGCTACAGGTTCCCCACCCTTGCTTAGAGCTACTTTACAGGTCATCTAGCATAGAGGTATCCAACAAGTCACTGACTTCATGTAGAGCATGACACTTCTGAGTGCAGCCCAGCCAAATTAAAATGTAATTGGGAAAAAATGAAAAAATCAATAAAAATACAATAAAACAGATAATATTACTTTTAAAAACTAGGTCAATATGACCTTAGAGACCTATACGTATAGATTAATGCTCCCCATTCCTATTTGAGTTTGACACCACCAAATTCTAGCTCAACTCTTTTTTTTTAATTGATGAAGAAACTGAAACACAAAGGGCTAATACGACTTGCCCAAGATCACTCTGTTATTTAGAAATAAAGCTGGGACTGGAAGCCAAGTTTCATGATATTTTAGGTCAAAATTCTTTCCCTAACACCGTAGCCTAGCTGTCATGATAGTTATAAGCCACCTTACACTATATCCCAAGCGTTATCTACCAAGGACAACAGATCCCTGATGCCAGCATAAAACTTCCCAAGTGGGGCTTCCTCCCAAGAACTTCTGACATCTCCCATAACAGCCCACAACAGGGTTAGGGATGAAGTAACGAGGGCAGCCAGGAGGCACAGTAGCCCAGATAGAGGGCCAACCCTAGAGTCAAGAAGACTCATCTTCATGAGTTCAAATCTGGCCTCAGACATTTATTAGCTGTGTGACCCTGGGCAAGTCACTTAACTCTGTTTGCCTCAGTTCCTCATCTGTAAAATGAGCTGGAGAAGAAAATGGCAAACCACTCCAGTCTCTTTGCCCCTAGATGAGGTCAAGAAGAGTTGAAAGTGACTGAATACCAGCAGCAGCAAGTCTTGGCAGGCAAATGTCATTGCTTTACCCTCTCCTCAGTTAATAAGGGCAGACTTCTAAACAAGGACCATTTCTCTATAGTGCCAATGCAACCCTTCCCATGCTTCTGTTTCTGGAACATTTGAAGCCATTGCAGGATGACACCATCAATGTGTTTTCATCTGGTGTGCTGTTTTCTAAGAGGCTGGATGCACCCCCACAAACACAAGGCTGTTTGTCTCAGAAATCTATTTGAAAACTCCCTGGTCTTTCCCAGTAGGAAAAGAGAATTTGCCAGTTCCCTCTGTCTCTCCCCATTGTTTTCTCAATAGGGCTGTTTGCACATTGATAGCGTTCCTTATGGAAGTTACGTTCCCATATTTCTGATAGATTTCACCAATCCAAGCCACAGTAAGATTCTCCTGAATTTTGGTCTGCTCACAAGACTCTGTGTGCTCATATCCCCTTTATTCTTTCATTGTGGCATGCTTGCCTCACTTGATGAAGCTGCTTCGAAAGGGTGACTATATCCTCAGCTATGACTGACTCGCAATTATTCATGCAAATAGAGGAAACAGAACTCCTTCCACCCCTGCCGCCCTCCAGCTCTCATTGTCTGGGCTGTCATGTGATGCATCATTCTGCACTGCCTGGCTCCTCTCCCTGCTCTTACTGCCAGCTTTGCCATGGTTTCCTTCTTTTCTGTAACTAAATTACTCATGAGTTTCTTTCTTAGCTCTCTAGTTATCCTCTGTAAGCTTTTCAGAGGTAGAGAATGTGTGATTTTTACAAGACCTGTGCACGGTTTTATTTGGTAGAGCAAGGAGGGAGTATATCAAGCACGGCACCATCATAAAAGAATGTTGCCTCAGGCAAGCAAGCCAGGCTGACAAACCAGCATTTTCCTGAAGACATCTACTCCCTTGGAGTGTGTTCTTCCTGACTCAGGTCTTATTTCCACAGTTTTTGACCATGGCTTTATACTCTTGTTTTAAACCTCCTGCCTCACCCAACAGCTTTAACATTCTCGATGAAATCTGTTTGACCAAACTGTCTCTAGTTTATTTTCTCTCTGATCACTACTTTAACCATATCTATTTTCCCCAGAAAGAATCCATAATCCAATAACAAATACTTGTTGAGTACCTGCTATCTGTGAAGCATTAGGGCATGCAAAGATAGAAATGAAACTGTTCTTATAATCAAGAAACACATATTTTACACGCTGGGAAGACAGAAATTCAATTCAGGTCAACAAACTTTTATTTATTCGTGATGTTTCAGACAAAATACTATGCAAGGCACTGGGGAGACAGACTCTTTGCCTTCAAGGTGGTTATGTTTTACTGGAGGGATATAACTTGTATATAGGAAAGGAAATAAAAAGCATTTAAAAATATTTTCAGGAGGGAAACAGCACTATATCTAGGGGTGTCAGGAAAGGTTTTCTATAGAAAGTGGCATATGAGCTTGAAAGAAGTAACAGATTTTAAGAAAAGGAGGAAAAGAGAGAATACAATCCCAGGAATGGTTCATGGAAGTGGTCAACGGAATGTCATTCATACACAGTTGAACAGTTTGATTGGAGCAGGGAGTACAAGCTGGGGAGTAATCGAATTTTATAAAAGTACATGATAGTTAGATTGAAGAAGGTTTTAAATTCCAGACTAGTGATTTTGTATTTTGTTCTAGAGGCAATAAGGAAACAATTAAGTTTTTGAGTAGGAAAAGAGCAAAGATCAATATCTTCAGATGAGCAGTTTGGCAGCTGTGTGGAAGACAGAGTCTAAAAGAGCCAGGAAAAACAATTAGGAGACTATTGCAAAAGTCCATGTATAAAGGGGATGAGATCCAAAACTAAGGTGGTGGTTTCATGAATGGAAAGAAAGGAAGAAATGGGAGAGCTCTTGTATAACCCAGTGGACTCAAGACACTGATTAGCTAATAGGTAGGGAGAGGTCATGGAGTGAGGAAGAACAAAGAGTCCGAGATAACTCAGAAGTTGTAAGCCTAAGGATGCCCTCAGTAAAAAGGAAGTTCAGAAGAAGCATGTTGTTTTGGAGTTGGTGAAGGGGGAGGCAAGGGAGCGGGATATGATGAGTTCTGTTGGGGACCTTTTTACATTTAGATAACTTTAAGACATCCATGTAGATAGTGGAACAGCTAACTGATAATGAGGAGTTAGAATTCAGAGAGGCTTTGGGGGTGACTGAGATGATCTAAAAAAATGAGATAAAACGTAAAAAGAAGAGAGGCAAGGACAAAGAAGTTTCAGGTTATGTTGATACTTGGTATATAATGAGTCAGCAAGGGGAGGGGGTCAGAGAAAAAGCTGAGTCATAGAAACTGAGAGGGGAGGACTAAGTATCCAGAAGAAGGGGCTGATATGCAATGTCAAAAGCTATAGAGAGACAGAGGAAAAGGAAGACAGAGAAATGACTATTAGATTTAGCAGTCATTAGCCTATAGATCACCTTGGACAGAGAAGTTACAGTTGAGCCCTCTGGAAGCCAAATTGTGAGGACCTGAGGAGTGAGTGAGAGTTTTTCTACCTTGACATAGGAGAAGGCTGTGCATTGCTAGGAAGGAAATTAAGGTTACCACTTTGCTAGAATAAAGTACTCCCAGGGGAATTTTGATAAAGAGAATTCAGAGGTGGTCTACTTATTCCTTACCTAAGTATGGGGTAGTGTCTCTGGTGTTCATCTCCTTTACGTAGCTCCACTGAACTTCTTTTCCACAAAAGATTATTTTGGAGTATGTAGGTATATAACAATATATTCAAACGTATATCACTTTAGGTTTTTCAAAATATATTTATATTTACTATATCATTTCATCCAATAAAAACACTATGAGATAGGCACTATTCCTATCCTCATTTTACAGATGAAGAAACTGAGGTAGACCTAGGGTAAGTGGCTTTTCCAGGATCATGCAGTTATTAAGTGTCTGAGACAATAGGTCTTCCTGACTCCAAGTCCCATGGTCTCTCTCTATCCAGTGCACTACCTAGTTTCCCATGCAGACCTTACTATGACAGCACATTCCAGATGTGATACATCTCCCACTGTTTCCCTCATTCATCTTCATACTCTTGCCAAGCTGGGCCAGTCAATATTTCTCCTGACTCTGTTCACTTTTCTCTCTATGTTTTTTGCTCATATTCTCTTCCCCAACCTCCCAGCTTTGGGATGTTATTCAAAGAGCAATTTAAATTGCAGATTCTCTGGGAAGGCCTCCTTGAGTGTCTTAGGTTGTGTTGACTCTTAGCAGACAAGAGGATAATGATTTAGCAAATAGAATTAAAGAAAGAGTTCTGTCATAGAAACTGGGAGAGGAGTACTATCAAGGAGAAGGGAGAGGCCTACAGTGTCATAAACTATAAATTAATATGCTGTTGGGGTTTTCTTGGTACTTTTTTCTCTAACACTTATATTCTGCCTTGAATTCTATCCCTATCAGGTTAAAAATCCTTGGGAATAGGAACTATGTCATTATCTTTGTATTTCCTCCCCCATAGTGCTTAGCATAGTTTTCATCCACAATAAATGTTTGTTAAGTTGGAGAAAAGATGGAGAAATATGGTCTGGCTTCTAGATTCCCTATAGTTCCAGTAAAGGTCCTAGAATTATTCAGACATGTGGTAGCTGACCACAGCACTAACCACAGAACTGCCTGAAATCCATGATTTCCAAATTCCACTATTCCCTAAGCCAGATTGCCCAGGAATATCCACATCTTCCTGGGGAAAGAAGGGCATTAAGACCTAGCAATAAATGCATATGAACTGAATTCAGTACAATTATGCTATGATAAGTGATAAAGAGGATGGTTTCAGAATATCCATGAATTAAGGGAATACTTGCAAGTCGAGGCAAAATTAAGTAAGCAGAGCCAGGAAAAACAATTTATTCTTTAACAATATTGCAAAAGTAGCCAACTTTTGATAGACTTTAAGAACCCTCATCAATTCAGTGATAAACAATAATTCCAGAGGACTGATGGTGAAGTGTTCTACCCAGTGCCTGACAGAGAGGTAGGTATGAGCTACACATGTTGGACATGTCCAGTTCCAATGTAGGATTATTTTTTTCCTTGACTGTGAATATTTGTTGGAGGCAGTTAGGTTGTACAATAGATAGACCACCAGGCCTAGAATCAGGAAGACTCTTCTTCAAGAGTTAAAATCTGATCTCAGACACTTACTAGATATGTGACCCTGGGCAAGTCACTTAACTCTGTTTCTTCGTTTCCTCATCTGGAAAATGAGCTAGAGAAGAAAATGGCAAATCACTCTAGTGTCTTTTTCCCAGAAAACCCTAAATGGGGTCACAAAAAGTCAGATACAACTGAAAAAAATGACTAAATAATGAAAACAGCAAGAAATATATTTAACAATTTTTCTTGTTTTTCTTTTCTTATTCTTTCTGAGGAAAGGTAAAAGAGAAGGGAAAGAGAAAAGTCAATGTTTATTCACTGAAAAAATATAGTTTAATTTATTTTTAGAAACCTATTCTAAATATCCCATAGACTATGGAGGAGCCACACCCAAACTCATAGTGATCACAGTTCCTGAGCCATCAATAAGAAGTCCCAGGGGTGACTCTATCTCTAAAACCTATTGCAAGAGCTTCAGTATTTGTAATTTGGACCCATTTGTAAAGTTTTGCTCTGGAGCTCTGGTATTTAAATTCATACCATTAGTTGTATTGAAGGATAGTGATTTGTTTCCAATTTTCTTCTTTGGCCCTGCTGCAAGTTAAAACCTAAGACAGCTTCTTAAAAAGAACCAGCTTGAAAAAATGACTACATGGTAAAACAGAGATTCCTTGTTTATAAACAATTACAATCCAACCCAATAGGTCAATTACACAGAGAGTTGTTTATATAAGCCTTTTCTTTTATTGTTAAATTTCTTTCCACCAGAAAGTTTCTGGGAAAGGCACCACTTTCTGAGTTAGCTCATTTGACTTCAGATCAGAAGGCTGCAGATTCTGAGATGGAAAGGAACTCAGAAGTTTTCCTGTTCACTGCTCTCATTTTACACATAAAAAACAAAACAAAACTGGAAGACAGAGAAGTTAGGTGACTTAACTAATGTGGCATCTAGCTCCTCTGAATCCAGAGACAATACACTTTCTACTATTACTACGTCAGCCATGTTCTCAGAATGTGACCCACCAGAGGGCCCTCCCACATACTATTTCAAAAGGCACGTGAGATCAAAACTAATTTCACAACAATACTAGCATGCTATTTGCCCATTAAAATACTCCTCTTTTTTCCAACTACATATCAGCGTGGGACTAGATTTTTTTTTAATATTTCATCCAAAACAATATATCACAATAGATTGAATATAGAAGCAGATATGAGAATTCAGCTGACTTCTATTTAGCCAGATGTTTAAGAAACTTGCAAAAATATGTAAAACAATGACATTCTTCTCACTATTTTATTGTTATTTTGGAAAATATAGTTATTTTTCATTTAAAATGTTAACATATAACTGATTTTATTATTATTATTATTATTTTAAATAAAAAATATTTTTAAAAACTAGTTTTAACTTCTAATTTGGTAGGTATCAATGGATATAAGCAAGATAAACCAGAGATCTTTGATGGAGTCAATAATTTTTAGGAGTATAAATGAGTCCATAGAACAAAACTTTTGAGAACCACTGGTGTAATGAAATTGGAATTATGGGTGGGGTGGAGGGAGAAATAAGCACTGATTAAGGATCAGCTATGTTCTAGGCACTGTGGTAAGTGCTTTAAAAATATTATTTCATATTTCATTTGATCCTCACTAAATCCCTGTGACATAGGTACTATTATTGTCTCCATTTTACATTTGAAGAAGCTGAGACTGACAGAAGTTAAATGACTTGCCTAGGGTCACATACCTAGTAGGCCAAAAGATGCACAGTTGACTTGGGTTTTACTGACTTCCCTTCCCTTCCTTTCCCTTCCTTTTCCTTCCCTTCCCTTCCCTTCCCTTCCCTTCCCTTCCCTTCCCTTCCCTTCCCTTCCCTTCCCTTCCCTTCTCTTCCCTTCCCTTCCCTTCCCTTCCCTTCCCTTCCCTTCCCTTCCCTTCTCTTCCCTTCCCTTCCCAAAACCTTAAAGCTACTACACTCTGAAGTGCTTACACTGGAGGACACTAAGCCCCTGCCTAAGGGCTCTCTTCTGAACCCTCCTGGCTTAAGTGAAAAAAAAATAGTGAGAAAAATGTCAACAGTAACTGTTGCTGTTTCCCTCCCAATCTGATGTGTTTCTTCTTCTTTGCCTCATTAAAGGGGCCATGCCTTGGCTCCTTCTTAAACAGTCCTATTCAATGATTGGGCATTACCTCACCCTAAGTGAGTACCTGCAAAGACCTTGGCCTAAAGAGTCAAGGTCTCCCAGTGCATCTTGAGTCATCTCCAGTCATCCTGATGAATATCTGGTCACTGGAATCAGATGGCTCAGGAGGAGAAGTGAGGCTGGTGACCTGTATAGCCTTCCCTCACTCAAAACAAAGTCAAGTGCAAGTCATGTCATCATTTCTCTGATGTCATGGGCTTCTTCAGCAATGAAGGACAAACACAACAACAAACAACCTAGTAAGAGTCTGAAGCTGGGACAGCACATGGCACAGTAAATAGGGCATTGGCCCTGGAGTCAAGAGGACCTAAGGTCAACTCTGACCTAAAACACATGCTAGTTGTGTGACCCAGGGCAGGTCATTGATTGGCCTGCCTGATTGCTTCCTTAGAGCAAAACAAACAAACTTCCCCCAAAAAATAGAGTCCATGGCTGGAATTGAGTTTAAGTTTTTCTGATTTCAAGACCAGTGCTCTATGCTATCAGATGACTTAGGTTTAAATCCCTCCCCTAAGGCTTGTTACCTTTGTAAACATGGACAAGTCATTTAACCTTGGTAAACTTCAATTTTCTCATTGGTCTTAATATGGATATTGTCTCTGCTGCTTACCTGGGGACATTGTGTTTGTCCTTTGCTCTCCAACAGGACCATGACATCAAGATGATGACATGATTTGCAGTCGACTTTGATTTGAGTGAGGGAGGGCTGTACGAGGTCACCAACCTCACTTTCTACTCCTGGGCCATCTGGGTCCAGTGGCCTGATATTCATCAGGATGATGACTAGAGGTGGCCCAGGATGTGAGACCCTGGCCCTTTCAGGTTAAGGTCTTATCACATTCTCACTTTGAGTGAGATACACCCATTCAATGAAGAGGCTTCTATAAGTTACTCAGGGGATGGCCTCTTTAATAAAAAAAAAAAAAAGAAAGAAAGAAAGAAAGAAAATCAAACTAGGAGAGGAAGACCCTCAGGTTCCTGGGTAAAAGAGAAACAATTACTACATAGTTATTACATTCACTCTGTCCTAGATGGCTGGGGGCTGGTCTGTTTGAGAATATGAGCACAAGAGTGAATTGGGTTTAAGGCTTGATCTCTGAGCAAGAAATGTAGCCTGCAAATCCAAAGGAAAAAAATTATAGGGATATAAAAAAGGCAGAACAAAAAACAAAAAGATCACCACAACAAAAGAGAACTACCTAGGGATAGGGAGGGAGGCAGTGGAGTCATTGTGAAGATCAAGAGATAAGCATGCAAACCTTGAAGTGCTATAAAGGAGTCAGCAAATTATGACTAAAGTGCCTTGTCTTCCTCTTTTAGTTTTCCTGGTCCTCTTAGATCTTTAGGGATTGCCTTGACTTTGCAACCTCTGCCTTCAGATATTTGTGCCCTCCTGATTATTTTTCTTCCAAATGGTTTTTTATCTGCTATTGACTTTGATAATGACTCATCACACATGCTTTGGTTCTGACTAATCTATATGCTTGTGATTAATGAACTTGTTCTGAAGTTAGGTTTTTGGAAATAGTCCCATTTGAACCTGTCCACTTGGATGCAGATCACCACCATGAATATTATTGAGAGACAGCTGCATGATGTAATGGAAAAGCTTCCAGACTTAGAGTTAGGAGACCATGATTGGAATCCCAGATTCTCTACTGATTAACTCTGTGATCATGAGCAAGGCACTGAACTTCTCTTTCTCTCATTGTCCTCATCTACTAAAATAGGAAAGCAATATATAGGGTATTGAAAAGAGGAGTTTCCCCCTACCCACTCCTAACTACCACCACCTACAGCCATCAACTAAATGAGCTTTTAAAAGTTTAGAATTTTTAAAAGTATCTTCCAGTGGAGAGTGAATGAAATGAATGAAATGTATCCAGGAATCTTATATCTAATACATGTCAGGATGGAAAGACTATACATAAAGGGGAGCTAGAAAGGAGCAGGAAAGAGAAGCAAATTGAATGCCTTTTATTGCTTTGGATAGACGTATTCTTAGCTAAAGAAGAAATAGAGACAATCACAAAGGACAAAAAAAAAAAATGACTTTTATTACATAAAAAAATTCTGTACCAACAAAATGAATTCGTCTAGATTAAGAAGGAAAGTGATTGAGTGGGAGGACATCTTTGCATTAAATTTCTCAGATAAAGGTTTGATATCCAAAGTAACAGGCAGTTGGGCACCATATTGGATAGAAAGGCACGAGTCAGGAAAAAATAATCTTCATGAGTTCAAATCTGGCCTCAGACACTTACTGGCTGTGTGATGTTGGACAAGTCACTTAACCTTGTTTGCCTCAGTTTCTTCATGTGTAAAATGAACTAGAGAAGGAAATGGCAAATCACTAAAGTGTCTTTGCCAAGAAAATTCTGAATGGGGTCACAAAGAGTTGGACGGGACTGAAATTACTGAAAGAAAACATCCAAGATATAGAAACAAATAAAGATGTGTGTATGTGCATACATGTATATGTATAGCTATATACATATATAATGAATATATGCATATACACATATTTGTGTATGTAGACATGTATGTATACACTCATATATATGTGTGTGTGAATATTATATACATATATATGTGCACATACACACATATATACATCAGAGTCCAGATTCCAGAGTGAGATAGATAGACAGCTGAGAATATGAACAAACTATTTCAAGAGAATTACAAATTACTAATGATTATATGAAAGGATGCTCTAATTCACTAATAAGAAATCAAAGTCAATACAACCCTGATGTCTTTACTTTATACCCAAAAAATTGACAAAAATGATAAAAGATGGGAATAGTCCATTCTTCAAGGGTTGTGCAAATGACAGGATATCAACACAATGTTGATGAAGCCATGAATCAGTACAGTTTTGGAAAGCTAGTGGGAATTAAGCAAATAAAGTGACTAAAATGTCGCTTTTAACTCATAGATTCCACTATTACTCCAAGGACATCATTGAAAAGAAAAATGTCCTAACAGGCACCAAAATATTTAAGCAGCACAGTTTGTAGTAGAAAAGAACTGGCAATAAAAGTAGGTGTCCATCAATTCAGGAACGACTAAAATTGTGGTACGTGAATATAATACAATATTATTGTGTGGTAAGAAATTACAAATATGATGCATAATGAGAAGCATAAAAAGACTTACATTAATTTATGCATAGTGAAGTAGGCAGTGCCAAGAAAACAATATACTCAATGACTACAACAATAAGTAGAAAGGACAACCACAAAACAATTGAAAGCAAATGTTACAGAATTACAAAGAGCAAAAACTTAAAATGTATGAAAAGACCACTCCTTTACAGAGGTGGAAGGTTCATATGTCTGCTATAGTCATTTTTTTTTATATGTTGATCAGTTTTTCTGACTTCTCTCTTCTTCCTCTTTTTCTTAAAAAAAAATTAACTCTACAGGATGGTTTTCTGGGAGGGGGAGGGGAGAAACACTAAGAGAAATTTAGGTGATGTAAAAACAAATGCATCAGTAAAATTTTAGTTTAAAAAGAACATTTTTATTCTTTTCTTCCCTCATCTTATGGGACTTCATCATATATTGATTCTCCTTCAAGCATTTTAACTTCTGGTATCTCAATTGACTCATTTCTCATAAGCTATAACCTTACTCCACCTCAGCTATAAACAGATGGCTATACTCTTGATCATCAATAAATGTTCTATTTCCACTTTCATGAACTCTGGAATTTATTGCTATTTATCATTAGTATTTTATCGCTCCATTTTTCCTCCTACTTCATTAACCCTAAACGTATTCTTTGACCTCGCTAGGCTCTGTAATCCCTCCACCATTCAGTTCTTTCTGAGACCATCATCTCTTCCCTGGATACATTCATTTCAATTCTATATGTTGGTCACCCCTTGGTGAATTAAATGACATCCTCTACACTTTAGTCCCTTAACTTCCCATCCTATTGCCAGTTGGACGTTGTTATGGCCCATCCTGGGATTACTTTCACCCTTAACTGCCTTCAATACTATTCAAATACTGGTGAATGAAGCTGGAAGAAATTGATAAATTTGGTCCACAAAAAATTTGTTACATAATCTCAACTAGGATCTAATCCAGAATAAATTGAGACTAAAATAACACTAAAGTAAATACAAATAAATGTTTTGTTTGGGTTTTGGGGGGAGAAGGGGGTTGGCTTAAGTTAGGTATGACAGAATGGTAGCAAAAAAAAGGATTATAATTTTAAAACTAGAAGGACTGTAGGCAGATATGTAATCTTGTTTCCTCATTTTTCTGAAAAATGAAGTGAACTTAAGAGCAAAAATGGAATTTGAATTCAGGTCTTTTGACCCTAAAACCTGTCATTTCTCTTGCATGATACATAAGACTTTTTTCCAAGGGTGGAGGGGTTGGTGAAAATGAACAGCAAGGAGAAGAAAAAAGTACCCAGTTTTGCTTCTGATTACACTCATGAGAAAAATTGTCTTTGGACTTGAAACAACAAAGCAAAACTAATTAATAAGGAATTGAAATTCCCAAATAGGGAATAATTGACTGTCCTCAGTGAATTCAAGTCACCAAATTCAGAAGGAAAAAAAAAAACTATATCCCAGGGTACTGAAAGAACTGGTGCATGTGACTGCTGAATTATTTTTAGTGACCATTGAAATATGAGACCAATCAAGATGACAGAGTAGGGAGAAGCAATATAGCCCAGTTCTCTTCCACAATACCCCAAAAAGACAAAAAAAAAAAAAAAATAATGCACCATGCCAAATCCTGATCAGGAAATCCAAGGAAAACTCAGTAAGGATTTTTCTAGCCAATGTTGGAACAGGGAGACAAAGGTCTAAGGATATGGGATGGGGTCTAGCCAGAAGGACATTTCATAGAACATTCCAGTGTAGATTGTTCTGAGGATTGGGAATGTGCAACAAGGAAAGAAATCCCAAATGTAACAGTATTATGGGGCAGGATACAAGGCAGGGAACAAGAAGAGATGTCACCTGGAAACTGTCACTCATACCCTGAACTGACCCCAACAGAGAACTAGAGTCTCAGATTTAGTCCTAGGCTAATCTGAAGTCTACAGCAGAATAACCAAGGAAGGTAAATTAGATCAATGCGGAGTCTGAAGTTCTGTCACTCTACACCTTCAGAGACTTCCAACTAACTGCCAATGGTTGGGTCCAGCACCAATCCACTAGAGTTTCAACTAGGGATAATCCTAGAATTGTGTTGCACAGAGCCAAATCTAGATCAGGAGCTTGCAAAGATCAGGCCATGAGGAAAAAGATCAGTCTTTGTCTTGGATAAGATTGTTTGGGGTGCACTGAAATGTGGTAGGTCCTTAAGCTACCTGTTCCCAAGATCTTTGAAGAACATAACATTCAATATACAAAGGATAACCACATGACCTAAGAGAATACAAAACAAGAAAAAGACCCAGATGTTGCCTTCAGAATTATCAAAGCTTGACCAGGCTAACACAATGTCCAAAGTTAGGAAGTAAGGATGGAAAAACAAGCAAGCAAGCAAACAAAAATTAATTCTACTATAAAGAGCTATTATGGTGATAGGGACACCCAAGATACAAGTCCAGAAAAAGGGAATTACTCCAAAACACCTAGAAACCAAGCCTCAACTAAAAAAAAATAGCACAAACTCAATTGGAAGTCCTACCAGTCCCAAGATCCCATATAAAATCCTCTGTTTGATCTTTAAAATCCTTCACAAACTGTCCATCACTACCTGTCCCTTATTTCCATTCTTCTTCCACCTTTTTCTCTCTAGGCACTCTTCCATCCAGTGACAATGGCTTCCTTGCTGTTCTTTTCATGCTACCTTCTATCTCCTGACTTGGGCATTCTCATTGGCTGACTCCATATCTGGGATTCTCTCCCGCTTCATTTCTGCCTCCTGGTATCCTCAGTTTCCTTTGAATCTCGACTGAAGTCTCAACTAACTTCTGCAAAAAGCTTTTCCCACTTCTTAATCTTAGTGCCTTCTCTCTGAGTCTACCTCAGTTATATCCTGAATGCATCTTGTACTTACATACCTGTTTGTATGTTTGTCTCCCCTTTTGGACTATGAGCTCCTAGAGGACAAGGACTATTTTGAGTTTTGTTTTGTTGTGGGTTTTTGTTTTTTTTTTTACCTTTTTTATATCTCTAGCATTTAGTACAGTGAACGTAGCAAGTACTTAATAAATTCTAGTTGACTGGACTTGACATCTGGTCTTAGGTGCCACATTTTAGGAAGGACATTGATAAGCCCACAAATATCCAGCATATTTTGACTAAGATGGTGAGATGGCATAGACATGACATATGTTAATGCATTATGGGAACTGGAGATGTTTAACCTAGAAAAGACTGAATGGAAGAGAGTGGAATGATAGCTATCTTTTAATATCTGAAGGGTTATCACATATAAGAGAGACTAGAAATAAAGGCTAGGGGCTGTATCAGTCTTATACTGGATGTAAGAAAAAATATCCTAATAATTCCATCTGTCCTATAATGCAACCTTAAACCTTGGGGAGTAGTGGCTTGTGCCTCAAGGGTCAACACTTACAAGTTGGAAAAAGAATTCTTGGTAAACTCTAGATTAGACCAAATAGATTCTGGAGTTCTTGCCAGCACAGAAATTCCACAATCCTGAATAACAATCTTAAAGAAGAGTGCAGAAATCTGAATGAAATGTGTCCCAGGATACTAGATAAAAAGGTTTATCATATGAAAAACTGAATATTAACTTATAATTGGTCAAAACTCACAAAATCTGTATCTAGAAGTCATGCAACAGCAATGGAAGGAAAAATATTAGATATTTTAGAGGAGGTAATGATAAGGATTGGATCTGGACTCAGGGAGAACGAACTCAGTTTATACTATATACATGAATATGCCTTCTCATTTCTGCCAATTGACATTCTACCCACTACAGGAAGAAAGACAAAATTAGGTGGTTCAATAGATAGAATGCTGGGCTTGGAGTCAGGAAGACCTAAGTTAAAATTTGGCTTTAGACACTGAACTAGCCACAAGACCCTGGGCAGGTCACTTAAATCTCAGTTTTCTCAGCTCTAAAATAGTGGCTTGTCCAACTGTTGTGGAGAACAATTTGAAACTATGGCCAAAGGGCTCTAAAAGTGTGCAGCCAACTATACTGCTATTAGATTTGTACCTCAAAGAGATCCAGGAAAAAAGAAAATGGTCCAAAGGCACAAAAATATTTATAGCAACTTTTTGTGATGGTAAAGAATCGGAAATTGAGTGGACATCCGTCAATTCGGGAAAGATTAAACAAATAGGGATGAAATATTACTGCACTATAAGGAAATGATTAAGGGGATGATTTCAATAAATCCTGTAAAGGCTTACATGAGCTGATGCAAAGGGAATCGAGCAGAACCAGGAGAACATATAATAGCAAAGTTGTAATGATAAACAACTGTGAAAAACTTGGCTATTGTGATTGATAATAATGATCCAAGACAATTCCAAAGGATTCATAATGAAAAGTGCTATCCACCTTCAGAGGGAGAGCTGATGAACTCTAAATGCAGATTGAAGCATATTCTTTCCTTTATAACATGGCTAATGTGGAAATATGTTCTGCGTGACTGCTTATATATAATAGGTATCTTTTATTGCCTTCTCAATGGATAATGGGGGGGGGGGCTAGAAGAAGGAAAAGAATCAGAAATTGAAAATAATATTTTTAAATTTAAAAAACTGCAAAATGGTGATAGTAATGGCACCTACTTCCCATGATTGTTGTGAGGATGAAATGAAAAATATATTTGTAAAACATTAGCAAACTTAATAAATCTTTGTTGGTTCTCCGTTTTCCACTCCACCATTAGGTCTACAAGGTTTAAAATGGAAAAGTTAGTCAGGGCACTCTCATCAATTTGTAAATAATCAACAAGTATTATTAACTGTGCTACCCTCCCTCTTTTTGTGTGAGGGCAGAGGGTTAGCGAGTAGAGAGAGAGTAGACATTAAATACCTATGGAAAAGGGGATAGAGGTTGAGTAGGTTAAAGATGGAATATGTTAGAGAGGCAGAAGATAGACAATTTCATCCCATTGAAGATAGGTCCCTAGTTACCTTCAATGTTGTCAGACCAAAGAGAAGCTTTGCCCTCAGGGCATTCTTGTTTCAAAGCTACAAAGGAGGGAAACTTTGATTCCTACAGTTTTGGAGTATATTTTTTTTTTTTAATTTAGAAATTGTAAAGGACTTTCATTCTCAGAGAAGCCAGAAATCAATTTTCCTGAATGTGGAGTAGCACCATTAAGAGTGATTCCAGAACCTAATTTAGCCACCAGGTGGAGACTTAGCCTTCTAATACCTTCAGGAAACAGCTAGACTTGTGAATGGTAGAGCCAGTCATTGTACGTAGTGCAGTGTGTATATGACTATATGCTTTTAAGAAGGAGACAATGAAAGATCATATACTCAGCTATTAGATAAGCCTGCTAGCACAGGACCTTGTACATAATAGAAAATTAATAAGCATTTAATTAAACTGAATACCAGGGAGCAATGTTTATTTTATTTCTCATTAAATCCTGTATCTGCAGTCTCACAGTTTCTTTTCTGATATACTAGACAGGCTAGCAGTCTTCCAATATTTTACGGACAAGGCAGCAATTCAGTAGGTCATCTAGTATCACAGAGCTAGAGCTGAAGGGACCTCAGAAACTTTCTAGTTTAATTCCTTCCCCCTCCTCATTTTATAAGTAAGGAAACTGAGTGAGGGAGGGGGTCACATAAGAAGTAAATTTCAGAGCTAGGATTTGAACCCAGGACCTATAAGTTCAAAGCCAGGGTACTTCTAGGGTACACTGCCTCTCTTTTAACCTTCCATTATGAGACATAATCAGTCCATCTCTTTTTTCTGACTGTAGGCATCCTTGGTGTTTCTGGTATCCCCTTCTTGTGGAGAGGTTAACGCTGGAGATAGACTTCATCTACTCAAACTTTTTTTCACATTTTTCCATTGCCCTTTAAGTTGACTACCAACACTGACTCTTCTTTTATATATATATATATATATATATATATATATATATATATATATATATATATATATATATATATATACACACACACATATATATTTATTTATAAATTTGTATATATTATATATTTATGTATATAATATATAATATATTATTATATATAATATAATAATACATATTATTATATTGTATACAATATATTATAATATATTATTTTTTAGTTCTCAACATTCACTTCCACAAGAATTTGAATTCAAAATTTTCTCCCTGTCTCTACCCACCCCCACCCTAGAACAGCATGCACCTCATCTACCCCTTCCTCCAGTCTGCCTCCCTTCTATTACCTAACCCCTTCTTCCATTTCCCTACCCTCTATATTCCTGTAGGGAAAAATAAGTTTCTATACCTCATTGCCTGTACATCTTATTTTCCAGCTGCATGTTAAAACTATTTTTAACATTCATTATTAAAGCTTTGAGTTCCGTGTCCTCACCCTTCCTCCCTCTCCACTCACCCTTATTGAGAAAACAAGCAATTCAATGTAGTTCATATGTGTGTAGCCATGCAAAACACTTCCATTACAGTTATGTTGCAAAAGACTAACCACATTTCCCTCTGTCTTGTTGTGCCCTTCATTTATTCCATTCTTTCCTTTGATCTGTCCTCTCACAATAATGTTTGCTTCTGATTATCCCTTTCTGCAATTTTCTGTCCCTTCCATTATCTTCCCTCTCCTATCCCCTTCCCCTCTGTCTTCCTGCAGGGTAAAATAGATTTCCATATTCAGTTGGGTGTGTGGTATTCCCTCCTTAAGCCAACACCCCATGAGAGTAAGACTCACTTATTTCCTTTCATCTTCCCGTCCCTTCCCCTCCATTGTAAAAGCTCTTTCTTGCCTCTTTTATATGAGATGATTTGCTACATTCTACCTCTTCCTTTCTCTTACTCCTAGTACATTTCACTCAACAGTAAATTTTGTTTTCAGATATTCTCCCTTCATATTCAGCTTACCCTGTGCCCTCTGTCGTTGTATGTATGTTTGTATGTGTATGTATGTATATATGTATATATACATACATACATATATACATATATATATGCACATACACCCATGTACATACACTTACACATATATAATGTACACATACATACATACCCATACACACCTACACATATATAATGTGCACATACATACATACCCATAGACACCTATATATATATATATATATATATATATATATATATATATATATATATATATATATATTCCCTCTAATTACCCTAATACTGAAAAAAGTCTCATAAGTTACAAATAAAATCTTTTCTTGTAGGAATGTAAACAGTTCAACTTTAATGAATTCCTTAAGGCTTCTCTTTCCTGTTTACCTTTTCATATTTCTCTTGATTCTTGTATTTGAAAGTCAAATTTTCTATTTAGCTCTGGTCTTTTCAATAAGAGCACTTGGAAGTCTTCTATTTCATTGAAGTTCCATTTTTTTCCCTGAAGTATTATACTCAGTTTTGCTGGGTAGGTGATTCTTGGTTTTAATCCTATCTCCTTTGACCTCTGGAATATCATATTCCAAGCCCTCTGATCCCTTAATATAGAAACTGCTGGATCTTGTGTTATCCTGATAGTATTTCCACAATACTTAAATTGTTTCTTTCTGGTTGCTTCTAACATTTTCTCCTTGACCTGGGAACTCTGGAATTTGGCTACAATATTCCTAGGAGTTTTCCTTTTTGGATCTCTTTCAGGAGGTAATCAGTGAATTCTTTTCATTTCTAGTTTACCCTCTGGTTCTAGAATATCAAGACGGTTTTTCTTGATAATTTCTTGAAAGATGATGTCTAGGCTTTTTTTTATCATGGCTTTCAGGTAGTCCAATAATTTTTACATTATCTCTCCTGAATCTATTTTCCAGGTCAGTTGTTTTTCCAATAATATGTTTCACATTGTCTTCTATTTTTTCATTCTTTTGGTTTTGTTTTATAGTTTCTTGGTTTATCATAAAGTCATTAAGTTCCATCGACTCCATTCTAATTTTTAAAGAACTATTTTCTTCAGTGAACTTTTGAACCTCCTTTTCTATTTGGATAATTCTGGTTTTTAAAGCATTCTTCTCTCCATTGACTTTTTGGACCTCTTTTGCCATTTGAGTTAGTCTATTTTTAAAGGTGCTATTTCCTTCAGTGTTGTCCACATTTTACCTCTTCTCCTATGCATCCCTCTCTCTCTCTTCTATATTTTTTGGAGATCTTCCCAACATAATCAATTCACACTAATGTCCTCTTTCTATATAGACTCTCACTAACTGTCCTAATAATGATAAAGTTCTTAAGAATTACGTGTATTATCCTCTCATGTTGGAATGTAAACAGTTTAACTTTATTGCATCCCTTATGATTACTCTTTCATGTTACCTTTTTGTTTCTCTTGAATCTGGAGTTTGAATGTAAGTTTTCTACTCACCTCTGTTCTTTTCACAAGGAATGCTTAGAAGTCTTCTATTTCATTAAATGTCCATATTCCCCACAAAAGATTCATACTCAGTTTTGCTGGGTAGGTGATTCTTGTTTTCAATCCTAGCTCCTTTGTCTTCCAGATTATCATATTCCAAGTCTTCTTTAACATGGAAGCTACTAAATCTTGTGTGATCCTGACTGTAGCCCCACAATATTTGAATTGTTCCCTTCAGGCTGATTGCAATATTTTTTTTCATTGACCAGGGAGCTCTCGAATTTGGCTTTTTCAATTCCTAGAAGTTTTCAATTTGAGGTAGTTTTCAGGAAGTGATCAGTGAATGCTTTCATTCTATTTTACCCTCTGAATCTAAGATATTGGGGCAGTTTTCCTTGATAATTTCTTGAAATATCATGCCTTGCCTTTTTTTTATCATGGCTTTCATATAGTTCAATAATTCTAAAATTATCTCTCTTCAATCTGTTTTCCAGGTCAGTTGTTTTTTTTTCTGATAAGATAGTTCATATTTTCTTCCACTTTTTTTTATTCTTTTGACCTTAATTTATTGTTTCTTGAAGTCACATGGAGTCATTAGCTTCCATTCGCCCAATTCTAATTTTTAAGGAATTATTTTTTTTAGTGAGCTTTTGTACTTCTTCTACTTGGCTAATTCTGCTTTTAAGAAATTAATTTTTTTATGAATTTCTGTACCTCTTTTTCCATTTAACCAATTCTGCTTTTGAAGGTGTTCTTTTCACCAAAGAATTTTTGTGCCTCTTTTACCATCATGCCAATTCTGTTTTATAGGGTATTATTTTCTTCCATTTTCATCATTTCCACCAACCTGCTAATATTCTCTTTTCATAATTTTCTTGCATCATTTTCATTTATTTTCCCAATTTTTCCTCTACCACTCATTTCTTTTTTTGACTCTTCCATGAGTTGGTCTTGTGTCCAATTAGCATTTTTCTTTAAGGCTTTGCTCATAGCTTTTTCCACATTGTTGTCTTCTTCTAAATTTATATCTTGGTCTTCCCTGACACTATAGAAGATTTCTATGGTCAAGTTCTATTTTTTTTTTTGCCTTTTGCTCATTTCCCCAGACTATTTCTCCACTTTGAACTTTATGTTAATGTTGAGCTCTGCTCACATTGGGGTGGAGAAGTTCTGTGCCAAGCTTCAGGCTTTTCTTCACTACTATTTTCAGAGTTAGTTCTAGGGATCTGAAGTTTTCAGTGCTTCCAATGTGGTATTATCCTGGCAGAGGTGTGATCGCTGCTCTCCTGGTCTATAAGTACTAGTCTTCCTCTTGGCCCTGGAACTTGGACCAGGGTCCCTGCCCCCTTGGGACTGATCACAAGCATTCCTCTCCACCCTAGAACTGCCACCCAGAACTTCTTATGGAGTGTTTAATAGACTAACAGACAGGAAAACTAATGCAAATAATGAGACTCAGTTGCTCATCCTGAATCTTTCTGTTGGGTCTGTCTTGTTGTTTTTTGTTTCATTTTGTTCTTAAGCGTGCATGTAACTCCCAAGAGAATTTATCTGGAACCAGAAATTTAACTCTAGTGGCCAGAATCTGTCCAATTCTCTGCAATTCTTCAATCATGGGACACAGACACCCCTGTTACTCTAATGAAGAAACCAGTTAAAAGCCTCAATTTTCTGTTCAAACCATCTCAAATCTTATATTCTATTGTAAGGAATACAGACCTAGCGTGAAAAGTTTGGTTGTCTACTATCTGAACCTGTTCTTAATAGCAATACAGTATAGGATCATGGGATTTAAAGTGGGAAAGGACCTTAGAAGTTGATCTAATCTAAATGATTCATTTTATAGATGAAGAAACATAATTAGAAAATGATTACTACATGTATAAATCAGACTGTTCCCAGCTGTGTAGTTACCCAAATACAGGGGACACTGACCCTATTTAATGTCTACTCCAACACAGCAGTAGTAATGATTATAACAGCTATTATTATCACAAGTCACTTAACCTCTCTGCACTTTGGTTCTCTCATCTGGAAAATGACAGGGTTGCACTAAAGGACTTCTAAATTCCCTTTTAACTCTAAATCTATGGTCCTGTGCAAATGTGGTATTATAAGCAGCATAATACTGTGGACATAATCCTGGGCTTAGAGTTAGAAAGGCAGAGGTTGAGGTCCTATCTCTGACACTTAAAACCTGTTGCTTTGATCTTTGATCTTTAAATTCTCCCTACTACAAGGAACTCACTAGGTCTTATCTACTAAATCATGGGCAGATTCTTGATCTGCATTACTGAAAGAAGTTCCCTACCCTGATGAAATCACAAGATCTTTCAAAGAAGAAAGTTGAACTGGAACATTGTCCACAAAGTTGATGCTTTGACCCCTTTTGGAAGGCCACATGCCCTCACGTCCTTCACTGAAGGAAATAAACAATCAACAGCTTCCTATTGGTTCTTATGGGTCCAATCTTGTGACCAGGGGTTGTGTCAAAAATGATTGGCTACTGAGTCACAAAAGATTCCCCTCCCCTACCTGGTGGGCTATAAATACCAGGGATAGTCTTTTATCTGAGGTGACTTTTTTATTGAGCAAGGGCAAATGCCAGGTATCCCTTACAATTCTAATAGGGGGAAGAGAGAAGTGGAGGAAATTCCCTTCCCTTCCCAATGCTCCAATAGCAATGGTGACCATGCTGACATGGCAGCAAGGACATGTGCTTGCCTAGGCAATCATGAAACTGAACCTCAGGCTCTTGACATCCTCTTCTACTTTGTGCTTCTTTCTCTAGATGGATGACTGAAAAGCAAATTCTGAGAAGGATGTTTCTAACCTTGTTGACAACCCTCATGAGTTTGAGAAGTGGGTAAAAATGTAGCACTTTATCAATTCATCCCTCCAAAATGATGAAGACAATATCAACAACTAGACATCATTATTATCATCATCACTGATAATTAATAATAATTTACACAGTGTTTTAAAATTGGCAAATTGCTTTAGATATACATCGCAGGTTTATTGTGAAAATCAAATGTATTTAAATATATTCTCTTATGTGATCTTCATAACAAACTCATGATGTCAGTATTAATATTATACCCATTTTTAAGATGAGGACAATGAGATTTATAAGGTAAATGAGGTAAAAATAAATAAGATGAACTTATAAGGTAAGGGGTTACACAGCTAGTGTACAATTCCTGGTAAACAGTAGGCATTTAATAAATGTTTATTAATTGACAGCACTAGAATTTTAATCCAGTCCTCTATGATTGCAAGTCCAGGATTCTATCCACTATATAATGCTGCTCATATATACATGCTGGACTACATGCCTACTTTTCCATCTATATTTAAATCATTATGAATGCAATCTACACAATGAAATCTTCACTGATAGAAGTATTAGAGGGGACCAGGCAGGTTTTCACAAGCAGTATTACACAGTATACCATGTTTGTTTCTCTACCTATCTTCCTCTTTTCTTTTAATTCCTTCTTTCCCACCTCTTCCCAAAGCAATAAATAAGTAGATGGCATAGTTAGAACTGGTGAATAAAGAAAGGCATCACTGGAGCCCAATTTTCTTCCTTTTTTCCAAACTTTCAGTGATACAGCCAATATTTTATGAGATAGTACCCCAATTTAAATAGATATGTTTTTGTACATATATTTGCATACATATTTACATGCATAAAGTGCCTATTCTATAGAAAGCACTTTGCTAAGTGTTGGAAATACAAACACAAAAGTCATTAAATTCATTTTTCTGTGGATAGGTGGTTAGCCTATGGGCACAAAATGTCACATATGCTGTCAGACAGGGTTGCTGTTTCTGGATCAACTGGATTTAATTAATTATTTTTAGGTGTAATAGGAGAGATCATTCTATGGGGAATGTTAATTGGGAAGGGAATAGGCTGTAAATAACTAAAAGCATCAATAAAACAAAAAATAAATAAATAGATGAATGAATGAATAAATAATTAAATGAATGAATGAATAAATAAATAAAGTCTGAAGTATCTGCTGCAGACAATTCAAATAGATTTATTTCTAAATCGATTTCCCTTTCTTTCTAGAGACTACTGGGGAAAGGAATAATCTAACCTTCTTCCAATGGCTCTTTATTACCTCCAGGATCAAATATAAAATTCTCTGACTTTTAAAAGCCCTTCATAATCTAATCCCTGCCTAGCTTCCCCATCTTATACCTTTCTTTTCTCCATGTAGTCTGCAACCCAGTAATATTGAACTCCTTACTGTTCCTCACCAAAGATACTCCATACATTTTTTATTTGCTATCTTATATGCCTAGAATTCTCTCCCTCTTTTTTTCCTTCTCCTGGCTTCCCTGAAGTCTCAACTAAAGTCCTTCCTATCTTCTGCAAGCAACTTTTTTCCCATTCTCTTTGGTCAAATGCAGGGGTAGGGAAGCTGGCCTTGAGGTCACAGGTGACCCTCTAAGTCCTCAAGTGTGGTCCTTTGACTGAATCCAAACTTCCTTATTCTGTGACCTGTGCCCTTGAGGCTGCAGGTTCCCCATTCATGGTCTACTGCATCCTTTCTGAGACTGGCTGCAATTTATCCTGTATCTATTGTATTAGTACATAATTGTTTTGCATGCTGTCTTCCCCCTTGAATTGTAAGCTCCTTGAGAACAGGGACTGGTTTTCCCCTCCCTTTCTTTGTATCCAAAGGGCTTACTTAGCATAGTATCTCTAGCACTTAGCAAACATCAAGTAATGCTTTTTGACTTGTCTTGACATTTTGGAAAGCACATTTTACCCATCCACATTTCCAGAGGTCTGGTCAACAAGCAGGGTTTGGGAGTGAAAGGTTGTTTTTTGTTTGTTTGCCTTAATTATCTCATCTATTCAAAATAGTTGGGTTTGACAAAGTATGAGGGACACAGTGAAATATAAGACACAGTCCTTGAACTCAAGAAACTGCCATAGTGAAAAATACAAGATAGCCTCTAGCTAACTCCAGAATTGTATGGACCACGCTAATTGATACAGGATGTCAAAGAAGGGGAAAGATAATAAAAGTAGAAATAATAAGGAAGAGTTCATGTAAGAGGTAAAAATGATCTGTGCTTTGAAGGATGGGTAGAATTTAGACATGTTAGGGAAGAGAAGGTTCATTCTCAACAATGTAAGTAAAGGCATAAAGGTAGAAATTAGCATAAATAAGGATGACTCATGCGACAAAGAAAAAAATCTGACTGGCATTAAGGTGGACTTCAGGGAGCAATGAGAAGTGTTTAGATAGGAAGAGCGAGATCAGACTGGCCTTGAAAGCCAATGAGGAAAGCTTCACCTGAGAAACAGGATAGTACAGTGTAGAGGCCACTAGAATTGTCAAAAAGCTTTGTGTTCAAATCTCATCATAGATACTTGTATAAATCTGGAAATGTCGTTTAGCTTCTCTGTCACAGTTCTCTCAACTGTAAAATGAGTAGGTTAGACTCAGTGGCTTTCAACTTTCTTTCCAACGCTAAATCTATCATCCAGCCTAATTTGCTTTCTCATTTTGGCAAGATTCAGATATCATGGTGTAATGGATAGAGTGAGGAGTTGGAGTAGGGAAAGCCTGGGCTCAAATTCCACCCTTATAAGCTATGTGAACAGGGCAAGTGACTTAACTCTTGTGAATCTCAACTGAGAGCCAATGTGGCTTCTTCTCCCAAAGAACTGGGAAGCCAGAAAGACCTGAGTTCAAGTTTCACTTCTAACCTATATTAGGTTTAACACTGGACAGGTCAATTAATCTCTCCATGCTCAGGAGAATCCTCTAACACTTTAAGTTGGGAGAAAAAACGGTGTCAACTTATGTTGATGAAGGGAGTTTTCCTCCCTGAGAATTCCCCCATCAATGAATTCATAAATTTAGTGTCTATTCCTATTCCTAATCCCTGTGCTGTTTACCCTTCAGGGTTTTTGTAAGATTCAAATGAGATCATATATATCAACATTTCACAGAGCTTAAGGTACAAAATAATGGAAGTTGTTATTAAGATCAAGATGTATACATTCTCCATAATAAAAACTGTTATAATTTTCATTCAATCAACAAGCATTTATTATGTACTTACTATGTGCTGGGCCCAGTGCTTCATCAATGCATCCATTCACTGTAGGAACTCAATTGGTTTTACTCAGTGGATCTAATCTGACCCTTAAATGTCATGAGATTGATTACTTTAGATCAAAAAAGCAATCAAGCAAAAAAACCTCCTCTTCCATTTGGTTTTAGTACCCCTGTAACTCAATGTCCTTTACTCAAGTCAGGTCCAAGATTCACTCATCCAATTTTGTATCACTCTTTGCAATGCATTCTATTATATCAATGTTTAGGAGCCTCTCCTTCCTTAGTAATAATTCTGGTAGAAGTGATGTTTCCCATGATTCACTAAAATGACATAGTAACTGATTGATGAGTTTCAGTTAGCCATGTTGTTCTGTGAATCATGAGGGATTTGCTATCATGCAAAAGATGCCCTAAACTTCACCTGATAACACTGGTGTCTGAAGGCTCCCTTTTTAAAGGAACTCCATTGGTTTGATCCTCTTCATTTGAAATGACTCTAATTTGGGTGTCCTTTGTCTTTAGGAGCTAATGGCATCGTTGAGAGTGAGGTGGTACAATGATTCATGTCCTGTTTCTCCCTATTCTTCCAAAGAACATTTACTGAAAGCCAGCTGGACAAGCTGCATTGTCGTTAGTTTATTCCTATCTGTCTGCCTCGGTGCTGTTGGACTCTCTAATTACATTTTACTTCATTTCCTAGGTAATTTATGTAAAGCTCTTTCAATAGCAGGAAAAGTGCAGAGGCCAGACTATGAGAACATGACACTGTAAGATTTAGAACAGCTAGTTGGGATTAAGGACTGCCAGTGATTCCTTTTTCAAGGTTATCCAGCAGGCAGAGTATAAGGAAATGTGAGGGTCCCACCCCTGGCAAAAATTTTGCTTTTCACTATGTATAACCAATAATAAGTTGGGATGATTTGCACAGAAATTGGTTGTTCATTCTGCCAACAGATGAAGCGTGTTTGCTGTTTAGTTAGAATCAACTTGTCTGCTGCTTTCTTTCTACTGAAAGGAATATTGAGGAAAAGTCAAAGATCTGATACTTGAGAAAGTAGTTGGTTCATATTTTAACTCCTTTCTTCTTAAAGGTAAATTTACACAATAATTGAATTTATACAATAATTGCACTCATGAGAAAAACCACATTGAAAAGACAGCAAAACTCTAATGAATGGTAATGACTAATTCTGGTCCAAGATAATAGATGCATAGATGAGAAAACAGAATTTTCTTCTCTCTGTAGAGAGATGGAGGGCAGGGTGTCTATGATCACACCACATTGCATATGCGGTCATGTACAGTTAGCTTTGCTTATTTGTTTTAAAATTTATAGTTTTTCTTTGTTACAAGGGAGTATATAGGATAAAAGTAAAGGATTATGCTGTAAAAATAAAATGGATCAATAAAATGTTTAAAATGAAATAAAAAAGTTAAAAATTGTGTTGGAGAAATATATACACTATATTTCACTTTCTTTAAATTTAATTGGCTAAACCACAAAAATAATAGGTCACAGTTATGTAGTACTTAACAATTTCCAAAAGTACTTTTCTTAAAACAACCCTGTGAGGTTGGGAGGACAAAGAATTTTACAAATGAGAAATTGTCTCAGGGAGGAGAATAAGCTTTTCTAAGATAAAGCATCTATTAACTTTAGTTATAGACCTATAGTCTGAAACCAAGTCTCCTGAATCTGAATTACTAACTCTTCCCATTTTATTCCTCTCTGCTTTTAAAAAATTGAATAACGCTCTCAGTAGCACCCATTCTTTCCCTGCTTTGTTCTGGGATCCTATGGAGATCATAACGAATTTAAGTCAGTTTCTTCTAGTATAACATACAATGGATGATGATGGAACATCACAGCTCTAGGGGAGGAACTTAGAAACCATTCATCCAAAAGGAGGATATTTTAAGGGAGGAGAGTGAGCAGTATGCTACCACCATATCATCCACTACTGAAAAACATGCAATCTCTAATTCCCTTAAAATTCTTTCCCTACCTCAAATCTGGGTGAACAAACAGAATTCTAGATGAGTGAGTGTTAGGCTGTCAATACATCTACAATTTGAAGTAACACCATTATTTAGTAATATCTACAGAGCAACTATTTAAGAACTACTTAAAAACACTGAACTCTTCCACAAGGGGCTGTTGACATGGGAGCACTAGCCATTAATAAAGATCATTGATATTAACACTCTGTCCTCTTTACTCTCAGTAACTTCCTTTGGGAAAATTAAAGCAATCCTTGAAATTCAACATTTTACCTCTGAACAGGAGACAAAGAGCTTCCATGTCTAGTGCAGAGGATGTCCAAAGCACATATGGTTTGGATAATAATAATGCTAAGCTTTTCACAATAGCCCCATTTCAAAAGAATGCATAATAGATTCATTTCAAAGCTTTAAAAAAAACCCTTAAGTGCCCTAAAAATGAGAAGAAATAGTAAATATTTATATCTCCTAGGGTGCTCACGGCATTTTAACATTCTTTCAGAGGAAATGTATTTTCCAAATATAGGAGGAACTTGTTTTAGGCATATCCAGTATGTGAAAAGCCACAAAGGCAGGTCCTGCTTTTTAAACACAGTTTATTAACTGATCTATAGATACAAATAGTCCCACCCATCTGAGGGGTCCTGCTACCCTTAATATTGTAGACAGCCTGTGGATTCAAAAGAAGTTAAGATGCAAAAAGCACAAAAAGCCTAGGAGTCAGACTTCTATGCAGAATTGATCTCTCCTCATTATAGCTTCCCTTAACAAAAATATGTTCACTCACATTACGTAAGTATTTTTCACTTCACTCTATCAACATTTTCTGAAATTCCAGCCTTGGGTGCAATGATTTTCAGTTCAGAAGGATAAAGGGGATTAATAAACCTGTAGGAGGCTCCCTTCAGATTAGAAGTTACAGGTTTACTAGAGGCTCTCACCCTCCCTTCCATCTGGGTGCAAGAAGACTTAAGGAGGCCATGTGGAAGAGGGCCATGTGTTTCATAGTGGGAATAGATCTTATCAGGGATATCTTATTGGTTTTCCAACTTTGATTTCACAGACAGGAAAGTACCATTCAATGAGAGTGTTTGGGACTGGGAGTTTCCAAGTAATTATGGGGGAATTCCCCAAAGGGGAAGGACGAATATGTGAGAAAATGAGTCTAGAGAGCAGAGATAGCCTATCATGAGAAAGTCTAGTTCCAAGAAACCAAAACAGACCTAAACATACCAGAGACTTAGTAAATGTTTAATAAAGGTCATCTAGCAATGAACAATTTTGTATGACTCATTCTAAACTGATTCAGGATAGTTTATGTATAGGTTTTTTGTTTTGCTTTTGTTTCAGATTTCTTTTTGTTGTATATTTTCCAGGATAAAATAAAAACTCTTCTATTTATCTTTCAAAGCCCCTGAAAATCTTCCCGCATCTTCTCTTTGCAGTTTCATTATACATTGTACTGGCCCTTCTCTGTTCTTCAGACAAAGCGTCCCATCTCTGTCTCCATCTCTGCTTTTACAATTGGTTTTCCACAGTGATTGGAATTACTCCACCCTCACCTCCGTCTCACAGAGTCCTGTTTCTTACATGAAGATTCAACTCAAGCACCTATTTCAACATGAAGCCTTTGTTGATTTCCCCACCTGTTAGTGCCTTCCCTGCTTCCCTATATTCCTTATACTTAAATACTTTGTATTAGTTGCATTTATGTTAAATAATAAATTTATTAAGAAAATAAACTTATTAAACACATTATTAAATATAATAAATTTATTAAAGAGCTCATAGAGCTAATTCTAATCATAGAATGTCAGCCTTAGAAAGGAACTCTGGGATCCTCTGGTCCAAGGATTTCAGTCTTGTATCTGCAGATGCCTGTGGAAAGATTTTAGGGAGACCATGAACTTGGATGGAAAATACATTTTTTATTTTCACTAACCTCCAGTTGAAATATAGCATTTCCTTCACTTATTAATTTAAACAATATTCTGAGAAGGGTTCCATAAGCTTTGCCAGATTTCCAGAAAGGTCTATGACATGCAAAAAAGAAAAAAGATTAAGAACCTCTGCTCTAAACAGTCACTCTCATTTTACAGGTGAGGAGAGGCCTAGAAGATTGACTTGCCCAAGGCTATATAATGAACCAATGGCAAATTCCATATAAAAGTTCAACCCCCCCTTTCAAATCCAATATGTTTATCCCTATAACAAACTATTACAAACTGATAAGCTTGTCATTGACTTTTTTGAAGTATATTCATATTTCCTAAACATTATTATGTACATTCTTTGTAATTCCTGCTACAAATTGCCTCATATTTACCTTATGTCTGCATCATGTTCAATTGCTAGATTCCTCTCTCAAAGTCATGCTCCATTTGCAGATACAAATTCACTGATCCTTCTATGTCTTTACCCCACAAAAGTGATGGGCTAATATTGGTTGAGATTAGACGGTATGTATGTATGTCCAAGTTGGAAAAGTCTTACTGGATCATTTCTCTCTGAAGGGACAATGAAGTTTTGGGTGGCCAATAATTAGATCCAGACATATTGGAGCATATTCTGCCTTCACGTTGTTTCAGTCCTTGATTGAGTTTGCGTAGGTTCTTTTTATTTCTTCTGTTTAGTTTAGATCCATGACTTTACCAATAAAAGCTATTATGTGGTGAAATCCCTTTCCATCAACAAAAATTGGCAATATTTTGCAGCTTATACTCTTAGAGCTACTTGGGGCACTGAGAGGTCAGTGAATGATCATGTGATTAATATGTGTCAGAGGTTAGACAACAATCTGGCTCTTCCTGACTCCATGGTCTTCTGTCCATATACCATGCTACTTGTGGTGAGAGTTTGGAAAGAGACTCAAAGGAATGCTAGATGGTGCAATGGACAGGACACTGGGACCTACCTTCAAATCTGAGCTCAGACACTTAATGGCTGTGTTACCCTAGGCAAGTTGCTGACCCCATTTGCCTCAGTTTCCTCCTCTGTAAAATGAGTCAGAGAAGGAAACAGGAAAGCACTCCAGTGTATCTGCCAAGAAAACCTCTAATGGGGTCCCAAAAAATTGGACACAACTAAAAATGACAGGACAGCCACAGAGAGACTCAAATGAGATGCTCCCTCTAAAGGGTTTTGTAAAATTTCAAAGTTCAGTATAAGTGTCAGATTTTATTATTGTTGCTGTTGTTGTAATTTTCGTTCTTCTTACCGCTACTACTCCTTGTTTGGTAGTCACACCTAAGAATCTATTGAATTTATATTCATAATTCATTATTTGGGGTTTCCCCACACATCTGATTTGTTATAAGTCAATCACTAAACTAGAAAGGTGAATGCTAGTCCAAACACCAAACATGTGTCTAAAGACAGGTTTATTGTAATGAAATTTTTAAGCACCTACCATGTCAACTGTGCTAAGTGCTCACAAAAAGGTATAGACAGTACCATGTGTACTGAGCTGGTAACCTTGAAACTTACAATTTGTGACATGGTGCAAGAGGTCAGCAGGGCCATTTGTTTTGAATCTGGGTTGATTCCCAAAGTCTAAGTTCTAGTGCAAAGATGTCAACACAAAGTTTGGGTCCATGAAGAAAGCAGACCAAAAATGGAAGTCCCTGACACTTCATTATATCAAAAAGAAACCTCAGTTCACCATTCAGACGATGGCATTCTTAACTGCTTTCATGCTTCTTATCATATCGGACTTCTCGGTATTTTAATTGGTAGGGATACAAGCCATCATCTGTTGCCTCTGTTCCTAAATCTATAGCTCCTAGGTACTGAGGCAATGCTGATTAAGACCAAAGTAGCTGGACTCAGGATTGGAATGTTTGACTACTGCCTGATTAAAGGTCTTGGGCATTGTGAGACTGCGTGATTGAAGGGGCAGGTAGATGGTGCAGTGGATAGAGTGCCATGCCTGGAGAAGAAGGACCTGAGTTCAAATGTGGCCTTAGACACTAGCTGTGTGACCCTGGGTAAATCACCTAACCCTATTTACCTCAGTTTCCTTATCTGTTAAAAAGAGCTGGAGTAGCAAATGAGAAAGCATTCCAGTCTCCTTGCCAAGAAAACTCCAAATGGCATCACAAAGATTTGAACACAACTGAATGACTAAGCAACACCTGTCTACTATAATTCCCTTGGGAGTTTGGACAATGGGTCTCATGCCTTAGGTATGGAAGGGGTGCAAAAAGGAAAAGACCACTAAATGAATGACAATTCAACTCATAACAAGGCAATATTGGAGGGTCTTGCATCTATGAAATAGATCAACAGATCCATAAAGAGGGCAAAAAGACATTCCCATCACAATAATTAATACAAATTAACGAAAACATTTACAGAGTATTTCAGAGCTGTCCCTCAGTCTGAAAAAAACCTAGGTTTTATTTGCCCACAAGCCCTTCAGGGTGTCCCGCTCTCTGGTTTTGTTTGTTTGTTTATTTTTTGGCCATTTTTCCAGTTACTGTTTCTGTTTGGAGAAACCAGTAAAGTATTTACTAAGTGCCTACTATGTGGCAGGTACTTTGCTAAGCACTGGGGCTACAAAGGCAAAAGATAGCCCCTGTCCTCAAGGAGCTCACAATCTAATGAAAAAGATAATAATGAAAACAACTTTGCACTAACAAAATATATACAGGATCAATTGGAGATATTCAACATAAGAAAGGCATCAGAATTAAGGGGGGTTGAAAAAAGTTTCTTGTAGAATTTTACCTGGGACATGAAGGGATGCAGTGGAGCTGAGGAGGATTTGAGGAGGTAGAGAATCCCAGGAAAGAGGAACAGCCACTCAATCACTTTACAAAGTTTGTAAGCATCTTTTTGGCTCTGTTCATTCCTCTCATATCCCCCTCCCCACTTTGTCCTTCTCTGAGCTACCCTTCTGTCCTGTGGCACTTCAGGACACAAAGTACCTCTACAGATGCAAGAGGACTCCTCAGGATTATCTTTCTACATTTAAAAAAAGAAGCCTGACGTTTGGCACCTGAACTAGCAGATATGCTTTAGTAGGCACAATCTCAGAAGGAACTTTCATCTACAGAAAAAGGAAGGAATACTTTAAAATCTGCAAGCACCATCAGCAGGTCAGGTTAGGGCCGCTCTTCAGTTCATTTTTAAGTAGTCTGAAATATCATGCCAGTTGAGAGGTAAATGGAAGGAGCTATGTGGCACAGTGGAGAGAGCACCAAGCCTGAAGTCAGGAAAACCAGAGTTCAAATCTCACCTCACACAATTACTGTGGGGCATCTAGGTGGTGTAGTGGATAGAGCACCAGTGCAGGAGTCAGAGGACCTGAGTTCAAATCTCACCTCAAACACTTGATACTCATTAGCTGTGTGACCTTGGGCAAGTCACTTAACCCCAATTGCCTCATCCTGGGTCATCTCCAGTCATCCTGATGAATATCTGGTCACTGGATTCAGATGGTTCTGGAGGAGAAGTGAAGCTGGTGACCTGCACAGCCCTCCCTCACTGAAAACAAAGTCAAGTGCAAGTCAGGTCATTACTTCTCTGATGGCATGGTCTTCTTTGGCAGTGAAGAACGAACACACACACACACACACACGATTACTAGCTGTGAGAACTAGAGGAGTCACAGGCTCTGTTTGCCTCCATTTCTTTATCTGTAAGATGAAGATAATAAAAGCACCTACCTCCTAGGGTTGTTGTGAGGATCAGATGAGATAATAATTCTAAAAGGTAGTGCCTAGCATATCATAAGCACTATAAAAATGTTAGCTAATAATACATATAGTACTGAGCCTAGAGAAAAAAATACTGGATTTTAATCTCTGTCTCAGAAACTTCCTGGTGACCCTGAGCAATACAACTTATCTTATCTGAATGTCATTTTTTTTCTTATCTGTAAAATGGGGATGAAATTGAGTCTACCTCACAGGATTGTTGTATTGAACAATGGGTGACTGTACTTTGTAGAATCTGAAAACAGTAGACAAATGTTGAGTTGTGATTAATATCAGTTCTGCTGCATCTTTCAGGCCTCCGTTCTCCTCAGAACTTGCTGAGGTTCTGACCCTGATGCCTAACATTATTTCCTTGAGCTTCTATGCTTTCAACTCATCTTGGATGTTCAATGTCTCCATCTGTGGTCTCCCCAACTTTTGATTCTCTTAGACTTCGTCCGCCTTAAACTCTAGTCTTCTGATTGACCTCAACTTTTGCCTACACTCAGCTGGGCTTATTTCTAGGTTCCCTGGAACAATCTATTGTCCAGATCACCTTCCTAGTGGTAGTGAGTTTGACCCCAGCCTTGGGAGTTTTATACTTAAATTGGACAAAAAGTTTTCCACAAGTTTTGTTAGCTAAACAAGGTGGATTGGAGGGAGTGGAAAAGGTAGTCAAGAGCAAGATCATTAGTGGGCACTGAAATAGAAAGAACAACATGAACCTAACGGTTGTTTTGAAGGAAGAAACAACGGGATATCATAACTGACTGGGTAAAGGAAAAGGAGACGTCAAAGACAGATCCAATGTCATCCAATAGTCTATTTGAAGAGACCTATTTTCCTTCCTGTTCTCCCAGCACTGATGACCACTCTTTGTATTTAGAAGCCATTACCAAACTATTTGAACTTAATTCCACAATTATTGTCTTGTTATACCTCATTTTTGGAAGAAAAATAATGCAGTTAGAATGCTTTCAGAAATCCTAGGGGAAATTAATATGTTTACAGTATTCCTATCATATCATTTAACCCCAAAGAGAAACAGACGGCAATCTTCACAGATGGAGCAGGGGCTCTGTAAGAAGAGGATCTCTGCCATCTGACATCGTTAGGAAGCAAATGCTTGTAGACATTAACAGGACACGTAAGTTCCGAATTGGTTTGGAAAATAGTTATTTAAAAAAGGAAATCTATCCCAGTATGCTAGCATTGATTTTGCTCCTTAAGGTCCTTTGCAATATTTCTTTCAGTTGTTAAAGTAAGTTAGAGGGAGGTAGGCAGCACAGTGTGTTGACCATGGAATCAGGAAGACCTGAGCTTAAACCCTGCCTCAGACATTTACAAGCTATGTAACTCTAAACAAATCACTTAACTTCTTTCAGTCTGTTTCCTCATCTGCAAATCGGGAGTGATAATAGATAATAGATATCTGTTCAGATACCTATTATATGACAACATAATAAATAATAGAAAATCTACCTCACAGGGTTTTTGTGAAGATCAAATGAGCTAACATACATAAAGTGCTTTGCATACCTTAAATGTTAGTTATTGTTATAAAAAAGTGATCTGAGAGGTTCTAGATCCTCTGATTGGTAACCTGTTACATATTTACAACCTGCTTTTCTATGGATTCAAAAATGCATCTTTTTTACAAGTCCAGGATCAGTGAAGTATGACTAGTAAAAGATTCATGTAAAAAAAAAAAAAAAGATCAGGGTAGGGGACAGGAGAGCAGGGTGGGGGGGACAAGCTCAAAATGAATGAACAATATGATGTGACTACCAAAATTCGAAAATAAGATTAAGCTACATTAAGAGAGTTCTAACATCCAGAATGAGTGAGATAAGAGGGAGCCAGATTCTCTCTCCATCATATCACAACTGGAATATTTTATTCTTTTCTGGGCTCTACATTTTCATATAGACCTTGAGAATCTAGAGAACATCCAGAAGATGGCAATGAAGATGGTGAAGGTTCTCCAGATAAAGTCATATGAGCATCACTTGAAGGAACCAATGAAGAAGGGGGAGGGGACATAATAACTATATTCATGTTGAACAACTGTCTAATGGAAGAGAGGAAACTATCTCTGCTTGACCCCAAAGACCAGAACTAGGGGCAATGGGTAGAAGGGGAAGAGAAACCTCCTAATGATGAGAGCTACCCAAAAGCGAAATGGGATGCCTACAAAGGTAATGAATTGACCTTCTGATTGACTTCCACTTTTGCCTACTTTCAACTGGGCTTATTTTTTGGAGTAGAGGCCAGATTTCCATTCAGTGAGTTTGTTGTAGAAGGAATTCTTGGTCAAATAGCCATTGTACTATATAGCCCTGAGATGCTTTTTAACCTTATGATTCTGTTGACGAAATACACCATATCTCCTGAACTGTCACTTTTTTTAAATTTTGTAATGGAAACCACAATTTTTTTTTTTTATTTTCAGGTCTGTATTATCTCCCTCTCCATCCCCTCCCTCATCCATTGAGAAAATAATAAATACGATATCTATTATACACATGAAGTCACACAAAACATATTTCCACATTAACAATGTTCTGAGAAAAAAAGCAAAACAGAAAAAATAAAACCATGGTTCAGTTTGTACTCTAAATGCATTAGATCCCTGTCTGGAGGTAGATAGCATTGTCAATCATGAGCCATTTGGAATTGTCTCGGACAATCAGAGTGGCTAAGCTTTCACAGTTGTTCAGCATTACAATACTGCTGTTAGTATGTATAAAGTTCTGATTGTGCTCCCTTCACTTTGCATCAGTCTGTATAAGTTTTCTCAGGTTTTTCTGAAATCATTCCCTTCATCACTTTTTACAGTACAATAGTGTTTTCTATATTCATATACCATCATTTGTTCAGTGATTCCACAATTGATGGACCTTAGTTTTCAATTCTTTGCCACCACAAAAAGAGTTGCTATAAATATTTTTGTAGAGATTTTCCTTTTTCCTTGATCTCTTTGGAGTACAAATCTAGTATTGTTATTACTGAGTTAAAGGATATGCACAGTTTTATATTCCTCTGATCATAGTTCCAAATTGTTCTCCAGAATGGTTGGACCAGTTCACAGTTCCACTTACAATGCATTAGTGTATCTCTTTTCTCACATCCCCTCCAGAACTTGTCATTTTCCTGTTCTGTCCTGTTAGACAATCTGGTAGGGGTGACGCTGTTCCTTGGAATTGTTTTAATTTTTCATTTCTCTAATTATCAGTGACAGAGCATTTTTATATAACAATTGATAACTTTGGTTTCTTCCTCTGAAAAGTCTTTCATGGCTCCTGATTATTTATCAATTAGGGAATGGCTCTTTTTTTAAAAAAAAATTGACTCAGTCCCCTATATATTTGAAAAATTAGGTCTTTATCAGAGAAACGCTGTAAATTTTTCTCCCAGTTTTCTTCTAATTTTCACTGCATGAATAGAGTCCTACCAGTACATTGTGTTTTGTTTTTAAAATAAAACACTAAATTGCACATTCAATAATAATTCAATCAGCAAGCATTTATTTAAGCACTTACTATGCACCAGGGATAGTGCTGTGCACTTGGGAAACAGACATAAATGCCAAACTCCTCTCTTCAGGGAGCTTTGCCTTGCTTTGTAATGTATTCATTTATATATGCCTTTCTTTCCATGTAGAAAGTGGTTGTCTTATTTTCTTCTGAATCCTCCACCTGGCCTCAATAAATACTCATTGACTAAATAACATTACTATGATGACTGTCCAGGTTTATAACTCTAGCACTTAAAAATCTGATTATTTCTTCTTAGCATCTTTTCAGAGACTTTCTTTGTGATAAGCCTAAGCTAACCTCAAATGGTAGGGGGGCCTTAGTCATATGATCTATAGTGCCAGTGTTAAAGCATATGCTAACATATATAAAAACTATAGAATTTTCAGTAATATATTAAAAATAATGTGTTAAAATAACTATAGTACTTAATATAAGCAGCGCAGTAGACAAAGTACCAGGCCTAGAGTCAGGAAGACTTATTCTTCTGAGTTCAAATCTGGCCTCTGACAATTACTTGCCATGTGGCCCTAGGCAAGTCACCTCTGTTTGCCTCAGTTCCCTCATCTGAAAAATGGGGATAACAATACCATCTACTACCCAGGGTTGTTGTGAGGATCATATGAGATAATAAGTATAAAGCACTTAACACAGTGTCTACATATAGTTACATAATTAGCACTACATAAATATTAATTATCACCATCATTATTATTGAGAGAGATAAATAAATAACAAGACCTTATAAACACCAAGGTACAATTTGGTACCTGTTTCACCAAACCTTGCCACAATCATTAGACACAGTTGTTGCTGATGTGGAGTACCAAAAACATTCCAAAATGTGTACAACTCAGGGGATTTTGCAGCCTCAGCAGCTATCAAAGCTCCAGCTGCTATTTTTTTCTTTTGAAAACAAAAATGAATTAAGTCTACTATTGAAAGTCTTTCATATTCCTGCTCACTGCTAAACAGAAGAAAAGCCTTAGCTTCCCCTTCCATCTTCCCTGGTTTTTGTTCCAGCTTTCTTGCAGCTGACAAAAACAATAAGAAATAATATCCAGTCCATGCATGTCTACCACATTTTCTTTCCTTTAAGTATCAGCTAAAATCCCACCTTTCACAGGGAGTCTTTCTCTACTTAATTCTTGTGCCTTTCCTCTGTTAGCTATTTCACATAAATTGTTTTGTATCTATCTGTTGACTTATTGTCTCCCCCATTAGATTGTAAGCTCCTTGAACACAGGGGCTGTTGACTCTTTTTGTATCCTCAGTGCTTAGTATGGTGTGTAGCACGTAGCAGGTGCTTAATAAAGATTTATGGATTGATTGATTGTATTTTTGTTTCAGGATACTTTATTCTAAATTTTAATAATTTCTTATGATTGCCTTGGACAAGCCTAATGGGAATTAGGAATTTGAATTTATCAATGAATTTTATACACTACAGAATCAAGATTTAAAGGTACCTCTGAAAACAGAAACAAAAACAGAATAAAGAAATAAAAACAGAACAAATAACAGAAACAAAAAATGGGTTATATCAAAAGCAATATTCTAAAAATATAACGTTTAGGTAGCATTGTGATCCCTGAATATTGAATCAGAAGATGTGAGTTTGAATTCTGGGTCTGTGAAAATAATCTGTATGATCTTGGGTAAATAATTTCTCTGTTCTGGGCTACCATTTTCTTATAAAATTAGGCAACTGTAATAAATGACCTTTAAAATCCCTTCCTACTCTAAAATCCTATAATCTCTTCTAGAATACTTATTTTTTAAACAAAGCTAAGTTTAAAAGAACTAAAGCTAAAATTTGAAAACTTTAAAAGATACTTTAAACAAATACAATAGTTTTAATACTATATACCTAAACAGTTTTCATAAGCTAAAAAAAGACATAAAGTTTTGTTAATGCCTTCCATATAACTCTTAGATCTCTTTTAATTTCTTTTTAACTTAAAGAGTTGATATTAAAGTCGGTATTCATTTGGTCAAAATGAAAACCAAATTTAATGGAGAGATCATTTTAAAGATCCTGTTGTCAGTACCCATTCCTATTTAAAAAAAAAAAACACTAGAAGGCATAGGAATAAATGGACTATTCCTTTAAATGATAAGCAATATCTATCTAAAATCATCAAGAAGCATTATTTGTAACGAGGATAAGCTAGAAGCTTTTCCAATAAGATCGGGGGTGAAGCAAGGATCCTGTTACCAACACTATTATTCAATATGATACTAGAAATGTTAGTTATAACAATAAGAAAAGAAAAAGAAATCAAAGGAATTTAAACAGACAATGAGGAAATAAAACTATCACTCTTTGTAGATGATATGATGGTCCACTTAGAGAATCCTAGAGAATCAACTAAATAATTACTTGAAATAATTAACAACTTTAGCAGTGTTTCAAGAAATAAAACAAACTCATATAAATCACCTGCAGCAAGAGATAGAGAAATTCCATTTAAAATAACTGTAAATAATTTAAAATCCTTGAGAGTCTACATGTCAAGACAAACTCTGGAACTACATGAACACAATTACAAAACATTTTCACCCAAATGAAGTCAGATCTAAACAATTATAAAAATATCAATTTCTCATGGCTAGACCAAGCTAACATAATAAAATTGAAAATTCTGATTAAGCTAATTTACTTATTCAGTGCCATACCAATCAAACTATCAAAAAATTATCCAATAGAGCTAGAAAAAAATAACAAAATTCATTTGGAAAAACAAAAAGATAAGACTACCAAGGGAATTAATGAAAAAAATACAAAGGAAGGTGGCCTCACAATGCCAACTCTCAATCTATATTATTAAGTAGTAATCATCAAGACTATCTGGTACTGGCTGAAAAATAGAGTGGTGGATAAGTGGAATAGACTAGGTACACAAGACACAGTAGTCAATGACCATAGTAACCTAGTATTTGATAAACTCAAAGATAACAGCATTGGGGATAAGAATTCACCATTTGACAAAATCTGCTGAGAAAAACTGTAAAACAATAGGACACAAGCTATGTATACAAAATGTCTCATATTGTATGCCAAGATAAGGTCAAAATGGGTTCATGGTTTAGACATTAAGGGTGACACACAAGCAAATTAGAAAGCCAAGGAATAGTCTACCAGTCAGACCTATTGGGAAGGGAATAATTCAGGACCAAACAAAAGATAGAGATTATTACAAAACTTAAAATGACAATTTTGATTACATTAAAATGAAAAGCTTTTGTAAAAACAAAACCAGTGCAACCAAGATTAGAGGGCAAGAAATCTGGGAAGCAATCTTTACATAAAGTGTCTCTGATAAAGGCCTTTATCAAATATGTAGAGAATTGAGTCAAACTTTTGAGAATATAAGTCATTCCACAATTGTTAACTGGTCAAAGGATACGAATGGCCAATTTTCAGATAAAGAAATTAAAGCTTTCTACAGGCATATGAAGAAGTGCTCTAAATCATTTTTGACTAGAGAAATATAAATTTAAACAACTCTAAGGTATGACCTCACATCTATCAGTTTGGCTAATATGACAAAAAAAGGAAAATGATAAATGTTGGAGAGAATGTGAGAAAATTGGGGCACTAATATATTGTTGATGGAATTATGAAATGATCCAACTAGAAGAATTTGGAACCATGCCCAAAGGGCAACCAAACTGTGCATACCCTTTGATCCAGTAATTACCACTACTAGATCCCAAAGAGATCATAAAAAAGGGGAAAAAACCCTATATGTGCAAAACTATTTACAGCAGCTCTTTTCATGGTAGCAAAATGTTAGAAACTGAAGGGGTGCCCATCAACTGGGGAATGGCTGAGCAAGTTGTGGGATATGAATGTAATGAAATACTATTGTGATGTTGAACAGATTTCAGAAAAATCTGGAAAGACTTGTACGAATTGATGCAAAGTGAAATGAACAAACCCAAGAAAACATTTCACACAGAATCAGCAACATTGTGTGATGATCAGCTATGAATGACTCTGCAACACAATGATGCAAGATAAGTATAAAGGTATTATGAAGCAAAATGCTATCCACATCCAGATAAAAGCTAATGGACTCTGAAGCAAATTTTTTCAGTTGTGTTATTATTTTTCTTGGTGTTTTACCTTTTAATCTTTTTTCTTTCTTCACATTTGTCATTAATATGGCAATATGTTTTATGTGATAGCATATATATGTATATATATATATATATAAAACATATCTATATATCATTTTTTGGAAGAAGGAGAAGAAGGAGGGAGGGAGAAAAATCTCACAAAATGAATGCTAAAATTACTTTGACGTGCAATTGGAGAAAATAAAATACTCTTAAAAATAATAAAAATCATATCATATAAGTGAAAAGAAGAAAGTAAGTTTTGCAAGTTCCTTATTGAGAGGGCAAGCATGCTATATAATATATGACTATGACATTAGATGCAGTGTCAAGGATTCCATGACATCAAATCTCAGCTCTCCTATTTAGTAATCTGTATGACCTTGAAAAAGTAACATCTCTGAGTTTCAGTATCCTCCTCTGTAAAATGAAGTGGTTCAAGTAAATGATCCCTTCTACCTAAAAGTCTATAATTCTAGATGGTCTTATAGGATCATTTAATCATAGTCTAGAAGGATGAGGAGAATTCAAGGTAAGGATATTTGCAAGTTTTTACACAAGTGGAAAATAAAATAGCTCTCTAATCTCACATTTCCCTCTTGAATGTTTCCTCTGCAGCTATCATCCCCAAACAATCTCAGGGATCCCATTTGTCGATGACCATATCAAGTTTAAGATGAAGAGCTACATCTCTTAAATTGATAGACTTTGTCTAAGAACGATCCAATTAAAAGTTAAATAGTTACAAACACTGAAATCAGCTGCTTAAAAAATTGTGTGGACACAGTTACTGATCAATAAGAGACTGAAATACAGTCAAACTGTGGAGGAGCTAAAAGACTTGGGGGGTGGGGAAAGCATCCCTTTGGACTAAATTCAGATACTGATCTTAGCCAAATTATGCCACATTTTATATCCAGTTGCAGCTAGTTATCAATTAATTGTCGTCTCACTCATAGGAACTCAGACATTTTCCCCCCAGTCTGCATCCACTCACAGTACATAATGGCTAAACCTAGTAATTTCTCTTCTCATCATATAAATCCATCAGTACTTTCTAAATGAATAACAGATAGAGCATTGTATTCCCTCTAATAGGAATCATAAAGCATCTGGCCAGTTTCAGGCTTATTGCCTAAGATAATTTCTTGGAAAAAATGCTAAGAAATGCTTGTTCTTATGTCAAAGTTAATTCAGTTGTTTGCCAAATAGCTTGATATAATCTATTCTTTCTGCTTTTTTTTTCTTAATAATTTCCAGGACATCCCTTCAAATTATTTCTTTCTTAGTTTAAAGTGAAAGCTTTTTTTCAGATCCTCAAAAACAACATGAAAGGCATGTGAACATATCTTCAGAAATGGACTATTATAGTTAATAAGCCAGGGCAGAACCTTTGACAATTGAGAAAGGCTGGCCATGGTGAAATGAGGCTTAGTTGGGATGAATGCTTTTGTACAAACTTTAGCATATTATTTATGGAACGTTTTCAGACTAAAATTTAAAGTGAATGACTTGGGAAACTTACAGTTTTAATTCTGAAAATTAAGATAACTAGAGGTTTCTCCTATAAAAATTTGGGGCTACCAATCAATAAACATAAAACTAATTTGTCAGAAAAGGGACATTGATTGTAAAAAGGAATCGGATGTTCTCTCTCCCTACTATTTTTCCTTCCCTATCTTTTTTCTCTTAATACACACATATACATACATAAATATGTATATATGTATATGTTAATATGTATATTGTGGGGGTAGTAGTTATTGTTGTTCAGTCATGAAGTATCTTTGCCATTTCCTTCTCCAGCTCATTTTTCAGATGAGAAAACTGAGACAAACAGGCTTAAGTGACTTGCTCTGAGTCACATAACTAGTAAACTGAAGATGAACCTTCTTGACTTTATCCACTTATGCCATCTAGCTATATTACATAAATATAAATGTGTATGTAAAATGAGACTACATATGTGTATAAAGTATGTATATGATATACAAACATATATGTCTAGAAGAATATATGTACATACACATATACATAATTACGCACACTGTAGCATATAGCTATGTCTCTGTGTAGACAAAAGTGAATAATAATTAATAGTTAAGCTTATAATATGAATGTTTGGTCAAGGATAATGTGAAGAGGAGAGGGAGGAAAAGAGGGAGGGAGGAGGAGGAAGAGCAGGGGAGAAGAAGAAGAAAGAGGAGGAGAAGGAAGAGGAGGAGAAGGAGAAAAAGAAGGAGGAGGAGGAGAAGAAAAAGAAGAAGGAGGAGGAGGAGAAGGAAGAGGAGGAAGAGGAGGAGGAGAAGCTTGAGTTATTCAGATTAATAATCACCCTGAATCAAATCACAAGAAAATTTACAGAGATCTTTTCTTTGCTCCCACATGGACTCAGTTTTGATATACACTTTTAGAAAGAGTAATCTAGTGAAATGCTCAACTTGGAGTTCAGAGATATGGGTTCTAGGCACAGTTCATCACAGTCTTGTCATGTCAAGTTACAGAACTCAGTTTCTCCATCTGTAAAATTAGGCTAATAAAAGTCCTTTCTTGTATTTGTATAGCAGTATTTTGAGAACATATGTGACAATGCTAATGATAACATACATTTAATCTGTTTATTAGGTAGGAAATGGAATCTTAGAGAGGAAGGAAGACTTAGGTCAGATACCGATTGAACTGATCCTGAATAGAAGGAGGGGGGACCAGCATAGGAGAAAAATCTTAGAACAAGGTTCAGAAATGGTTGTAGAAATGAGACAAGCTTGAAGTGGATGGAACCCTGAGGGACATCTAACAAGTTAGTAAGAACTATGCATATGACATGTTCAACCAGGGCCCCAAAATAATGATGTTTGAGCATGGGAGAATGAAAGAAAATTCCTTGCCCTTAGCCAGGAGCATCAAATTAGGGCATGTATTTGTATCCTTAGTGATTAGCACAGTCTCTGGTGCATAGCACATTGGATAAATGAAGTATAAACAACCGCAATTGCGAAGGTGAGAAAGGAATGAATAATACACCAAACCTGGTCTTGTGAACTGTAATTGTGAGATGCCTCCACTGTACATACTTTGTATCCTAGAATTAATTTATGTCATAGAAGATTTAATACATTTGAGACATCTGTGTGTGCTGGACTACAGTGGACTAGGTGAAAGAGAGAGGGACCATCAGAGGACACAGAAAGATCATCTCTCCATGGATCATAGGGTTATAGATTTAGATCTGGAAAAGACCTCAGAGGTCATCCAGTCCAACTTCTTCATTTTGCTGAGGAGGAGGCTGAGAGGGCTTGTTACTTGTCCAGAGTCACACAGCTAGTACATGGCAAGGACACAACCCCTGATGCAGAGCTTTTCCTCAATTTTTACTTTCCTCCTTAGCCTGTAGAAGCAGAAAGATGATCTGAGACCTAAAAAGTGAGATCTAAATGAGAATCTTTGCTTATCTACTAGCTTAAGTGATGCCTTTTCCTCATGGCTGGTGGAAGGGGCGTATTTACCTTGAAATCACAATAGACCAGCAGGCATTCTGAACCTCTCAGAAATGTAGTCCTAATCATAAACTTAAAGGATCTGAGCTGCCTGTAAATCCCACTTGAGAAGGTCTGGATCTAGCCACAGAGCCAGGGACTGGAGTCTCTTTCAAAACACAGCTACTGTGGAAATCACAACTTGGTGATTGTGACAAGCATCTCAAGATCTGTTGGTTTTCTAGCTCTAGTCTTTGTCTGGGTAGGATCCTCTCCAGTCTATACTGTGTGCTGCCACCTTAAAATTACATATGCATGACCAGCAGCATCCTTGTGAGAGTACCAGATGTAGGAGCTTGGATTTCTGTTTCGAACCGGTGGAGAGCAGTGCTGTTCTCCTGAGCTCATGTCCAGGAAACACTGACTGATGCAAATCCTTCTGCCTGCCCACTTTGTGAATGCCTTGCTGCTACCCTGATGATGACAGCAAATCCATCTGCTACCATGAAATCTTCAAAGTTACCTAGGCGCTACACAAGCGCCAAGAGGAATGCCAGTCAACTGTACCCTTACAGAGAGCCAATACAATTCAGGTGAGTGTTTCTTTGGCTTTTTGCATAGTGGATTTCGTGAAACCTTTGTTGTTGTATTGTCACTTATGCTTTAGGAACAGACCTGAGAGAGGACAGATAGACAGATGGAGATAGAGATACAGAGACAAAGACAGAAACAGACACAGATCAGTAAGAGACATAGACAATGAAACAGAGACATAGAGGCAAAGAGAAAGACAGCCAGGTAGAGAAAATAAGAGAGAAAGAGGGAGACAGAGAGACAAAAACATAAAGACTAATATGGAAATATTGATGGAGACAAACAGAAAAAGAGATAATGATTCAGGTAGACATAAAAAGACAGGGACAGAGAAAACTGGAGAGACCACTCTAGAAGTCCCAAACCTGCGTTTCAATTCCAGTATCATTGCTGACTGAACCTAAGTACGTTATTTTTTAACTTCCTAAAAAGAGAGAATTGAAATAGTAATGATAGAGATAATACGAAAATCAATATGATGCCCACAAAATGTTTCAAATGAATAGGCACTAAAATTATTGAATAAAATGTTATACACTAAAACCTCACCAATAGAAATGAAATTAGAAATACTTTGCAACCACAAAATATGGTGACCACTGCTATCATTTCTATTATTACTATTAGATTAATTAAGAAAATCAGAATAATTTTCAAGAGATGCCATTTATTACTTTCAAGCATAGACTGTGATCAAATTACTAACAAAGGGCTCTCAAGTGGAGATCCCTCTGAGCTGACTTTAAGGAAGAGGAGATGCATTTATAATGAGTGTATTAATTATATGCCAGCAAATGCTTAAAATTGTTCTCTGAAATCAATTAAGGATATTTTTCCCTGAAATCTCATTTCCAGTATACATTTCCTCAGACAAACCTTTCTTCACAGAAAAAGTCAAAGACCAATTGTCACAATTAACTTGAATTCTCAAGAAGAGATTGCATAAATCAGATCTGGCTATTTTCTTTGCTTATTTAGCTCACGTTATCACAAGAAGCAGTTCTATTGCTACAGACAAATTCCTTTTATTTTTTAGTGGTTATTCTAGAAAAAATCATTTTGCATTTACACCAGTGACACTTCAGAAAGCATAAACCTCTCCCCTTTCCTTTCTCAATATGGTCAGATTTGTTTCACCTGGAGAAACAAGTCCATTCAAGTGAACCCTTATAGCAATAGTGGGCAATAATGGTGTAGTGCCTACTGGGATGAGACTGAGTTATAGTTGCGTTGCTGGAAAGAGTATATCAGAATAATCCTTTTTATCCCCCTTGATGTTAAACTCAGCAACTTGGATGACAGTGATAATGACGATGAAAGAGGAGACAGCAATGATCCAGAACAAATATTCCAGAACATACAGTTCCAGAAAGACCTCATGGCAACAATTCGCTGCAGACCATGGCCCATGAAGCAGAAGCTGAAAGCTCTCAGGTAAAGACAGCTCATCACTGAGCATTTTCAAATCCTTTCAGATCTTTGACCAAGGGAAGGAGGTCACATAGCAAAATGACCAATTATAGAAAGAATGACTATCCATTCTCTGTATGTATGAGGACTGATGATCCATTTTAGACATATAAGATAATGAACTACAAGGATATTAACTTCCTTTTCACTAATCATGCTAGAAGTCATGTATTGAGACTAACGTGTGATGGCTGTAGTGGTGCAAAATCAAACAATGCTTAAGTTTAGCCTTCCAAGATTTTATTTAATGCTACAAAATCTACATTATGGTCTCACTAGCAGATTTGTCATCATTTCTGACTTTATTTTTTGAACTTTATAGCCTCATAACACAACCCAGGGAGGCAGTATGATAGAGCTGATAAAAACATTAAACTGGACATCATAGGACCTAAGTTTGGATCCTGGCTCTGGTACTTACTTACTATATTTGATAAGTCAGCCCCTCTGGACCAAAGTAACATCATCATTAAAATAAGGAAATTGCACTAGGTGACTTCTAAAATATCTTCCAGCTCTTAATCTGAAAATTCCATAATCCTTAGGGAAATCAGTCATACTGAAACTGAATCCTATATGTTTAGTTACTTAAGGAAATAAGCTCCCATACACTTGAAATGATGTTCTTTCTAATAACTTAACAGGTGAGAGAAGATTAACTTCTATTAACTAATTAAGGGGAGATTGCACAATTAGCTAATTAACTAGTTAAAGGGCAATTATTCCCTGGGTAGCAGTTTACTCTGAAATCATTTATAATAGGTAGATTTCAATATCTCTGCTCTGGAACCAACCTTTTATATATCAAAATTAAAGTGAACCTCATGCCTCCAACTCAGCAGAATGAGGTACTTAAAGTTGGAGCAGAACATTTAGGTTCTGCTAACTTTGCTGTCTAGCATGGGGGTAATGGAAAAGACATTAGACTGTAGATCAGGAGACCTGAATTCTAATCGTCACTCTACCACTCAGTTTCTGTTTGGCCCACCTTGATATAACTAATTATTAGAAAGTTCTTTCTCCTTTTATTGAGCTAAAGATAAGATCTCAAACCATCTACCTATCACGCCAAGTTTTTCCCTCTGAGGCTAAAGAAAACAAATCCAGTCTTCCACATAGTAGCACTTCAAGTACTAGGAGGTTGTCTTCTCTTTCATAACCAGTTTCTGAAATCAATATTGTTATGGCATAGTTTTGAATTCCCTCACCCTCACGGTCTTCATCTGAATTTATTCTAGTTTGTCAATATCCTTGACCCAGAAAGTGAACATAGATTTCCAGATGTAATTAGGGTAAAGTACAGGAGTGATATCATTTCAATAATTTTGGACACTATTCCTTTTTTTAGCTGCCTCATTGCATTAATTCATACCAATCTTTTTTTTGAGATTTAAATTTATTTATTTTCAACATTTATTTCCACAAGATTTTTAGTTCCAAATTTTCTTCCCATCTTTCCTCTGCTCCCCACCCCCAGATGGCATGTATTCTAATTACCCCTTCCTCCAGTCTGCCCTTCCTTATATCATTCCCACCTCCCTTATCCTCTTCCCCTTTACTTTCTTGAAGGGTAAGATAGATTTCTATACATCATTATCTGTATATTTTATTTCCCAGTTGCATGTAAAAACAAATTTTTAACATTTGTTTTTAAAACTTTGATTTCCAAATTCTCTCCCTTCTTTCCTCCCACCCACTCTCATTGAGAAGGCAAGCAATTCAATATAGGTTACACATGTGGAGTTTTGCAAAGCACCTCCATAATAGTCATATTGTGAAAGACTAACTGTATTTCCCTCCATCTTGTCCCACCCCTCAATTATTCTATTTTCTCCTTTGACCCTTTTCTAAAGTGTTTACTTCTGACTACCCTCTCCCCCAATCCGCTCTCCCTTCTATCATTCCCCCCTCTTATTCCCTTTCCCCTTACTTTCCTGTAGTGTAAGATACCCAAATGAGTGTGTATGTTATTCCTCCTTAAGCTAAATCTGATGAGAGTAAGCTTCATTCATTCATTCTCATCTCCCCCTCTTCCTCTCCAAAATTTTTTCTTGCCTCTTCTATGTGAGATAATTTAACTTAATACATCTCTCCCTTTCTTCTTCTCCCAATATATTCCTCTTTCAGCCCTTAATTTTTTTATATCATCTCTTCATATTCAACTCACCCTGTTCCATCTAACTATCTATCTATCTATCTATCTATCTATCTATCTATCTATCTATCTATCTATCATCTATCTATCTGTCTGTCTGTCTGTCTGTCCATCTATCTCCTCCAACTACCCTTATACTGGGAAAGGTCTCATGAGTTACAAATTTCATCTTTCCATGTAGGAATGTAAACAGTTCAACTTTAGTAAGTCTTATGATTTCTCTTTCCTGTTTTTATGTTTCTCTTGATTCTTGTATTTGAAAGTCAAATTTTCTATTCAGCTCTTGTCTTTTCATCAAGAATGCTTGGAAGTCCTCTATTTCCTTGAATATCCATTTTTCCCCTGAAGGATTATATACTTAGTTTTGCTGGGCATGTGATTCTTGGTTTTAATCCTAGCCCCTTTGACCTCTGGAATGTCATATTTCAAGCTCTTTGATCCCTTAATGTAGAAGCTACTAGATCTTGTGTTATCTTAACTGTATTTCCTCAAATTATTTCTTTCTGACTGCTTGCAATATTTTCTCCTTGACCTGAGAACTCTGGAATTTGGCTACAATATCCTGAGGAGTTTTCCTTTTAGATCACTTTCCAAAGGCAATCAGTGGATTCTTTCCATTTCTATTTTACCTTCTGGTTCTAGAATATCACGGCAGTTCTCCTTGATAATTTCTTGAGAGATGCTAGGCTCTTTTTTTTTTTATCATGGCTTTCAGGTAGTCCAATAATTTTTACATTATCTCTCCTGGATCTATTTTCCAGGTCAGTTGTTTTTCCAATGATATGTTTGACATTGTCATATATTTTTTTTTTCATTCTTTTGGTTCTGTTTTATCATTTCATGATTTCTCATAAAGTCATTAGCTTTCATTTGCTCCATTCTAATATTGAAGGAATTATTTTCTTCAATGAACTTTTGGACCTCCTTTTTCATTTGGCCAATTCTGCTTTTTTAAGGCATTCTTCTCCTCATTGGCTTTTTGGACTTCTTTTGCCCTTTGGGTTAGTCTATTTTTTAAGGTATTATTTTCTTCAATAATTTTGGAGTCTCCTTTAGCAAGCTGTTGGCTCATTTTTCATGATTTTCTTGCATCACTCTCATTTCTCTTCCCAATTTTTCCTCTACTTCTCTTACATGATTTTTAAAATCCTTTTTGAATTCCTCCATGGCCCACAACAAATTCATATTCCTTTTGGAGGCTTTTAATTTAGTAGCTTTAATTCTGCTGTCCTCCTCTTGTTGTCTGCCCTGATCTTCCTTGTCATCAAAGTAAGATTCTGTAGTCTGAGTTCTTTTGTGATGTTTACTCATCTTCACATCCAAACACTTGATTTTCTAATTCTTTGTCCAGGTAGAACTCTGCTTCCAATGGAGGTAGGTGTGGGTGTGGGTGTACTGTCCCAGTCTTCAGGGATTTCTCACCAGTTGCTCAATTCTCCACCTTCTGTGGGCCCAGATCTCTGGAAGCAGCCTCTATCACTGCTGCTGCCACCTGCTGCTGCCATCACCTGGGGTTAAGGGCAGACTCAACCAGACTGCCCACTCCTCTTTCACCCAGGTCCCACAGAGTTTTCCCACTGACCTTTTTGACATTTCTGGGTTGAGAAGTCTAGAAACTGCCACAGCTGCCAATGATTCAGTCCCCTGAGGCTTGCTCTGGCCCATCTGTCCTGGTATGGCCCACATTGAACTGAGCTCCACTTCCTGACCAGTGCAAAAGACCCTTCTTGTCTAACTTTAAGGTTGTCTTGGGCTAGGAATTTGCTTCACTCCATCATTTTGTGAGTTCTGTAGCTCTGGAATTTGTTTAGAGTTATTTTTATAGGTTTTTGGAGGGCTTTGGGGGAGAGCTCAGAGAAGTCCCTGTTTTTATTCCACCATCTTGGCTCCACCTCATAGCTTATGTGACTCATACCAGTCTTACAATCAGCAAAACCCTCTATGTCCCTTTTACGTGTAATAATGTAGAACCATATCTTCTCTAACCTGTGCTTGTGCATTTTTTTAACTAAGGCATAGGATTTTACATTTGTCCCTGATTTTTTTTTCCTTTTATTAGATTTTGACTAGCACAGTGGTGAAATTTTTCAAATCTTATCCATCATGTTAGCTATCTTTCCAAGTATAATATCATACAAATATATGTTAAATATTCCACATATGCTTTTATCCATGTCATTGATTAAAAATATTTATCAGAAAGAATCTTGTGGCCATCCATCTTCTAGTGATCTCCTTCTAAGATGACAGTGATCCATTAATCATCATTAATTTGGTCCTGGTCCTTCAGCCAGTTCCAAAACCCCTTAAAGTTGCTACCATCCAGTCCATAGATCTTCATCTTCTCCACAAGGATACTATGAGAGACTTTGTCAAATGCCTTACTGAAATCAAACTATATATAATTATGACATTCCCCTGATCTTCTTCTTTTTGCATCACTTGATCTTATTGAACACAATCCTGCTTCAGTGTGATCATAGTTTTTTTTTTCCCTAAGAACTAATAAAACATCATTTTAATAATTCATTCTAGATCTTTCCAGAGGTTGAAGTCATATTCATCACCTTATGGAGTGAACAAAATACCCTTCTGATATTTGGCTCAGTGTCTGACCTGGATGTTGCTTATAATTCCCAATAAAGGAAAATTTGACCACCTATAGCCCTGTAGACCTCTCCCTATCTCCATTTCCCCCCCCCAAGAACAGCAGTAGCAGTTCACCAATCACATTAGCTAGTTATTTCAGTATTTGGGACATAATTTATCTGGTCTTGGACGCTTGAACTTATTCATGGTCACTAAATGTTTTCTTATCATTTCCTCATTTTGTTGGGTTTCATTTCTTTAGTAACCATTTTTTAGGTCTTATACTCCCCAATCTGAAGATCATTCTCCAAAAGCAAAATAGGAGTGAAGTTCTATCTTCTCTCCATTATCAAGGTCCCATCTGTACCAAGTGGCAGGTCTCTTCATTATTTGATTTCCTCTTCTGTCAAGTTTATTTAAAATAACCCTTTTTGTTTCTTTAGTTTGTAGTGTAAGACAACTCATTTGAAGCTTCTGAATCTCCAGCAGTCTTACAGACCATGCCACTAGTTATTCACCTTGAATTACACACCTTTGCTACTATTTTCTTTATAATATTTTTTCATTTAAATTGTCCAGTGAATTCTCTACATATCCATAGCAGTCTCTTAGTCAACTTCATTTTTTTCTTCCTCATGAGAATAAAGTATTCCCATCAATCAAAATTTTATTTTTAATATATCCCTTCCACCCTGAGCCAATTTCACTGGGGAAATTTTAGGCTCTGGGTTCCACACTATCATTTCTCTAAACGCTGAAATCTATTCTTCCAAAATCTCAGGTGTGTATCAGAGTACACCAAGTTTCCCCCTCTTTCCTTTGACTTTATATAAATTTTGTATTTATTTACATGTATACACATGAGTTCTCCCAAAACAGCAGAAAATGTTTCATTTTTTTCTTTGTATACCCAATGCCTAGGACAGTGCCAAGCATACAGTAGGTGCTAAATGAATGTTTGTTGATTGATTTATCTTTTATGAACTCTAAAACCATCACATCTCTTGCCAAAGTTTAAGTCATTTCTACTTCATTAACTAGTTTCTTCTTATTGGTCAAAATCAGGGTTATCCAAAATGTCAGACCCTCTCTCTCTGCTTCCTCAACCTTTTGGAAAATGAAATTATCATTAGAGCAAGTTGAAATCTCAATTGCTCTACTTTAATAATTATGCTCATGTATTTCAAGTCCCCTATGTCTGCTGATACTCCTCTGAGACTGGAGCAGAGCAGGAAAGAATGGAGATTATTTGAAGTGTAGAATTAGGGGAAAATTCTGTGTCCAAGTCTAGGGTAATTTCTATTATGGTGACCCATACACACATTACATCATTGTACCAATTATTACTAATATATGCATGCCATATATGAATAGTCACTCTGCTACCAATTAAGTCCCTTTTCTGACAATGTTACAATCAACCATTCTCAGGCCCTTCCCATACATTAACACCAGCCTTGTGTCCCCTACAGTCTTCCAGTGCCCCTTACTATTGTTCTCCTTCTCTTTATCTTTATGTGTTCTCCCATAAATCCTGTCTCTATCAGCTTGCAGAGGTGCTAATGTGGTATATTATTGACCAATTTTTCAGGAGGCTAATTGTGATGTTTCTCTGAGAAGTGAATATGACCCCATATGGCACAAAGTGAGAGCTTTGAGTTTGAAGCCAATCTTTAGCATTTAATATAGTTGCTGTCCACTATGTGACCTTTAGGCAAGGTAGATACTAGCCTGTGATGTATTATTACTGGGTTATGATTAGTGGGACATTATTATATATTGATTAAAATTTGTACTTTGGAGACCTAGACAGAATTAGTAGTGAAGATGTGTCTTCACTAACCACCCCCTCTCTTTATGAAGACTGTGAGGAAGTAGTATAAAAACACAGGATGTGGAAACAAAGGACCTGGGTTTGAGTCCTAGCTCAGCTATTTACATATAAATATGACCTTGGATAAATCGCTCAGTCTCTTCAGCGTCTAAGTTTCCTCATCCATAAAATAAAAGGGGTAGATTGCTCTCTAAAATCTATTCACTTCTGAATTCTGTGATCTATGTTGATGGTATTATTACTGGTTTCCAGTAAGATAAAGGAAAGAAAAGAATATGACAACAGATACCTCCACCTTGGTGTCCAAAAGACATCTTAAATTCAACATGTCTAAAATAGAACTCTTTATCTTTCCCCCTAAATCCTCCTAAATTCCTACCTTCCCTATTACCATAGAGGGCAACGCCATCCCCATAGTCCCATAGGCTCACAACCTAAAAGTCATCCTAGACTCTTCACTATCTCTCACATCTCCCCGCAACCAATTGGTTGCCAAAGCCTCTTGGCTTTACCTTGGCAACATCTCTTGAATGTGTTCCCTTTTCTCCTTTGCCACTACCAAAACTCTGGTACAGATCCTCATTCCTTCATACTTGGACTACTGCAATAGTCTGCAGGTAGATTGGCCTGCTTCAGGTCTCTCACCACTCAAATCATCCTCCATTCAGTCAGTCACCAATATGATTTTCCTAAAATGAAGATCAGACCATGTCATTCCCTTACTCCACAAATTCCAGTGGTTCATTATCATTAGAATCAAATACAAAATCCTCTGTTTAGCATTCAGATCCCTTCACAGTTTAGTCCCTTCCTGACTTACCAGTCTGCTTACACCTTACTGCCCACCATGTACTCTTCAAAACTAGCACTTATATAACACTACAAGATTCACAAAACACTTCAATCCAGGGATGCTGCACTACTCGCTGCCAATGAGCAAGACACTCCATCTCTCAGTTCTGAGCATTTCCTCTGACTGTCCACCATGCCTGGAATGTTCTCTCTCCTCTCTTCCACCTACTGACTTCCCTGACTTCCTTTAATTTCCAACAAAAATTCCATCTGCCACAGGAAGTTTTTCCCAATTCCTTTTAATTCTAGTACCTTTCTTTAGTAAATTATTTTTATTTATCCTTTATATAACTTCTTTGTACATATTTATTGGTTTCTTATCTCCCCTATTAGATTGTGAGCTCCTTGAGAGCAGGGGCAATCTTTTGCCTCTCTTTGTATTCCCAGTACTTAACACAATGCCCAGCATATAGTGGGTACTTATTAAGTCTTCTTTGACTGTGCCACCAATTCCTGTGATTATGGTTCTGGTATTGCTGTTAAAACCATGGTAACCCCAAGCCAACCTTAGCAGAAGTCTAGAGTTCGAAATCCCTCAGAATTGGGAAGGATATGCATATTCTTCCTTTGTAGTTGGGGTGTAGAATCTTTGGAAGTAACCCCCTTGCAATAGACATGAGAATCCACAGTCCTAGTATGGGGCAGATATATTTTGTTCATTTGTTGCTGGTGTCATTTTGTTGATTTCCATTATTGTTTTAGATACTGTATTTTAACTGTAATTAAACACACACACACACACACACACACACACACACACACAACACTTGTCCTAATACCTATTAGATCAACAGATTAGACTAAACTGCCAGTCAATTCACTCAAGTAAAGAACAGTCTGATTATGTTCACTGCTAGAGAATCTCTGATTCCCAGTCTAGGAAGGAAACTCAGAGACCCTCTAGGTAGACTCCTACCTGAACAAGAATACCCCTTAGAACATCCTTAGCAAGTGGACTTCAGCATCCACCTGAAGACTTCCAAAGTGGGAGAATCTAGCTCTTCCAGAGGCAGCTCATTCCACTTTGAGGTTTTTCTCATTGTTAGGACCTTCTGAACTAAAGATGCTTTCTACCTCGGCAAATTCAACTAGTGTCTCTTTTTCAACCCTCCAGGGTCAAGCAGAACAAGCCAAATGAAAGAGGAAGTCAGGGAGATTTGAATTCAAATCTTGCTTCAGACACTGACTACCTTAAAGACTCTAGCTACTTTGCTAACTGCAGTTTCCTCATCTATAAAATGAGAATAACAATAGCCCCTATCTCACAGAATTCTTGTGAGAATTACAGGAGATAACTTGCATCAAACACTTTACAAACCTTAAAGCACTATATTAATACATTGGTGAAATGGGAGGGTAGGACTCAACCTTAATTATGGTACATTCCAACTTTAAATCCGCAGTCCTGTGATCCTAAAGACAATTATAAAAGTAATGATAAAAGTTAGCATTTAAATAACACTTAAAGTTCATAAAATATTTTACAAATACTATCTCATCTGATTCTCACAACAACCTTTGGAGTTAAGCTTTATTATTATCCTCAAGGCAATTAAGGTTATATGATTTGTTCTCAAAGAGGACCATGACATCAAGGAGATAATAACATGACTTGCGGTTGACTTTGATTTGAGGGAGGAGAGCTGTGCAAAGTCACCAGCCTCACCTTCTCCTCCACACCATCTGGATCCAGTGGTCTGATACTGAGCAGGATGACTGGAGATGGCCCACAATGAGTGGGAGACCCTTTTAAGCTAAGGTCTTTTCAAGTTCTCACTTTGAGTGAGGCAATGCCCATTCAGTGAATAGGTGTCTAAGAAGTGAGTCAAGGGACAGCCCCTTTAACCAAATAATAATAATAACCAAACTGGGAGAGGAGGACCCTCAGGATTGCTGGACAAAAGAGAAACAGTTACTTTTTACATTCGCTCTGAGCCAGGAGGGCCCAAGGAAAGTAGAGGTTAAATGACTTGCCCAGGGTCACACAGTTGGTGAGTGTCTGAAGCTGGATTTGATCTCAGGTCTTCCTGATTCCAAGTCCAGCCTTCTATTTATTTGGACACCAAACTAATTGGACAAGAGTTTTCCTATTCCCTCTAAGGCTCAGGGTCTGAATCCTTGCTCAGCTGTTTTTAACATGTATTTTTGATCTTAGGCAAGCCAACAAACCTCTCTGGCTCTCAGTTACTTCATTTGTAAAACTGCAACTAAATTTCCTTCCGATTCTAAATTCTATGATACATGATCCATAATGATAGTCATGGGTCAGATCTCCTGTGGAATGGGGAAAATAAAGCATCACAAAGAGAAAGGACATTCTCCAAAGTATACCCTCAATGTTTCTTCAATCAATCTTTATGTAAGGTGACCTCTAGGTCTTTACTCTTCCTGGTCACCCTTGTCTGGATACCTGTCGGTTGTTCAGTCACTTTCAGTGGTATCTGACTCTTTGTGACCCCATTTAGAGTTTTCTTGGCAAAGATATTGGAGTGGCTTGCCATTTTCTTCTCTAGCTCATTTTACAAATAAGGTATCTGAGGCAACAAGGTTAAGTGACTTTCCCAGGGTCACACAACTAATAAGTGTCTGAGGTCAGATTTGAATTCATGAAGATAAGCCTTCCTGACTCCATGCCCAACATTCTAACCACTAGTCTCTCAGTTCATCTTTGGGTTCTCATTAGCTTTGTCAGCCACCACAACCGATTCATTTTGAGGTTTCAGTCTTTCCATATTGTCGGTTTGTTTTAATGAACTGCTCTGGGGTTGTGCAAATAGAACTTCAGTGCTCATATCTACCTGCTAGAGGTAGCTATATTAAAAGATCTGGACTTGGAATCAAGAAGACCTTAGTTCAAAGTCTACCCAAACACCAGCTTTGTGACCCTGAGCAAATAACTTCATTTCAGCCTATGGGAACTTCCTTGTCTATAAAATGGAAATAAAAGTAGCACTGGCCTCCCAAAGTAGCTATGAGAATATAATGAAGTATTTATAAACCACTTTGTAAAGTCTAAAACACTATGGAAATGCTAACTATTATCATCAATGACCATATTTTCCTGGGTGTGGCTCTCTGGTTGTGGTTTTGGCTTTCCTACTCAGTTGAGATATTTAGGACATAAAAGAAGCCATTTGTGGTGGTGGAAAATGCTCTGGATTTGGAGATGAATGCTGGCTCCAATAATGACTATCCATGTGACCTTTGGCAAGTCTTCAGCTTCTCTGAACTCCATCTGTCAAAAGAAGGGGTAGGAATGGATAACCTCGAAAGTCCCTACCCATTATAATCTATAATCTCAAGATATGCCCCCAGTATGACCATGTGGCTAGCAGGCTCTGAGGGAGACAACCGAATTCTGCTCAAGGAATTTCCAAAGCTAATGAGTCAGATTTTCCCCCTCTATACCCTCAATCAGAGGGAGAGCAGTAATACGTGAGAAAACTTCATTTACTGTCAGTACTGGGAAGAATATGAGATGCCTCACAGGCTTGGAGTTGGGGGGGAGGCTGGGAGAAGCTAAAGGGCGCATGGAAAAATTGAATTTCCTGATCACCACAAAGCAGTTCAAGGAAACATTTACATAATTCCATCATTCCACAGCAACATCTCATAGGTTCTGGGACAACTGTTTACTGCTTTACTTATTCACATGTGTTTGGCCCAGAGTTCAGAATGTAATAAAATGGAGTTGTCTGGACATGATGACCTTTCCTTCTTTTGCAGACGAGCTAAAGAGATCGTGTTGAAGTTTGAGGGGAGACTAACCAGGACAAGAGGCTATCAAGCAGCAAGTGCTGATGTAGGTACATGGTCTTCCTGCCTGCCAGGGCATTGTGTTGGCTGCTGGTCCTACAGCATTGGGGTTTGGTGGGTCTCTGGATTCCAATCACCTCCAACCAAACCCAGTTTGTGTTGAAGAGAGAGAGAGATAGGAGAGTTGTTTCAAAATGGGAATGAATTCACTTAGACCTTCTCTGTAGCCATTGGGAGATTTATTGACATAAAAGCAGCAGGCCTAAGATTTAGTAAGGAATTAAACAAAAGTAATGATATAGGAAAAGAACCAGGCTTACATAGGATGATTTTAGGGTTTCCTTATGGGGGTTGGAGATCTAGGGTAAGTCTTGCAAGATAAAGAAGTCTTGCAAGATAAAGGCATGGGGTGAGGACTTGAACGTCACAAGATAAGGAAATCCCACTCCCCAGGATGAGGGGTGGGGACAGGGATACTTCTGGTGCAGGATAAGGGTAAGGGTTCTTTTGTGGTAAAGGGAGACTTTAGGACACCAAGGTCTTCACAAAGTAAATCAATATTATTTTAACTCTTCCAGCACTGTTTCTATCCACATCATTTGGACAAGTAATCCCATCACTTTTAGCTCCTTATCCACTCCCACTGGAAATATATTATAACAATCACTTTATACCATCACTTTTCTGGCTGAAGCTATTTTGCCATTTATCTCTACTTATTTGTTTCATATATCAGAGGCAGCTGTGACATGGTGAATATAAAGATGGCCCCAGCATTGGATGGAGCGAGATTCAAGTCCTGCTTCAGACATACAGTGACTATGCCACCCTGGGCAAATCATTTAGCCTCTACTGATTCAGTTTCCTCATGGGGATAATAATAGTACCTACCTCTCAGGGTTGTAGTGAGGATTAAATGAGATAATATTTATATAATGGGCAGCTAGGTGGCAAAGTGGACACAGTGAAGGGCCTGAAGTCAGGAAGACTCATCTTCCTGAGTTCAAGCACTTACTAGTTAGGTGATCCGGGGCAAGTCACTTAACCCTGTTTGCCTCAGTTTCCTCCTCTGTAAAATGATCTAGAGAAGGAAATGACAAACCATTCCAGTATCTTTGCCAAGAAAACCCCAAATGGGATCATGAAGAGTTGAACATGACTAAAAAATGACTGAACAACAAAGCATGGTATCTGGCACATAGTAGGTATTTGGTAAGTGCTTGAACTCTTCTTTCCTTCTCTAGGCAATTCACTAAGCCTATGAATGGATGGATGAACGAACATAAATTATTAAGTATTCAATATATTTAAAGGCACTGTGCTAAGTCCTCAGAATATACATAGAAAAGCAAGACAGCCCCTGCTCTCAAGTTCACATTCTAATAAAAGGAAATCATGTATATATATATATGTGAGAGTGTGTGTATAGGAAAAAGGTTTCAGATGACATGATACAGCAGTCCTTAGGATGCAGTGACAAAGCAGATAATAATGCATCTTTCTTTTTAACCTTTCCAGTGATAAAATCATATCTATTTTTGATGTTAAGCAATTTTATGATGCCAAGATCTTGTAGGGAAAACTTATTTTTGTAGCTCTTCAGTAGTTGTAGGTAAATAGAAAGAGATGGCTATGACATCTGTGATGGCAGTAACAGTAATTGTGTCATATAAATGCTGCTCCCCTGGACAATGTCCCTAGCTGGAGGGGGTTAAGTTGGAAGTAGAGTCAGTGATCTGAGAAATGCTGCCCTTCTCAGGGCATTGGGCTTACCTGCCTCTCTTTACCAGTTACAAGTTGCAGAGCACATGCCAATCTTCATTCACAACTCCCTATACCTATGAGATCATAGTCCCAGTTCAATAAAATATGCCCTTTGGTCTTACCAGACCTTGTGAATGAAGACCAAAAGCATAAACAGACCCTAATATCCACAGCTGGGAAGAAGCATTATCTAATTTATGAATTGTGTTTCCCCGTATGCCTTTCATTGATGCTAATTGTTTAAATAGACTCTTTGGCCTTGATTAAGATAATTAATTAATGAAGTTTTTCCCCCATAAAGATTACGCATTTAATAGCATGTTGACTACCCATCTCAGCAAATCATTCACAAGACTACAATATTGATACTGACAGAAGGCCTTCATTAAGCAAATAATTTGCTCTCTATAGAATAATAATCAAAACATCTTGCATGCTACTTCCTCTTCTCTGCTCTGCACATGAAACAGGGACATTACTTTTATATATTTGTGTGTCTGACTCAGATGTTTTAGTCTTATATATAAAATCCTAAATATAATCAACTAGTCATGGGCAACTAGATGGCACAGAGCGCTGAACCTGGAGTCAAGAAGACCTCGAGTGTAAATTCAAAATCAGACACTTACTGTGTGACCCTAGGCAAATCACTTAGCCATGTTTGCCTCAGTTTCCTCTTCTGAGAAAAGTGAGCTGGAGAAGGAAATGGCAAACCATCACTTGCCAAGAAAACCCCAAAAGGGTAATGATGAGTTGGACAGGACTGAAAACGACTAAGTATTCACTGTTATTTCCCCTAGTCCATTCTGATGACTTAGCAGCCATGAACATACTAGTCAAAGTCATGGCCTAGAGCTAGAGTTAGAAGAAATGTTTGAGCCCATCTAGTCCAGACTCATTGTTTTAACAATAAGGAAAATGAGGTCCAGGGAATTTAAGTGCCTTTCTCAAACTCAAGTAAGTCATAAACATCTGAGGCAGGATTTAAATTGAGGTTCTCTGATTGGAGTCTCTTTGTTCACTGAACCATGATGCTTCCCTATTTTAATATGTCATTTCAGTATATGTCTTTAGGTTGAAATAGGTTTGTCCTCCAGCAGATTATAAAGAAAAGATAAACATGCCAGTCCTTATGAATTGTGAGAAGGAAGGAAGGAAGGAAGGAAGGAAGGAAGGAAGGAAGGAAGGAAGGAAGGAAGGAAGGAAAGAAGGAAGGAAGGAAGGAAAGAAGGAAGGAAGGAAGGAAGGAAGAGAAAGAGTTAAAAAGGGAAAGGGAATGGAGATAGGAAAGGGAAAGGGAAAGAAAGGGGTATCATGGAAGTCTGCATCACAAGCACACACAATCTTGTAGCTAAGGATCTCTTAATTGCATTTGCAGTGGGGTATTTCCTCAGTAATTTTGTTTGTCTCCAAGACAAACTCTGCTTGCTTTTGTTTGAAATGCATGATCTAGAAAGGTTGTTTTGGTTTTTTTTTAACAAATACTGATGTTTTTAAAAATATTCTTAGATATTATTTCATTTTTGAATTCCATTCAACAAAGATTTATTTAAGTGTTTCCTGTGTACAAGGCTCTTTGTTTTCTTTCAGGGGACCTGATGACAATTTAATTCTCAACTCAAATTACAAACCAAGGGGATCTTTCCCTGAGCTGCTCTAAGTTGGTGAGATAGTTATGGTTTCAACTAAAATCAATGAGCTAAAGATAGGGTCACAATTGCTAGAATAACTCTAGAAGTAGTGTGGTGAATTTAATAGGAAGCATGCTGAATTTATTAATCTTAGTTAGCATTTGTCAAGTGCTTTGAAGTTTGCAAAATCCTTTACAAATATTATCTCATTTTATCCTCACGACAGCCCAGTGGGGTAGGCAGTATTGTTATCCTCCTTTTAGAGATAATGAAATTACAACGCAAAGGAATAAGGTGATTTGCCCAGAAACACACAACTGGCTAATGTCTGATGCTGGATTTGAACTCAGGTCTCCCTGATTACCAAATCCATCACGCTTCCCGTTGAACCACTTCACCATCAAATTTAGAGACAGAGGAGCTATGTTCAAGTCCTTATTGTCCCCAACACTACCTCTGTAATTTTAAGTAAGTCACTGAGGGTTTCTAAAAGCATTTTTCTCTATTTCCTTGTTTGTATAATGGAAAGGTTTTTCTAATTCAGAAGTTCTTCACCTTATTATTGTATGGACCCCTTTGGCACTCTGTCGAATCCTAGCAATTCCTTCTCAGAATGTCTTTCAGTGCATAAAATATAAACTATTATAAAGGAACTTGATTATATTGAAAAACAATGACCAAAACATTAAAAAAAAAATGTAGAGTTTAGGTACAGAACACTTTTAAGGATTTTTAAGGTCCCTTTCAATTCTAAATTTATGATCCTAAACTTTGTCAGGACTTCTGCCTGAAAAGGTCTTATCTCACCCAGAAATGTAAAGAATGCTACCATCTTGGATAAAGTTATTGTTTGGCATAGAAATCCCTAAATAGTATATCTCTTTTTTTTTTTTTTCAGACACCTAGCAGTCCTAGATAAAGGTTATATAATCTCAAAGTTTATACTGCAGGACATGAGGAGGTTAAGGGATATGGACAAGTCCAGGTCATGGTCTGATTGGTTGGATCAGTCACTCTAAATCCAAATAACTGGCAAGTGTGCAGAGGTATACTCTTTGTCAAAGGGTCTGAGGTTATGTCCAGGAAGTCTACAGAGCAGAAAAAACATGAAGCTGAGTTCTCTGAGGACTGTAGCTATTGCAGGTAAGAGAGATACCTGGAAATAGTAACTCTATCAAGAAAAAAGGGGGACTTTTGATGCTTTTATCAAGAGGGGCATAACCTGCCTGCTCAAGTTCTCCTTTTAGACCCTACCTACCTAATCAAACACTCTGGGTCTAGTATGCATCCTTACTCCTCTCTGACCACACCTATTCAGCATATTCCAGTAGAGGCCTCTTCTCTGGACATATAGAAAGGCAGGGGACCCTAGAACAACAGTGACAGAACCATGACATTTCCTCATGGATGTATTCTTTTTCTGAGGTTTGTGCAGAGAATTTAGTCACCAGAATCTGGATACCACCAGCCCTTTAATCAGTTGATCAAACCCCAGATAGCCCAAAATAGCTACATATGAATTGAAACTGAGAAGACAAACTTGAATTCTAATTCTGCCGCTCACTACTGGTGGCCAACTGCTTAGTTACAGGTAGAGTAGGTGTAGTCAAGAATGTTTATTCAGCACAATTTTATAGAATGTAGATTTCCTCTTATTCTTCTGCCTAGAGCCTTTAGAGCAATCTGAGCAATTAGGTGCTTAATTCTAATTTCTATAAGCATAAAGAATGTGAATAAATAAAAATATACAGAATGAAATAATAAAGAAACACTATTGACAATTTCTATTTCATTCCCAACTCTTTGCATTCTTGTCAGAAATTCATGAACATATTCACTGATGGCAAAATTTAAAAGCAACAAATTCTTAGAAAGTCTTCTAGACAAAGAAGATGTAGAATTCTTTTTCTTTTATTTGTGAAAATGTTGCTGATTTCTGGAAGGAGGATTTCTTTTAGGCTTTATCTTTAGGGATAATATAGAGCAGTATCTTAACTATCTCTCCCCGGTATTGCCTATCCTCAGTATAAAGGAATCCTCATTTTTCAGACTACAAATTCTTTTAAATAAAAATCTTCCCAATACATTGATTTTAGAAATAGTTTGAAAACAATAAAAGTCTGATAAGGCAATAACTGGGAGAGATAGCTAAGATAAAAATTAGAAGGTTTTCAAGTGTCTTACGAAATGTTTCTTGTTGCCCTTGAACATAGGATGAAACAGATTCCACCAACTTTATTTTTCTCTCTGGGGTTGCCCTTAGTGCAATTTTTTATGTGTATATAGTCTGTTTTACAGATGAGGAAACTGAGGCAAAAGGGTTAAGTGACTTGCCAGGGTCACACAGCTAATGAGTTCCTGAGGTTGTATTTGAACTTAGGTCTTCCTAAGGTCCAGTGCTCTATCCATTACACAATCTAGCTGCTCATACAAGAGATATTGATGTGCAAATTATAATTGTCTCCTTGGTTAGCTAATGTATGCTTTTTTTTCGAGACAAAAATTATAAGATGATCAAGTGTCTTATGAAATGTTGTTTCTTGTTGTCCTTGGATAGGTGTGTGTGTGTGTATGTATGTGTGTATATGTAATTTGACCTTCATAACAACCATGTCAGGTAGTACAGGTATCACTATGACTATCCCTTATAGATGAGAAAACTGGGGTTCAGTAAGGTTTAGACATTTGCCCCAAATCACAGAGCTAGAGTGCTGCAATCAGGGCAGGAAGTCTGGGACTTTGTTCTAAGACACTGAAACCTTGGAAGTTCTATCAACATTTGTAGTCTGTCAGTCACTAGAAAGAACAATGTTTAGGATCTAGATTGTAAGAAACTTTAGTTAAAATTGGAAGGAACCAGATGGAACTTCCTCCCTTAGTAACAGCACCCCAGGTGAAATCCCTACCCAGATCACCTCCCTTTGGAAGTTTTGGCACAAGAAGCCCTATGGGTTCCCTGTCTTCCTTGAATAAGACTAACAGTCTCTCCCTTAACCCTCCAAATGAATTTGTCTTTACAAAGTCCATTTAACACGTGTTTGGTGCTGTTTATCCCAAGCATGTTTTGAGCTGCTTACCTTTTAGACAAAATTACTTGTTATACCTCTGGCCAGTGTTAGAGTGTGAAGTAAGATCTTCAGTCTGATTTATGATTATTAATCATTATCTGAGCTATCTTAAACTTGGGAGTTATCTGTCTATCCTAAAGACTCTGCTACCCTTAGGAGAGAGGGCTCTCTGGACCCTGTTGCCTCATCCATAAAACAAAGAACAAAGGGATCTTTTGATTCTCCAAACTAAGAGTAATATTTCAAAGGCTAATCCAATTACAAAACATTAAACTAGTAATTCCCCACTCTGTTCTGGTGACATCCTAGGGAATTGAAAATTATAGGATCACTGGGTTTTGAAGGGACCCCAGAAATCATTTATTCATCCTACCTCATTCCACAGATGAGAAATCTGATGCTTAATATGGTAGAGCCCAAGGACATGCAGGTTATAAGTGGTAGTGTCATGAATCAAAAACAGGCCTTCTGATAACAGATCCCATGCTCTCTTTCCTACAATTGGCAGGGTTATTAGGATAGGAGCACAGAATTGCAGGACAGCTTCCTTATGCTGTTTATTTTCAAATTTTTTTTATTTTGCCATTTCGCTATTTTTCTCAAGAAAAGAAAGCTGTGTTGTAAAATGATAAAAAAAAAAAAAGTCTCAAAATAAACAACATCTCAGTCTTACAAGTCTGCAAGATGACAAGGAGTTTCTCTAGTCTGCTTCCTCCTTCCCTTTTACTAATGAACAAATTGAGTCCCAGAGAGATATAATGGCTTTTCCAAGGTCACATAGCCAATTGTTGCAAAGCTGGGACTAAAAATCTGTATTCTGACTCAGTTCAGTCTGATTTCCACTACATTGTGATACTAATATTTGAAAGTGACAGTTTAAAAGGTATGAGTTATGACCTAATTATTTCTAAACAATATAATTGTCACTTAATTGTCTCTAAATAAAAAATAGGTAAACTCCAAGTGCACCTAGCAAAATCTTATCAATCTATCAAAGTCTACCCAAATACCGCTTCTTCCTTGAAGCCTTTGCTGATTGTGCCTCTCTCCCCTAACTACCTGCCCCATCCCTAAAGCACTTTTTAAAATTGTAATATAGTAGAAATAGCACTATATGTGGAGTTAGGGACTCAGGAAAGGAGGGAGACAGAACCCAACCTGTGACTGTGAGTTGAGGGGAGTGGGAAGAGAGGGGTGGTTAATGCTGTGTAGGGGATTGCAGAGGGGAAAAGAAGGGGAGAGATGAAGGAAGGAAGGAAGGAAGGAAGGAAGGAAGGAAGGAAGGAAGGAAGGAAGGAAGGAAGGAAGGAAGGAAGGAAGGAAGGAAGGAAGGAAGGAAGTCAACTGATATTGCCTTTGGTAAGGCAATGGTAATGTCTACCTGCTTATAGTTATTAAAGTATAAGAAGTGAAAAAAAAAGTAAGGCATCAGAGCAGAAAGTGATCAAGATACAGATGACCCTATTTTGTCTCAAGAAGCACAGAGTTGAGTTGTTTGGCTCCTCCCAGGCATGGCCTCTGGTGGACTGGTTTAGAGGGTGAAACTGCAGCAGCAGCAGCAGTGCATTAGGAAAAATGAAGGAGGAGAGACATGCACTCAATAGCTAATTTTGATACTTAGGAAGCAGGTCACTTTAGGCAACTCATTTCGATTCTCCGAGCCTCAATTTCATCACCTGTAAAATGAGGACAATATTACTCACATGGCCTAATCATGCAGAGTTTTTTTAAAAGCACTGGCACATGTGAATAATTATTAGTGTCCACCTCTGAAGTCTTCCCCAAAGCTTCATCATGGTGCAGAGGTGACCAAGGAGTTTTAGAAGCTTTACCTATAGCGACAGGTTCTAACAAACTGAATGGATTCAAGGGCAAGCCCATGATGGATTATTTGCCTGCTATACAAAGACTGCCCTGGTTAAGTTCAGAGAGTCCAGACAAGTTATATTCAGATAAGTCGTCATCACATTGATTGAAGGGTAGTTTATTTTTCAGCTGTGACTGAAAGAACATCTACTAAGTTGGAGATTTGCAATCTGTATCAACTGAGAGAATATGCATGCAGATAAAATCACTAGTCATGGGAGCATTGAAATATTCTTATTATTTGTACATATGTTTTACCTCCCTTTACAGAAGCCATCATAATATCTTAGAAATAGAACTGAAAGGCTGAGTTTTAGCTTAGACTCTGCCACTAACTACTTTGAACAAGTCTCTTAAACCATTTCCTGGACCTTTATTCATCTATAAAATTAGTCAAACTAGATGATTTGTAGGATTCCTTCAGAATCTAAAACCCTGTGATTCTCAGCTACGTTATAAGCATGTTAAAGGTGAGTCCATAACTGGCTAATTTTATATGCCATAATGTCTCTCACAGTGTCCTCTACATAGTAAGTGTTTGAAGGATGAATAATAAATATATCATCTCTTGATTTTGTGCGCTGGGAAGGATATTGTGAGATTGTAAGCAACAGAGCAAGGTGTAGTGAATTTAAAATCAAGATAATTGGATTACAGGTAAAGTTCTGCCTTGGGATCTTGGGTAAGTTTCATCTTTGTATTGCCAGCACAAAGCTTCATTACTGGTACGTAGTAGGGTCAGAGATGGGAATTAGAATTGTGATATCTTTGGCACAAGACGTGTGTCTCCTAATGTAGGACAAAACCTTCTCTACAGATTTGGATTAGATTTCTGCCTGAAGTACTGAGACCTTGTGACTTTCCCAAGATCACACAACCAGGATATCAGTCAATACTGAAAACCAGTCTTCCCAGCTTTGAGGCAAGCTTTCTGGCTGCTATCTACTATACAGTAAACTGTTAATGTGTGTTTACTGATTGCTTGATTTAATTCATTGGTCATCAATTACTTTATCTATTAAAATAAAAAAATTTGGACTACAGCAATGGTGTGAAATAGAAACAGATCCTTGAGAACCTTGCATTAATTTAGAAAAACTACAAATAAAGGTGGTATTGTATTTTTATTTATTTTATTAAACATTTCCCAAAGACATTTAAGTCTTCGGGTTACAATTTTGACATCTTTGGACTAGGTGATTTCTAAGGACTCTTGTAGCTTGACAGTTCTATTAACATTAACCCATATATCAAATGCAGAAACAATGACATGATGAAACTATAGGAAAGCTGGTTTTCGTTAACATTTGACAAAGGCTGAAATTTCTCATATCTTTCTGCAATGAATGGGTTAGATATCTGCATATTATCCTCTGAATCATTTAGGATGCTCCTATGTGTTGAGTAGTCTGTAATAGACTTCATGGTTTCTCTGAAAAGGCAAAGAATACTTAGGCCAACCTGAGAGAATCCACCAACTCTATCATGGTTCATGGATTACTAAAGTCATATGGAACATTCAGAAGAAGATGTCTAATGTCAGGAAAAACCCTGTAGTTTCCCTTCCCCTCCCCATCCAAATATGCTTCAGAGAACATACTCCAAACTCCCTCTCATCCTTTCTAGTACCCTGGGACTAGATGCACTTGGACATCAACATGATCCCCAGATCTTATGTGTGCTGCTTTATTCCTGAAAGTAACATTCTCTTCTTCCTTTCCATTTTTCTTTAGCTCTGGCGAAAATTTGTCCGGCTCGCCTATAACTTTGTGGTTATTTTCATTCCATGGGAAATGAGAATAAAGAAAATAGAAAGTAAGTATTTGATGTAATCTGAGGAGAGATAGGGAATGTTGGCAGGCTTTATTTCCAATGTTCTGTTCTAGAAAGCCCTTGAATGCACAGAAAAATTGCATCATTCTTTTTAATTTTTTTTAAATTAATGAATACGTATTTTCTCTCTCATCCCTTAAAGTATAAAAGAAAGAAAAGAAAAGCCTTTTATAACAGACATATAGAGACAAGCAAAAATAAATTCCTAGATTAGTTATACCCAAAAATGTATCTTAAATCTATCACTTCTCTGAAAAAATATGGGTACCCCATCTCCTTGTTGGGCCTCTGGAATTATGGTTGGTCATTGCAACAATTAGTTATTAGCCAATCATTCTTTTCCAAAGTAATGTTTGCAGATGAAGTATTACATAATGGAAGAGTTAGTCTTGGACTCAGGAAGATATGGGTTCAAATCCTACCTCTGAGGCTAGCTATATGACCATGAAAAAGCCATTTAATGTCCCTGAGCCTCAGTTCCTTCCTGTAAATGGAGATAATACAGCCTGAAAAGGTTTTATTGCTATGAGGCTCAAATATGCAGGGATAGTAGAAGTATTACAAAATTCAAACTATTTTAAATGTATTTTTTTTAATTATGAACTTAAGCAATTTCACAGAAAATTTTAAAAAGAACTGAGCATTAAACTCGAGCCATAACACTACAACCAGCACTTCTTTCTTCTGAGGAAAATTCAGCTTGTGGGTGTTAATACAAAGGATAGTCTTTCTGCTTCTGGTAAAATCATGGTCCCAAATCCTACAATTCCCTGGGGCAGGGACATAAGCAACAGGCAAGAGACTCTAGAAGGCAGAATCTAGGAGGCTGTACCATAGGGATAAGACTTGGGATCGATAGGCTGATGGCAGGAAAGAGAGGAAGCAGCGCCACCAAGTAGTAGAGAACCATAAGGCACAAGAATGGTAGCCTAAAGAACCACCATAGGCATAGAAAGGATGCACACCGTCTCCCATTGCACCTTGGCCAAAGCTCCATTGTGCCACCCCAGTTATGGCTCTGACTCCCTTTAAATTCCTTCAAATAATAATGAGGATAACAACATTCCCATTTCTATAGGACTTTTAAGATTTACACAGCACCTTCCTCACAACTGCATTAGAGAAGAAGGGTTGAGTATGATCGACAGTTTTCCATTCTATAGTAAGTGAAGGCAACATGGCATAATGGAAAGGACACTGGACTTGGAGTCAGAGGAACTGACTCTCCTACTTACTACCAGTGTGGTCTTTAATAAGTCACTTAAATTCTAACTGGAATTTTTTTCTCCTAATCTGCAAAATTAGGATTTAGAGCTAGATGATATCAAAGTTCCCTTTCTAGCTCTAAATCTTACATTTCTGCATGAGTAATTGTGACTCACTCACTATACAGACAAGAACAAATTACAAAAAAACACAAAAGACAAAGTCTAACTTTTTTCATCTTTATCATGGTTGTATCTCTTTCTATTATCCACTCAAACAGTCACCATGATAGGGTCAGGTCCTTATCAGTTCTTGTCTATAGTTTGTAATAGCCTTCTAATTGTTTTCCTAACCTCAAATCTGTCTCCACTTCAATTAATTAAATTTAATTAATCCTCTGGCAATCCAGCTGGCAAAGTGATTTTCCTAAATCTCGGTTACCTGCTCAGTGAGTTCCAGTCAGGATCAAATATATAAAATCCTCTGTTTGGTATGTAAAGCTCTTTATAACCTGATTCTGCTTTTCCTTTCTGGTCTTTACTTTTTACTCTTTACTCCTCTCCACTCACTCTGTTATGCCTCTTGCATCATGAGTAAGCCTAGTTCTAGAACTCTGACAGTCCTCCAGAAGGGTGGGGTTTTAGGCAATCTAAATGCAGCACGCTTTCAGAAAGCTGACTTTAGCAGTTTCCACTACTATGCCTTTCTTCCATGCCTCTGCTCCCCTCTGTGGATGTGCTGAAAGAGAAAGGAGGAATTTTCTACCTGCAACAGTTTTGTAGAGGGTGTCCCTGGAATATCAATATAGTTTTAAGCTTGAATAATACACTCTTATCAGGCTTTTAATAACACTGCACTAAGACTTTGGGATCATTCTGTATAATAACATTGTTTCAGTTGGCCTTGTGCTGGCCTATTCAACCAGTAAAGCTGGACTAAAAGGGAATCACATAAATAGTAACATCTGCATTTCTGAATTACCCTTTTACTTTAACAATGAATGCAACAACAAGGTCATAAGAAGCAAGAAATGAACAGTCCCTTGGGCATTGTGATCTAAAGAGGATCATCCTTACCATGTTAAAGTAGAGCAATCTGACTTAAAGTAAAGCAAAAGCCTTAGCCTTGTGGTAGTGGTCAAAAATGAGCTGTTCATGTATCCTTATGTCTCCTAAGGTCACTTTGGATCTGGTGTTGCCTCCTATTTTATCTTTTTAAGATGGCTGTTTGGAATTAACATCGTGCTTACCATAATGACGGGTGCTTTCATTGTTCTTCCAGAGGTAAGAATCATCCGGGAAGGAAGGAAGGAAGGAAGGAAGGAAGGAAGGAAGGAAGGAAGGAAGGAAGGAAGGAAGGAAGGAAGGAAGGAAGGAAGGAAGGAAGGAAGGAAAGAAGAGAAACACATGGCATTTAGGGAAAGAGAAAAGGACATTACATTTTTGTCATGGAAGATAGTGGGGAATAACTTAAAGGTTGAAATCAATCACAGTATGAAACTCAATTCATTGTTAAATGTCTTTTCCACCCATTTAGTGATGATGCTGCTCTCTAACTCATGTCCACTGACCGTCATGCCATGGTCAAACTGAATATGGCACCATTTATAAGTCCTCCCAAGTTGACCTCATTTGATTGATAACCACTTTTTAAGAGCTGTTATCCAACCATCTATTTAACCCCTTACCTAACATTGAGTGGTTGATACAAAATTTTCCATTAAGTAATGGGTAAATCATATGGGACAAATTTAAAAACTTTCCTAGTACAAGATAAAGGCATCTCTGTCTTCATTCCAATCTACCAACTGCCATAGAAATAAATCAGATTAGTATAAAGTTGGGTTTTTTTGTTGTTTTTTTTAATCTTTTTAATTTAGCTCTTATCCAGTGATGTATACTCTTTTATGGCTTTTTACATACTTCACTCCAATTAAAATTCCTATCTCCTGAATGTTTAGTCAGAAATTGATCTGATTAAGTCAATTTTGTGACCATTTTTTTCCTGGCATTGACATTTCTGGATATAGAAGTTAAGCTTCCAGGTCTAATTGCCTAGAGATATCCTTTCGCCTTTAAAAAGTATACTGACCACATTGCACACCCTCCAGTTCCCGATGAATTCCCCAAAATGGTGATACACATCGTCTCTGGCACCTTTTATGTGTATTATATTGTGGTAGGCTTTGGATATACGCATGATATGCTTACTTTGATAAGCTGATGGATCTGTGTGTATGCATGTATGTGTTCCCACCAACAATATAGATTACACTCTATCCATATCTGCTCTTCCACTCCAACCACTGGCCAGGTCTTCCCACAAATACACCACAAAAAGTCCACCCAATGATTTGGAACCATCCTCCAAATCTGTTGTCCTTATATCGATGCCAATGAAGCGAGTGGACTGAGGGCTGGATTTCCTTCTCTCTCTCAATATGACCAGCCCACCTTTTTTTTTCAAGTCATACATCACTCTGAAAGCATCCTTTATAAAGCTTTGCCTCCACAGTTCTTCATTGGCACTGTGTTACAGCCTGCTTAATGTACAACAGACTCTCTCTTGCATTTCAGGTGACCCTCTGCTATAACACATTAGAGACTGGGGCATGCCATAACTTTCAGCTATACAGTATGACTAGAGGAATATATTGTTAAAAGATGGAATCATTTAGTGTCATGAAAAGCATTGAAATTTTCCAAAGGCAATCCTGGCAGATCTATTCAACCCCGGGCCCAGCTCATTGTCCATTTTCAGTATCTGTTGAAGGGTGTATGTAACAATGGACCAGTTCTATGAGTCATCTGTTCAATTGCCTTTAAAGACTGCACTAGTGACATTAAATTCAAATGGAGATGGGAGCCACTAATCTGTGCATAATGATGCTTATGGGCTGCATATTGATTTAGTTTTAAGATGTAATATTATCTATATTTTGTTATATTTTTATTTATTTTTTTAAATAATTTCCAGTTACATTTTACTGTGGTTCAGACTAAGAAATGTTGTGGGCCATGTGTTTGACACCTCTTGTCTGGACAATGGGCGTTCTTCATCCTTTAGATTTTACATTTCCTCCAAAAAAGGCAACAAAAATGCCAACTACCAATACATCTGCCTACTTTCTCACATCTACAAAATTGTTGAGAGTTATCCACATGTACATTGCAGCCTTAATGGAAGTTTAAGAAGGAAACAGGAAGTCTTTTGTAAATCATGTTCTATAGCAGACCATAACTATACAGTCATATATTTGGCTAAACCATATGGAGAATACAAGTGCCTATTTTTGGTTGACCATATAAAAGCATTTGATTTAGTGTCTATACATGCGTGTGACAGCACAGGAGACTTTTTTTTGGTAGTGTAGTGTTTACGTCTGTCCCAAAAGTCTTGGCTCAGTTTTAAGCTATCAATAGTTTCTTAATAGGATTACTATTTCAGATTGTATCTAGAGAACTAGGATTCTACAGCATATCCCAAAAGTCTTAGTGTAGCTAACTACACTCAGCAGACATATATAACAAATGGTAGCAATCTTTTCCTCTTCTGCTTTATGAAGTCATTATTTGAACAGAGATTACCTCAGACAGAGAGTATAGGGTATTAGACTTTGATTGAGGAAGATCTGGGTTCAGTTCTCTTCTCAGACACTTACCAGTTGTGTGACCCTGACAAGTCACTTAACCTGTCTGCTACTCCCTTAGTTTCCTCATATGTGAAATGGACCCAATGCCTTCTACGATCCCTTTCAGCTCTAAGTTAATATCCAATGAGCATTTCTTTTTACCAGATATACAACGAACACCAACTGTATATTGGAGATTGTGATTTATACTCCAATGGTGATGATCCCAGGTGCCAAGGCAAGGTCCCTCTCTCAGACCAGTCAACTCATTTTTCTCAATTCCCTCTTTTCCCCCATATTTCTTTAGAATGGATGCTCAATTTATGGCACTGACCTCTCCTTTCTCATCAGCTGATTGCAGGGCAGCCCTTCGGAAGCACCATCAGAAAGACTATTCCCAAGGACCATGTTGCTTCAGCACAAGACTTGGACACCGTCTGGTCCCTGGGGGTAAAGTGTATAATTCTCACTGGTTTTCTTTGTAAATACAACAAGGTTTGGGGAAACCAAAAGTCAATGATGATGATCTGATACGATGATGTCAATGGTATTCTCTTTGCAGGGCTATCTCAAGTATTCTGTTTTATTTTATGGCTACTACGGCAAGGAGAGGAAGATTGGCAAAGCAGGTTACCGGTTACCCTTGGCTTACTTCCTGGTTGGCATGGCAGTGTTTGTTTACAGCTTTATCATTCTGTTGAAGAAGTAAGGTTGTGAATATGCTTGCATCTTTTTCTGGCCTATGTACTTTGGCCTTTTAGTCAGTCCTGTTGCAGCTTCTATAGGCTTCTGTGCGCTTCTAGGGCAAGGATTCTTAGCTTGAGTTACATGGATCCATAAGGGGTCTGAAGATAAATTTCTGGAGGCCCATGAACTTGAATGGGAAAAAAATAAAATTAATTTTTACTAACCTTTAAATGAAATTTGATATTCCCTTTAATTACGAATGTAGGCAACAAACCATTATTCTGAGAAGGCATAATATGGTTATTTAAATTGTCAGAAATGTTCATGACCCCCAAAAAAGGTTGAGAACCTTGCTGTAAGGAAGTAGATAGTAAGTATAATCTAGCTAGTGAAATAGAATTTTAAAGAAACAATAGAAATATAATAAATTCTCTGTACTCCCATGATATATGTTCAGAGAGAATTATGAATGAGGAAATCCATGAATGCCATATCCTACGCCATTGAAGATAAGAGAGGTGAAGGAAAAGAGGAGAAGATTGGGGGTGGAGGGAGAGATAGAATACCTACATATGTAACTTTTTCATGTGCTTCTAGTCTCAGTTTAGTGGCTGTACAACCTTAGGCAAATTACTTTGCCTCTCTAGACCTCACTTTCTTTATCTGTAAATAAAGGTAGAGGGCTAGGCTATCTCAAAAGTCACTTCCAATTCTGAGATTCTATGGCTGTATATAGCAGCCTGATAAGTAGAGATCTACTGACTTAGAGGATGGTCAGGATGAGAAAGAAAGAGGCAAGGGCCTGTGCTCATCTTATTATCCCTTTTCCTGATTTCTGGTGGTGACATTATTTAAACTGAATAATGTCATGTCCTTGGAATTGACTTTCTTACCTTTGCTGCAACTCAGTAAAAATCAGGTTATCATTTTCAGATGTAGCAAAGTAGAATTTTGTTTTCTGGATCCTGTATAGTTGTTACAAGGGTTTGGTTTTGTCTTTTTAAAGTATTTTTGGGTGGAAGGGTAGGGGGGTGGGAGATGAGAGCTAGAGGGGGCTACCAAGATAGTCTAGCCAGGAAAAAAGGAGAAAGATAACAAGTAAAAAAAGGTCATGAAAATTTTTTTTTAATGAATAAAAGGAAGGCCAGAAATTATCACAGACAAGCAGAGCAGCTTTGATAATTATTTGTTGGATGTGTTGTGTTTTTAAAAGAAAAGCTATCTGTATACAATAGAGATTAACAGCTTTATTTACAATCCACTTTTTCTGTTCTACTATATATATAAGAAAATGCTTGTTTTATTAAGTAGCTAAAATTAATTTATTTGAATATAGAATTTAAAATAATAAAAATTTAGAAATAAATAAATTAGAAAGCAGAGTATGTGTAGTGAAAGGAAATCTGGATTCTAGGTCCAGGTCAGTCATTTCTTTTACCTGAAAAAATCATTGCTCTCTCAGCTTCATTTAAAAAAAAAATTTCAGTAAGGAAATATAACACCTATTCTGCCTAATTCAGAGTTATTAGAAGGATCAGATGGGATTCTACAGGTGAAAATATTCTAAAAGCTGTAAAAGCAACTATTCTCAAAAAATATGGTATTATTATCATTTTATTAAAATTGACATAGGTCCTGATCCTGTGATTTTATTGTTAAAAGGAGCTTCCAAATAAGGAATCATCCTCTACCAATGTAGATCTCCATAATTTAAAGTCTTAAAGACTTGCCTAGGGCTCTCAGAAGCTTAGAGATTCGTCCAAGGTAACATGGCCAGTATGCGTCCCAGGGACTTGAAATCAGGTCCTGCTAGCTCTAAGATCAGCATTCTGTTCGTTACCTCATCTATCAGCTTTTTCTGGTAAAAAGGAAAAAAAGGAATACTGTATTCAGTGTTCCCTACCAATATGAACTTTTATACGAAAAAACAGATCAGCCTTGAGGTTGACACTGGGTAGCCATGTGGGGTGGGGTGTTTGTGACTCCCTTTCTGATGGTATTTTACAGAATGGCAAAGAATTCCAGAATGAGCCTTGCAAGTGCATCCAATGAAAACTACACATTTTGCTGGCGGGTGTTTTGTGCTTGGGATTATCTCATAGGAAATCCAGAGGCTGCGGAGAGCAAGGCTGCTGCCATTGTGAACAGCATCCGGGTAAGCCACATGACTGCTGAACCAACTCGGGGCTAGGCAATAAAGAGCTCCCCTGGGGGTGTATTTGCTTTGGAGAAGTTACCCAGTAAATCTACTAAGTCTGACCTTTCCATGTCTTAACATCTTAAATAACATCTTTATCTTAATGAAATTATCACCATAATTTTATATGTTATTGATAGTCTTAGCATCATCCATTTCAGAAAGTATTAGGATCAAAGAATCATAGGACAAATTTAGAATTGTTAGGCATTTCAGAAATGATCTGATCCTATAACATATTTTACAGAGAAGATAATTGAGCTCCAGAGAAGTTAAGTGATTTGTCTAAAAATCACATGTGAAGGAATCATCAGAGGATCTGAGCCTTCTTATGCCATAGGTCAATGGTCATTCCACCGTAAAAAGCTGAACCTTCCCTTACCTACCAGTCATATTGCTGAACTAGGAATGGATTAGTATTAGGAATATTTGTATAGCTCAGTTTATTGATTATTATTAACTAGTGTTGGTAACCATTTGAAGTTTTTTTTTAAGTAAATGCTATTCAACAAAGATTTAAGTGCCTCCTATTTGGTAGGCCTTTGGGAGTACAAAGACAAAAGGGAAATGGTGTCTGCCCTCAAGAAGCTTACATGTGTCAACCTGAAAGTTTGGTTAAAGTAAAGGCAACAGGCTAAATGATTATTTTATTATTTAATTAATTCCCTTTAAAGAAATAGTAACATAGTACTACAGAGCCAGATATTATCTGTCTGACTGCTGATACAAAAAACTGGCCAGCCTTAAATCTGTTTTAAGACAAAGAAGGTGTTGTGTGTCCTTCAGATTTATGGTCTCCATAAGTGATTAACTAGACCATTAGAAAGGAATGTCTTAATTGCATAGATTGTAAATACAATAAGATAACAGTTTGACAAAGTTTCAAATAGAAATTACGACCCAAGATGTCTGTGTTTTCTTTACCATTAACATGCCATAACATAGTATATGTCTACAAAATATTAAGATATGGAAAACATCCCATTACTCAGAAAAAATGTCTTAGATTAAAGGTCTCTTAAGGAATGTTAAGTCAGCCCTGGCTTTGTTGACATGGGAAAAGGCGTTCTCTGAGTTTGCTTCAGAGAGAACAAAGAGATTATTCCAAAATTTATATTAAATATTATCACATGCTATTGTAGGGTGCATAACATGTACACAGGTTAATAAAGGTAATTAGAAAAGGGACAGAATACTATTGGATGGGGGTGGGGTGGTGGTGATGAGTGGTTCCAAGATTTCTGGAGGAGATTCACGAAGCTCACAAAAGCTGAGTCTTGCAGGAAGAGAAAGATTCTGAAAGGAGAAAGTAAGGATGAAATGCATTCCAGGAATATAAGGGACAGTGGGAACCTAGAGGGACCAGTGGCTGGCAAAAGCATCTCCCTTACCCAAAGGTCATTTGCCTGGCAACCTTAACTAATGCAAATAGAGCTAATAACCTGGAGTTAGCAAAAAAAAAAAAAAGGACTAGGTAAAGATGCCACAACATTTAAGCTCTAAAATTCACACACTTTTCTAATAGGCTAACCCCTCAGGATCTTACACAGAATCTTTTTACTTTTATTTTATACACAGTTCTAGCAAGGATGCTTATCTTAGTAGTTTAGCTTATATGGACTAAGGATATTTAGCTTAAAGAAGAGGGAATACTTTTATCTTCAAAAATTCAAAACTATGTGAAAAGGGGGAAGAGGATTTTGATTTGCAATATTTAGAGGAACTAGGAGTAATGGATTGAAGACACCAGAAGGGAAATTTAAGTTTACTATAGGGGAAATTCCCTAACCATTACAATTATTCAATATTAGAATGGGCTATCTCTGGGAATCCTGTTACAGAATTCTCCTCAATTGAAGTCTGAAAGCAAAGGTTGAAATAACACTTATTGGGTGTGTTGTAGGGCGTTCTTATTCGTGTATATATTTGTGATGAGACTAGACGGGCCCTGAAATGCCCTCCAACTCTAAAAAATCTGTGATCTCATTGACAGCCCATATTAGATGAGACCCAGAAAGTTAAAAGGGGGACCGGACACAGCTCAAAACAGCAGTGTTGACAGTTGAAATGACAGCTAACAATCTCATAGGGAATGAGGAAACATATAAACTGTAAAACAGGGAGGGAGGGTGGAGAAGAAAAGAATTCCAATGACATAGGAGCCAAGGCTCTTTTAACATAAGGTCCTACAGCAATGTGCCCAAATGGCATTCCTGTATTTTAGCAAACAGAAATAATAGACTTTTAACCCTGAGACTTTCATTCTTAAATGGGTATCACCTCAAAACCAATAACATGCTTAGAGAAATAAGGTTTGTAATAAAGAGAAATATGATTATCAACCATTAGATTTATTTTTGTTACATAATGTGATTTTAAATGTTATATGTTTTCTTTAAGGAGGCTATCTTGGAGGAACAAGAGAAGAAAAAAAGAAAAAATTTGTACGTATTACAACAACCTTTGTGTTCACTCAACTAAATCATGAATTTCCTCTTCATTTTATTTTTTTTCAGATCAGTAGCTCATCTGAACCTTATTTTCACAGTCATTCTTACCAATATTCTTTTCATTCTGCATTGCTATCACCCTTTTATAATATAGTATTGAGTAGTTCATAATTTACCTAATGTAGAGTTCAGATAGTTTCCATATCTTTTCATACTTCACATACAGTCCATAAAAGTATGTCCCAAAACTTCATGAGATGATATGAGCTTATGAAGAATTCTGAAGGAATCAGTTCTTTGCTACTCTACTTGAAGAATGCATCCTGTGTCTTTTGCTCAGCACAGTATGCAATATTCAGGCATTGAATGAGCAGATGTTTGAGTTTTGTTTGTCAAAGTTCCTGTGTTTCTTCTGAAACAAATCCTTTTCTTGGGGATCATAAGACCCAAAATGGAGTCACCTTCTATTTCAGTCCAATCCCAGCATTTATCGGCTTTCCTGGGCTATTTCTTTTGGTTTGTGCCTGTTAGATGTGTAACAACATCGTTTGAATTATCAGTGCAATTCATACTTCCCTTCTCTTATTTCTTTCAGTCTCCTATTTCCTCTTTTGTGGCCCATGGAAATTTAAAATTAAGCCAGCACTGAGTGATGAAGTGTTGGAACTAAATAAGCTTCCTAGAAGAGGACAAGGTTCAGGACAGGAAGATGTACAGATGTTAGCTCTTATCATTTTGTTATTTAAAAATAACTAAATGTCTATACTCTTTGATGTACCCAAAACACTTCAGAGTTTTAAAAAAAATGCTTGCCTTATAACAACCTTGTGAGGTTGTCACTGAAAGTATTATCATTTCTATTTTACAAATGAAGAAGCTCAGACTTGGAGAACTATTTGTGAAGTAATCACAGAACTTCTAAGTCTAAGAGTAAGGACTCAAAACCCCAAGCCCAGTCTATGTTTTCTTTCTCCTATAATCTACTACCTTTTCTGAAGAGTTAGAGAAAATCAATTTGATTTTCCTCATGCTTAGGAAACTAAGTGATAGTGGTGAGGTTTGAGGGGTGCTGAGGACCCCAAAACACCTACATGCCAGGTCCTGCTCAAATGAATTCAACACAAGCCTTCTTAAAGCCAAAGAAAAATAAAGTTTATTAAAGATTCACCATATTGGGTTGACTCTTAAGGAGCCTAAGCATTTGTAATGTTTGTATTAACAAGCAGGCCAGATAGAATCTCAACTAGAAAGAGTCTGAGCTGGATTGAATCTGAGCACCTTCATGGAGGCAAGATGGAACTTAAATACAGAAAAGACTGTAGGAGGAATCTGGGGGTGGTCTGGTAGTCTAGCGTGATGGGAGGAGGGTTTTAGGGACAGTCTTGGGGAGAAGTCCTTTTAGAACAAGGAAAGCATATTTTGAGTTAATAAAAACATCAACTGGCATGGGGTGAGATCCTAAGGAATGGGTTAAGACTCCCAAAATCTTTCCTTTCCTTTCATCAACATGCAGAGTGAAAGGTTTTTCTAGATTAGGTTTAGTTTTCAAAGTCTCAAAAGCTTTAGCCTGGTCAGAGTCAGGGCCATAAAACCAAAATCAGGAATCCAGATCCTACAAAATCCAGCCATGCCTAAAAACACTCACACTTATTGCTTAGTGGCTGGAACAGGGATTGTCCTTTTTCTCTCAGAGGTTAAGGAGTGAGAGGTAGGCATATGTGGGAAGCAGGTGGGGCAATCCAGAGGTCTTGAAGGGAATGACCAGTACCCTGGGGTGAATACAGATGGAATCTAGGGAGGATCTTGATGGGAGTGGTCAGCAGCCTGAGGAATGGGGTTTTGGTAGGATCAAGGGTGGGGTGTGCAACAGAGACTTGGTCATAGTGATAAAGAAAAGCCCATGGGCTTCCAGAATCAAATGGGAAGATTAGATTTGAGTCAGGAAGGCCAGATTAAGTGGGAAGATTCAAGGGGAGTTCAAGGAGAATCCCAGAGTCTGAAACCCATCAATAAGAAAAAAGTTTTCCTTTTAGGATGAAGGATCACCATCATATAATGTAAAAAGCTAGAGAAGGAATTAGCTACATGACTCACTAGCTACATGACTTTGAACAAACCATTTTACTCTTCTGAGCCTCCATTTTTGTATCTATAAGAAAAGGATTTATTTAATCTTTGAATTTGCTCCCAGTTCTGATATCCATTGATACTATGAACTGTCAGCTTCTCATGACTTAGAAAGGTAAGCAAAGGGACCCCAATATAAGAACTGTTTGTAACCTTCCCTCCAAAGATTATAAACCACACTGACTAAATTCTCCACATTTCTGGAGCAAACAGGTCTTCATTAAGTATGTGAAACATAGAGTCAAACACTAGATAAGCCATAGAAGCTTTACATTTTTCCATGGTTCCAGACAGTCTTAACTCTGATATTTTATAAGTATATTCTATTGCTTACCAGAGGGAAAAAACAAAAGGTATGACTGGGTTGATGTAAATCAATCATCATAACTAGGGAAATTATTTTAAATATATGCTGCTTAAAGCTGGGTCAATGTAGCAAAAAAGAACTCTAAACTTAGGGCTAGTAAATCTGAGTTTGATCATAAGTTCATAGGATCATAGATTCAAAGTGGAAGAGAATTAAGAAACCATGTAATCCGATACCCTTATTTTATAAATAAGAACACTGAGGTCTAGAGAAGTCAGATGATTTTCCCAAGTTTACTCAGCAGAGCTGCAAAGGCAGGATTTGAACTCAGGTCCTTTGACTCTATCAGGAGGTGACTGGTATGTGGATTCGTTTCGTTTCCACTTTGCCTTCCTGTTGTAAGAAACCTAGGCAGTCTTAAGATTTTTAAAAATATGATGTCTTGGTCATGGCATTCAGATAATTCAATGATTCTTAAATTGTTTATCCTGAATTTGTTTTTCAGATCAGTTGTTTTTACAATAAGATGCCTTATACTTTCTTCTATGTTTTTTCAGCCTTTTGGTTTTGTTTTAATATTTCTTGTTGCCTCATGGAGTTACTGGCATGCATTGGTCCATTTGAATATTTAAGGAATTTAATTCTTGGGCCGGGTTTTATAACTCTGCCAACTATTAAATTCCCTTCCCAATTCTTTCTTCATAGCTCTCATTTCTTTTTTTTCTTTTATTTCCTTTATAACTAATGGAATAAAACAAGCATTTTCATAACATAGTATAATAAAAAGATGATTGCACATGATTGCTCTGCAAATCTACTATGCACAACTTGCTATTTCTCTCAAATATACAACAAAATTATCATGTGAATTTACTTTTTTTTCTTTCTGCCTTTCTCCCCACCTCCTCCCTAGAGATGGCCACCATTAGACACAATATGTATACATATATAGATACATACATCTATATATGTAAGATCATTCTATTTATGTTTCTATTTATCAGTTCTTTCTGTGGATACAGGTAGCATTTTTCTTTATGTGTACTTTATAATTAATTTGGGTATTTATAATAGTGAAAAAACTTATTCATTCATTTTTTCCCTCAGACGATCTCATGTCATTTATAAAAACAATTTTTTAACTCTTGTTTCATCTCTTCCTGAAATTCTAATGGTTTGTGCCTATCCTCTGTCTTTACCTGAGGCAATACTTGTAGATATTTTAGAATCATTCTCTTGTTCTGGGTGTGTGTCTTGAACATCCCTGCCACCATAATAGATAATAATAGTGCTCATTCCAGACTTGATGTTATAGTTGGGTTCTAGCACACTACTGGACTGGTCTTTCAGGGCTGGTCTTGTTGCTGCTTGGGGTAATGTGGATAGTGTTATTCCACAATCTCAGAGACAGGCTAGGGACCTGTAGGCTTTCAACATACCCAAAGTGGTCTGATAAAGAGAAAAATCTGGTTCCTGACCTCCTGGTCTGAACTCTGCAAGTTTCTGATCTGACTTTGGGTCTGAAGAAAACATGGACTCAGCCCAGGTCTAGCAGCTAGAAAGCTCTGAACTTTATTCTTTCTTCACATGAAACTCAGGGACTTCCTACCTGAGAATGATACTCTCCTGGGCAGGTCCCCATTTCAGTGCATCCAGGTAGTGTGTGACAAAGCTGCCAGTTCATACCTGTCCTTCTTGTAGTGCCCCAGTATGTGTCTAGTGGTGCCCAGTATAGATCTGGGATCTCTTCTTATCCTGGGCTTTGGAGTGCTCTGCACATGGCATGCTCCTGGTCAACCCTGGGGTCTACAGAATCTCCTCTCTATCTTTCTTCTCAGCAAGGGTGTACAAATGATTGACTGTGGCTTTTTGGATTTCCTCATCAGAATTTGACCTGGTCCATTTTGTAGATCTATTTGGAGAAGTTTGTGGAACAAAGCTTATAACAGTGCTTCTCACCATTCTTCCATCTTGGCTCTGCTTCTTTCCTTTGACTAAATTGAGTGCCTCCACCTCACTAACTCTGCTACTTATGAGGCACCATGTCTCTTAATACTTCCAAGTCTGTTTCTTGATCCATATGCTGAAAATAAAAATACCTATATCACCAACCATACAAAGGTTTTGTGAGAATCTCATGAGAAAATGTATAGAAAACACTTTTGAAATATAAAACACTCTGGAAATCTAAGATATTATTATTAGCTGTGTGTGTGTTAAGGGTAGCACATTAGTGTCAGTATGTACCCCAAGCAGAATACCCTGAAAGGGAGCATAATTCATCATGGGAGGAAAGAAGAAGAAATGTATCCATCCATATACCCTACTCAGAAGTCTCTATCACAACATAATAATGAGGAAAACAAAGAAGGAAAAAGAGGGAAACACTGGTAGATTTCATGGACATGTCTATCTATATTTTATATTCCTCAAGAAATAAGTAACCATGCAAATAGCCAATTATCATTCCTAACAGAAAATCCAATTTTAAATGTAAATGTATTTTATGACTTAAAGTACATTGTCTACGTCATAGCTACCATTTCAAAGAGAGTCCTGTGACCTTTATTTCATCTCTTTTTTTTTCAGGGCAGTGACCATATGTCTCCGGATCATTGCAAACATCTTAGTGCTCCTCTCACTTGCTGGGAGCATTTATCTCATCTACTTTGTGGTAGATCGGTCCCAGAAGCTGGAGCGGACCAAAGAGGAACTGACCCTTTGGGAAAAGAATGAGGTTTTGCATATTAGCTCAGTTTGAACAAGAGTGCCTTTGAGAAGGCTCATTCCAGTTTTCCTATTGAAAGTACTGATTTGTAGTCATTGCAGCTGTGTTACTTTTCTTTTTCAAGTATAGTCAGAAATATCTCTAAGAACTTACCCTCATCCCACCCTACCCCAGAGTTGCTTATTATACCTACTCTCTAATGCTAAGAATGCAAGGGATGTAAGCCAGCAACTACCAATTTCAAGTCTTAATAGGAGACTTTTATTCCTGTCAACCACAAAGGGTTAGTTCAAGTTGATCCTCTTCCACTTCACATATCCTTAGGACAAATGTCACCTTAGCTCCAGAGATCACCTGTTGACCTACAGAGATTTAAAAAACAGAAGGATTTTCACTTTACAGATATGTTTTGGAAGAATGACAACTTAATAATCAAGTTCTGAGGGAGCTAAAAGCTCAGGTCCCTTCCAACTTCAATATTTGAGAATCAATATGGTATAAAAATAGCAAAAAATTCTAGGAATGGTATAATAGTCATCCTCCTTCTACTGAATGGCTTTTTCAAAGTGAATTATGATATGGAGTCAAGGTTAAAAGTATTTCGAGAGACAATCTGCTTAGTCCAATCTGTCAAGACTATATTGAGACCATGCCGCTTGAGTCAATATCTATTCACATTTTTTTCTATGACATTAAAAATAAATTAAAATAAATTCATAATTTCCCCTGGTAGCAATATCTCTGTCAGAAAACTCACAACTCAAACTTAAATCTATTTGATATCTTTCTCTGTTTTCTCAGTGAGGATGGTCAACTATAGGTTATTATTCGCTGAAAAATGAACCAGACATAATTTGAATGATTATTGAACCATCTTTATCTTCTCTTTTTTCCCTTGGTCTTATCTTTTATCCAAATTGAGGGAAATTGGGACAGAGTGAGTAGACTACTGAAAAGTACAATTAAATTGATTATTCAATTCAACACACATTTTCAAAGCACCTACTGTTTTCAGGGTGCTGTTCTCTATGGTAGGGAGATTCAAAGACTAAAATAAGATACAGTCCCTGGCCTCATAGAACTCATAGTCTACAGGGGCTGTACTACATGTATGTATGTATGTATATACATACATACACACACATATATATATATATATATAAACAAGTGCATAAAAAGGTTATAGATTAGATGCTATCTGAGATTCCAGAGGAAATTATCTTAATAACTGTGAAGGCGGAAGGAAGATCAGAGAAAGCTTCATGAAGATGTTTATGTTTGAATTGGACTTTAAGAACAGATAAGAATTCAAGAGGTAAAGATGAATAAGATTTAAGTTGTTGGTTATGTATAGAGATCAGAATGAGCAAAAACATAGAAGTGGGAAGTGGGAGCAACAGCTACAGAGAACAAGCAGTAGTTCGATTTGACTAGAACAGAGAGTATATGGAAGGCAATACCATGAGATAATGCTGGAAAGGTAAGTGGCACCAGGCTGGTCTTGCATTCTAGGTTAAGGAATTTGAGCTTTATTTAATAAATAATAGGGAGCCATCTCAGAGTTTGGGCAGAGGCATAGCATGTCTAAATCTATGCATAAGGAAGACTTCTTGGTAGCAATAGGTTTGGAGGGACCAGAAAGTTGAGGAGGGAAGCCTAGGATGCTATTGTAATAATCCATTTGGGTGATAGCATTTGTCTTTGCTACGTAGTGGAAATAAAGAGAAGGATCCGGTGAGAGAGTTAACATAGAGGTAGAATCAATGGAATTTGTTCTAAGTCCTACTATATATAAAGGATTTGAGAGAGGAAGAGAGGGAAAGAGAAAAGGGGAGAAAGAGAGAGATAGACACAGAAAATATAATACCAAGTCTTCAAACATGGGAAAGCAGAATAAATGAGGAAGTGGCAATGGCATAGACAGAAATATTTGAAGGACTGTCACATAAAAGAGGCATTAGACATGTTCTGCTTAGATCTTCAGGGAGGAGCTAGAAGCAATGAATGGTTGAAGCTATAGGGAGACTGAATCTAGCTCATTATAAGGAAACACTTCCCAACAATTAGAATTGCCCAAATGTGGATTAGAATACCTTGGGAGAAAATATTTTCTACCTCACTGGAGATCATCAAGCAAAAGGTTGGATGACCATTTGTTAGAGATACACAGTAGTAGCTTAATAAACTCTATGGACTGGTGTAGAGGAGAATTCCTCTTTAAATATAGATGACCTTTGAGATGCCTTTCAGCTCTGTGACTTCATAATTCTTCATGAAATCAAAAGTACAAGTTATTGGAGAAAATGAAGGAAGCTCAGTTGCCAGTAGAATATCCAAGATGTATCCAGTTATTGGGCATTGGGAAAAGCAGATCAATCTGCCATCAATATCAACAATATAGATATGGGCTGCAGTTCTGCCCCAATGTCCCCCCACTCTGCCAGAACCAGATTAATATGTAATTGGGAAATATGTAACACAATAAATAAAAATACAGTAGAATATAGATAATATGATATGTAGTTTTCTAAGTCAATATACAGCTGCAAGAATCATTAGGTATGGTTTAGTCACAGGGGTGGGGAACCTGTGGCCTCAAGGCCACATGTGGCCCTCTAGGTCCTCAAGTGCAGCCCTTTTACTGAATCCAAACTTCACAGAACAAACCTCCTTAATAAAAGGATTTGTTCTATAAAACTTGGAATCAGTCAAAAGGCTACACCCAAGGACCTAGAAGGTCACATGTGGCCTTGAGGCTGCAGGTTCTCCACCCTGGTTTAGTGCCTCCTCTTCTATTTCAGTTTAAAACACTGTGCTGAGTTCTTTTCTCTGAGGTCTTTTCCAGCTCTAAATGTATAAATCTGAGTTTTCCCCAGATACTCAGCCTGAGAAGCATTGGGTGGTATAGTCATAAAATGAAGATCAATTCTCCCATCATCCAAGTAGATGGATTGTTATCATTATTTTAATAGCTTTACACATCAAATAATCACTGTTATTTTAGAATTGCTTGCTGTTTTAGGAATCATACGGCATTCCTAGTGACTCACATCATTTGTTTGCTTTGTATTATAATACACAAAGTACTCTTATGACCCCTGATGTAAAAAATTATAACTAATGTAGAAATTTAAGACGATTTCAAACCTCTAAGTCTGAATTTTCCTTCCTCTTTAGGTCAGTGTGGTAGTTTCCCTGATTACCATGATAGCTCCTTCTGCCTTTGAACTTGTGGCTGCATTAGAGATGTACCACCCACGAACCACATTGCGATTCCAGCTTGCAAGGTACAGTAGTCACTTTCTGTATAGTCAGCATATGCAATACCCCTTCCATAAGAACTAAAATGCATCAAGTTTGCAAATTCCTTAAGGAAATTCTTTTCTCAGGGCTTAGCATTGAGAACCTGGCACAACGACGCTTGGTCACTAATAAATGGAAATGAAGCTGACATTATCTGTTCTGTTCTCCTGAAATCCAAAGTCCTTCTCTGATACTAATACAAATTATGAAAGAGAGGCAACTATTTTCTAAGGAGATGAGGTGGCATCAAGTATGGAATCACCAAAAAAAAATGGACTATATTCTAGAATTTTTAGAGCCAGAAAGGACCTTAGAGATTATTTAACCTTGCTTCTCATTTTGCCAGTGAGAAACTGAGGTCCATGGAGGTTAGGTGACTTCCCCAAGGCTATCACCAAGAGTGTCTACAGAGCTGGGATCAAGTCTATTTTCTGCTTGATTATATCACCATCTTCTCTTGATCTGAGAGAAGGAAATGCTTTCCTTTGTGCATACCTTCCTAGGAGACATTAAGAAGAATCTAATTTGTTATCTCATTTGTCCTCAAAATAATCATATTAGGTCAATTGGTAACATTGCTCTTGTTTCACAGTAAGAGAGGGAAAAAAAGCTTAGTGACTTGTCTTTCTACCTCTTTACTAGATTGTAGCTCCTTGGGGTGAGAGGTTATGCTCTCTTTATCTTTGTGACTCCTTCCCCTCCTCCCCATCACTTTTCCTGACAACTTGTCTTATATCTAGCAGGTTATAAGGGAAAGGGAAGGGAGTTTCTATTTAAAGCACACATTGGTTTGTGTGACTACCTAAGTCTGTTTCTCTTCCCAAATCTGATCACATGCTGGGCTGCAAAAAGGAGCAATAGGTGGCACAATATATCTCAGAAGGGAAAAGATTGTAAGCTGCATTCTGAAGTTGGTTTAAGAAATCTGATTTAATCTAATCCCTACATTTATCAAAGAAAGAAACAACCACAGAGAACTGTAGTTATTTGTTCAAGGTCACATAGCTAGTGTGGCAAACCCAGGATTAGACTCCCAGAAGCCTGACTCTCAATACTTCGCATCATACTAGATTGATTACAATTTCTGCAATACAGACCCATCAACCAATGTGTGACAGCTAATTCTTCATTGTATATTTGTTACTTTCAGAGTTCTTGTGTTATATCTGGGAAACCTGTACAGCTTAATCATTGCACTTCTGGACAAGGTGAACAGCATGAGTATTGCTGTGAGTATTCCAACATGCTCTAACAGCATCTTTAGATGTGTAAAGAGAAGACTACTTCAACTAGGTTTGTGACATGCTTAAGGATACCTACCTGCCATGTAGGAGTCACACAACCGAAAAAAGGAAGGGAGGAAGGAAGGAAGGAAGGAAGGAAGGAAGGAAGGAAGGAAGGAAGGAAGGAAGGAAGGAAGGGAGGAAGGGAGGAAGGAAGGAAGGAAGGAAGGAAGGAAGGAAGGAAGGAAGGGAAGAAGGAAGGAAGGAAGGAAGGAAGGAAGGAAGGAAGGAAGGAAGGAAGGAAGGAAGGAAGGAAGGAAACAAAGAAAGAAACAAGGAAAGAAAGGGGTGAGGGAGGGAAGCAAAGAAGGAAGAAAGGACCATTCACAAAGAATATATATCTCAAAAAAAATGAGTTGCTCTTATACTGATACAGCAGAAGGTGATTGATCACTTTATGCATATGTCCTTCAACAACACTATAGAATATCTGGACACCAGAATTGTGGTGAATATGCTGTAATGTCAGTTATTGTAGGTCCCACTGGGACCCTTAGCAATTGTGTGCTAAGTCTAAAAGCCAATGAGCATTGAAGAAGGAGGTGGTATTTTTTTTTCAAAGACTGAAACAGATAGAAGGAATACCTAGAGAAAATGAAATCCTAGGTCTGACCCAATCAAATCTCTCTTTCTCTCTTCCTTTCATTATGCATACATACAAATACATGCATATATGTGTGTATATACATATGAAGACACACACACACACACATATATATATATATATACACACACACGCATAAATATCTGTATAAGATGCTTATCTATCGCTAGACCTGTGATTTCATTGGTGTAAGGAACTCAAAGAATCACAAAATTTGAGAATTTGAAGGGACTCTAGTGATCATCTAGTCAATTCCTTATACCAAATGAATCCCCACTATAAAATACCTGACAAATGGTCATCCAGCCTCTGCTTGAAGACCTTCAAGGAATGAGAACTCACCAACTCTCTAGGCAGACCACCGTATCTTCAACAGCTCTAATTTTTAGGAAATGTTTCCTGACATCAAGATCAAATCTGCATTTTTGCAGCTTCCACTTATTTTCCCTGGTTCTACTCTATGAGGCCAAAGGGAACAACTCTGTTTCATGTAGAAGCCCTTCAAATACTTGGAGAGCACTACAGTACACCTCCCTTCCCAGTTTTCTCTTTTCTTTTCTTTTTTTTTTTTTTTTTAGTAAATATGTGGTTTAATTTTTTATTTTCTGAATTTATTTATTTATTTATTATTAGTTTTCAATGTTCACTTTTATACAATTTTGAGTTTTACATTTTTCTCCCCTCCCCTGTTCCCTCTGCCAGATAGCATGAAATCTGACATAGACTATACACATTGCAGTCTTCTCTTTTCCAGGATAAACAAGTAAGTACTAGAACAAAAATTAAATCACAGCTCTCCAATAACTATTCTTAACCAAAATAAGTTAGGTTTCTCATGCTATAGGCAAGTGAGGTCATTTGTTGAAGGGTAGACATCCCTGGGAACAGTTTCATTGACACAGGTGTGTGTAACCTCTGTTTTCTTTCCTTCAGGAAGCGGAAGTTAAAAATAATGCAAGCAACTGGATAGATTCTCCTCACTTCCTACCCACAAGAGCACTTCCTGAGGGAGAAAAATGGTCCCCAACTATTTCTGGTATTCAAGTGAAACAAAACAGCACAATTCAGAATTACCTGGTACCCACTACCGTCACTAATAAAACAACTTCCTACAACTACAATGTACAGAATCAACAGGACCAGTGCTGGGAAACATATGTTGGACAGGTAATCAGGCTTCAACAAATCAGTATTATTTATTACCTATGAGGGAAAAAGTATGTGATGACTAACTTGTGAGAAGAAAAAGGATGTAGAATATGGAGGGGATGAGTCTGGGAGACATACAGAGAAATGAATTCTGCCTGAGTCTGGATGGGTTCAAATGATGCCTTCCTGGAGCCAAGGATGCTACCTGTGAAGTATGATTGGAAAATAAGGACGGGGCTTGTGGCTTCTGCTTTCTGGGTCAAGAGAAAGGACAAGTACAGGAGTACACCCAGACGGAGCAAGAAAAAAAGCAAGGAGAGTCATGTGAGCTTTAAGCAAGCAGATTCTAAGAGAGGAAAAAAGAATAGTTATTAAAGGGGATTAGAGTGAAGATTAAGAGAAAATAAATCCTAGGCCTCAAGAAAATGCTATTGTTTTTATTTTTTGTTTTTTCAAAACATTTTATCCCAGTTGTACATTTTAGAGAGACAGTACAACTTAGTGGAGAGGATACTAGGGCTAGAATCAAGGTGACCTGGATTCAAATCTTATCAGATGGCCTGCAATGTGCCCCATGGAGAAGGACCACAGCCTATGTAGCTCATTCTAATATAAACAGAAAACCTGAGAAGTGCTGTGTGTCATGTTCTGGAAGCATGGGGCTAAGAAAAAGGTCACATAGTTACATTTAGGCAACTAAACATGGAGAGCCCAGGAAAGAGAAGAAAACTGAGATCCTAAAAACAAAAAGGGATCCTGCAAAGCAAAATCTCAGCTATGGGGGAGAGTGGATAGGGAACATCTGAAGAGTGAAATAATGGACTACAAAAAGTCGTTAAACCCCTTTGTATCACATTGCGAAAATTTAGGGGAAGAAAGAAGTATCACCACGTATCATGAGAAAGATAACTTGAAGGTTTCTAAATAGATTATATAGAAAGACATACTTCTTTCTATATAATCTAGAATAATCAAATCATAGATCTAACAGACCCTCAGAGGTCATACAGTCTGGTCCCTATCTGAAGTATAGCTACCTTTGACCTCTGACATGATATTTCCATATTTTAATATTTCAAGAATTTATGATTCCATTGATATGCCTATTTCTTCCATGGAAGATGGCATTGCTGATACTGTACTAGGAAAGTAACTCCTCTGTACTTTAGTAAATTCTGGTCTTTGTGTTTGGCTATGGCTAGAAAATTCATGACTCTGCAGCCACCTCCTGAACTTAGCTAAACTAGTTGTTGGATAATAAACATTCTCAAATTCTTTCCAGTTTGGTTAGCTCATGCATGTCAGTGTTTATTTGACAATTACCTAGCTATAAGCAATCTAGGGCCACTTCCATGTGACGATAAGTATTAGAGGAGGACTCTGGTAGAGGTCTAAATATGTTTCCCTACATCTATTTATCTTTACATACCAATCCATTTGTTTAGATCCACACATTTATTTCTCAGTAAGCATTGGCTGTCTTCTGCCCATCAACCGTATAAAATAACAATAACTACTATTACTGCTGCTACTGTAATAAGCAATGCTAGATGTATAAAGCAAAAATATAATATAACAACATAACAGCAACATGATATGATATGATATAATATGATATGGTGTAATATAATATGATATGATATGATATGATATAATATGATATGGTGTAATATAATATGATATGATATGATATGATATAATATGATATGGTGTAATATAATATGATATGATATGATAGGATAGGATATAATGATGATTATGTGATTAAAAACAGATAAGAACATAAATATCCAACTGAGCGTTATCTTGTTCAAAGCAGTCACCTGAAGAAGATTTCAGCTTTCTTCAATGATCACCCTGACTCCATATCATGTTTAGAACTTTTCCTGGGGAAGGAAAACCTTCAAGAACACTTCATGAATCTGTCTCCTTCCACCCCAATAACTCACCCACCCATATATACATTCATAGTACTTTACTGTCAATCATTTCTCACTAACCATCATACTCCTCAAAGATAGCATCTGTGGAATTTGTCTGCCCTCCTATGGGGAATCCTCTGATGCAGACAACACCCACTTGGATCTATCCATTCTGCTTGTCTAACAGTGTTATACTGTCTATGGGAATTGAAGGTAGCATTGTTGGTATAATGGTTTTCTTCTTACCCCAAAGGATGTGGCCCTATTCTCTCATTTACCACCAGCTGCCACTTCTCTGGTTCCAGTAATCTGGCATCCCTATCCCAGGGCTTCCTCCCCAATCCTCATAGAATTGAAAGCCAGGCCTCCCCTCACTCTTTGAAGGGATAGCCAAACTTTGATTCCTTTCCAGTTTTTCTTTTTCCTCATGGGCTAGTCTAATTGACTGACAGCCTCAAGTAGGTATTTAATCAATATTTGTCAAAAGAATTAATAGACTAACATCTAGAAGGCTCAAATAGAGATCAATAGATATCCTAGGATCAATGCAGATGCATGTGGATGGGGTAAGGCTTTGAGGGTGTAGGTAAAGGCAACTGGTGGAAACAGGATTGCTTTAAAATAGGCTAAGCTAAAAAAAACTCAAGAGACATAGCACTGTTTTAGAAGAGGAAAACATTGTCAATAAGTATTTATTAAGTCCCTACTATGTGCCAAGCACTATGCTAAGCACTGGGGTTACAAAAAGTAACCTTCCCTCAAATTATTCATGATCTAATGGAGGAAACAGTCATCATTTGGGGAGAGAAATGACGACATTAGAGACAAATGGAGAAAAATATAGTCCTAAGTTTCATAATTTTAAATGTGAATGAGTTGAACAATCTGATAGAACCAAAAAGAGTGATGAATAGGATTAAGAAATACAACTCCCATCATTTGTTTGCAAGAAATATAAAATAAATACATTGAATAAAAATTAAGGGATCAAAAAATTAATTATGTATCAGTTGAATGTAGGAAAGAAAGGAGTTGCAGTCTTACTATCAGACTAAGTAAAAAACAGAGATTCAGAACACAAAAAGGTATAAATAAGGAAGATACATCCTACTAAAAGAAAGAATGAAGATAACCTGCAAATAGATATAGAAGTAACAGGAAGCAGTTGATGAATTTCAATAGTAACACAAGATCTTTTATTTTACAGGAAATGCTGAAGCTCTCCATTATTGATATGATTTTCACAGTGGCAAGCATTCTGCTTATTGACTTTTTCCGAGGTCTTTTTGTTCGATATTTAAGTGACTGTTGGTGTTGGGACCTGGAAAGCAAGTTTGTAAGTTCAGTGCTATGTTGGTGTTAGATATCTCATTCAAGAAGTTCTGAGTGAGCTAACTTTACCCTCTCCTGATGGTTTTTTACTACATTAGCCAGATTTAGGAGCTCTAGGGAGGATAAGTTATATGGGAGAAGGGAAAGAGTAAATTCTCATGAGACTAATTTGTTCCCCTCTGACTCTCTCCATTCTCCTCTCTCTAAAAGGTTTACAGTATTTTATCCACTATTTATTGACTCATTTTTACTTCTAGCCTGAATATGGAGAATTCAAAATAGCTGAAAATGTGCTCCATTTGGTCTACAACCAAGGAATGATTTGGTAGGTAACAAAGCTGTTTTGGGTTCTGGTCTATTCATTTCATTTGGAGACTTCAGCTAATGAATGCACTGCACAGCAATGTCTTGAGAATTCAAGTTCCATCACTTCCAATAGTAATTATCATCTATAACTTCGTAAGACCTTTCCCTGTCAGTACTCAAAACCTCTTGTAAGCCAGTGACATCAGATTTCGAGAAAGGGTGGGGGTGATCAAGAAAAGAACGTTTGATTCATTTTATTTGTTTGAAAAAATCAGCTACCACATTTAAAAGTGATCTCAAAGAAAAGCTCAATAAAAGCTAGCATGAAACAATTTTTTCCTGAGCTCTACAGAAGAGGAAAGTAAGAAGGGGTATGATTAGAAAAAATCATGGAGGAAAAGACCAGTGAGAACCAACTTTTTAACCTTCATCTCTCTTCATCTATGAACCTCCACTTGATTCATCTATAAAATAAAGAGAGTGGACAAAGTGATCTCAAAAGTTCCAACAACCTATTATCAATGAAGTGACCATAAGAGTTTCCACCACACATTATCTTGCTGAAATGCTATTACTGTCTTTTGTAAGTCACAACATATCTTTTCTTGAAATGTTTCCCAAGTATCACCCTCCCCTAATAGAAATGATGAAAGTTCACTTCTCTTTTCTCTCCTCTTTTTTTATCTTCCTAGTCTTCTCTTATTCTCCTATACTTTTCACTTCCTATAGCTTTTACAAGAACAAGAGACAGCTGTGATAAAGTAGAAAGGGCTTTGCTCCTAATTTTTTCCCTAAGTAGCTGTGTGACCTTGGGTAGGTCAGTTTATCTTCTGGGACCTAAGTTTTCTTATCTAAAAAGAGGTAAAACGTTGAGCTAGAAAAATCTCTAAGCCCCCTTCTGGTTTGCCTTCTTATTTCCCTCTTCTTTTTTATATCTCTTCCAATATCTTACCCCAACACCTCAGCTCTTTCCTGTCCTTCCTTTCCAAGTTCTCACTGGCTCTAAAATACTATGAGTTCTTTGATTTTTTTTTCAATTCTCTCATTTACAGCTGATAAATGCCCCCATGCTTCTGGGGCCATTTGAAGTGAGAAGAAGAGGCTCATGGCTCTTCATCTGAAAATCCCATAGATTTGTCCCTGCTACTATTGCCCCTGTTATACTGCTGTACAATGAAAAGAACACTGGGTTTGAAATCAGGGAATCGAATTTTAATTCCCAGCTCTGCTGTTTACTCCATTATGACCTTCTCCTTGGCTTGAGTTTCCTTATTTGTAAACTTAGCTGGGGTGAAGAATACATGATTTTCAAATGTCCTTCTACCTCTTTCTACAATCATTTCTGCATAGCTCATCTCCACTCCACGCTATCACTATTCTATTACCTTTACCTTCTGACCTACCTGTCTGAGTTTCTACATTTCCAATGGCTCCTTGTGTTCATCTTATTTACTGGTGGCGGCCAGGAAGCCACTTTCCCATAATGTCCCTCTCAACCACACATGAATAAAATTCTTTTAATCATTAAAACAACCCTGTGAATTAGGTATGCCAGCTGTTATCTCCACCTGACAGCGGAGAACTTTGTAAGACAGAAAAGTTTAGAGACTTTCTTAAGATCATATGCTTATTGAAGGATTCAGGGTCCAAGTCTCTTAACTCTTAATGCAATGGTCTTTCCACAGGACCACATTGTCTGGTCCTAATTGTTAAATGACCCTTTCTCTCAATTCTATTCAGACCAACTACCCACCAAAACCAATGACAGAAGCAAACCAGGCAAAGGAAGTTTTATTATAGCCAGAGAAATGTAGCTGATACATAGGGAAAACTTTCATTGTGCCAGCTAGTATTGAAAAAAAAACTTCTAAAGGGATTATGACCTTTTTTTCCCTTCTGAGGATATTTAAAAAAAGGATTCCCTTCCATCTGTGGAGAAGGTTCAGGTCTATGATAATTTATAAATGGATATGTTGGACTCAAGCATTGCTAAGGTATGTTTCAGCTCCAATACTCCATGATTCTAGGAACACATACATTTTAATAGTCCTGCCTACCTCGTAAATATGTGATGTTATTGTGCTGTCTAGTCTCATCATGTGACTTCTGAATAATTACATCAAAATTTAATTTACAAGCTATTCAAGTCAACACTCACTTATCAGATTTGCACTGCATGCACGACACTGTGCTGGAAATTGGAGATTCAGACATAGATGACATCATCCTTTCTCTTAAGAAGTTTATAATCTAATGGAGTGAAAAGGCATTTACAGAAATACCTATGATATAAGGAAGGGAGAGTGAAACAAATAGAAAGAAAGGTCCAAGTAAAGTGCTATGAAAACATGAAGTATCTAAGGAGAGAGGGGAGGCTTCATGGAGATGATGACTAGGATAGGGCTTAAAGATCAATAAGTACTTCCATAGACGTAGAGGAGGGACCTTTTTTTAGCACATAACCCTTTCAACTACCATTGCCATTCACCTTCCCTATGCTTATACTAGTTTCTCCTGAGGATAAGGAGATGCACAGAGGGGTTGTTAAATGGCTGTTTGGGATTAACAGCATTCTTCACTATACAATCTTCCCTATATTCCAAATTTGTCACCCTTGTTCCTTCATTTAAAGTCTTGATGCTACAGCTAAACTATTTAACAATTTGGTTTCCTCTACCATCACATCTCTTGCTCTCCTGTCTTTCCATTATCCACAGTTTTCTGGTCCTCAGCCTTAGGTCACCATCTGCTCTCTTGAATAATGATCTATGTCCTATTTCCTAAATGCAGGTTCTCCTCTAGGCTCTATCCTGGGCCATCTTTTCTCCTCTTTCTACAGTCTTTCACTTGGTGATATCATTAGCCCCCATGGGTTCAACAATAATCTCTATATTAATTATTCCTAAATTTATATCTCTAGTCCTAATATTTTCCTCATCTCTAACAGCCTGCTGGCTATCTCCACATAGAAATTCCATCAGTATCTCAAATTTGTATGTTCCAAACCAAAATTCTTCTTTCCTCCTAAACCTATTCTTGTTGTCCTTATTTCTGTTAAAGGCATTATCATTCTCCCACTCATAAAAATTCATAAATCTGGAGTCATCCATCATTCTTTTTCACATTTAGATTAAATCAGGTTTCATCTTGCCAATTCTATCTCCCCACCATCCTTCACATCCATCCTCTGGGCAGCCGCTAAGCAGCCCCCCAGCTTTGAAAACCCAGATGCTGGTGCTGCTTTCTCTGGTAGCTATGTATGCATACTCAGACAGTTGCATCTGCCTATTGATATCATGCAGCTGGAAGCCCTGTCTGTTGGTTGATCTATGTTTCTCTCTTTGTATTTTCTCTGAAGTTCAGGGTGCTAACTTTTTCTCCTGAACTAAGTGAATGATATTCATACTTGATTAAAGTGATTGCTGACCCTTTGAAAGTTGCCTATGCTTTTAGAAAAGCAAATCAAAGAACTTGTGATAGCAGGCCCTCCTGTGTATATCAGGGTGCTTGCTTTTCACAGATAGTGCTTTAGATAAGCAATTATTATATATTGGTTAAACTGAATAAATTGAATGGGAAGAAGTTCATTCTACATATAGTATAAAAGAAAAGTTTAGGAACAGGTAGGTGGTGGTCAAGAAGAGATAAAGAGTAGTCCAGTTTGGCAATAACGGAGCATATAAAGTGAATAAAGGAATGATACAAAACTGGCTAGGCAGATTGGAACCAGGTTGAGGAAAGCCTTGAATACCAAGATGGAATTTTTAATTTTTAAAAAAAGATATAAAGAATGGTTAAGATATTATATGATAATGTTGTATTTTCTCTTTTTTATAGGATGGGGGCTTTTTTCTCACCCTGCCTTCCAGCATTCAATGTTCTCAAGTTAATTGGTCTGATGTATTTAAGAAGCTGGGCTGTGCTAACCTGTAATGTGCCCCATCAGCAAGTTTTCAGAGCTTCCAGGTCAGTGAAATAACGTCTTTTTTGTTTGTTTGTTTCTTAATTCTTGCCTTTAATCAATCGCTCCAGTACAGAGTATTTTTTTTAATTGTTGGTTTTACTGTGGTTTTTTCACTTGATAGTATTCTATCTTCTCCAACTACATGTAAATATAATTTTTAACATTCCTTTTTGTAAAATTTTTGAGCTTTAAATCTTTCTTCCTCCTTCCTTCTCTTTCCCCTCCCCAAAACAGCAAGCAATTTGATATGGGTTATACAGGTACAATCATATTAAACATATTTTCACATTAGTCATGTTGTGAAAGAGGAATCAGAACAAAAGGGGAAAACCATGAGAAAGAAAACAAACAAAAAAAAACACAAAAAAGTGAAAATAGAATGCTGCAATCTGCATTCAGACTCCATAGTTCTTTCTCTAGATGTGGAAAGCATTTTTCCATCATGAGTCTTTTGGAAATGTCTTGGATCATTGTATTTCTGAGAAGAGCTAAGTCTATCAAAATTGATCATCACACAATGTTGCTTTTGCTCTGTATAATATTCTCCTGGTTCTTCTCACTTCACTCAGCATCAGTTCATAGAGGTATCTCCAGGTTTTCCTGAAATCCACCTGCTCATCATTTCTTATAGCACAGCAGTATTCTATTACATTCACATGCCACAACTGGTTCAGCCATTCCCCAATTGATGAGCATCCCCTCAATGTCCAATTCTTGGACACTACGAAAAATAGCTGTTACAAATATTTTTGTACATGTAGGTCCTTCCCCCTCTTTTATGATCTCTTTGGTATACAGACCTAGTGGTAGTATTTCTGGATCAAGGGGTATGCACAGTTTTATAGCCCTTTGTGTATAGTTCCAAATTGCTCTCTAGAATAGTTGAATCAGTTCACAACTCTACCAACAATGCATTAGTGTCCCAATTTTCCCACATATTCTCCAACATTTATCATTTTCCTTTTCTGTCATATTAGTCTATCTGATAGGTATGAGATGATACCTCAGAGTTGTTTTAATTTGCATTTCTCTAATCAATAGTGAACTGGAGCATTTTCTCATATGACTAGAGATAGTTTTAATTTCCACAACTGAAAACTGCCTGTTCCTATCCTTTGACCATTTATCAACCGGGGAATATCTTGTACTCTTATAAATTTGACTCAATCCTCTATATAGGTGAGAAATTAGACCTTTATCAGACACACTGGCTGTAAAAATTGTTTCCCAGATTTCTGCTTTCTTTCTAATCTTGGTTGCATTGGTTTTCTTTGTGCAAAAAACTTTTAATTTAGTATCATCAAAATTATGCATTTTGCATCTCATAATGCTCTCTATCTCTTACTTCATCGTAAGTTCTTCCCTTCTCCATAGATCTGGCAGGCAAACTAGTCCATGCTCTCCTAATTTGTTTTTGTATCACCCTCTATGTCTAAATTGTGTGCTTACTTTGACTTTATCTTAGTATATGGTGTAAGACGTTGGTCTGTGCCATACTATATTCCAATTTTTCCAGCATTTGGAGTCTTTGGATTTATCAAACAGTAGATTACTATAGTCATTTACTACTGGGTCTTGTGTACCTAATGTATTCCACTGATCCACCATTCTAGTTCTTAGCCAGTACCAAATAATTTTGATGATTACCACTTTATAATACAGTTTTAGATCTGGTGTAGTTAGGCCACATTTTTGTTGCATTTTTTTTCATTAATTCCATTGATATTCTTGACCTTTTGTTCTTCCAGATGAATTTTATTATTTTTTTCTAGCTCTATGAAATAATTTTTTGGTAGTTTGATTGGTATGGCACTGAATAGGTAAATTAATTTAGGTAGAATTGTCATTTTTATCATATTAGTCTGACCTATTCATGAGCAATTGACATTTTTCCCTATGTTTAGATATGACTTTATTTGTGTGAAAATTATTTTGTAATTCTGTTCATATAATTACTGGGGGGTTTTGGCAGGTAGACTCCCAAATATTTTATATTATTTGCAATTATGTTAAATAGACTTTATCTTTCTATCTCTTGTTGTTGGGCTTTGGGGTAACATATAGAAATGCTGATGATTTATGTGGGTTTGTTTTATATACTAGAACTTTGCTAAAGTTGTAAATTATTTCAAGTAGTTTTGTAGTTGATTCTCTATGATTCTCCAAATATACCATCATGTCATCTACAAAGAGTCATAATTTTGTTGCCTCATTACCTATTTTAACTCCAATTTCTTTTTTCTTCTCTTATTGCTAAAGCTAACATTTCTAGTGCAATGTTGAATAATAGCAGTGAAAATGGGCATCTTTGTTTCACCTCTAATCCTACTGGGAAAGCTTCTAGCTTATCCCCATTAAATGTAATGCTTGCTGATGATTTTAGATAGCTATTACTTATCGTTTTAAGAAATGCTCCATTTATTCCTGTGCCTTCTGGTGTTTTTAGTAGGAATGAGTGCTATATTTTGTCAAAAGCTTTTTCTGAATCTATTGAGATAATCCTATAACTTCTAATGGTTTTGTGATTGATATGGCCATTTATGCTGATAGTTTTCCTAATATTGAACCATCCCTGCATTCCTGGTATAATTCCTACCTGGTCGTGGTGATAAACTGTGATAAATTTACTCCATTCTGCCTCCCTGTTTCCTCTTCTCCCAATACAATCCTTTTTTTTCACCCCTTAATGTTTTTATATCACATCAAAGTCAATTTAGACTCACACACTCTATCTATGTATACTTCTTCTAACTGCCCTAAGAGACACAGTTCTTAAAAATTACAAGTATCATCTTCCTGTATAGGGATGTAAACAGTTTAACCTAATTGAATAACATGTTTTATTTTTCTTTCCTGTTTACAATGAAATGACTTCTTTCAAATAAAAGTAAAGAAGCTTTTTGCTTTGTGTTGTTTGGCAGCAAAAGTGATAATTTGAGTAAATACAAGGTGTTCACTGAAGTCTTAGTCATAAAAAACATTGAGAGGCTATCAGCCCAAAGTTATACTCCCTCCCTCCTCATTTATTGATTACTTGACATGTGCTAGGTATTGTAGGGAATAAAAGACTGTTTCTGCCCATGAGGAGTCCATGAGGAAACAGAACTAGCACCAGGCAAGAAAGAGAATGGCCAAAATTTTGCATTCCAGTTCATTTACTGTGTATCCTACTTGGCAAAACTAATATTGCTGCCTGACTCCCAACTTATTAGGGAGGTGCTGCTCTGCCCTCCCTTCAGTAATTCATCTGGAGTCAGGAAGACCTGAGTTCAAATTCTGCCTCAGAAATTTACCAGCTGTATAACCCTAGGCAACCTTCACCTCTGTCTGCTCCAGTTTATTCATTTGTAGATGAAAAGGTTAAGATGGATTGTGAGGTGCACCAGTGGAGAGACTACTCACATTAATGAGATCACAGATCCATTGAATTTTTTAAGTATATCATTATATAAATCAAGATGGTAGTGCAGGAATAGTAGCAATAGTAGTAGTGGTGGTGGTAATGATGGTGGTGGTGATGGTGGTAGTAATAGTAGTAGTAGTAGTAGTAGTAGCAGTAGTAGTAGTAGCAGCAATAATCCTACATAGCATGTACCATAGTATGTACTTGATAAATGTTCAGTTTTTGATTGATTGGTTTGCTGTTATTACTACTAAGCTGTAATGCTCAAGTATTTTACATAAGTAACCTTATTTGGTCCTTACAATTACCATGAGTTACATAGTACAAGTATCATGCCTCCATTTTTAAGATGAAGAAACTGAGGTTCAGAGCACCTCAAGGTCATGTAGTGTCAGAATCAGAATTCAAATCCAAGTTGCCTAATTCTACAAATTCATCATTTTGTGTGCTCCATTCCACTACTCATACACCAGTGTGCCCCTTCCTGGCCACCAGTCCCCACCATGTGATCTCTTCCTTAATTAGTATGTAATATTGTATACACACATGATTCTAAATTGAAGTGAAGCAAAGTGTAAATGGTATACATGTTCATTTCCTTTTTTAAGTGGTTTTCTGGTTAAGAATGGTCAATATCATAGACCTTCCTTTAGCAGTTCCTTGGATATATGTACACATTGTGTACAGAATTCCTGCAAAGTGAAGCCAACTATATTTGGTTTTCTCATAGATCCAATAACTTCTACTTGGCCATGTTGCTGTTCATGCTGTTTTTGTGCATGCTGCCAACAATCTTTGCTATTGCCCGATACAAGCCATCTTTAAACTGTGGTCCTTTCAGGTGAGTGATCTCTTCCTTAAAGACTTGCTTTTGTTTGGAAACTAAAATCAGTTTGAGGGAAACTGGACTGCTTGCCAGGTGTGCTCCTCATAGAATGTTAATGATCCAATTTCCCTCAGTTCACATAACCTAAAAGAAACAAAGGAGAGAGAGACAGAGATGGAGAGACAGAGAGACACAGACAGAGAGGCAGAGGCAGAGGCAAAGAGAAATAGAGACAGAGATGGAGGGAGGGAAGGAGGGAGAAAAGGAGAGAGAAAAAATACTTAGAAAGCAAAAATCTATTTTCATGTTGATTACTCTTTAAGATGAATCAATTTTGATAACTTATATTTGAAATAAAACTCTATAGTTTGTTGCTTTGCATACATCATCTCATTTAAAATTCACAATCACCCTATGAAGTAGCTACTACAGTACAGAGAAGTTAAATAATTTGTCCATGGCTACACAGCTAACAAGTGTCAGCACTGGAATTTGAACTGAAATTTTCCAGATTCTAAGGCCAGCACTCTACCACCTATGCAAAGTCAATGGCATTTTGTGAATTTGAAACTATTAATTGACTTCCATATGACTCCACTCTGTTGCTGAAGAGGTTAGGGTAACAGTATGGGAACAGGGTGGAAGGGAGGGGAATGAATAGATTGTAGTGATTTGTTTTTTGTTTCCAAATTATATGCATGATACTATAATTCATAGCTTCAATAACAATTAGATAGCTATCAACTATGTGTGTGTGTGTGTGTGTGTGTGTGTGTGTGTGTGTGTGTGTGTGTGTGTGTGTGTGTGGGCAGGTACTCAAGTTAGGACTTAGTAGTATTTAGTGAAAGATAATTATAGAATGGCAGGTTAACATAATGAATAGGGAGCATCCTGAGAGCAACGAAGGCATGGGTTCAAGTTCCATCTCTGATGCATTCTGATGGTGTGACCCTATACAAATCACCTGACTAGTAGCTGGCCCTAGACAACTCTACTCAATCACTCAACAAACACATATTAAGATGCTTGCTATATGTTAGTCACTGTGCTAAGTGGTCCAATTAAAAAAAAATACAGGCTACATGGCTTGCTTATGTGTCCTTCCACCACCACCCACCCTACCTCAACCCAAGATGTGCTCAAACATCATAGATAAGAACACTCTAATAAAGGGATTGTAATCTACAGGATAAGTTAGAAAAGACCTGATAGCTGTCTTTAAACACTTCTGGGCTGCCATGTAGAAGAAAGTATAGACTCTGCAAGTCAGAACTGGGCCCAATGAGTAGGAGTTGTAGGAAGGAAGTTTTTGTCTGTTAGTTTCTTTGTTTTGGGTTTTGGCAGAACTTCCTAACAGGCTGACTTATGTAGTAGTGATTTTCCTGCCACCAGAGGTATTCAAGATTACCGCTTTGTCAAAAACATCATTAGGAGAATTCCTAGTACTAGTTGAGAAGTTGGACTAGATTGCCTGCAAGGTTTCCACCAACTCTGTGAGTCTGGTTTTTTCGAGTCCTGATTGCCTAGATTATAACTTCAAGTGTTGAAGTATAAATGCTTGGGCCTATATCTTGTTTATTTAACCAATAGCAATATAAGTTCTTTTGGGTTTATTTGTTTGTTTTTCCCCTTTCTCAGTGGTCAAGAGAAAATCTATGATATTGTGTCTGAAACTATCAAGAATGATTTTCCCTTATGGTTCAACTCAGTGATTGGCTATATTAGCAGCCCAATTGTCATTCTTCCTGCTTTACTTCTTCTCTTGTAAGTATGATATTTGTAAATCTATTATAATATTGTTTCACAATTCTGCCTTAATCTGCTTCACAGAAGTAGCCAATGCTCTTTAACCCTGGATCTAATTGTTTGATTCCTATAATATTGTAGCAGCAAGCACTCTGACACATCCAGAATGGCCTGCTAGCACAGGTTCTTAGATCTGCTTTTCTAAAAGGAAAGCAACTTTTGAGGGGACAACAATCTTTTTTTTATCACATTTACCAGCAGAGAAAATACAAACAGGGAAATAAAAACCAACAGATAGGGCTTTTAACTGACTGACCATAAGCAATACATACATCACAGGTCAGCAGACAGATCCAACTGTCTGACCTTTACATACATACATAGTTACCAGAGAAAGAAGCACCTACCTCTGGGCTTTCATCTAGACATGGAGGCAGGGAGGGGAGGGGGTTTCTTAACAGCTACTCAGAGTCTCATCTGGCACAGGAACCTTCTTCCAAAGAGTAAGCCCCAAAGCAAAACCTCACCTCAGAATATATACACACCTTTCAACGTCAGAGGGCATCCCCACCCTCACGACCCAGTGTCTCAACAGAAACTAACAAAAGGTGTGGATCTTCCTACAAAATAAGCCTCCCCTAGTGAAGGTTCTCTTAATGGGCTCCACCTGAGGCCTATTAATGGGTAGGGAAGATCTTTACATTACAAACAGTCCCTTACTTTCTCTTTTATTTTCATCTTCCACTTTAAGACTTTAACATATGCCCATTAGCTATTTTTCCAATTACTGTGTAACATTGAGGAAAGTCACTTTATTTCTTGGGCCTTCAGTTTGCTTGTCTGTAAAACAAAGGGATTTGATTGGATGACTGCTAGGTCATGCCTAGCTTTAAATTTATATCAATGCTCAGTACATTCTAAGCTGTGACTGGGATGCAGGAACTTATTTCCCAAATCCCCAAAATAAGAATTGCCACTATAAATGATTCCATACCCCCAGAAGTTGTTGCTGTGTTTGTCCTTTTTTCTCAAAGAGGATCATTACATCAAGATGATGACATGACTTGAAGTTGACTGTATCAGTGTCTTAGAAAATCAGACTCTAGTATTTGTCCTCACTTTTCCTACACACAGAATTCAGATAGGGTAGGGAAGGGGAAAAGACAAACACAGAAGATAGTCAGATTCAGGTAGTTATGATTGTTCTAGGAGAAGGAACTCCCCATTACCCAGAGATCCTGTCCTTGGCACCAGCCTTCATCACATGACAGACAGCCATCAACTCCAGAGAGGAGGAAGAGGTAGGAAGAAGCATCAGATGAAGTAAAAGCAGTGAACAAAGGCAGATCTTTAAGGAATAGAAAGTCTGGCTAAGTCCTATTATGGGATTTTGAAAGGACATGAGATGAGGAGATATAGATCCCTGAGGGCAATGGAGATGAATCATGCCTTTACTTACCCAAGATATTAGCACCCTTGAAACTGATCACTTTGCTATAGTGGCTTTGTCCTTTCTGGCTCCACATGAGACCTTCCAGAAATTCAACTGCTCTTTTAAAAGTGTGTGTGATTCCTCCCAACCAATTGTATGATTATACCCTGTTCTCTTACAGCATGCTGATCTATTACCTTCAGAGTATCGCGAGATCTCTGAAGTTCACCAACAGTCAGCTGAGAATGCAAATTCAAAGTGTAAGTATTAATTAAAATTACCTATTCTAGAATTTTATTGTTTACTATTGATCCTAGACCCCAAATAAAATCTCAAAGCAATATTGTTTTAGAAGCTTATGGAGTATGTGATAGTTCTTGCTGAAGTTTATTTATTTTCATTTCACTAAAGAATTCATCAACTGGTTACCCTAATTTAGGTACCTATGAATAGTTATGCTGGTCTTTGGAAAGTAGTCTATTGGCAGGGCTATATTTGAAGACTTACCTGACTGATAGAACCTGCTAAGATTTGTGTTCTAATGATAAGACTCCAAAGTCATCTCCATATTAGGATGATGCATTGGAAAGGCACAGGGGGCTCTACTGAAGGACAAAGGACCTGGGTTAGCATCCTGGCTGTGATATTTGCTGTTTTGTGTTTTTTTTTTCCTTTGGGCAAGTCACTTCATGTCTTAGGGCTCTGTTTCCTCACCTAATAATCAGAGTTGGGCAAAATGGTCTCCAAGGAGCTTTCTGGCTCTAAATCCATGATCACTGCGGACAGATTCATCTATCATGTTATTGTTCAGTCATTCCTCAATTATGTTTGACTCTATGACTGCATTTGGAGTTTTCTTGGCAAAGATGGAGTGTTTTGCCATTTCCTTCTCCAGCTTATTTTACAAAAAACCCTGAAGCAAACAGGGTTAAGTGACTTTCCCAAGGTCACAGACCTAGTAAGGGTCTGAGGCCATATTTGAACTCAGGAAGATGAGTCTTCCTGAATCCAGCCTGGGAACTCAGTCCACTGGGTTACCTAACTGCCTATTATCTCTAAGCATGTCAGCAAATAACTTCTTGTTATAATGATGCTGGTTGTGGATTTATAAAGCACTTTTTTCACCTAAGAAGGACATAATATTATCATTGTAATTTTTCATCATTCAAGGTGGGTGGATGTGTTAGGTGTGTTTGTGAGGGACAGTGCCCTTCTTAGAAGTCTGAACTGCAATTTGGATACACTGCCATCAGGTGACTGTTACTTTGCTCTTAGTTCACCAATCAATCCACAGGTTGAAGGGTACAAAAAAGGCATTTTTGTACTGATAGAGCTTCCAAAAACAATTAGTTCTGAGGCACACTGAAAGGCAAGGGAAGAAAATCTTCCCTTTCTCTCTTCCCAAGAATGTTCCTGGCTAGCCAACCATGAATTAGTTTAAGACCAGACAGTAATAGTTTGAATTGATTGTCTGGCTAGGGCTAACAATAGCTGTTCTAATGCTGATTGATAGCTTAGCCAAGTAGTGAAAGGAAACAAGGGAGTTCTAAAGGAGATTTTGCAGACCTTCTTCTTCCTCTCTGGTCCACTGATTCAACAAAAGAAGATGCCAGGCCACATACTAAGGATTCAATGTATCCACTGCTGCTCTGGAAACACAAATACAACAGGAAACTTCAATGAATCCTCACAGTGCTACTTAATATCTTCCTTGCCAGAGATGAATTAGGAAAACATTTCCACCAAATGTAAAAACAGTTTGTGGGGACACAATGTGACATAGGCATTAATGGCACAGTCATAGTCCGACCATGTGTATACTCAGGCAAGGGAAAGAGGTTGTCTGCATTGATTGGGGGAACAGGATGGTGGGGATGCTTGGGGGAAAGACAGACTTCGGGGAAATGATGAGAAGGTCATGGTAATGGGACCCATGGTGGTAGTGGTGGTGGTGGTCCAGGGACAATTGCAACTATGTGGATAGAAGGGTTGCTGCTAGCCTTCCTTTTGGAGAAGAATGAGAGATAGGGCAGGACTTTGGGGGCAAAGCTCTGTTTACACCCATTCTAGTGAAGGCTCCGTGCTTTAACACTGTATAAGCAACTGAGGGAGATGAGGATATAATCAAATAGTTGGGACCTAGATATTCCCAGTGGGCCAATGTCCCCCAAGTGCCCCAGTGTAGTTACATCACCAGATGGGTACATAAATTTCTAATCTCTAACAATCCTATTTTTTTATTGTTTAAAGTTTAATCCATATCAAAATTGTAAATAATTGTCATGTATATTTTAGGATAGATCTGAAGACAAGAAAAAAGTTGCACAAATGATAGGAGGTAAGTGGAAAATGTAACATAAACACACAAAGAATGGATTTCTTACTTAGTGTAATATATTCAAAAACACTGGATAGGAACATTGAAGTCAGTGTGGAAAAAGTAGTCTCATCCACATTTACCTACTTTCCAATTACTCTGAGCTACATGTTTGTTGTTGAAAATGAAGAAAATAAACCAAATGGAGTGGTCAAAAATAAGGTTAGGTACAAGGTCCAATGAACAGCATTAAAACTCTGAAGGGTCAATAATAACGAAATAAATAAAGAAAGAAAACTTTATTTGACATTTGAAGAGTTAGATTTGAGCCTGCTCTGCATCACTTGCTAGCTGTATGACCTTGGGAAAGTAAGTTTCAAACACAGCCTCAGTTTTCTCATTTATAAAATGCAAATAAGAATAACTTCCCTATCTATCCTACAGAATTCTTGAGAAGATTAAAATGAGATATTGTATATAAAATTCTTTGTACTCATAACATGATGTATTTTGTTGTTGTTCAGTCTGTATCAGTTGGGTCTCACTCTTCACGACCCCATTTGGGGTTTTCTTGGCAAAGAACTAGAGCAGTTTGCCAATTCCTTCTCCAACTCACTTAAAACATGAGGAAAATGAGGCAAAAAGGGTTAAGTACATCTAGTAAGTGTCAGGTCAAATTTGAACTCAGGAAGAGGAGGTTTCCTGCCTTCAGACCCGAACTCTATCCACTGCACCACCTAGAGATCCAAAGTGCTATATACATTAGTTAAAAGTGAATGAGTGATAAATAAATGAATGAATGCATGCATGGTAACCTTCTAAGTTAAAGCAGGAATATAGTGAGGTAGAGAAGAATATGGGCAGATTCTAAAGAGAGAATGAACCTGAAATAAATAGAAAGTCTCTCCCCCCCAAAAAAAAATTGAATGGATGCTGATGTCACTTTGCCCCATCTCTGTGCTCCATGTAATTACCAATTATTACCAGAATTACCAATCCTGCCTCTTTGTGCTGACACAACATAGCCTGAATTCAAGACCTATTTTTTTTCACTATCTACCTGTCTCTACTCACTTCCCATCATCTATCCTTATTGTTTTTCCCCAGCACCTACTGAGAATTAAAACCAGTTCAGTTGACTCTGTGAGCAGGCTTAATCATGGAACCTGACTTTGTTCTAAGAAATTAATTGAGAAACCAAGTACAGCACCTCCATCATACTCTATGTAAGCACACTCTGTCAAAGAATAAGAGTGTAATTTTATCTATATAAAAAGCTATTTGAACATTCTCAAAGCACTTTCCTCCTCAACAATCCTGGAAGGTAGGCAATGAAATTACCACCAAATTTCTCTGAGGCAGTGAAGTGATGCAGTAGACAGAGCCCTGAGCCTTGGATGAGGAAGACCTGAGTTCAAATGTGGCCTCAGATATTTATTGCTGTTTGACCCTTGGCAATTCATTTACCCTCTTTCTATCTCAGTTTTCTCTCCTATAAAATGGGTATAATAATAGTATCTATATCCCAGAGAGGTTATGAGCATCAAGTGAGATAGTATATTGTATAGTGCTTAGCACATAGTAGGTTCTAATAGATGATTGTTCCCTTCCTTCCCCCCTCAACACTCCAAACCTTTTTCAGATGAGAGAACAGACTGTGCAATAATTGCACAGTAATTCATAGACCTGAGGTTTGAATTTTCACCTCCTGACATTAGGTCTAAAGCTACTCCTGCTTCACCACATTGTCTCTCCAGCTATGACTAAACAAACTTTCCACTAGAAATTCTTACCCAAAAAGATATAAGACCTCTGCCAATCCCAGGGAGTAGAAAAGAAAACAGTAAAGAGGAGCAGAAAGCTGCAATATATAGGGAAGAGTTTCATTGTGAAAACAGAGACATCTGAAATCATAAGGAACCTATGGTTATGGTTAAAAGGGTTAGGGACAATGGTTAGGAATAGATGTTTTAATGGAATTAGCACATAGCTACCCAAGGCAGGGCAGGTAGTCAGTGAATTCCATCCTTAGGGTATGTCTCACTATAGGGAGGAAAGCATGGAGAAGTGAAGGAGCTATCTTGAGACAAGGCACAATTGAAAGATTAACGGTTCTGAAAATTGTGAGATCTAAGAGGAAAACGAAGGAAGGCTTTGAAGTGTCAGAGCCAAAATAGAGGGTGAGTGATGGGAGGCAGATCCAAAGAGAGAAATCATAGATATAGATCAAGTCTTGACTTATATGTGAACAGATTTAAGTGAGGCAGAGCTGCACTTCCAGAGTCATTGAAGTCTAGTGGCAAGATAAAAGTCAGGATGACTGGTGATGGCCTAGGATGCAGTGGATAACCTTGGGATCATTGATGTCTGGTCAAGCTCTAAGAACTCCACAGGGCCTGCTTCAGCCATCTTCGTGGCTATTGAAACAAATTAATTTTATGTCATAATCAATGCCAAATAATACTTGCCTATTGGGCATAGGTCTAGTGCAGATCAGTTCATTTTCTAAGTCAGAAATGACTAAGTTCCTTAAGATAATAATAGCATTCCTTTTATAAAGTCCTGATGTTTCATAATTGTTTTGTTTCCTATAGAAATTCTGTAAAACTTATTTTATTAGATCTATTGCCAAAAAGAGGTTGAAAAGGTCCATCATTCCTCTGAGCCTCAGTTTCCTCATTTGTAAAAATTAGGAGAATGATTAAATCATCTGTAGGGGCTAACATTCTATGGGACAATTTCATCCTCTCCCCACCCCACCAACACATTGCATAGTATGTGACTGAGAAAGTAAAGAGTAGGATTCACTATGCCTGATATACTTAGTTCATTGGTCACCTGTTTTTATACTCAGCTATTTAAAGAAGCAAAAAACCCTACAGGATACAGAGGCCCTTAGTATTAAAGGGGAGGTGGATTTTAATTTAATAGATCATCCCAGTTGATGCTCAGTTCAATTCATGAGACATTTATGAAGCACTGACTATGTTGCTAGGTCCAGAGAGAGATACAAAGACTAAATCAACCACTGCTATGTTATCATGGAGATTATAGTCTAGAAGGATAAGTTTATTATGTGCCCAAAAAATCATCATATTAGGAAGGAAAGCTCATTACACACTGGGGAAATCAGGAAAAGTTTTATGGAAGAGATGTCATGAATGAGATTTCAAAAGATCAATAGGAATCACCAGGAGAATAATTATAAAAATTCACATATAAAGCAATTTAATATTTGCAGAACTTTCCCTACAAATACCCAGTAAGATTGGCAGTATAACTGTGACTAAGCCCATTTTGCTTACGAGGGTGTTAGGAAGATCAAATAACTTGTCCAAAGTCACAAAGCTAATAAACAAGGGAGCTCAGATTCTAACGCAATTTCTCTAACTCTGCAATCAGTGCCTTTTCCAAAAGCAGCCTCCTATAAAGGCAAAGGGCTGTAGAAGTAGTGACAAAGGGATATTCTAAACAAAGGAAACAGTGAACCAAGGCATTAGAAAGACAGATTGTGGAGGCCTTTGAATTCCAAGAGAAAAAGTTTGGCTTGAACTTGGTAGATATTAGCCAATATGCTTTTATTAAACACCTACTGTATGCCAAGCACTGTGGTAACCTCTAGGAATACAAAGAAAGGCAAAAAGATAGTCCTGGATCTTGAGGAGCTCACCATTTAAAGGAGAAAACACACAAATAAGACTGACAGGATAAATTGGAGATGGTCAGCAGAAAAGGCACTAGCAGTAAGTAGCATCTAGAAGGCAGGGACTTGGAGGAAGGCAGTGAAGCCAAGGGACTGAGATGAGAAGTTCTAGGCATGACAGATAACTGATGAAAGTGGGTACGGTTGGGAGATAGAATCTCTTGCTTGAGGATTACAAGGAAGCCATCATCAATTGATTGAAGACTGACTAGACAGGGGTGGGAAGAGATATCCAAAAGGTAAAAAATGATAGGATTTGGTAACAAATATGATGGAGAGAGTGAAAATTTGAGATTGATATCAAGGCTGTGAACCTGGGTAGCTGGGAAGATGGTACTGCCCTTTTTAGATTTATAAGCTCCTTAAGGGCAGGGACTATCTTTTGCTTCTTTGTGTCCTCAGTACTTAGTACAATGCCTGGGACATGGCAGACATTTGATGAATATTTATGAACTGACTGACTCACCAGTAATACAGAAATCTGGAAGAGGGTGAAGGATTAGGGGTAAAGATAATAAGTTGGATTTTGGGTGTCTTTGAATTTAAGTTGTCTATAGGACATCCAGTTTTAAAAAATCCAATAAGCAGCCTACACAAGTCTAGAGGTTCAGAAAGAGTTTAGGGCTGGATAAGTAAATCTGAGAATTATCAACATAGAGTTGAGAACTGAAGCCATGGGAAGTGGTGAGATCACCAAGGGAAATTGTATAGAGGGAGAGGGCCTAGCACCCAGCCCTTAAGAATGCTTACCTTTAGTGGAATGACCTGATGAAGGTCTAGTAAGGAGGTTGAGAAGGAGCCATGCAGTACCTAGGGAGAGAACCATGATAGAGTAGTTTCCTGGAAACCCAGAAAGAAGAGAATATCAAGGAGAGGAAGGTATCAGGTTGTCATTAGAGGATTTTGGACAGAAGGGTGACATGAACAGGTCTGTGCATTAGTCTTTTCTTCCATTTCCAGCCAGGACCCAGACCCAGGAGGGAAGCAAAAAGAAACCTCAGGAAAGTGATTTTGTCAATCTCCAGGCCTCAGCTCACTCACTAACTTTCAGGAAAAATGGGATTGCAGTCCACTTTGACTCCCCAGGCAGCAGAATTCCAACCATTTCACAAGCTATATCCCAGACTAAGATCTCCAGGCCAGTGGAGATCTCTTCTCCAGTGACTGGTATCTCCAAGGCACAATCTGAGCCCATCGACAACAGGTAAGGTTTAGCCTTAACTGGACTAGAAGAAACTCCTTCCTTTAGCCGTAATGGGAATAAAGCATAGACTGAGTAGTTTTGAACAACCTTGTAATAAGGGATTTTTAGTTATTATATAAAAAGGCTTAGCTAGACATAAGCATTTTGACTTAGGGAACTATATCAATCAAAGTGCTAAGGAAACCAAGGAAGCTGTATAAAGTGGTATTTGTGGTTTTATTTTGGTTCAGACTTAATGTGGTATAGGAAGTTCTGGCTAAGTAAACTCCATCTGCCAATGCAGATGGCACCTGCTCTGCAATTTATAGTCTTAGAGTAGGAGTTCCTCATCTTTTGGAGTCATGGGTTCCTTTGGCAGTCTGGCAAAAATTATGGACCCCTTCTCAGAACTCTGTTTTTAAATACATAAAATAAAACACATAGGACTGCAAATAAAACCAAAAGTTAGTGAAAATAAAGATATAATTTATTTTTTGATCCAAGTTCATGGGCCTGCTCAAATCTATCCAAAAAGGCCCATGGTTCTCACATTAAGGGGTCTTAGAGAGTTGCCAAGGGAATCCTGAAAGGTTAAAATGGTTTACACAGGGCAATACAGTCAAAATGTGTTAGGAGGATTTAAAACCCAGTCTTCTTTGCTCCCAGTCCAGCTGGAGGAAATTAAGAGAGGGAAAAGAAGAATATTGAAATGGATATATTCTTATTCTCAGGATTTCTTCCACCAAACATGTTTGTCATGCCACAACAAAGGAAAGTGTATAATACAACTCCAGCCTCTTTATATTATTGACATGATCTTCCTATAAATTCCTCCTCCAAAGTCCTCTAATGCCTCATTGTGGCATGGAGGTGGCACAGGATTCATCTCTATGCCAGCAGAGAGCAGGTCTCGCCATGATGAAAAAGCTTCAAGCACAAGTTCAGCCATGGGTCATCTAGCTAAGTTAAGAGAAATGTTTGTTACCAGCAAGCTGACCACCAGATGAATTTATGCAGGATGAAGAAGAGATAAGAGGTTAGGCAGGATTGTACCAACTGGTAGAAAACTACTATGCAGATGAAATTACAGATCTTTAAAATATTGAAGGAAGCACCCTTGTGAAACAAGTAGAGAACAAACATCTTTGTTTCCACTTTACAGAGAAGGAAACAAAAGATTAATTCATAGTTACATGACTTGCCCAAATTCAAGCTAACATTCCAAGGTAGACAATGGAAAATGTTATGGCAATCATGATATCCAACACCTTTCTTTCATCTGCTCATGTACAAGCATTGCCCAAAAAGAGCCTTCACAATTGAGAAAATAGTTTTGTTTTTTCTAGGTCACCACTAATTTAGACTTAATATTCTTAGTGTCAAAAAATGACGCTAAATATTTTTCCCTAGATATTCTCCTACAAAATGAAAGATGGGGCCAGATGGTCCTTCCATCTTTACCTCCTTGTGATCTATAATCATTCTTCCCCAGGATATCACAAGATGCTGTCTAGGTCACAAAGAAAGAATAATCAGTTCCAGTTCAACAAACATTGATTCAAAGTAGGGAGCATTGGACTTTGTTCACCAGGAATGCGGCTCAACTTATGGTGGAATGGAATAAGCATAGAGAGATATAGTTGTTGTGTGTTTGGAAGATTTTCAAGTAGATTGAACAAAGTCCCTCAAAGGTGATTGTGAGCCCCACATCTCCAGGATCCTTTAGGAAAGACAAATTAATGTGATTTCATAAGTACTGTGTCAGTATAATGTTCGTTTTAGGAATCTGGCAGATAAAGCAAATGAACTCTGTTTCAAATGGCTGCTTATCATGTTTTTAAATGACACACCAGAGACATAAACTCTATAGTGTGAGATAGAGCACTCCCATAAACCTTTGGCATTTACAGCTCAGTAAAAAAGTAAGCCCCAGGAAGAACAGAGTGCAAGGTTTGTTCTTTCTTTTTTATTTTTTTAAGGTATCCATATTTTACACATGATAGTGACCTCTGCAAGACCAAGCCCTACACCCCAGTTACTTTCAAGAAACACTTGGAGGATATCTACTCAGAGCCTTTCCTTCGAAAAGGCATCCAGCAAATGAACCCTGATGTGCTTGGAACAGGAGCCCCAGGGTTTGTAGGAGGACGAACCCATGTCCCTAGATATTATATTGTTAATGAGAGGGAATCCCGCCGAAAGCCTCATTCCACCTCTAGATCACCAAGGCACTTTTATAGGGAAAATATGGGTGATTTGGGGGAGATATATCCTAGGAACAAAAGGAGCTATTTGTTATCAAAACCCCACCATGCCTACACCCCACATTTGAGTGACGAAGAGGAAGAGGAGGAATTGAGAAGGGACATATACAATAGATCCTTTCGTCCACGATCCCTCTCAGACCTTCATCAGGCATCTCATTTTTACATTGGTGAACGAACAGAGAGCCAAATCTTGGCTGCTGATGATCTGGCCAGGATGCACTACCAATCTTGGAATGGTGGCTTTGAGACAGACTACCACCAACCAGTTTATTTGTACAAAAAGCCTCGATTACGGAATTTTGATCCAGAACCCCGGTACCCAGAGCATTTCATGAAACCAAAAACCAAACAAAAGACAGAACCATCCTTTACAGAGTCAGATTCAGTGTCTGCCTCTAGCAGTGACCAGCAAAACAGCAGCACTGATCAATATATCCAAGTCATTCATAACAAAGACAAGTACCTAAAGTCTGCAGGCAAGCTTAGCAAAAAGAAATCCAAATCTAGGCTAGAACTGACTATTGCAGACCCCAGTGAATTGATTTGTTCAAATGTCTAAATAGAGTGAATCTTTGGACAATAGCACATCATTGTGATTCTAGCATCAAGAACAAAGGTGCACATAAGAGACTTTCTGAAAAAAGAAACAAATCGTATATCATGATGGACCAATGAGGCTAAGATTTGACCTATGAGAGAAACAAATCCATAATGTATTGCATACTCATGGATCCCCAATACTCTGAAACCTTTCTGTTCTGGAACATCAGCAACAAATGTGTATGTGGACAACCATTTAATATAGACCATGTTCCTATGGGCAGTGGATTGAAGGCAAACATTGGCACTATTCTTGATGTTTGAAGTCAAAGGAAAAGGTCATGTAACTCAAGCTGTCTTTCCACTTCATTCTGCTTCAAAAAGGGTAAAGTCACTGCCATTGGAGAGTCTCCATTTATGTAACTGAGATCGCTCCAATTAGCTGCTCATCCTTAAAAAAGAATAATAATAAAGTACTATTTATTGTTGAGCTGTCTTTTAAGAAGTAAAAATAATTTCCCATATAATAAAAAAAATCTGTCAATGATTTTTCATTTCTTTAAGGTTAGGATTCTAAACTTTGTGCGCATGTGTAACTTTTTCCAGTCAGTCCATAAATACTTATTAATCACCAACTATTTGTTGGGTACTGTACTTAGTGTTGGTAGTCTGGTAAAGCCTATGTATGGCTCTCTTCTCAGAATAATATGTTAAATGTATATAATATAATTCAAAGGAACATGAAATCAATTATATTGAAATAAAACTATCAAAACATTTTTTATGATGAGCAGGTGGATTTCAGAAAAAACCTGGAAAGACTTACATAAATTGGTGAGGTAAGCAGAACCAGGGGAACGTTGTACACAGTAAGAGCAACATTATGCAATGATCAACTTTGATACATTCAGCTCTTCTTAGCAATATAATGATCCAAGACAATTCCAAAAGACTCATTATGGAAAATGTTATCCACAACCAGAGAAAAAACTATGGAGTCCGAATGCAGATGGAAGCGTACTAGTTCCTTTTTTTTTTTTTCCCTGTGGCTTTTCCCTTTTGCTCTGATTCTTCTTTCACAACATGACTAATGTAGAAATATGTTTGATATGATTGTACATGTATAAACTATATCAGATTGCTTGCTGTCTTGGGGAGAAGAAGGAGAAGGTAGGAGAAAAAAATTTGGAACTCAGAATCTTATAAAAGTGATGTTGAAAACTATCTTTACATGTAATTGTATAAATAAAATACTTTTAAGTGGGGGAAAATATTTTTAAATATGTTAGAACATATTCATGTCCCAGATGCCGTGATTCTTAAGTGTAGTGCTGATAGATACTAGAACTATTTTGAAGGATGACTCCATAGAGATGGTTTAATAATTAAATGAGAATCATGAAGAAAATGAGAAAAGAGAAAGTGTAGTAAAAATTATAACAGATTTTTTGGTCAAAATGACTGCTGGTATCACTGAAAATGGAACAGTAAATCAAGTCTGCAGTGTGACGTTCACATGGAAATGTACAGTAGATATTTTAAGATATAGACCTGGGACTGAGATGAGGAATTTTCATTGTTTTGTACCCATGAGACCTAACAATAGTACATAGTAGGAGCTTAATAAGTGCTCACTGATTTATTAGTTACTTCATATATTTGAAACACAGAGGTGATGATAACTGAATATGAATTCTGAGGGAGAGGTATAGAAACAAGGAAAGCATATCAGTATGAAACAAAGTATCATTATAAACAAGAGAAGAGTATTATTGGAGAAACATTCATATTTAGAAAATGAAAATCAAGGAAGCATCAAAAAATGGAGAATTATTACAAAACTTTTTTCACACAAATAAAGTCAGATCTAAATAATTGGTAAAATATCCGTTGCTCATGGGTGGGCTGAGCAAATATAATAAAAATGATAATTCTATCTAAATTAATTCACTTATTCAGTGCCATACCAAACTACCAAAAATTTTGTTGAGCTAGAAAAAAATAATATTTCATCTGGAAGAAAAAAAGATCCAGAATCTCACAGGAGTTAATGAAAAGAAATGCTAGAGTGGCCTAGGCATACCAGATCTTAAATTGTACTATTGACTAAGGAATAGAGTGGTGGATCAGTGGAATGAGTTAGGCATGCAAGACACAATAATAAATGACTATGATAATCTACTGTTTGATAAACCCAAAGACTCTACCTTCTAAGTAAACTAGGAAAGCAAGGAATAATTTATCTATCAGATTTATGGAGAAGGGAAGAAATTATGACCAAACAAGAGATGGAGAACTTTATGAAATGCAAAATAGATGATTCTGATAGCATTAAATGGAAAAGTGTTTGCACAAACACAGCCAATGAAGCAGGACTAAGAAGGGAAGCAGAAAGCTGGGAAACAATTTTTACAGCTAGTGTTTCTGATAAAGGCCTCATTTCTAAAATATATAGAAAACTGAGTCAATTTTATAAGAATACAAGTCATTCCCCAACTGACAAATGATCAAAAGATATGAACAGGCAGTTTTCAGAGGAAGAAATTAAAGCTATCTATAGTCATGTGAAAAAATGTTCTACATTACTATTCATTAGAGAAATATAAATGAAAACAACTCTGAAGTACCACATCACACCTATCAGATTGGCCAACATGACCAAACAGGAAAATGATAAGGGTTGGAGGAGATGTGGGGAAAATGGAACACTAATGCATTGTTGGTGGATTTGTGAACTAATCCAGTCATTCTGGAGAGCGATTTGGAACTACGTCCAAAGGGCAATCAAATTGTGCAAGCCCTGAGATCCAGCTACTAGGTCTGTGGCCCCATGAGATCATAAAAAAGGGGGAAAGGACCTACATGTACAAAAATATTTATAGCAGCTCTCTTTGTGGTGGCCAAGAACTGGAAATCGAGTGAATATCCATCAATCAGGAATGGCTTAACAAGTTGTGGTATATTAATGTAATGGAATACTACTATGCTATAAAAAAACCTGGAAAGACTTACATGAACTGACGTTGAGTGAAGTGATCAGAACCAGGAGAACATTGTACAAAGTAACACCCATATTGTGCAACTATTAACTTTCATAAACTTGGCTCTTCTCAGCAATGCAAAGATCTAAGACAACTCCAAAAGACTCATGATGGAAAATACTCTCCACATCCAGAGAAAGAACTATGGAGTCTGGATGCAGATTGAAGTATACTATTTGCTCTCTTTTTTGTTGTTTTGTTTTATTTCTTCTTTCTTGTGGTTCCTCTCAGTGGTGTTAATTCTTCTTTACAACATGACTAATATGAAAATATGTTTAATATGAATGTATATGTAGAGCCTAGATCAGATTGTATGCTGTCTTGGGGAGGAAGGGGAGAACATTTAAAACTCAAAAGTTCATGGAAGTGAATGTTGAAAATTAAAAATAAATTAATTTTTAAAAATCAAAATGGAGAATTAATTAAAGAACTGATGAGGGACAGAGAAACCAGAATATGTCAGAGAAATTAAGTGAGGAAGAGTTTTAATTAGGAAGGGGTGATATAGACCACCAAATGCTGCATCGAGTTTGAGAGTCATGAAACAATGCTCTTGAATTTGCCAAGCAAGGGCTTCACTGGCAACCAAGAGGGATTAGTATAGAAATCTAGAGGTAAAAGGATAAGGTGGAAGTAAGTGGTGAAGAAATGGAAGCTGTTGATTAAGAAAGCCTGGAAATGAAAGGAAGGAGAAAAACAGGAGTAGTCAAGGGATAAAGTGGAGCAAAGTGAGGATTTTGACCCTTTCCCACACATTGGGAGATTATCCTGCGCAAGTCTTCTTAGGATGCCTTGCTCTGGTGTCAAGGTGACTCTGGGGTGTCAAAGATTGTGCTAACAAGGAGAAAGAATTCTGCCAAATTGGAAAGGTTTACTTAGTACTACCACATGTCAAGTTATGCGTTTTATAGTAAGAGGATCAGTTTTAAATTAGGTAATTGTTTTGTTTGTTTTACCACAAAAACTCCTAAGAACCGTCTTCTCAGCTGTGGAGTGGTTGATGTGGGGCGAGCGCCCTTGAGGAAGAAACTCTGAAGACTAAACAGATGCTAGAGGCTGGGAATTAAAGGGGTCAGAGAGTTTTCAGCTTGAAGGTACACAGACCCCTTTGACAGCCTAGCAAAGTCTAGGGACTCCTTCCCGACGTAGTCTTTGAATAACTGAAAGAAATGTTAATGTTCAGTTAACAGTTACTGAAAATAAAGACGCAGTTTTTTCCCCCGTTGACTTTCACTGACCTCCTGAAATTGTACCCAGGGAGTCCATGAGCCCATGGATCCCAGGTGAGAAGCCCTCGTGTAAGTCAGTCAGATTGCCCACAGTTGTAGTGGTGTGCAGGGGTTCAGAAGGAACAAGTTCAAGAAGGCAAGCTGCTCTTTAGCAGAAGAGGGATGCGTCTTCGCTGGGACTTCTCGTGCGCTGGGGTGGTAAGACGACCTACTCCTGGTAAGGAGGTGGCGGCGGACTTCGCTTCAGAGTGGCCTAGTGGGAGGGCCAGGCCTTTCTCTCCCTTTCTCGTAGCTAGGATAGAGGGCGGAGGCATGCTCAGCCTGGTCCTGCCCGGCCTGAGCCCTGGTGGAGGTCCCCTCTGCTCTCCTACGCATCACTAGAGCTGGGATCCGCTCCGCCTATCTCGCCAAGGGCGTCTCCCCGACCTTTCCAAGCAGGGCAGCCCCAGGCGCCTTCTTTCCAAAGTCTGGCAGAACTGGATCAGGCAAAACCAGAGGCCAGGAAGCGATGAGAGCACCCCAGACTACATTGGACAGACCACGTGAGGCCTCTCCTGGAAGGGCCAATAGGGGAAATGGGAGGGACGGTCCCCAAGAATGGGGATTTTCAGACCAATCCGTGAGGCAGGGGCGGGGTCTGGGCCCGACTCCTCCCCACGTGGTGAGGACTGTCAGCGGAGGTTCTACCTGCTTCAGTAACGCAGGGCTCACTTTTCTTTCGCCATGGACCCAGTTCAGGCAGCTGAGGTGTCCGGGATAGTGGCCGAGAAAATGCTGCTCTACCGAAGGGATGAGAGTGGATGGAAGACGTGTCGGAGCGGCGTGAGTGATGGGGCCCCAGGGGGGACAACAGTCGGACTAGGGCGGCCCCGCCGCGGACTTGGCATCTTCTCTTTTTCTGCTGCCTGCACCAGGCTGGCACAGGGCATCCTCCCTCCAAGTTCACGTCTCGTTGAGGGACACTGTGCTCTGCGCCCCCTTCTCATCCACACCCTATTCATTTCCCTACCTCTTTTCCTGGCCTGTGCCCTCATCTCCCAGACTTAGTACTACCCCTAGGCTGTGCTCCCTGCACCCCAAACAAAGAATCTTCCCTGACTCGATCCAGACTTTCTGTCCATCTGCTCCATGATGCTTCCGTACCCGGACAAGCCTCATCAGCACCCCCACCCCGGTCTGACTCAGTCCAACGATCGCTGCCCCTTTCAGTGCGGTCATGCCTGACAATTTTCCAGAGTTCTGAGATCCCCGCTGGAATCTCAGAACTCGAAACTGCTCTAGAAGAATCAAGCTGAAAACTCCGAACTCCCGCATATAGGAGGATTTTATTTTCAGAAATCTCCTTTCAACAAATGTTAAAGAATCACCTACAATGAGCTAGACAAGGGAGATACAAAGATAGGTAGGTTACAACTGTGTTTCTCTGAAAACGCACAGGCTCTGCTTGGATGTTAAGTAAACTTTCACTTCCTTGAAATTTGAATTTTAATAGAGACGCTAAATTGTATAAAGACTTACACATTTTTTTTTTAATTTTTGTAAAGCACATGAAGGTTTAGTGGGGTTTGAAAAATTCCAGCGACATTTTGAGTCAGGTTGAGACGTCCTTCTCAAGTGTTTTTCTCTTCCCCAATAATTTTGTTAACAGAAAGGAGTCACAATTTCTTGGAGGCCTTCTACGGAATTTCCTGGAAACCTGTAAGTTAATGTGTTTCTTTAAACTATAGAGGACACTGAATCTTTCTCCCCAAAATCCTGCTCACTTACTAAGTGCCATAGTATATATAGCACAAGGGGGTCCTTTGAGGTCAATCCATCAGAATTATTTTACTGGGAAATATAATCTCTTATTCTGAGACAAATCATTTTCATCAAATGGAACTTGAATGTGGAGACACAAATATATACAGGCATAAAAGGAGGTGGGCTGATAAGCTTTGGTTTCTTCTTGGATTTATTGCTCAGTGATTCATTAATTCAACAAGCATTTATTAAGTGCATTATTAAGAAGCACTTATTAATGAACACAGTCCTGGGAAGACAAAAGACAATAACAATGGCTTTTCTGTTCATTATACATGCATACATATGTATACATATACACACATACACATACATATATACATACATACTTATCTATATGAACAGTTTGTCCAAAGATGAGCTATGATACTCAGTGCCAATTTCCCTCTGTCTTTCCCCAAACAGGTACAAAGGAGAAGGAATAATAAATGGCAAGCCTGAAGAAGTGTGGAAATTTTTAGCACCATCAGATAATGGATTACGGGCAAAATGGGATGAGAATGTGAAAGAGCTTCAAGTTCTTGAATTGGTCAAAGATGTAAGTCTGTGTTACCTTGGGCAAGTCATTTAACCTCTTAGTTCCCCAGGCATCTTTCCCAGACTCTTAAGTTACAGACAAGTCGCTGATCTTCACCAGTGAAGGAAATTTTCACACCAGAATTTCCTCACAGGAGTGAAATCATAGGTCCAGACCACATAATAAATTAAAATAATTATTACCTCTTTAGATACTGGTTACACCATATTATAACAATGTCTCTTAGAAGGAAGCACCAAATAGTCAGAAATATATTGAATTAGGAATCAGAAGACCTACTTTTGAGTCTGGTCTCTGGCATTTATTATCTATGTGATCCTGGTCAAGTCACTTGTTTCCCTAGGTCTCAGTTATATTACCTATAACATGAGGTGATTGGATTGATTGATTCTCCAGTTTCCTTCCAGCTCTAACATTCTATGACTGGTCTCTCCTTGAGTGTTAGAACTGTATCCCTATACTGCTTTTAAAAGCATGACAAACCGCTGGATGAGCTCATGAAACCATTAAATATTATTGCTAGTATATAGACCTGGAAGGTACCCCAATGATTATCTAGCTCAAGAGTTCTTAAACTTTCTAATTTTGTTTGTTTGTTGGACCCCTTTGACAGTATAGACTCCTTTACATAATTGTTTTTTTAAATAATTGAGGGAAATGCTAAATATCTTTTAGATCTAAGCAAAAATAAAAATGTGATTTTTTTCCCTTTTAAGTTTATCAACCTCCTGAAATCTATCCACAGACCCCAGCTAAGGACCCCTAATCTAGCTCGATTCTGTTTTCTCATGTATGAAATAAGTGGGTTAAGTTAGACATCTGAAGCCCTTCCCAGCTCTTACATTTGATATTGTTTGGTTTGCCCAAGCATTTGGATATTCCTAGATAAAAAGCATCATGATGACAAAAAAGGGGTGAGACAATCATAGTGGGAACACTAATGCTTTGCTGGAATTTAGTACTTTATTTTGGTAGTACCCTACACACCTCACCCTCCCACCCCCAACAAGATAGGGTGCAATCTTAAGTAAATAAGTAACTAGTCTGCCACTCCCTAGAAGAATGGCTACTTTATCTGGAGCCATGTGGCTGTTCGCTTTGTCCCCACCCCCTTACTTGGGTTCTATGTCTATTTGTATATGTACTTCTGTAGATTTCCTTGGTCCTTTTGTTTAACCTTTTATTTTTCTCTTGACTCCCATATTTGTATTTCAAAATTTCTTTTCGACTGCAGTTTTTCCATCATGTCTGTTTAAAAGTCCAGAGGACTGATAATGAAATGTACTATCTACCTCATGACAAGAAGTGATAGATTTAGCATGCAGAATGAGATAAAAGTTATTGCATACAGCCAATGAGAGAATTGGTTTTGTTTGACTATACATATCTGTTTTAAGGATTTTTTTCTTTCCTTTTTCTTTTTTAATGGGATTGAGGAGACAGAAGAGAAAGAACATAGATTTCTCTTAATAAAAAACAATTTTTAAAAAATAGGTTGGGGGAGGTTGTTATAGATATGGAATATTGCATGCAATTTCAGATCAGGTATTTTTAGTTTTAATTGTTTTTTTTACTTTGTTTCAAGAGACTTCTCATGGATAGGGAGTCACATCTGGAAATATTTGCAATGTAAAAACAGAGTACATCAATCAAACTTAAAAAAATAAGAGCACCCTGGGTGCTGGGTCTCAAAATTCTATTCATTCATTGCACTGCTTTATAAATAATAGGGACAGCTAAGTGGTACAGTGGATAGAGCACCAGTGCAGGAGTCAGGAGGACCTGAGTTCAAATCTCACCTCAGACACTTGACACTCACTAGCTGTGTGACCTTGGGCCAGTCATTTAACTCCAATTGCGTCATCCTGGGTCATCTCCAGTCATCCTGATGAATATCTAGTCACTGGATTTAGATGGCTCTGGAGGAGAAGTGAGGCTGGTGACCTGCACAGCCCTCCCTCACTCAAAACAACATCAAGAGCAAGTCATGTCATTATTTCTCTGATGGCATGGTCTTCTTCTGCAATGAAGAACTAACCCCCACTGTTATAAATAGTATCCCTAAAGCACATCAGGGATAAGAGATGCATCATGACCTTGTGACACTTGTTTTTGTTTGTTTAATCATTTCAGTTGTGTTTCGCTTTTTATGACCCCCATTTGTCATTTTTTTGGCAAATGAAGTGGTTTACTATTTCTTTCTCTGGCTCATTTTTATAGATGAAGAACTGAGGCAAGCAGGGCTAAGTGACTTGCCCAGGTTCACACAGCTAATCTGAGGCTAGATTTGAACTCAAGCCGAAGAGTCTTAATGATTCTAGGCCCTGCCCTATGCCACTTTAACTGCTGTGTTTTGTGGAATTTGAACATGACAGTACATTTTTACATTGTCTTTCACTACTGTGTAATGCAACATAATTTCCCTGGATTCAATTCACACATGATTGATGTGACCCTTCAGCCTGGTTTCCCCATAGACTGGCTATAAGACCTCAGGGGAGATTGCTTAAGATTTCTGTACCTCAATTATATGTAAAGCCAATATGCCTTTCTTTCCATAAGAATGATGAAGAGTAACTGACCCAATTAGGTGAAGCCGCTTATGCAAGTATGACAGTAATAACAACAATAAGTATTTATATAATTATGGTTAGCAAAGTGCTTTGCAATTAGCTCATTTGATCCTTGTACCAATTGTATGTGGTAAATGCTCTTATTATTCCCATTTTACAGATGAGGAAACTGAGACTTACCCAAGATCATAGAACTAACAAGTGTCTGAGATAGGAGTTGAGTTGTGTCTTTCACTCTGTTTTTTAGACCACGTCGGTAGAGTAAATAAGCTTGACTTGATTTTATGTATCCTCTTTTCAAATGTTATTAGGTCCTTATTGAAAAATATGTGGGGGAGAGTTAATTTCTTAATCAGAAAATTAAACATTTTGTGAAGATCCTGTGATCCTGACAGTGTTATCTTATATGAAACTATTATTGCTGCATTCTGTAATGATTAATTCTATGGGCGTTAAGTTTTTTATCCTAAAATCACAGAATTTTAGAGCTGGAAAGGACTTTGGCCTGCCCTGGATTTGAGTTCTAGCTTTGTGACAAAAGGAAGTTACCCCATCTTCCTGATTCTGTTGAGGTTAAGGGGTGCTGGGACTCCTAAATAGCGACACACCGGGTCCTGCCTGAATGAATTCCATCCAAGTCTTCTTTCAGCCAAAGAAAAACAAAAGTTTATTAAAGATATACCATATTGAGAAGACTGTTATGGAACTTAAGTATTTGTATCTCTAATGCCAGGAGGCCAGATTGAACCTAACACTCATGTAAACAGACTAGAGAGAATCTGAGCACTATCATGGAAACAAGATAAATCTTATATACAGAAAGACTGAGGGAGGAATCCAAGAGTGGTCAATTAGTCTGGGGTATCTGCAGGAAGGGAGGGTGTCTTGGGAGTGTCTTTATGGGAGTAATCAGAAGCCTGGAAAAGGAATCAAGGATGGGGAAGTAGCCCCAGGAAACCCAGGAAACCGAGATTTGGGCATAGTGATAATGAAAAGTTTATGGCCTCAAGGGGACATCAGTCCAGTGGGGAAATCCTAGAAGATTTCAAGGTGGGATTTTCCAGGGCCCTTTAGATAAATGGGGTAAGGGCCAAAGGTCTCGGCTTGGGCCCATTCCCTGTCAGTACCTAATCAGTAAAAGGAGAGAGCCCCAGATTTGGAGTCAGAAAACCGAATTTGGAACCTGGCTCTGCCATGGTCTCACTCAGTTTCTTCACTTATAAAATAAGGGAGTCGAACTTGATGACCTCTAAGATCTCTTCTAGCCCTCAATCTATGATTCTGTGCTCATGTGTTCTCAAGTGACCTCAAGTCATAGGGTCATAGTTATGGAGCTAGAAGGAACTTTAGAAGCCTTAGAATGTAATATCTTCATTTTCAGATGTGGAAACTGAGGCCCAGAGTGAAGTGACCTGCCAAGGGTCACACAGCTAGTGAGTGGCAGAGCCATGATTCAAACTCAGGTCTTCCTGACTCCAAGTCTAGTGCCCCAATCTACTTAACTGAGTTACTATACCCCATGCCATCTCCCCATGGATCCAAGTTAGAAGTTCTAGGATTTAGTTGAGCCTCCTCCTTTTATAGATAAGAAAAGTAAGATTAAAAGAGATGGCTTATCTAAGATCACATAATCATTCTATGAAAGAGCTAGGACTGGACTCCATTGGACTACCAGCCCAATGTTTTTTATGCTTTAAATTTTGTCTTACTAGCAAGCAGTGTGTAATTTAATCAAAAAGTTTAACCATAGCTATAGAAGATGTCAAGTTCATTTGTTCTGAAGCCCAAGGAAATCTGGGATGGCAAATAGGCTAAAAAAAAATAATAGCAAGCATTTAAGGTTTGCAGAGTGTTTTACAAATATAATCTCATTTTGCCCCCATCACAGTCCTGAGAGGTAGGTACCAGTATCATTCTCATTTTGCAAGTGAGAAACTGAGGCAGATAGAGGTTAAATTACTTGCCCAGGGTCACAGAGCTAGTAAATGTCTGAGGCTATATTTGAACTCATCTTTCTAACTCCAAGTTCATAGTTATCTAGGTATGCTAAGTTTCACTGAAATAGAATTAAGAAAAGTTGCCCTTTAAAAGTGATGTCACTCCAACTTGCCTAACAGTAGAAGGGTTAGGCTGATCAGAAACCAATGGGAAATAACAGTGAGAGCTTCAGATTGTAGAGAGATAGATAGCACAGTATGACAGAAAGAAATAGACCACTTATGGTCTATGATCATGGGTACCTCACTTGACCTCTTTGATCCTTAGTTTTTTCATCTGTAAAAACTAATATAATGATACTTTTATCTTTGTGTGATAACTAGTGATGTTGCATAAATTAAGTGTCCAAGAAAAAGAATATTAATACTATATTCTGTATTTAGGCACCATCTGCCATAGTCAATTAACCTTGATCAGTCAATATCCAAGCCATCTATAGCTGGAAAGAGAGATGTCCAAAATGGCATAGTCCTTCCCCTGACACAAGAGTCTATCCCAGAATATTTCAAGTGACATTTATGGGAATTTTGAATAAGGAAAAGATAGTCTGGGTTAACATATTATCTGATTTCTCTTGGACCACTCCCCCTGAAGAATCTATAGGGATCCTGCCAGAAATCTCCGTGTGAAATCTAACTGGAGAATTTTCCTTTGGATGAGTCCTAATTTCAATTGTTTCAAGGTTGGAGAGGAGAGGTTGGAGATCTTATTTAGACCACAATTTAATCTGCTTGTCAACTTTTGTCTGTTTCTCTTAGAAAGACTTTTTTATCTTCAGCCTAACACCCACCTTTCCAGTGGGTTCTTCCTGGAGTCTGGAAAGAGCTTTAGGAAAAAATATCATTTCTTAATATTTTCAGTTTTGCTAAATGGGTTTTACATTTGATTACACATAAGAAAAAACCCACTTGCCAGATATGTTGTGCATTCCAGGAAAAATTGACTTAGATGATTTCTAAAGTTCTGATTTTCTGTGATTCTTGATGGTTTGTGAAGTGTAAAGCTAAAAAGTGTGAGTTTTGTTCCCTAATGCATGATGCCTGCAAAGCATGTTTTCTCTGTGGATGTGAAAGTGGTCTGGGAACCACCTTGAACTCTCCTTGAATCTTCCCACTTGATCTGGTGTTCCCCTGAGGCTATAAGCCTTTCATTATTGCCGAGCCCAATTTTCTGTTACCCTTAACCTTAGCCTAGCCCTCCACTGTCTTTTACCTCCGGATTGCCTCCAGCTACTTGCCACTCTTGATCCTATTAAAATCGTATTTTCTTGCTTCCTGGAATCCCGATCTCTAGTCGCCCCAGTCCCATCAAGGTCCGCCTTAGACAGACAGCTCCTCCTTCAGTCAACCCAGACTACTTGACCACCCCTACATCCCTCCCTCAGTCTTTCTGTATATTAGATCCACCTAGTTTTCCTGAAAGTGCTCAGATTCACTTTGGCCCACTGGCATTAGTGATACAAATGCTCCGATTCCTTAAGAGTATACCCAATATGGCAGATCTTTAATAAACTTTGTTTTTCTTTGGCTGAAAGAAGGGTTGGGTCAAATTCATTTGGGCAAGACCTTCATGTCACTATTTCATGGTCCCAGCACCTCTAAACTTTAACGAGTTTGCTGACAGTTACAGACTCCTCTCATTTCTCCTGTATTTTGTTTCACTTTTTTCCCCTTCCTAGCTTTACCTTATTATTATTTATTCCCTCCCCCCACCCCAAGGAATAAAAGTTATTTTTTCAAGTTGAGGAAAACAAAGAGAACTCAGAAAAAGAGATACTCCCCAATGAGCAACCTTTTCTTCAGAGACTGTGGAGCGTCAGTCACCTATAGGGAGGCTTGAGATCTGATTCTCAGCAACCATTGCTTCTTCTGATTCCTTGGGAGAGGATTCTTCGGAGGCTTTCCCATAGTTCCTAGTGACATTGGGGCTACTCCCTGATATTTTTTCTTTTGTAGTCTTTTTTAAAAATGTCTTATTCCTTTTTTGTTACATTACTATCGTTTCCTAAAGCACAGCACCAACTCTGTATTACTCTGATAAAGTGGAAAGAACAATGAAGTTGGACTGCCAGGACCTGAGTTAGAATCCTATCTTGTGCTGCTTAGTACTTATGGAACTTTAGGCTAAGTCATTTAACCTCAACTTCTCCGGGCCTGGGTTTTTTCATCCAGGGTTTGGTCTAGATCAGAAGAATCAACTGCAAATAGAAATAGGGCCACTAAACCGTACATAAAAGATCCCTGAAGGCCAACTGTTGATTTAATTTTAAAATGCAGTTTTACTCCACGTTTTATTGACTTTTTCATTTATTTCGTTAAGCGTTTCCCAATTACATTATTATCTGGTCTGAGCTGCACTCAGTAGTGTTGTGGACTGCATTTGGCCCATAGGCTGCATGGTTGACATTTCTTGTTTAGATGACCTCTAAGATTTCTTCCAGCTCTAGAACTATGACCCTATGTTGGGTGGGGTATGACTATGATTTTTTAAAAAGTGTCGAGGATTTGCTTATTGAAAAGGTACTTTGCAGATAATTCTTTTCCTTAAATTTGGCAGGATCTTTTCATAACCAGAACAATCACACCATCAGCTGCCATGAAACTCATTTCTCCTAGAGATTTCATAGACCTGGTACTACTCAAGAAATACGATGATGGGACTATAACTTCTAATGGTGAGCTATGACCTTGTGTCTTTTTTTTTTTCATTTCAATATGTTTGTGTGTGTGTGTGTGTGTGTGTGTGTGTTTGTGTATTGACTATCTAATACAATGATTCTTGAAGAAAGTGGGCCTTTTGGAAAATATTAGCTTGTGTTCCCTGGGCCCTCACCATTACACAGCTGTCTTTGTGGAGGGGAGGGGAGAGGGAACTTCCTGGACTTCCTGTCTCCTCTACACCAACTGTTTTCAACCTTGTCTTTTCTTCTTTCAATGGTACTTTGTTCCATCCCATCCCACCCCTCTCTAAGCAGATGACATTCCTTGTTCTTTTAAGTTACCAAAGAGAATCAGTTCTCTATTTTGGCTTTTTGTAGGGATCCCGTCTCCCAAGTGGGGGTGGAGGGAGGGAGGACTCCTATGGGAGAAATCAGAGCACAGAATTTCTGATTTGGGAGTTTACTTTTATTTTGAGTCCGTGGTTAGTGAGGGAGGGGGAAGGGGATGATAGAAGGGAAGGAAAATAGGAGGGTGTAATCAGAAGTAAACATGTTTGAGGAGAGACAGGGTCAAAAGAGAGAAAAGAGTAAGTGGAGGGCAGGATAGGATCGAGGCAAATGCAGTCCTTCACAGCATGACTGTTATGGAAGTGTTTTGTATGACTACACCTGTAACCTGTATTGAATTGCTTCCCTTCTCAATAGGGGTAGGTGGAGAGGGAGAAAGGGAAAGAATTTGAACTCAAAGTTTTAAAAATGAATGTTAAGTATTGTTTTTACATGCATCTGGGAAATAAGACATACAGGTAATGGGGTATAGAAATCTATCTTGCCCTACAAGAAAATAGAAAGGAAGGGGATAAGAGAAGTGGGGGGAGGAGGGATTGAAGGGAGGGTAGATGGGGGAAGGGGCAATCAGAATGCATGCTGTTGAGGTGGGAGGAGGGGAGATGAGGAGAAAATTTGGAGCTCAAAATCTTAGGGAAATGAAAGTTGAAGAGTAAAAATAAATTAATTGAATAAAAAAATGTGCTAAAATAATGAGTAGCATAAAATGATGTAGCATCAACCCTGCAAGAATGCAATACCTCTTATCTCCTGTTTTTCCTAGTGAACTTCCTTGTTAATTGTATCTTTTGCCTTGTATCATTTTGCTTCTGCATGGTCTAGGGAACAAGTACTTATTAAACACCTGCTTTGTGCCAGTCACTGTGCTAAGTCCTTTGCAAATATTATCTCATTTGATCCTTACAATAACCCTGTAAGGAAGGCACTGTCATTATCCCCATTTTACAGTTGAGGAAACTGAGGCAGATAGAGGTTAAGTAACTCTCCTGGGGTCACATAACTAGCCTGTATCTGAGGCCAAATTTCAATTCAAGTCTTTCTGACCTAAGGCCCTGTGTTCCAACCACTACTCCACCTAGCTACCTCTGGATGACATGGTAAATGTCTCCTTCAACTCTATGATCCTATCATGTCTTTAAATGCTAATTTCTAATATATTATTTATGTGCTTATCTAGTCCTCCACAAATTCCTATTCTGGGAACTTTTCATTTATTGAAAGTGATATAAATTATTGAAGATTATGCTGGAAGAACTCAAGTTCTGGCAGTTTCTATTATGCTAGAAAAGCCTTCTAGAAAACAAGAACTATGAGTATAGAACACCATATATAATTTCAGAATCTTTTAATATGTTGGCTAATTTTGATAAAGTTTTTTCTCTTAATTATTCTTCATTAATAAGAGATTCCTCTCTAGGAGGAGATCATCTCTCTAGACCTAGATCTAGAAAAAGATTGCTCTCTAGAAAAAGGAAGAAGGATGTATTGGAAAATGGAGGTGATATAAAAACCAAAGATTTTCAATCGTTAAGAAAACAAAAAATAGGCCTTCTTAAGACCAGTCTAAGCATGAAAAGATTCACCACTTATAGACTGGCCATTAGCTCATGAGTTCTTTGACCATCAAAACCCATGAAACAAATATAGATATAAAATGGTGCTGAGTTCTCCTTGATTCCCTTTCAATTCTACAGTGAAGGTGGCAAAGTAAAAGAATGGAAGCTGCATGGGGAAGTGCTAAGAATCACGATTTTTAAGACAACCTCTAAACATTAAACTAGCCATTTGTTTTCCAAATCTTCATGCAATGCCCCAGGGGACATATTACTGGGGGAATTGAATCATATGAATATTAAGATTCTCGCTCCAAATGATGTTAAAGCAGAAAGAGCATGGGCTCTGTAGTCAGTCCATGGGTTGAAATCCACTCTCTCATGCTTACTACCTGTGATCTTGGTGAAGTTTCTTAACCTCTATAAGATTCAGTTTCCTCACCTTTATAGTGAGGGGTAGGTCTAAATGATCTCTGAGGTCTTTTCCAGCTTTTAGTCTATGATTCAGTGATCCAGAAAGCAAGAGGAAATTGTAACTAAATGGAAGGCTCTCCTTGGAAATCCCAACCCTCAAAAAAATTCTTCTCTCACCCCCTCCCCCCCAACTCTAGGGGAAGGTTTCCCTTTACAGGTTGTCTTGAAACAAAGACTAGACAGAGACTTAGAGGATATGTTGCAGAGCAGGGTTCTTATTCAGAAATGCATTGGACTAAGTGAACTCTGAGGTTTTTCTTATCTCTGATATGAGTTGCTAAAAGGATCCAAAGATAAAAGAAATGTCATTTCATGAGACATTTGGTCATCTGGTATTGCAATGTTTGTGGTGTACATTTGTAGAAGAAAAACAACAAAGCTCTACTGTTTTCTTTAAAAGACAAATAAGTGAACATTTCATTCAATAGCATAAAATGCTACTTTGCTACAAGAACCTCCTATACTAGTATAATTATACTGATGGAAATCACTGTGTTGGAAACTTTGGTGATTAGTATCGAAGGAATCATTAAACTGGGAGATGCAAGAGCATTTGTTTCTGAAACAGAAGGACCTTCCAGGGGAAAGTTCAAAGGAAAGAGGGCTTTCCTCAAGATGCTAAAAAATCCTCCAGACATGTATGTGTTTGCAGAAGACATTGTGCTAGCTGCACTAATCCCCAAATAACCTGTTAATGAGATTCCCTAATCAATTCAGTTTCGCAAACATTAATACACATCTAACTCCATGTCAGGTAGTATGGTGGGTGCTTTTGAAAATGAAACCAACCCTGGCCTTAAAGAACTTACATTCTTCTGAGCAGACACAACATGTACTAGGAGAAGTCAATAACCATGTAAAAGAAATCCAAAGTAACCTAGGGGATGGAGGGAGGTGAGGTAGAAAGGACTAATAACTGAGGGAATCAGAAAAGTGGTCTTTTTAGGAGCTTTCATTGACTTTCCTCAAGAGCCATGGATTTGAAGAGGTGTATGGAGAACATCAGGTAAGGCTGGAAATCTAGTACATGAAGGTGAATGATAGGAAATTCATCCGTTAAGATGGGTTTGGGCCATATCATGAAAACTCTTCAATGCCAAATAGAAATGCTAATGTTTTGTCCTAGAGGCAATCAGAAACCACCAAAGCTACTTTAGTGGCATTCATCAATGAATATACATTTATTAAACACCCACAGTATACTTGGCATTGTAATAAGTTATGGGCATACAAAAAGAGGGAAAAGACAGTCCCTTGTCTCAAGAAGCTTACAATCTAATGGAGGAGACGATACTCGAACTAGCATACGTAAAGCAACTATACACAGGATAAATAGGCAATAATTAACAGAGGGAAGGCACAGGAATCGGAGGAGGCTTCCACTAAAAGATTACTGATCACTGTGCAATAGTTAAATGCCTGCTCTTTACTAGGAAGCTAGATGGCCCAGTGGATAGAGTGATGGGCCTCGGACACTAACTAGCTGTAGGACACTGGGCAAATTACTTAACCCGTATTTGTCATAATCCAAAATGGCAAAACCTCCCAGTATGTTTGCCAAGAAGACCCCATATAGGGTCATGAAGAATCAGACATGACTGAAAAAACTGAACAGCCACAATGTTATGCCCTCGATGCCCAAACACACAGAACACGACCTGACTTCAAACAGATAACATCCTACTAAAGCAGAACAACATGATCACAGAGGAATAAATACAAATATATGCTTGGAAAGGCTTGAATGGTGATATGGCAAGGCAACTGGAGACCTGATGATGGTGTTAGACTGTGAGCTTTGGGAGAAGGGACTATTTTTGTTGTTGCCTTTCAAGTAGGGAGTGTAGTGTAGCTAGGGGCAGCTGGGTGGTGCAGTGGGTAGAGCACCAGTGCAGGAGTCAGGAGGACCTGAGTTCAAATCTCACCTCAGACACTTGACACTCACTAGCTGTGTGACCTCAGGCAAGTCACTTAACCCCAATTGCCTCATCCTGGGTCATCTCCAGTCATTTCCAGTCACCCTGATGAATATCTGGTCACTGGATTCAGGTGGCTCTGGAGAAGAGGTGAGGCTGGTGACCTGCACAGCCCTCCCTCACTCAAAGCAAAGTCAAGTGCAAGTCGTGTCATCATTTCTCTGATGGCATGGTCTTTGGCAACGAAGTATGAACACATTTATAGTGTAGCTAAATCAGTCACTAGGCTATCGAGATTGGGCAGGGAGGAAGGTGTAACAAGAAGAGTGGAGGTGATGACCTGAGAAAGAACTAAGGGGTTGAGGGATTACAGGTCATAGGGAAGATAAGAATAAGTTTAAGAGGAATAAAGTACAGGAAGAGATCATTATCCAATATAAGCACTTCAGAGTTCTTATCATGGAGGTTGAACTGTTCTAGGTGATAATAAGAGCACAGAGTAAGAAGCTCAGCTCTGACCCCTTACTACCTGTGTGACTTGAAACAAGTCATTTGCTGGTTATGACTCAAGTGTCCTCAGCTGTGAGATAGGGAAGTTGGACTGGAGGGTCTTCAAAGCCCCTTTTTAGTTCTACTATCTCCTATATGCAGATGATTGCTAAGGTTCTTGCAGCTTTCAGAATCTATGCTTCCGGACACACTCTAGGAATTTAATCTGATAACAGATACAAGTCCTTGAAATTTTCATTCTCTTTTCTTCTCACACCTGTGTCCTGAAATTCCCTTTCCGTGGCATACTGTTCACATTGATACAGATTGATCCTGGGCAGCCCACTATGTGCCTGCTTCTCTTCACCCCCTTCCTGTGGCATCCCATAGAGTAAGTCATCTGAATGTCCTGCTTGCCAAGTCAAGGTCAGTGACTACTTCTCTGTTCTTTTTTTCTAGCTACCTACGTGGATTATTCACCTTGTCCTCCACAATCAGGTTATGTGAGAGGGTTTAATCATCCCTGTGGTTGCTTTTGTGAACCTGTTCCAGGGTAAGAAGAAATCTGTTGTCTTTTATGCATAAAGTGACTCCACCAATTTTCCATCCATATATTTATGTGTATATATATATATATATATATATATATATATATATATATATATATATGTATATGTGTGTGTGTTGGGAGGAGGGAGCATAATGAGCACATACACACATGCGTATGTAGTCAGGGTGAAATGGTAGTCATATGTTAAAATGGGCAAAATGAAGAAATGTTTTCAAATATGAAGCCAGAACCCACTTTGGAAATTTGGATTATATTACTCAAGACAAATGAACAAACAACTCCAATACAATGCTTTAAGGTTTATAAAATGCTTTCTTTGCAGCGGTCTATAATGTTGGTAATTCTGGACAAGACTTGTGATTTCAATAGTATAAAAAATAATTTGTAACCTGAAAGCAAATTGACTACTTGCCACTGTTGTCTATTTCTCCCGCCTATAATTTTTAAGGAATTGGGACAAAAAAAGTTAAAGAATGCATCCAGTCAGTGGTGAAGCTAGTACTAAAAATGAGGCCTCTCCATACTGAAGTTAGGTCACTTTTCCTTAACTAAATCTTTATCAGTTGATTTTAGATTGCTTGTTATGGTAAGTAAGAGATGGAATCACTGAGGGAACAAAGGTTTGAGTTTCTGAGCCTATCAATTTATTAATCAATGCATAACAATTACATAAAAAATTGGGGCCAGTGGCCTTTCTGAGCTTTGGCACGGGACAGATTTTTTTTTTTATGTATTAAAAACAAATACTCAAATAAGACTAATTAATTAAAAGGAAACAATTAACCAGGATACAAAATTAGGCAACCTGATTTTTAATTGGAGGAAAGATTAGGGACTTTCCAAGTTAGGAGAGGGGAAACAAACAGGTACAATTCTTGAAATCAAAAAAAAGAGGTTTCCTATTCTCTGTAAGTGACTGTATTCAGTCAAAGGAACATGGAAATGGTAGGTGATTGACCAGTAAGGGGCCAGTTTTCAGATAAGACCTACGAGCTACTTGAGGTATATAATAGTGAGAAAATTCCTCGCATCAATCTTCGGATTTTACTGGGTTTCTGGTCAACACAATCTAGGTCCTTAGTTAAGGGTCTCTAAGTAACAGGAAGAGGTGATCCAGCCACCCAGGCATGAAAGGTTATGTTCAAACAAAGCAATAAAGTTTTCTGACAATTCCCATAATTGAATAAAGTTTTATCACACGACAGAAATTAGACTAGACCCACAACTGAATAGGGAAGTTGATTAGCTCCAGAACTGAGTCACAAGTTAAGATGAGTCAGTGTAGTTTACTCAGTTCTCACTACCATTTTCTGTTCTAATTCCTGTACTGCTCAACATGACCCTGCCCATAAGGCTGTGCCAGGTAACACACCCGAAGACATCTGCTGACTAAATTCTGCAGTGCTTTTTTATTTGAAGAAGAGGGGAAAGGAAGGATTTATAGGAACATAGATATAGAACTGAAAGAGACATCAAAGGTGACCCTTTCATTTTACAGATAGGAAATCTGAGACCTGGCTTGCCCAAAGTCACCTGGCTAGAAAGCAATAGGACTGAACTGTGAACCCAGACCCTTTGACTCCAAAGCCAAGGGCCTTTCTCTCCTGAAGTGTCTATACTCCATTTTTATATGTGTAAGCTACTTTCCCAATTTTGGTGAGGTTTTTGTGGTTATAGGATTTCAATTTGGTTTGTTTGGTCTTTTGGTGAGGTAATGGGAGTCAAATTACTTGCCCAAGGTCACACAGCTAGTAAGTGTCAAATGTCTGAGGCTGGGTTTGAATTCAGGTCCTCCAAACTCCAGGACCAGTGCTCTATCTACCGTACCACCTAGCTACCCCAGGATTTCAATTTGGAAGGACCTTAGAGGTTATCTAGTCCAACAATCCTGTTTTAGCATAAGAAGACTGAGACCCTGAGAAGTTTAAAAAAAAAAAGGCCTGGTTTCAAATCCACATCTTCTGGCTCTCAATCCATTGTCATTTCCACCTTACCATGCTGTGTTTGTATGTGTATCTCAGTAACCAATAACATATTCAACACAACTGTCTTTTTAGAAACACCATTTAAAAGTAGTTTTAAAAATATATAGGTAGACAATTATAAACTTTAAAGATATCATAGCTGCCACAGCACATGGTGTGGTGGAAAGAGCCCTAGATGAGAAAGGAGATCTGTGTTCTACTCCTAACTCTGCCCCTACCAAGGTATGGGACCTCTTGGCAGGTTGCTTCATTTGCTTCCTTAGCTGTAAAATAAAGGGGAAAAGTGTTTGCAGTCAGTGACCTCTGAGGTCTCTTGCAGCTCTGATGCCTAAAACACATGGACAGCTAAGTGGTACAGTAGATAGAATGCCAGGCTTGGAGTCAGAAAGATTTAATCTTTGTGAGTTCAAATCCTGCCTTAGATACTTACTGTGTGACCCTGGGCAAGTCACGTAACCCTGTTTGCTTTAATTTCCTCATCTATAAAATGAACTGGAGAAGGAAATGTCAACTCACTCCAGTAGCTTAAATCCCAGAAGGGATCACAAAGAGTCATACATGATTGAAGAACAACTGAACGATGCCTAAAATAGGAATAATTTTTTTGTTTCTTTGTTTTCCCTGTTATAAGAACTTTTCGAGGTCATGGACTTGGGCTCCGGGCTACCATTTCATGCTTTCCTTTCTTGACACACAGGGGTGTTTTGGCTGGGATTTCATGTCTTGCACAGATTTCATTCTTAGGAGCTAGAGAATTTGGGGAACCAGAGGAGGAAGACAAAACTTTTCCTAGATGTAGGCATTCAACGAATATGTTTATTTGACTTATTTTGTCCATGTTATCTTTCTTTAAAAACCTTAGAATATTTTTATATATCTTTGTCTAGTAAGGATATTTTATTCCTGTAGCATATTAATGATTTCAAAGCACTTTTCCAAAGCTCTGTAGTAATAAGTAGAGAAGGAAAGTGAAATGGAATCATTTCTCCCGACTCCCCCAGGAGTGAAGTCAGGATTTGAGCAACATCTCCTAGCTTCAAGACCCCCTACAGAGATAATTCCCATTTTGCCAGTGAAGAAGAGGCCAAATGAACCTCTACTAGGAATGTGATTTTGACTTCTTTCACCTTCCCCTCCCTGCTCCCTGAAACATTTGACAACAGTACCATGAGCTAGAATCAAAATGAAGGAACCATTCTCTAGGATCCGTAGGAGAACCATGAGCTTGTTCTGTTCACCATTTAGCGCATCCTTTGACACAACCAGGAGTCATGGAATGAAATATATCCTTTATTATGACTTCTTTGTAAATGAAGTATTTTTGATATTTCACTAGTTCTCTTAAAGAAGTTTAACAAGATGTCAAGTCTGACATCATGTTCCATATATTCCGCATTCATTAGCAATTGAAAATGGAAGAATATCTGCTTACAGTTCATACCCAAGAGTGAAAGACTATTTGAGGTATCCATCCCCATCATCATCAAACATTTATCACCTATGATGTGCGGGGCACTTGGCCAGGGCTAAGGATACATGATCCCTGCTGTCAGGGGGCTTATGATCTAGTTGGGGGAAAAGGATGCATTACATTGAAAGTCCAACAGCTCCTGCTACCTCCCACTCTTATTTGCCATCTGCTGTGTGAGCTTGGTCCAATCACCTAATCTCTCAGATCTCTTCTGTCTCTTCAGCAACTAAAGATGTTCTCAAAGGCTATTGGCAACTCTAATTATTTATGATTTCCATACTGGAAAGATATCATTTTGAGGTGGAATGAAATGTAGAATATGATTCTCATTGGGGTAACTAAGATGTTTTCACTCAGTTACATTTTTTTGATGAGATAAGTCTTAGACAAGTCAGTATGTATTCAGTATGTGTCTTGTTTTTTATTTGACTGACTTAGTCTTTATTGGGTTTTTGAATTATTTAGACTTATAAACCTCTGAAATATACTGAAGCCATACCCTCTTCCTCTTACATTAAATTCAGCAAACATTTATCAAATATGCTAAAAATTAGGCATGTAGAGACACCAACAAAAAACAACCCCCTCCCTCATGGAGCCTTGATTTTACTTGGGATATAGCATTAAAACAGATAAAGAAGTACAAGATAATTTAAGGAGGAAGAGAGTGCTATGTAGGGAGAGTAAGAAAGGCATGCTAAAGAAGGCCCTAGGTTGACCTTTAAGGTAAAGTACACAAGGGGCAGAGGTGAGTAGGCAATACGTTCCAAACATAAGAGACAAGATGTGGAAGAGACACATACGTCACCACTGGGGGCCATGCTTTCTTGGTGACAAGGCATATGTAGCTGAGAATACAGAGCTATAGGACCTTATTCCAGTCTGTTCACATCCTTGGCCATTTACCTTCTATATGAGCCTTATTATATCTTTTACCTACACAAGTTCCCTAGGTTCTGTGAGTGGATAGATAACTTTCCTGCTCACAAATGCTACTTGGTCAATAAGTAGAAGGCCCCTTCTGCCCTATGGATTGGTGTGGGAACACACCTGCTTTACCATCTAAGAGAGCAGGGGCTCAGAAGGTGAAGAACAAGGTAGTGAAGGAGACAACTGGGAAGGTAGGTATCATTTGAGTTTTCTAATTACAGCATGCTTACACAGTGGCCCCTGGTATTTAGATGTAAGATCAATAATACATCTCCAATAAAGAATTTTGTTGAGGAAGACAAGACCAGCCATGTCTGCATTAGGCATTATGATTACTCCCCTGAATTCTTTCCTATCTGCCTATTTGGATTTCATAAACAAAACTTAAAATTTCATATACGGAATATGTTGTTGGCTTTTTCGCTTAATATACATTTTCATAAGAGAAATTGCATAAGTAATTAGTACTTTTAAAAGTTCTTGATTTCTGAAATATCTAACCTTCAGTCTGAAGAATCTAGTTTGATTTTTTATTACTGCTGATCCTATCAACAGCCAAATTGGGGTTGGGGAATTAGGCACGAGAAGAGAAGGAAGTTACAAGGAATTGGAGAAAGTGAGGAGGTAGATGTTACAGATTTCCTCTAATATTTTTTAAATTATTTTCATGGGGTAGAGAAATGTTTTATTCTCTATAGCACCAGCTGCTAGAATAAGGATCAGTGAGAAAAAATAAAAATTTCAGCTTACAATTTGGTACGGCTTCCTAAGAATTTGAGATAGCCAAAAATATAATGGGGTACTTTGTGAGATAGGGAAATATTTAAGAAGAGATTGTATAACAACATGGCCAACATGTTGTATGTTTTGGACTAGATAACCTCTTCAGCTCACTTCCAAAGGGAGATCTGTAATTCTCTACCACATACTATATTTCTCTTACGTATGTATCTATGGGATAATAATATATGTTTGTTGATTTCACAGGGAACCAAACAAGGCCCACATTGTCAGTTTCTTTCAGACTGACCTCAGTGGCTACCTTCCCCAGAATGTGGTGAACTCCTTTTTCCCTCACAGTATGGCTGAATTTTATGATAATCTTCAAAAAGCAGTGAACAAACTTCAAGAATGATACTCTTCTCCATGGAAAAACATCCAGTTTAACCTGCTCAAAAACAGGAGTTGTTGGGACATCAGTGACATGATAAACAGGAGAACTCTGACTGGGGTTTGCTTTCTAAAAAAAAACAAATAAAACAGGAGGAAGACACAGATACCCATCAGGGATTTTGCTTTTCCTAACACCAGTCATTGACCTATTTCATTCTTCCTCCACCTTCTTCATGCCTTTCACCAAAAAAGAAAAAAGAAAAAAAAGGAAAAGAAAAGGAACCAGATTTTTGTAAAGTCATTTAACAGATAAGGTATCTTATCTTTGGCTTTATTGACTTTTCATTATGGATGAATCCTGCATAATCTTATGGAAGTAGTTTTGGATTTTGGAATTAGAGGTCATGGGTTCAAACCCTATTTTTTCCACTTAGTATCTGTGATATTTTGCATCACAACCCCTTTGGGCATAAGTTTCCTTTTCTATAATATAAGGGAATTGGACTAGATAATGTTTAAGATCTCTTCCATCTCTAAATGAATGATCCTAAGGGTTAAGTCTGGCAGAATTTCACACTTTGGTGGTAACTGTTTTAATCAGATAATTTTCTTATGAACTGCAGAAATAGGAATTTTATCTAAGATAGAAAAATTACTTGAGAATATAAGACAGACCCTACTTTAGTATGCATCGAGAGGGAACTGAGAATCAGCTCTACCTGATTTTCTGGCATCCTGCTGTTAAAAACAGATCCTTACTACTTATATTGCTAGCTCTTTCCTCCTTGTAGTTGGTTCTTCCTCCCATTTGTAATTACCCTGTATCTGTCCTTTATTGAACCTTAAGAGCCCTCCATGATATTCTTGAAAGATCACTGAATCTAGTCATCTCTGAGGCCACAGTTTCTCTACCTCTCTGAGAGTCCATTTTCTCATTTGTAAAAATAGGAATAATAATACCTGTTTTAATTTAAAGATTCAATGAGAACATATTTGTAAAGCTCTTTAAAACCTTGAAGTTCTCTACATATGAGTATTTTATTGTGTTTTTTTCTATCCAAATCTCCAGTTTGCCAACATTATTGTAAGATCTTAAGCTAGAAGAGACCTTAAATGTCTAATACAACCCTCCTTGGAGAATCCTCTTAGCAACTGATGGTCAGTCATTCTCTTCTTAAACCACCTTAAGGGCAGGGAACTCATTACCTTCAGAGGAAGCCCTTTCTATTTCTGAGTAACTCTAATTGTGAAGGAGTTTGGGGTTTGTTTGTTTTTAATTCTGTACCAGATTTTGCCTTTCAGCAGCTTTGGAATTTTGTTCTGATTTTCCAAGGAAACAGTCCTATCCCATGTTTCACTTTTTTTGTCATCTACAAACTTCATTAATCCACTTATTTTTTTGTCCATTGCCACCTTCTGTAGAAAGTTATTTATGTTTAATTGACTGATCCTAATATCTTGTTCTTCATTATTTGAGTCTAACCCTTAGCCTAATTCTGCAACACCCCTGAAGAGTTGTATGATCTAGGCCATATTTATAAGCTGTTTGTGTTAAAATATGGTCTCAGCTAAACTTGACTGATTACAAAGTGTTATCTTATTCATACAAATACCTGGTCCAGAAAATTAAATCCTGCTGCATAGACTATGAGACTATGATTAAATAGTCATTTCATTTGAGGATATTGCTTAAAATGGAGAAGAGAGATTTAAAAGTGATGGAGTATGGTAGCCACCTTCACGTATTTCAAGGTGTGGCACATGGAAGAAGGTTTAGAATCATTCACCATTTACCAGAAAACAGAAGTAATTGTCCCAATGGATAGAAGTTTCAAAAAGGCAAAACTTATTAACAATTAGAGCTGCCCAAAGATGGAACAGGATGTCCTAGGAAGCACTGTGCTCCTCTCACTAGAAGGCTTCAAGCACAAGCTGGACTCCCACTTGGGGTATGTTGGAGGGGGAGTTCTTGTTCAGGTTTGGAGTGAACCAGGTATGACCTCTGAGGAACCTTTCAACTGAGAGTCTGTGATATAAAATTTAGGTTAAAATGGAATAATGACTGGACTTATGATTTCATTGATATGGAGAACTTCCAGGTGAAGAAATATCTTTTATGAATGAAATCCACTACTTCTTGGCAATTTATTGTCTTAAGAGAGTTGCACTGGGAGGTCAAATGAATGGTCCAGGGCTACACAGTCAATATATGTTGCAGGAAGCCCAGGTCTTGCTGGCTTTAATGCCATCTTTCTGTAAATTATACCACATCGCTTCTTTGACTTAGTAACAAAGCAATATTCCAAATCATGACATGCCTGTTTTCTAGAGGAGTAGGTGTATAAGGTGGGGAGGGTTTAAAGTAACTGTGTGTTTCCTAACTAGTTGGAAGAATCAAGATAGAAACAGATTGTGAGTATTATTAGCCTTGTTCAGGGGAACAGGTTGGAGAAAGTATGTGAAGTGAAGAAACTTGGTCTGACTCAATATGCATGTGTAATATAGCTCAAGTCTTTCACCTTTGTTCTAATGAGCTGAGAGTTGAATGATCATCTTCCTTTCCTTATGTTTTCACTTGACAGTGATAGTTGCTTAATCTAAGCTTTTGTAAGGCAAAGGGTATGGGTTAACTGTGGAAGCTGATGGCTGCACCATTAAAAGTCTGCTTTTGTTCATTTTGACTCTGTATTTTTTCTTTTGTTGGCATTGTAGTCAACCATGGAGAAATCACTGAAGCACAAATCCCTGGGGAACTCCACTGGAGACTTCTCCCCAGGCTGACAGCAAACCATGAATCTTTACATTTGAGTTCCCTGCTTGGAACCCATCTCAAACTTCTCAATCACTTAACTGAGATTTCTTCACTCTGTCTACAAGGGAAGCATGAGAAACAGGATCAGATGGTGGACAGGAATGGAAACAAGAGCTTCCTGTCTATCAATTTACCAAAGTCATGAATGGACTACTACGTGGCAGACTCAGAGATTGTTCCTAGTAAACCAAATTTAATAGCCTTGTCAAAAAAGGGAAAGAAACTTGGTTGGCACACCCGATTCTTGGTGAAGCTGTGCTGGATCCTTGTGACCCTTTAAAAATATGTTCAAGAATTCTGTTGGGGATTGAAGTCAAATTCACTGGCACATTGTCTGTATGCTTCACTCTTCCTATTGTGTCAATTGCCGTTCCCTGTTCCCAAAGTACTGCTCCTATTCTCCATGATCAGCTCAGCAATTCTATCTGCAAGTTCTTTCAGGATGCTGGGTTATCACATTTAATACCTACAACAATCCTGGGCAGTACATAGTGTAAGGGTGTAATCACAGTTAAAGGAACTAGGGCTCAGAAAGATCGACTTTTTAGAGGTCACTTGGCTAATAAGGGGGTGTGTCGGGTCTGTCCAGTCAGTATCTTTTATACTATATCATACCTCTCCCCCATCTCACCAGCATAATACTAGTAGTAGTAGTAATAGTAGTAGTAGTAGTAGTAGTAGTAGTAGTAGTAGTAGTAGTAGTAGTAGTAGTAGCAGTAGTATTAGTAGTAGTTATATAGCACTTTAAGAATTGCAAAGCACTTTACATATGTTATCTTATTTGATCCTTACAACAGGGTTAAATTCTGTTATTTTCCCTCTTTTATAGATAAGGAAACTGAGGCAGGCAGAAGTTAAGTGACTTGCCTAGGATCACACAGTTAGTATTGGAGGCAGGATTTGAACTTGGACCTTCATGCCTGAGTTTAGCACCTTATCCACTGCCACCTAACTACCCAAGTCAGCTGTCAAGTTTAGGATGGAAAGCTAGCCCTCCAGGGCAGACAAATTTAATGGTACAGGAACTAATATAAAGTACTTTGAAATCACTGAATAAAGGTATTTTAGAAATACAATGTATTACTTTTAGCACATACACATATATGTATATATACACAATACACACACATAGAAATATAGATATATACCTACACATATGTGTGTATTAGCCCCTTCCCTCTTTTCTCCCAATGATTTCTTTCAGATTCATAAAGTCTTAAATCATACGGGTCAGATCCACTTCTACACAAAAGTCTGCCATCCAACACTCCTCATTTCTCTTTTCACATATTCTCATCACATAAAAATCCCCTGATTTGCTTAGGAAATCTACCCATTAGTATCAATTCGGTTTTCCAAAGTTAAATGACTCCCACTTCTCCCTTCCCACTCCAAGCTTCCCATTGCTCTCTCTGGCCCAATTAAAACAATTTTAAAATCCAAAAATGGCTTTTGAGGTGAATTAAATTCAGCTTTATTATACCACTGTATCACCAATATGATCTCAATATATGTATATTCTTTTTACAAAGTCTACACAGTTTGTATGACCAACTGTTGCAGAATGTTGAGATTCCGGAGGCAGTAATGGATCTTCATTTTTCTGGACAACCTGCTGTTGGATGATGTCCCAGAAAGCTGATGATAACCAGCAATTGCCAGAGTGAAGCATCTGGACTTTCCCAACATCTGCACAGTGGGAGAAGAGGTCCTGAGAGAGAACAATTTGAGGGAGGAAGATGTTTGTTGCTTCTGGGCTGCAACTGTCAGTCCTTCCCCTGGGACTGTTCAGAAGATTTGGCCAGGGAGGGATGGAGTCCTTTTCTCTTGATGACAGCCGTGATGGGCCCATCAGGTAAAGACTTGATAACATTCCAGGCTTCAAAACGAGTAAGTCCCTGCATTGTAGTGGTGTTGAGCTGCAATATTTCATCTCCCGGCTGGACTACATCACTTTGTTCTGAAGTTACCCCTGAGAACAGGGAAGAAGAGTTAATGGGAAGTGGTTATTCTGATGTTTTGCTTGGAGAGAAAAGCAACCAAGAGAATGAATACATGTCTTAAAGATGCCAGGGAATGTCTAAAGAAATCAGACAACAGACATACTAGAAAATTTCCCATTAAACTAAATGCACGCTAAGACAACCCAAAGATTCTCAGGATTATTCAGAAATTGGATTAACACTTTTCCTAGTGTTTTTACCAGATGAGAAAGTTCTTCTTGGATACAGAGCTCCTTGGATACAGACTCTTTTGTCTTTCTTTGTATCCCCATGGCTTAGCACAGTGCCTGGCACCTAGTGTTGTTGTTCAGTTGTGTCTGACTCCTCATGACCCCATTTGGACTTTTCTTGGCAGAGATACTGAAGTGGTTTGCCGTTTCCTTCTTTAGCTCATTTTACAGATGAGGGAATTGAGACAAACAGGATAAAGTGACTTGCCCAAGGTCACACAGCTAGTAAGTATCTGAGACCAGATTTGAACTCAGAAGGATGAGTCTTCCTGACTCCAGGCCACAACTCTATCCACTGTGCCATCTAGTTTCCCCTGGTATATAGTAGGCATATAATATGTTTACTAATTGACTGACTAAAAATACAATTTTCCATGCTCCTGAAGCCTGAGTATCCCCTGGTTAAGGCAGTCTCCTGGCCAGAGGGTATGTTTAGGAGACAGGATAGGTTTTTAGGTACTCCCAGGGCTCTCTGTGGTGTCAGGGGAACTGGATACCCTGAAGTGGATTAAAAATCCTGAAAATTGTAAAGAGAACAGTATTTCCTTTCACACTCTTAACAACACCCTCCTGCCTACAGAAGTGTTCTCATGCTACTTAGCATATTCCAAGTACCTCTGAGGCCTAGGGACAAAGAGACGTGGGGGAGAGTCTTCATTCAAAGTCACACAAGGTGATTGTATTCATGCAGACATTCTCATGTATATCTCCCACACTCACACTCTTAAATACCATACCATGCAGTGAAAAGAGCAATGGATCTGAAGTCAGAAGACCTAAATTCAAATCCAGTTCTTCCATTTCCTAGATGTGGGAGAGACCTTGGGCAAGTCAATTCCACCTCTGCCTCAATTTCCTTATCTGTCAAATAAGGTAGTGAGACAGGACGATTTCTAAGTTCTCTTCCATATCAAATATTCAAAGACAAATTCAGTAAGTCATAATTAAGTGCCTACTGTGTCTAACAAGGTTCTAAGTGCCAGAAACACAAAGAAAGACAAGTCATGGTATCTGTTCTTCAGGAGTTCACATTCTAATAGAAGAGACAACATGCAAATAAATATGTACATATATGTACGTTTGGCATAAATGGAAAGTAATCTCAGAGTGGAGAAAGGAGGGACTGTGAAAGTCCCCCCACAAGAAGGTGAGATTTGAGCCCAGTCTTGAAGGGAGTTGGTAATCAGAAGTCAGTAGGAAGAACATTCCAAACATGGGGAGCAGTAAAAGACAAGAGGCCAACAGAACCAGATCATGGAGTAATTTTTAAGAAGATTGAAAAGGTAGGAAGGGACTGGGTTATCAAGAGCTTTGAGGAGTTCCTTAAATCAATTTACATAGGCCTGTAGGCCATGGGAATTTATTTTGAATGGAAGTGACATGGTTAGATAAGTCTTACAGGATTTGCCTGAGATACAGAGTAGGTAAGTGGCTCACTGGTTGAGATAGCTAAAAAGTATAAAGGGTAAAATTTGAACCCAGAGCTTTCAGATTTGAGGTTCAGCATTCTATCCACTATGCCACACTACTCAGAGGAAGTATAATCCATGTGAAATATTTGTGCAAATTTAATTGCACTGAGCCTGTATTTTCTTTCTTTTATTAAAAAAAAGTTCTCTTGAAATCTTTTGTCTTTATCATGATTTCAACACTGCCCCACTCTGCCATATTGAATCCTTCCTTTTGATAGAGAAAAAAACATGTAGGCAAAAACCTCTAAGAAGACTGAATCTGAGAAGGTATGCAATATTCTGTGCAGTTCACCAACTCTCCATTGTGAGAGAGACGCTATATTTTATTTTCTCTTACCTGAGACCTTCCACCCTGGTTTTTTAGTTACTGAGTTCAACTTAGTAAGCTTTTTATTAACATTGTTCTTGTCATTATGTAGAGGTTCAAACTATTCTCTTGGTTTTGTTTATATAATGTTAAATGATTTCAGAGAGATTATTTTTATATGCCCCCAGAAGAAAGATTGATACCCTACTAGTTCCATACCTTTGAAAATTCTGTTAACGGATATAGGCTTATCTCCATGAATTGAACCTTTTCCTCCTTCCAGACTGAATCCTAAACCAGCAGATGTCTTTTCAAGAGTTACAGTACAGATGGTAACTTCAGTTGCTGAGGAAAAATAGAAGGTCATGTAAGGAAAGTTTACTCTTCTTTCAGGCCCATTCATTGAGACATCCTCGGCAAAAAACCAACCAGCTGTTGTGCACATTTACTGACCATCGTATTGCCTTCACAGAGTCTGCTACCATTTTGACAAAAGTAGCCCCACTTGTAATGGCACTAACTTCCTCAGGTTGGGAGGCTAGGGGTTGGGTTTGTACTGCCTGGGACTAAAACAACCTCTTATTTCCACCCACTCTTCCCAGGCACAAAAGGCTGTGACTTCAGCCAGAGGGATCTTTGCCCTTGGCTCTCAAACTCTGATGGATAGCCTAAGCATTTCTTGGATCTCCATTTGTAGAGGAATCCTGTCTTCTCTGATATTCAAGAACTAGTTATTAGCCCCATAATTTGTTCCACTAAGTACTAGCTGTACTAACCCGACCTGGCCCAAGCTCCTGCACCTAGCCTGACGTCTAGTCTCTTAGAGAGGTAGTGTAAAATAATAGCAGAAGTGTGGGACTTAGGATTAGGAGAAGTGGGTCCATGTCCTAGTTCATTTATTTAATAGCTGAATGACTTGGGCAATTTAATTGCACTGAGCCTGTATTTTCTTTCTTTTATTAAAAAAAAGTTCTCTCGATGCTTTTTGTCTTTATATTTTCGTCATTTCAACACTGCCCCACTCCACCATATTGAATCCTTCCTTTTGACAGAGAAAAAAAGCAAGTGAGCAAAAACCTCTAATAAGACTGAATCTGAGAAGATATGCAATATTCTGTGCAGTCCACCAACTCCTCAGTGTGAGGGAGACATTCTATTTCATTATCTCTTCCCTGAGACCTTCCACCCTGGTTTTTTAGTTACAAAGAGTAAAACTTAGTAAGCAAGCTTTTTATTAATGTTGTTCTTGTCATTGTATAGAGGTTCAAACTTTTCTCTTGGTTTTGTTTATTTTACTCCACATCTGTTTATATAAATCTACCCACTTTCTCTGAATTTCTTATATTTATCATTTCTTACTCCCAATTGTGTTATATTATATTCATATATTACAATTTTTTCAATCATCCCCAATTGGGCATCCACTTTGTATCATTATAACCACAAATAAGCCTGCTGTGAATAATTTGATATATATTAACTCTTTGTGTCTGCAGCTTCTTTGGACTTTGTGCCAAGTACTGGGATCACTGGAGTCAAAGGATATAGAGTTGATGCCCCATTTTCTCATCTATAAAATGGAGATGATAATATAAGAACTATTTCCTTCACAGGGTTGTTGGAAGGCTAGTACTCAGTAATACGTAAAGAGCTATATGAGTAGAGGGAGAAGTAAGGGGCTGGGGGTGAGAAACCTGAGTTCCATCTCCACTAGATTTTATTAGATTCCTCATTTATAAAATAAATGAACGAAACCCGTTAGTCTTTAAGATTCCTTTCAGCTCTAAGAATCTCTAAATCTATTATTAGCACAAAATCTAGGCCTTTGTTTGGCCCTTAATGAACATGTTATGTACTCTATGTGCATATATGTAATATATATAATATTATACATGTAACATAATACATACACATTACATTGTATACTATATGCAATGTTATATGTGTATTCATAGGTGCAATATGTGTATAATATGTACAATATTATATTATGTACAATATCTGTGTATTATGTGTATAGTTTGTCTGTAATATGTGTATATATTAAAATAAATATATATATAATGTAAAAGTCTCATATAAGAATTTTATTAGAATTTTATATGTATTTACATGTTTATACACAAATATATATGAAGATATGTATAGAAATTAGGATTATACAACTTTTATGTAAAATGTGAAATAATTCTAATCGAGACCTGGTCTAGCATTATGCCTTTCCCCTCAAAATGGAAAGCTCATGACCACTCCCCTGTCCATTTCCTGTAAAACCTCACCTCCAGTCCAGTATCTTCAAATAGATTTATTGCTTCAAGCCTACTTTTGATTTAAAGGACTGTCCTCAGGGGAGGTTAACAGTCCCACATAGTTCCCAACGATACTTCTTCTCCAATGAATAATAAGCCAACCTCTAAGATATTAGGACAGTGTCATTTCCTTATGTCTAGACTTATCCATTCTTGAAATGGAGACATCTGAAAATTCTTTTAAATTAAGGTATCTGACTTATAAAAATTTTGGAATCAGTCAAGCCTTCCTCTTGTCATAATTGAGAGTTGAAGAAAATGATAAAATCTTGTAGAGAGAACCTTGTTTGAAATACAAATTTAGTTAAAAACTCAAGGGGTCTTGACTTTCTTCCAGATTTTGAGGGGTACCATGGGGAAGCACCTATGTGGTCATGCCCAAGTATCAGCTGGTTAATCTGATACTGTCTTGGGTTGCAGCCTAGGATTCCTTTCCCATTGTGGACTACTACATGTTTTTGAATTTAGTCTACCAATTTATCTACCAACATATTCCTACATTCCAAATAGCTGGGCTTCTTAATCACTCAGTTGACTAGCATTTATTAAGCATCTACTCTGTGCCGGTTACTATGGTAAGCACTGGAGATACAAAGAAAAAGAAAAGACAATTCCTTTTCACAAAAAACTCACAATCTAATGGGGGAGAGAATATGTAAATGACTATATAGAAGCAAAATATATACAGGATAAATTAGAAATAAACTCAGGAGGGAAATCTTTACTATTTAGAGGGATTGAGTAAGGTTTCTTGCATAAGGTAACACTTTAGCTAACACTTGAAGGAAGATGGGGAAGCTTGGAGGTGAAAACAGGAGTGAAAGTCCTACCTAGATATTAGGAATTGAGGCTAGTGAAAACACTTGGAGTCAAGAGATAGAATCATAGGTGAGGAATAGTAAGGAGGATGGTGTTATTAAATTGCACAATAGATGTTGGGGAAAGGAAGGGAGGTATAAAAAGACTGGACCAGGAGAAAAGAGCCTGTTTATAGGGGGCTTTCTAAGCCAGAGAATTTTATATTTGATCCTTTAGGTAATAGGGGGCCACAGAAATTTATTGAGTGTAGGGAGTAGGCTTGGAAGAGGGCGTGTGACATGAGGGATTGTGCTTTCAGAAGATTATGCTGGTGAGTGAAAGGAGGATGGGCTGGAGTGACAGAGAACGAACAGCAGGCTATTGAAAGAGTTTAGGTATGAGGTGATGAGGGCCTGCATCAGGGTAGTGGCAGTGTCAGAGATGAGAAGAGGGGACATATAGGAGATATTATGGAGGTAGAAACTACGGGAACTGGCAACTAATTGGATCTGGCAAAGGAGGGGTGAGAGAGAGTTGTGAACTGAAGAGATCACCATATGAAATAGAATAGAGTAAGAAGAGAAAAGGACCCAATGCAGGGCATTGGGTTCATGGTTAGCAATCAATCCACCAGGAAGTTTTATTAAGCACAGTGTCAGCAATACAAAGGCCAAAGCGGGGTAGTTCTGAGCCTCAAGGAATTTACATTCTAATTGGGTAAACAATATATGCTGTGTGTATCTGCTTTGCTTGTGTTTATGTATACTACCTAGGTATGTGTATAAATACACATTTATATGTTTATAAATACACATATGTGCATACCCAGGTAGTACCTGCAAACACATACAAAACAGATACAGTGCAACTTGGGGTGGAAAGGTGGTGAGAAGGAGGGCCCTAGCAGCTGAGAGGGAAGGGGGAACCAAGAACCAGAAGGGGCAGGCACTTGAGCAGTCTTGAGGGGAAACAGAGTCTCCAAGAGATGGCAGTGAGGAGGGAGAACAGTCCAACCATTGAGGGCAACAAGGGCAAAGGCACAGATATGAGAGACAGATCATCATGTGTGAGGGATGGCAAGAAGGCCTATATGGCTTGACTGAAGCATGTGGAAGGAAGAGTAATATGTACAATAATGTGTAATGTTAATTAAGTTAATTAGAGTTAAAGATCTTCCACACCCATTTATGGGCCTGCTCATCAAGGGAAACTTGATTGGGGGAGATTTGTTTTGTAGGGAGGCCCACACTTTTTGTTAATTTCTAATGAGGCACTGGTTCTCAAGGGTTGTGATGCCTTCTGGTTCTGAAAAGTGTATGTAAGCTCTGAGGTAAGGTTTTTTGTGGGGCTTACTCATTGGAAGTGTTTGTTTGGCCAGATGAAACTCTGGATAGCTGATAAGGAGCTCCCCCAGCTTTGAAACCCCAGGTATTGGTGCTTCTCTGTCTGGTAACTATGTATGTAATGGGCAGACAGTTGGATCTGTCTGTTGATCTGTGATGTAGGTATTACTTATTGTCAGGAAGCCCTGCCTGTCGGTATTTATTTCTCTGTTTGTATTTTCTTTGAAGTTCAGGGTTTCTGAACTAAGTGAATAATATATGTGCTTTATTAAAGTGATTGTTGACCCCTCAAAAGTTGCTTTCCTTTTAGAAAAGCAGATCTAAGAACCTGTACAGCAGGCCCTCCTGTGTCTGCTGGGGTTCTTGCTGTTATATAATGCTAGAAAAGTAAGAAGGATCCAGGTTGTGAAAAATTTGAAATGCCAAATATGACTTCATATTAGATTCTAGAAGTAATTAGGGAGCCACCAGAGTTTGTTGAGCTGAAGAGTGGGGATGTGTGTATGACATGGTCAGACCTGCCAGTTTAGTGACAGCATTGATTTGGGGGAGGAGAGACTGGAGGTGGGGAAAGGGTTGAGGCAGAAAGAACAATCAGGGTCTATTTCAGGGGACAACCTCTGTTTGCAGATGGTGACAGTGGTTCACCAGTCATATATGGTATTCAAAGCTGCGCACATATTATCTCATTGGATTCTCACAACAGCTGTGTAAGGTAGGTCTTACTGTTATTCCCCTTTTACAGAACAGAGAATTGAGAAGTTCTAGGGGGTTAAGTGGTTTGCCACAGTCATATGGCTAGCAAATGTTTGAGGTGGTATTTGAACTCAGATTTTCTGAAAAAAAAAGTAGCTGGATACTTTTAGATTTAATCTGCATTATTAGTATTTTCTCCATCACTTTCTTAAGGCTAGACAATTAACAAAATGATAAACAAACCCTGATCTGTAATATTTGCAAGGTGCATATGCACATGCTGAAAATTTATCAATGTCCTTTCCTTGAAGTCAGTATGAGCTAGTTTCAGCATCAAATAGACTAGAAAGGAAGAGATGTGCTTGAGTGATATTACAGACATAAATTAATAAGCCTTTGTAAAGGGTGACTGGTTGTGGGCTGTGATAGAGAGAACAGAGACAAAAAGGATGCATTGGTCTTGCATCCGAGTGACTCTGATTGACGTTTTTGGTCCTGGTCAACAGAAATAAGGACATTAGAAAAGTGTTCAATTGTAACGGTTTTATTGTTATTTGTTTGGTTGGTTCAATGTTGGTTTTTTGAGGTCAGGAGGGACATTGGGTTATGGAGAATAAGAAAATGTTGAGTTGAAAATTTCAATGGGACATCCCAGTAGAGATGGAAATAAAAGACTGAAACTCAAGGTAGTGATCAGGACTGGAGCTAGAAATGTAGGAGACATCCATATGCAGGTGGTAAATGAAGTCATGTGATAATGGAAACCCTGTGGTGCACTGGACAGAGAGAGAGAGAGAGAGAGAGAGAGAGAGAGAGAGAGAGAGAGAGAATGAGAACCAAAAAAGGTCTCAGTTCAGTTCTTCCTCTGACACATACTGGCTTTGTGACTCTAGAAAAACTATGCAATCATCTTTTTTATTGTACTATGTTATGGAAATGGTTGTTTTATTCTATAAATTAAAAATAAAATAAATTTAATTAAATTCTTAGTTTCCTAGACAACTCTCCTAAAACTTGTAGTGTTTTTAGGAGTGCTGTGAACGGAGTAGAAGAAACTCAGGCAAATCTATTCTTCCTCTGTCAGCCTGTTTTCTTCCAAAATTACTCCATCAGCATCAAGTAGATAAGAAGAAATTCCATACCTCCTCTCCCACCCCAGATCCCATACTGATGAAATCCTAACAAACTTAAAACCACAGGAGTGGATGAAAAAGGAATGATATCCATGTTTAAGACAAAGCCTAACAAAACCACATTTCTAAAGAGATTAGAAGAGGGGATCTTGACCTGGGCTCCACCCCAAGGGCAGATTTCAGAGGGTCTTTGAACCTGAAGTGGGGGTGGAGAGAAATGATATCTTGCTTCAGGGTAATTGGCTTCCTTTATTATCTTATGCATTTTTATTTTATGCAGACAAAAATATTCTAAGGCTTCGATAATATTTTACCAACCTACCAAAGAAGATCCTGATGCACAAAGCTGTTTAGAATCTCTGAACTACAAGAAATTAATTGTTTCTGACCTGACTTAGAATAGACTTCAGATTCCCACAGTCAGTAACATAGACAGCAAGAAATTCAATCACTGAAAGACTTTATAGAGGAAACAGTTAAAGAGGCTATACTTTTGTCCTGGCATTTTGTCATGTCATGATACAACTTCTCTTTAAATGTAATTTGAATGATCAGAGTCTGTGCATGTGCTAGGTCAAGTCCAAAAATTACCTCATTGACAGAATATTCCCTGAGTAGCTAAAGGGACTCATATAACCTGTTTATCAGCATCTACTTCATTTCCCTGCCTCCAGAGGAGTAAGGCTGCCCCAATTAAGGCCAACAAGCTTCTTAGTGAGTTGAGTTTCTTTTGCAACAATTTAAAAGGCACTTTTCTAAGGCTTCACACAGTATTCTTGAACACCAGCCAAATAGACCTTCTTAGGGCTATTGTGCTAACAAAGAAATGAGTGTACACTGTTCAGTGCAAACAACAAAAAGCTATTAAAAGCCACACGTAGTGTTTTCAGGAGTGCTTTGAATGCAATAGAAGAATGCAAATCTAGTCTCCCTCTCTGTTTGTTTTATTCCAAATTTACTCCTATCAGCATCAAACACAGTAATCAGAAGGTTTTTGTTTCTAGTTTGCTTTTCTCTTGCCTGGCAGTTATTGTGCCAGCTGCAGCATGGGAGAGTAGGGCAAGGTGTGTCCTTAAGTGCTACGAGAATTACCAGCCTACAATTTAAAGCACCCACTCTACTGTTCAGTCACAAGTCTGTTTTGCTACATAGTGAACTCCCTAAAGCTCCATTTCTGGCCTTAACATATCACCCAGGTTCAAGTGTAAAATTTCCAAGAGGCCTGGATGGGACACAGAGTCACACATCAGCAATAGAGTTGTAAGTTCTTCCTAAAACTTAACATGTCTAGGACTGAATTCCTCTTTTTCCCTCCAAAATAGCTGCTTCTCTCTCTCCTCCTTTTTTTCCCACATAATCTAACTACCTTATTTATCTTGATACTATCATACTCTTCCTTATGCAAGTTCCTTCCCTTTCATCTCCCTGCCCCATATAATCAATCAATCATTACATTCAGCTAATTTTTTTTTCCTTAAGGTCAATCATTTCCTGTCCTCACAAAAAAGTCAGCCTCCTTTTGACAAGCAAAGGTTGCTCCCACCTCTTTCTAGATGTTTCGGCACCCAAGAGTGACTGTATATAGCTACTGCATGTCCCTTCTTCCTCTTGCAAATGCCTTGGTGGTATGTCTTTGCCAGTCCGTGGTATACTTCAGCTAGAAATTGTGCCTCTGACGAAGAGGTAAAATAGAACAGACTTCCCTCTGTTCTCAGACTAACATAGTTAAAAGAAGTTTTATTCCCAAGGACTTATTAAGCCTGAGTTCTAATCCTGGTTTTGCCATTAGATGTGTGACTCTAGACAAGTTAGTTTATCTCTCTAAACTTCAATTTCCTTATCAGAGAAATGAGGGGATTAGACTAGGATCTAGTCACTTGATAATCTTTAATATGTCTTTCAGCTTTAAAATTGTCTGATTCTAACTTGGAATAAAATTCTCCATCTATATTAATTAAATGTTGTTTCTGTCATTCTGTGTTCCATTATTTTGGAATGTTGCCATGAGGTCCGGTTTCTTTCTAGGTGCTCCCCGTGGGGATGAATAAACTAGATACTCCGGTATGGTTTTTCAGGAAAAATTGGAAAGAGAAGAAATAGGAGGAGGTGTTCTTTATCCCATTCACAGAATTTATGGAGATTATCTATGAAAATGCTAAACTTCCAACTATATGAGCAAAGCATCCAATTATACAGGCCAATACTTCTTTTTACCATGGCACAAAGGCACTAGAGAGATCCACCTGGTGGGTGAGAGAATAGAAGAGAATCCAAGGAATATCATTGCAAAATTTGCAAATAAAATTAAGTCCACAGAGTGAGAAAATAATCTCATTTGAGGAGAGTAAGAAGAGCAAATCAGAGGAATAATAATGCCTGGGATTTGAAGAATTCCCTGACTTTGTAGCCAGAAGGAACAGGACCAGATTAAACAGTCAAAGAGTCAAGAGATGAACCAGAATAAAATAATTTTATAGAGGCAAAAGGAGAAGAAGAATTTCTAAAAGGTGTGTGGTAGCAGGTTTTCCTCTATAAAATCCCTAGCTTATCCTGGCTGGGAGCTACCTCCCTTAAGAAGGAGCCTACTTGGTGTGCTACCCAGAATAAATGCCTTTACTTGAGAAAAAAATTAGGTGTATGGGGGATGTGGTTTACATTTATTAGGGTGAAATACTTCAGAGAGTCAAAGTGATTAGGAGGTGACTTAGAACCATGGACAGTGGTAGGAATGGAAATCAGATTTCATATGTGAATGTAAGTAGAAATGGGTCACTTCCTCAAAGCAGAGGAATCTATAAATATTAATATAGAGTAGTCTTAAGCCTGAAACAAAGTCATTCTTGAAGCAAAATGTGATAACTTGGATCACAGTTGGCTATTGGGAAGCATGTCCTTATTTATTAACCAAAAGAAGGTCAGCTAAAATCTTGTGTTGTCTGGAATTTGTCAGCTCATTATTCACTATCCCATACTGTATCTCCATTAAGAGAGACAGAAAAACTAAAAAACACATGGTTTCTGCCTTCCTGGAGTTCATAATTTAGAAGGGAGATACAGCAGAGATAAACATAATGCATCATGTTATATGAAGAGTGCAGAGCTATGGGATCTTCCACCCAAGAGATGTGAGCTCTTCCACCCAGCCTGCACTTGCCTTCTGCCCTGACTTTAGGTGTGGTATCACCTTCTCTCTCTCTCTCAAGTGTTTAAACTTGCCTCTTCAAAGTTTCCCATGGATGATGATGTTACAGCATTTCTTGTTGATAATGACTCTGGAATGTGTAAAGCTGGGTTTGCAGAGTCTTTCCTTCCATTGCTGGGTGTCCCAGACATCAGGGTGTGATTGTGGGTTTGGGCCAGAAAGACAGCTAAGTGGGCAATGAGGCCCAGAGCAAGAGAGGTATTCTGAGCCTGAAATACCCCCATTGAACATGATAATTTTATTTCACCATAATTAGTTTTCTTTGTAATCCTATGTATTTTATTACATAAATTTAGAAACATCATTCTGAGAAGACATTCATAGGCCTCATTATACTGCCCAAGTAGGCCAAAATGCAAAAAGGTGAAGAACCCTTGGTCTAGACCAAAAGGTACCATGTCAGACTTCGGAATCCTACACAGATACCTGATGCTACTACTACTGTTACTTGACCCTTAAGGGATAACAAATAGGATGCTCATAAAGTACAAAATTTCCTGAATATCTTGAGTTCCCCAATACACATGAACCATTGTTTTTCCTAAGTAGTCCCATGACCAGGCACCAAACCTTTGGGGAAAAAGAGCTCTTGGCTACAGTGTAGGGAAGGAAGCAAAGGTTTATGAGGTGCCATGGTATCTATGGGCATCAGAAAGTGAGGAAAACTTACTTGCTTCTGTGGAAACTTCACTGTTTGCTGAAGATGCAGACTCAATGGAAGAATTCAATCCTGTCTCATCTTCCTGCATTTTCCTAGTAACAATAACAGCTTGCTTTGGGTCTCGAGCTTGGCGGATGATGGCCAAGGCTTCATTATGTGTGGTGCCTTTAAGAGATTTCCCATTAATGGAAAGGACCTCATCTCCTTTCTGTATGGTCCCTTCTTGAAAGGCTAGTCCATTGGGAAATACTCGGTGAACCTGAATATAACACCAAAAACAAAGACCAATGCATGAGAACAAAGAAAATCCCATCCTAAAAAAAATCCATGCAATCTGATCATTTTGTCACAGTGCAACTCTATCACATTGGTAGATGTCTGGAGTTAAAGATGAAACAAAGTGTTTGTTCATCTTTTTCGTCCCCAAATAATGCTCACTTACATCTATGCAGTACTTTAGGGTTTATAAGGCACTTTCCTCACCACAATTCTACGAGGTGGGCAGGGCACGTATTAATATTTAGTATGGTTTAAATGTGGAAAGGCATCTGAGATTAGCAGATAGCAAGGTAACCTCAGAATCTCCAGTCCCCAGAAGACCTGGAACCAGAGGCTTCACCTGGGGTGGGGTGGGGTGGGGGGCTTAGCTGACATTGTAAACATCTGCTCTATTGGTGGGCAGAAATGACTCCTTTCTTAGCAAGGTTTTCTGCCTCTCCATTCACGTTCAACTCACTAAGTAGCCTCTGTCCAAACTCCCAGAGGCCTGAACTGTGGCCAGAAACTATGACAACTTACTGTGATTGCTTTGTTTTCCAGATCAACTCCTCCTGCTAAACTGAATCCAAGGCCAGCCCCTTCCTCCTTATGCAAAATGGTAACATGAATGCTGTCAAATTGCTATGGAAAGAAAATATTAAAACATATTTAAATGCATTTGAATGAGTAGTCTAAGCCACTTATTGGTTACCTTAGGCAAGCTGCTCTCCCCTCACTGGGCCTCAGTTTCCTCACCTATACAATAAGAGGTTTAAACAAGATCCACCAAGGTCTTTTCCAGCCCTAAATTCAATGATCCCACCATTCCAAGACTTTCTTTTCCTTCAAAGTCCAACTCAGAAGATGTCTGATCCATGAAGACTTCCCTGCTCTTCCCCCAGCAGAATCTGATTGTTCCCTCTTTATATTAGCTTCTTTTAGGTTAGTTATATTCATTTACATTTGTTTCCCTGAACCTGCCACTAACCAAATATAAAATCTTCTGACTAAAATTTCCCATAGTGCTTCTATTTTGACTGAGAGTATGAATTTTATCTCAGAGCACAGTGGATTATAATTTCTCAGACAAGATAGAATAATGGATTTCACATCAGTAAATGCAAAGAGTTGCCACTTTTCTATATATACTTGTATACGTGAGTAAGTTTGTTCTCTCTCTCTCTCTCTCTCTCTCTCTCTCTCTCTCTCTCTCTCTCTCTCTCTCTCTCTCTCTCTCTCTCCCTCTCTCTTATAAAACCTTTTGCTGCATGTAAAGAACATTGGCCTTGTAATCATGAAGCCTGAGTTTAGGTCTCTATTCTGCCTCCTGATTAACTGTGTGATATTGGCAAGGTAAGGACCTTTTTTCTCTTGACCTCAGTTTCCTCATCTATAAAATGATGAAGAGTATTATCTCCAAGGCCCTTTCCAGATTGAACATTCTATGGTTCTACCATTTTTCTATTACTCATACACCATGTACTCTATCACTATATGGACACCAGCATCTCAGAACACAGGGTTCTACCCAGGACAAAGCTCCCCACTCTGAGGCAGACTTCTGGATCCTAGATTTACATGTTCTTCTTAGGGTACCATAATAGTGAAGTAGAACAGAAAGAGCACTGTTAGGAGTATGAAAATCTAGTCTATTTCATAGCATGTTAAAAACGCTCACTGAGTATCAAAAAGTATTCACAAACTAAGTGATCTTGACCACATCTTCAACTCTATGAGCCTCAGCATCCCCATTCATCACAAGAAGCAGTTAGAGCGGATAAATAGAATATAGCTAAGGGTCGTAGATCACAGGTTGTTTCAGAGAGAGCACTTCGTAATAGGAATGTGCTCTATGAATGTGAGGAGCTGCTATTACCACCACAATGATTATACAACTAGAAATGAAATAGATGAACTTTAAGGTCCTTTTCAACATGGAGATTTCTTACTTCTATTAATGAACTACCAGAGGCATCAATCACATGGTGAGATGGAAAGAAGTCATCCTATGCACTCTGTCATTGGCTACCTATAAGGGACTTTAGCTAGCAGGTCTCTCACTGTCAGCTTGTTTTCTTAAATGATCATTATAATTGCAATCTCTGAGGACCCTTCCTAGTTCTAAATCTCTGATCTTGTGATCTTGAAGTTATTGGATCCCAAGAATAACTCTTGCTTGAGAGATATTTGATCAGCTGAAAGGTTCCTTTGATCTCTGTGTTTGTTACCCAATAATTTTAATCTGTTTTCACAGAGGAGTGGATTTGAATGAGGGAAGCATGTGGGACAACATGCTCAACAACATGGTCAGACAAAGTGACCAGTTGTAGGTAACATTGTGAAATAGCAAAGCTAATCTTTAGCCAAAAGAAATAGAGGCTTGATCTAAAATAAAAACAAACAAAATAAATAAAACAGAGAGCAAATTTGTCTTTTCTAGCTTCCTCCTCCCACTTTTTTTTTTGCTCCTCTATCTAATCTATGTTAACAGATAAGGGCTATTAGTCTTACGTGGAATATTTTCACTATAACAGGAACATCTAGAAAACCTAAAATGCCATCAAACATCCAAAGGAATGAATCTCTACTTGTGGAATTTCAGAGAGGTTGGGGAAAACATTATGAGACAGAGGATTGTCCCAGTGTCCCTTCAAAACATAAATCACCATGTAGTACTTAGGATTCAGTAATCCTAAGGTGTACTTTCAACACTACATGGAAGCTACAGGCATGGACAATGGTTTGACATATGAGACTTGTTATAGGTATGTAATTGCATATCTATTGATCTATTATTCCAAAGAGATCAAAGAAAAAGGAAAAATACCCATATGTATAAAAATATTCATAGTTGAACTTTTGGTGATGGCAAAGAATTGGAAATTGGAGGAATACTCAGTAATCAGGGAATGGCTGAAAAAGTTATGATACATGATTGTGATTGAATACTATCATGTTATAAGAAATGATAAGAGAATGGTTTCAGAAAACCTGAGAAGACATATATGAACTGATACAAAGTGAAATGAATAGAACCAGGAGAACGTTATACATAGTAACAGCATTATTGTAACGATGATCAACTGTGAAAGATTTAGCTACGCTGATCAATACAATGGTGAAAGACAATTCTGAAGGACTCATGATGAAAAATGTTATCACCTCCAAAAAGAGAACGGATGAACTCTGAGTGCAAACTGAAGTATAAATTTCTCACTTTATGTTTCTTACTTTTTTTGGCAACATGGCTAATATGGAAATATGTTTTACGTGATTTCACTTGTATAGTTGATATATTGTTTGCCCTCTCAATCGATGGGACAGGGACTGGAAAGAGGAAAAGAAAATTTGGAAATCAATTTTTAAAAAGTCTTAAAAATAAATATTAAAAAAAACTGCTGCAAGTTTGCCTGCACTCAATCAAATTCACTGAACTATGATTTGTAGAATCTTTACTATTAGATCACTTCAGGGAAAATAATACATTACAAAGCTATTTCATGGTTAAGAATTAAGGCTTAGAAAGGACACATACCTTTAATGTTGCCTCATCTAGTGCCTTTACTTCCTCTATGAGCTTCTTTAATTCTTCCCGAGTAAGTAGAGAGATGACAGACTGTCCAGATCCACATGTAGACTGAGGAGAGTTGCTACCCTCCTCTGTGTCCTCATTCTCTGTCAGACCCTCAGAATAGTCTCTCAGCTCAGAAAGGCTTTCATGTTAGTGGGACAAGAGAGAACAATAATTTACTGTGAGATGAACATTCCACCATGGACTATGAGATTTTGGAAGACTGCAATTGATGCTATCTATAGTCTATACCTGCCCAAGTAAGTCATATGGGACTGAAAAATGATAAAACTTGCTTAGTGGACATTAAATGTGAGAGCCTTTTAGAGAGGAGGGAAGGGAAGTGAAGGGGAAGAGAGGAGACGGGAGGGGAGGAAGAATTATTTGTATAACCTTGGACAAATAGCAGCACTTATCTGGTCCTTAGTTTTCTTTTTCTGTAAAATGAGACAGTTAAATGTTCTCTAAAGCCCCTTCCAGATCTAAATCCTACCTATAATCCTACAAAGCAAACTCAGTTAAGATCCAGTCTTTGGGTAAATGTTTTAAACAGGGAACATCTCTGATCAAGGCTCTTCTAATATAGAGTAGCTGCTATATGGAAATTCTCCCTGACTCATTTTAACTATTTTCCCAGGAGTGTAAGAAGTTCCAAGAAATGTCCTTAGATTCTAGTTCATCAACCAGTCTGCTCAAAGTCTAGACTCATAATCTGATGATGGAAATAACTATCTTTTGAATAGAACCAGGGTTGAACAGAGTTCACTAGAACATATGCTTTGCAGTAGAAATTCCTGTGACCCATAACCTGTTAAGAGGCATGGAAGAAGTAGTCTAAATGGCTTACTTCAGTGAAAATCCCATGTCCAAAGAAGAATTTTCATGTGAAGGACTGACAGCCCTCATATCTTCCACAGACGTTGGAGATGATGTTTCCCGAGGGTTCCATGGACTGTGTCCACAGGAGACTGGAGATGCAGGAAGGCAGAGGAAAGATTTCATTAAGGCTGATGACACCTGGCTGCTAATGGAGTAGAGCTTGCTAGATTTCTCCTCGGTTGCCTTCATCTCACAAGCTTGATGCGTGGTCAGGGGGAAGCTCCGAGCTCTCTGGATTGGAGCATTATTCACAAGGAGGCACTGTGATTCTGTGATCTTTGCCTGGAGCAGACTCAAGAGATCACTGTCAGTGTTGTGGCTTTCCTGAGGGCTGGATGGACGTGCTGGTGGGGGTGAATCAGACAAGTCCGGGTCCTTGGGAACTGAAATAGCATGTGAGTCCAGGGGCAAAGGGGTCTTTGCAGGTGGAGTCTGCTGCTCAGTAGTATGGTGGGTACCTTGAGAGAAGACACCAGTAGGAACTCCTGCTTCTTGTTTACTAGATCTTTCTCTCTCTGAGAGGGAGAGCTTTGGAACCAGTCTCTGGCTTCCTTTCTCTGGGGGTTGAGAAGTACTGAATGTCTCAAAAGAACTGATCCTTTGTTTGATGGATGATGCTCTGCCTGGGAACAGGGAGCGCTCCCTCAGAGTGGGAGTGGGTTGGGCAGGAGTGCTTTGATCTGGTAGTGTTTTAGGCTCTGTGGTTCCAGATCGATTCCTTAGTCCTTTCAAGCTCTGACGAAACCAGGCTGGTTTGGGAGCTACTGGAGGGCCTTTCTTCACATTGCCATTTTCTTCAGCTTTGTAGCCTTTGGATACATCACCTGCAGTTTCAAGCTTCTGTAACACGCCATCAGAGAGACTACATTTGCGGTTTTCTTCACTGGAATTGACATTAGACCTGAGATCTAAGTGACTATGCTCTTCACTCATGGTGGGGCTAAATAAATTTTTGATGCAATCTGAAATTCGGACCCAGGGATCTTCCACAGTAGTGTCAAAGCTGTAATCTACCCGGGCTTGTCTTCTAAGTAAAGGATGCTTCACTAGTGAGATGGCACCTAAGAAACAAAGGAAAAAAAAGAACTTGAAGTTTATACCTCTATATGAGAATAGGCTAGTTATAAAGATCATATTTATAATGGTAAGGAAATAGCTGAAAATGAGGGTAATTGGTCATATCTGGTACATGGAAGGTTGATGCTGTTGGTTAGAGCCACTGTCATCTAACTCCCAGCCAGATGTAATTGATTCTAAGGGAGAAAGGGAAAGAGAAAAGGAAGAGAACATTTGTTAAGTGCCTATCATATGCCAGTCACTGTGCTAAGCCCTTTACAAATAGTATTTAATTGGATCCTCACAACAGCCCTGGGAGATAGGGGCTATTATTATTCCCATTTTACAGATAAGAAAACTGAGACTGACAGAAGTTGTGATTTGCCCAGGATCACACAGGTAGAAAGTATGTGAGTTAGTATTTGAATTTAGAAACCCTAAGTATTAACTTCACAGAATCAAAGCACTTTGGAGGTAGAAGGAACCTTAGAGATTGTCCAAAGCAACCTTTTGATTTAATAGGTAAAGAATTTGAGGATCAGAGACCTCCCAGACAGCTGCAAAAGGAGTCATAAATAGATTCCTGATCTCCCTATTCTGAGCAGAGTGATCTTTTGGCAATACCCCACTGGCTCCTAGTAAAATAATTCAAAAATTAAATTACATTCCTTTCACTCTTAAACATTTAACATTTCCTTTCAGCATTCAGCTTTTAATTCTATTTTTAAAAGATAATGGGTTTAGATGACTTCATTATTAATTAAAAGTCAGAGACAACTCTGACTTCAAACATGCTAATTTTGATTATTTCACACAGTTCGAGTTATAGGAACCTCAAGGGTCATCTGGTCCAATATCCTCATTTTACAAATGAGTAAAATTTGGGATGCAGGTACTTGCCCAGGGTCACATAGGTATTAAATGCACAGAGTAGCATTTGAATTCAAGCCTTCCTGACTCCATTCCAGTGCTCTATCTATTCAACCATACTAATGTGACAATTAAAAAGGATTGAGAGACATAATTTCTGGATAATTTAATCATTTTATTATTAAGGCCAGCATGTTATAATAAAACAATAGCTATTTGGCTCTCTTAGATCAAAGACCCCTCATGGCGGTGGGCTCACAGTTTATATACCCTTCAGAAACAGGTGTTCTTGAGGGGTGGCAATCAACTCTGATCGATTTTCACAATGGAAATGAGCGTCTTGGGGTACATGACCTGTGCCACCCAACTCTTAGTCAAAGAGACATCAATTTCCATATGACTTGTCTGACAAAAGGGAGGATCCACATTTCCCCAGACCTATCAGAGTAAACCCAAAGAGCAGGAATGCACCCATTAGTCTAAAATTAGAATTTCTTTTACTGTCTGATTAGATCTTGGTCTTCATAAATCTCTAAAAGAGATTTCCCACACTGGTTGCTTTCTGGATGAGGAACTTATTGGTTCTTATTCAATAATTAATTATTAAATATAACACAGAAATAATTTCTCACACTAGTTACGGTTGTGGTTAGACTTAGCTAGGTGGTAGCATATAATACAATGGTGGAATTGGATTTAGGAATAAGTGAGTTTGAATCCTGCCTCAAAGATACTATCTATCTGTACAACCCTGGGCAAGTCACTTAATCTCCATCAGCTTCAGTTTACTCATCCATACAATGGAGAGTATATTAACATCTACTTCACAGGGCTGTTGTGAACAACAATTAAAATTGTCCATGTAAAGTGCTTTGCAAATTATAAGGTGCAATATAAATGCTAGCTATTATTGTTATTTTAGACCTTATTGTTGTTATTGATACCCTGCTTATAAGAATAATGAATTTGAGAAAAATGAGTGGATAATGTCTTTCTTGGAATTTAAAAAAATAAGAAAATATAATACGGCCTAGATGGAAGAATGACTTGCCTAGGGTCACACAGACACTAAGTAGCACAGCCAGGATCACAGGCAGGCCCAGGCCTTCTGTCTCCAAATCCATTATTCTTTCCTCTGCAACAAACTATAAATAACAGAAGCTAATTTTCATGGCTGCTTTTACAAATGATGTCAAAAGATCATGGAATTCAGAATTAGGAGACCTGGATTCTATTTACAGATACTGCTACTGACGAGCTATGTGACGTTGAGAGAACCACTCCACTTCTCCGGGGCTCAGCTGCCCCATTTGTAATATGAGGGTACCTGGGAATCAACCCCGAGGGAGGTTTGGGAATGTGAACTGGGACTGGGCTCTTTGGGAACTAAATTAAGCTATAAAAATAGTCTTCTTCCCCTCCCCAGAGACTGAGGTAGTGCAAGAGGGGAGGGGGATTACGCCTCCTACATGCTGGGGGAATATGTATATTCATGATTACCTTTAGAAGGAAATATTCCTCTTTGTAAAAGCCCCGCTGTCTTCTAATAGCAAGAGTTAATGAACATTTGCACAGCACCTCACAGTTTGTATAGCACTTTGTACTATAAAGTACTTTGTAAATTGTATCTCTTCTACATCGCAACGTGGTTTTGATACATCACAGGGTCAGCACAAGAAATTTAATAGAAATTTTCTGGGAGTTTTGCAAAAGTTGCAGATGACATGCAAAGGCCAGTGGATGACACAAAAAAGGTGTAGAAACTCAAAAATGCATAGAATATATGTATAGTATTGTATAATATTCACATATTTTATCTTTCAATACCATATCATTCAGACCTTCTCTGGTATGAAAGGAGAGACAAAAAATTTTATGTAAATTTTCCAGACTCCCTAACCCTCCATGATGTGAAAGCGGTAACAGTATGCATTATCTTATCTGAGCCTCCAAACAACCTTCTCAGGTAAGGCCCACAGATATTATTATCTCCACTTTACAAATGAAAAAACTGACATTTTGAAACATGAAGGGTTGCACAATTAGTATCTGGGGATGAGTTTGAACTCAGCAGCTTTTTTGGTGGAATTCCTAATTCCTATAGAAGATTTTTTCTTTTGAACACTGAGAATTTCAAAAGTACCTTTCTCTAAGACTGTTTTTGATCCAAAGTATTCTCCATTACTTGATAACAACCTTGTGGTGAGGTATCTGTAGATACGTCATCCAGTTACATGCTTTCTCTGATCTAGAATACTTTTTATATATCATAGACTTAAGGCCTTCTAGAGAATAGGTTTTACATCTTCTAACACCATGTTCTCATACTGTGAAATAATGATGGGCATGTGAATTTAACAACTCTGTTATTTTAAATACAGCTTCCCATAATTTCCAATAGTATTACCTTCAAACCTATGACACACATGCACACACATATATGTATGTATATACATGTATATATATCTCATCTCAAATCTTTTTTTTTTTTAGTTATAAAGCTATAAAAAATAGATGCTAAGGCACCATGATGATGCCTCGTAGAGTGTCATTGGATAATTGCATAGGAAATGAAATGAAGCTAGTTAGCACATCATTCTTGAACCGAAACAATGTGCATAGTCCCCTTCTCAGTGTTATTTCCCACACTATTGCTTCACATTATCCCTGTTGGATGAGAGGAAGCATGGCATAATGGATAGAGTGGTTGATCTGGGAGTCTGGAAGACATGGGTTCAAATGTTAAACATCCTAACACATTCTAGTTGTGTGTCCCAAGTCAACTCTCCAAAAGTATAAGTTGCAGATGAGTTGTTAATCTGCATTAGTGGAGGGAGTTTCCTTACTAAGAGTTTCCCACAGAGATGTGTGTGTGTGTGTGTGTGTGTGTGTGTGAGAGAGAGAGAGACAGAGACAGAGACAGAGACAGAGACAGAGACAGAGACAGAGACAGAGAGACAGAGAGAGACAGAGAGATAGAGGGAAGGAGAAGAGAAGAGAAGAGAAGAGAAGAGAAGAGAAGAGAAGAGAAGAGAAGAGAAGAGAAAAGAAGAGGAGAAAAGAGAAGAGAAGAGAAGAGAAGAGAAGAGAAGAGAAGAGAAGAGAAGAGAAGAGAAGAGAAGAGAAGAGGAGAGGAGAGGAGAGGAGAGGAGAGGAGAGGAGAGAAGAGAAGAGAAGAGAAGAGAAGAGAAGAGAAGAGAAGAGAAGAGAAGAGAAGAGAAGAGGAGAGGAGAGGAGAGAAGAGAAGAGAAGAGAAGAGATGAGAAGAGAAGAGAAGAAGGAGGAGGAGAAGGAGATGAATTTTCATCTGCTAATGTTTAAGAGGAGAAGCAGTATAATGTAGTGGATAGAGAGATGGCATAAAAGTCAGGAAGCTCCCGGTTCAAACCCTGCCCTCTGACACATCCTTAAGGGAGGCTAATGCACACACAAATACACAAAATGACTATCTGACTTCCGCTCAAGTTTTAGAGTCAAACTTTTCAGGTTCATTTTCACAACTCACAAATACATCCATCCCCCAGACAGATGTTGCACATTGAGAAGCATCTAAAAGCATTTAAAATCCAAACATACCTGTCCTGGATACATTCGCTTGCTCTGACCCTGCTGGGGTTGAGGCAAGAGCCTCAGCACCCTCCACTTGAACAGAAAGTCTTGATTCTGAACAAGATGGGACTTCACTCAGAGTTATAACAGTTTTCTTTCCCAGTAGCTGCAGGTTTCCCACTTCCTGTGGTGTAAACAGGAAATATAGTCTGTCAAAACGCCATGCTATAAATGGTAAGAATTGCTATGGGCACAAGCCATCTTTGTGTTCTTGATTTTATCCTCAGCATAAATCTTAAGTAATGCACAGGCTTTTGCTTTAAATAAAAAATTGTTTAACAGCTTCACAATGAGCCACTTCAAGTACTTGGTGGTGAGGGGTGGGGGTGGGCATGGTAGAAAGAGTTTAATGACATTTCTTCCTATGCGTTTGTGCAGGACTAAAATGGGTTACAGTCACTGGACCCACCAAACTTGTGGCATTGATTTCCTGTTGCTTTAAAAAGAATTTCAGTGCAGAAACTATCATATTTTTTCTAACCAGTTAGTTTGTGGAAAGTTGGTTTATCACAAAATTAAATTAAAGGCAAAGCTTATAATGCACTAAAAGTCAAAGAAAAGGATTTCACAGGGCCTCAGGTAGAGAATTGGGGGGTGAGGTAGAGCAGGGCAGGTAGTTGCTGTACTTTTGGGGATAGCATTCAGGAGGAAAGCCTAAAAACTGTTTTCTTAGGTTTCAAGGAAAAGGTCAAGAGGATTCTTATTTACTCATGAGTTCATGATTCCTGCCTGCTTGATGGTCCCCAACGCTCAGCAGCTGGGGCAGCAGCCTGTTTCCTGGACCGCCTCTTGTCACCTGCTCTGCTCCTCAGAGGAAGCAATTAAGTCAGTGCTTTGTGTCTTCCACCTTGTATTGAATTTTATGTCTCTGATCTGTGCATGCTGAGAACAGATTACCATCTGAGAAAGACATCATTGAAATAACTCCCCAACATTTTGCAAATTAAAATACTATTCAAAGGTGCTCTTTCCTTTGTGTTCTACTCATTTAAAAGTTTAATTGCTGCATGGTCCTTTGGGCTTTCTTTAAGTTGACAAGACCACGAAGGCAGAGGAAATTACTCCAATGAGGTACTAAACTGGTACCATACAAGGCCTTGGAATATAAATCACCTCAAAGGAAGTATCTAGACAGACAATAGCCCTTCACATGGTATATAGAGGCAAGATAATATAGTAGATGGAGCAGGGATTTGGGGCTGAGAAGATCTCAGATGTTGCTGGTCATCAAGATGCCACCAAGAGGATGATGTCTTGACTTACAGGTGAATTGTATTTAAATGAGGCAGAGCTGCATAAAGTCATCAGCCTCACTCTCACCTCCAGGGACACTGGAGTCCAGTGACAAGACACAGGTCAGGAAAATTGGCGATGACCCCAGCTGGCCCAAGAGAGACCTTGGGCTTTTTAAGCTAGGGTCTTTCTCTGGTCTCACTACGTATGAGGCAACACCCATTCAGTAATTAAAGGACAGGTAAGAATGAGGGCAAAACATTGCCTAGTTTGCCTTTATAGAAGAATCAATTTGGGAGAGGAAGACCCTAGATATTTACTAGCTATGTGACCTGGGAAAGTCCCCAAACCTGTCTGGGTCTCTATTTCCTCATCGACAAAATGAAGGAAGTTGGCATGAATGACTTTTAAGATCCTTTCCATTTCTAAATCTATGATCTTAATGGAGTTCCAAAGGCAATGTGTAAATAGAAAAAAAATTAATTTAAATTAAAAATAGACAAAACTAAACGTAAGTGGTGCCAGCCTATCCTAAAATGATGAATTTAGAAAGACTAATTGAATTTCCACCAAGATAATGGTCATAAAGATAATGGAGCATCATAGAGGGCACAATACCTGTGTAACACCAGCTCCATGTTCAGAGGATCTGGGTTCAGTTGCTGGGTCTGTCACTTCCACCTGTGTGACTATGGGCAAATCACTTAACCCTGCTGCATTTCACTTTTCACATCTCTAAAATTAAATGTTGTACTAGGTGACCTGCAAGGTCCCTTCTAACTCTTGATTTATGATCATGTGACTGGATGACCTGAAAGTTCATTTCTAGCTCTCCATCTAGGATTGGCAGATATATTTCCACAGAACATGAAACACCTAAAAGTATGCTACTTTTAATGGAATATTCTATCCTTCAGAAGATATCACAATTAATCATAAAAGAAAAGAAATGTAAAGATGCTATGTACCCAAACACTTTATTGGCCAACTCTCTCTGTACTATCTCTGTAACCTAACCTGCTGCATTCTGGAGAGGTCTTCCATAATCAGACAAGTACTTGTCATGCTCATGTGGCAAAGTACATTCACCAGAGTAAAATGACTGCTAGGGAGACTTGCTGGTTCCTTCCCTGGTTGCTTATACCCAACACATCTGCCATCTATTTTGTTTCTTGACAGACTCTTTGGGGTAACCTTACTCAGCCTTCTAAACTCAATTTAATTTGGGTTTCAATTTAAAGAGAGAAGTTTTCAGAGAAGTTTTCTTTGCTTTTGTTGCTGAGAATATTTCCCCAGCTCCTTAAGTAGGAGCCTCATTGTTTTTATCCTGCTGAAAAGAGGCGATTAGTCAAACTGTGCCCTCCAGCAGCATCAGCTCATGCCTACTCAAGGACTTTCACTTAAGCGGTTATGCATCAGCAGTTAGCACAGTTCCTTCACTTCCTGTTCTGTTCCCAGGGCCACCAAAAAGGTGATCTTAAGGTCCATGAAGAGTGCGCGCTACTGCCCCCTTGTATGCTATTTTCTAACCTGTGCCTTTACAGCCTGGCAACTAAAAATCTCGTTAAGTTTTGCCCTCTGCTGCCCTAGGCTCTCAGTCACAAAGATAAATGACATCCATTTAAAAAAAAAAAGGAAGAAGTACAGTAAGTAATTCATTAGCTAAGTATAAAAGCAACCACATCCTGCTCTTTGAGGAACTCAACTTCCTTTTTAGCAACCTGAGTTCCCCTTCCTCTTCAAGATTTCAGGCTCTCACAGTACTGCAAATAGCTCGGTTTGTTTCTTTGTTCAATAGGCTTTTTTTTCTTTCTCCCAAATTCTAATTCCAAAACACTTAAGGTTTCAAATCCTATATCTGGCACTAACTTTCTATATGACCTTGGTCCAGCCAGTCACTTAACCTCCCTGGGCCTCAGTTTCCTCATCTGTAAAATGAAGAGTTGGGCTAGATAGCCTTATATAAGGTTCCTCAGAGGTCTGGTTCTCTCTTCATAACCCAACTTGTTCAGTTATTTCAATCGTGTCTGACTCTCCATGATCCCAGTTGCCCAAAATGTTCATACCCATCTAAATGAACATTAATCAATCAATTACCATTTACTCAATGCCAAGTTAGGGAAAAATGAAACATTTCCAATCTTTAAGGAATTCAATTCCATAAGGAGAGGCAATAAGGACATAAAAAGATAAGATATCACATTTTCTCCTTAAGACTTATAGTGCGCCTGAGAAGCATGAAAGACCTGGGTAGTAGGTTAGAACAGTTAGATGCCCCATCCCCATGAATCAGAATAAATACCATTGGCATAGTCTTAATGGTATAGCTGAAGACTAGCTTCTGCTCATGTCTCTGACCCTCTGAGTGCTGAACTTCCTGACCACATACATAGGCATTGTCCGAAGTTGATTCATTTACCTCAGGCTTGACCTAGGGAACAATGCAAGACTCCCCTTCTGAAAAATAAGTCCCTCACCAGCCTCCCATAGATACATGTTCTTTGCTCCACTTTCACCCTTAACAGATCAAAAGGAAGGTGGACTGAGTATCTGTGTCTTTTCACCTAAGAGGTCTGGCTCTGGAGGCAGAGGACACAGGCCTCAGATTCTTCATCTATAAATGAGGGACCGGATGACCCCTGAAATCCTTTCTAGCTTTAGAGCTGGGATCCTATGATCTTAAATGGCCTTTTAAGCACCCTTTATTATCCTTATAACTTAGGTGGAGGCAATGTATATAATGAATAGAGAGCCAGACTCAAAAGGAAAATGGACCTGGTTTCAAGTTCTGCTTCTGACCCCTACTGACCTTGAACAATTTATTTAACACATCTACAATCTAGGCAACTTTGCAAGAGAATAAGTTTCAGACAAGGCTTCAACCTGCCTGGGTAGAGGTAGAGTCCTCATACTAATGAAAGTCTAGATCGAGTCCCTTTCCCTATCCCCTAACAAGGGTAATGATTACTTAACCCAATCAACCCGATGGCCAAACTTGCCTACACTCATCTAGCCTATCCTTAGTTTGAGAATCATTCCTAAATTAAATTGAGTGATGTCTCAATGTTGATGTCCTTTTGGTTCTGCCTTTAGAATGACCGGATGTTCTTCACATGTGCTTGGATTTTTAAATACAAAAAACTGCTACCACCACTTAGAAATGATTATAGCATCTTCTCTCACCAAAATATAGTTACTAAGCAGCTGGATAACCATGCTTGAAGTCAAGGAGAGCTACGTTCAAGTACTATATCTAATACATACCGTCTGGCTGACCCTGTTCTAGTCATTTAGCAGCCTCTCGGTGCCTTGGACAATTCTCTAAATGACAAATCACAAAACAGTGAATGTTCTTTGGGAAACAAGTTCATTCACCATGAGTTCCCTATACTGATGTAATTGTTGGTTTGGGCCAAACACAAAATATTTAGAGTTACATCAACTTTACTATTGTTACTATTTCTAGCCTGACTATAGAATCCCAAGGCTTAGAATGAACCTGGAGTAATTGTTTAGAATGTTCTCATAGTCCTACAATAGAGGACAGTGTACTTTCAGGGTGCAGACATCTGCACTTCCAAACTATTACAGAAGAAAAAGAGTTTATATCTGTAACAAAAAAATCTCCATCATTTCTATTGGCAAATGTTTTTAAAGTAGACATAGCCAGAGGTAAATTATTGTATGGCTGATGAAATGCTTAATTTCTTTTAGAACATTTTGAGAACAGAATCCTAAAAGTTGTCTATCCCAATTCTCTCATTCTACAGATGTAAAATTTGAGATCTAAAAATAGTTTGTGACAAAGCTCACTGAGGTCTCCTGCCATTCTAGTACTTTTGGGCTTATACTATCAATGGAAGGTAGGTGTTAATGGCTATCTATGCATTCAATTTGCATATGGTTCAAAATATCAGGGAGATTGCTGTGAGGTCTGCAGGATGAAACCTGTACTAACTTGGCCTAAGTTTCCTCCATCTATAAAATGAGAGGCATGAAGAAAATGATATCCAAGCTTTTTTATAGCATCTTAAGAGCTGTCAAGAAAGAAAGACTGTACTTGCTAGATCCACCAAGTTCCAAACATACTCATCTAAACTAAGACTGAAATGAAAAGCTCATTTCTGATTACATACTAAGAAAAGCTCTGAGAGAGGTTGAAATCTTTAAGATCTATTAGTCTGATTAGAAGATCTGATGGTGTTGCAGATCATCAGTGCTTCACTTATGGTAAACACTTAGTGGATATTAATACAGTAACATCTTACTTGGTCCTTAGCTGGAGACATTTGTTCAACTGATACTGAAATCTCTTTCCCATCAAGGCTCTGCTGCTGATCACTGGTGGCTGCATCTGTTTTAAAGTATTTTCTGGGAGGAGGTTTGGGCTTGGAAGACGTGGGCTTTCTAACCAGAATCTCAAAGGATTTCTTGACTTTCAAGGGTGGGTGGCACTCCTCAGTCCCCACTGAAGTTTGGCTCTCTGGACTGGTTCTTGAAGATGGAAGCAACAAAGCCGGCTCCTGGGTCACTGGGACATTCACACCCGCAGCTCTTGGCTCTGAGTCTGAAGGCTGCTGTGGGCTACTGTTGCTACTGTTTCCAACAGAGGAGGCAGGGGTGTAGCTGCTGTCACTACTAGATCGAACCATGATTTTCTGAGACCTTCGGTGGAAAGGAATGGAACTCTTCTCACTCTCCTTTTCGCATGTGGGTCTGCCATGCCAGCTACTCTCTAGTCTTTTAATAGCTGCAATTGGAACATAGTCAAAACTTCTTGAAAGCAATTTATTTAGAAGACAACAATCCAATTCTACAGTATTTCTTATGTTCCCAGAATTATACTAAGCATCACCAGAATGCAACAGAACTATTTGATGAAATAGTTCCTTCCTTCAAGGATCTTATGAGCTTCTGGCAGGATAAGATCTTCCCCTACACTTTATATTCTAAAGCCCGTTATCTTGGCTGCCAAGGAATACATAAGGAAGCTATGAATCAGCAGCCTTCTAGACTGTGATACCTGGATCTGGGTATAATCTTGGTCAGAGATGAGAGAGATAGAGAGAAATAGTGAAGAGTCTCTCACAAAATCTTTTGGACCTCATCCATAATTTCCCTTATGATCATCATCCCCCAAAGGGCCCTCAGTTTCCCTTCAAGTGGTTAATATTTTGGTTTAATAAGAAATCAAATGCAGAATATATTTTATTTAACCTAACCAAAAAAAAAAAAACTGATGAGACCGTTCACTCATGCTTTGACAGTTAGGATGAGTTTTCCTTTCCCTGCCTTAGACACTCACTTAACTGTGTGACTCTGTACTAGTTTCAGCCTCAATTTCCTCATCTGAAAAATGGACATAATAATAGCACTTACTCACATAGTTGTGAGGAGAAAATGCAATAACACAAGAAAAGCACTTTGCAAATCTTAAAGTGCTAAATAAACACAAGCTGTTATTCCTTCTTCAGGGAACATCAAAAACAACCCTTCTCTCCAGTGGATTCTAGTTCTCCTCCAGACCCCGACAAACCGCATGTGTCTCAGTAACAACAATAAAAATAGCTGGCATTTGTATATTGCTTTGAAATTGGCAAGGCACTTTACAAATATTATTTCATTTTATTCTTACAACAATTCTGGAAAGCAGATATCCATTTTACAGATAAGAAAACTGATCCTAACAGAGGCTAAGTGACTTGCTCAGGGTCACACAGCAAGGAAGTATCTGAGGCTGGATTTGAACTCAGGTCTGCCTGACACCAGGTCCAGCATTTATCTTCTCTCTGAGCCAACTCAGAAAGGAATAGATCCAGGTTACTATTAGATAAATAGATGGATAGATATGTGTTTGTGCATATATACACATATGTGTGTATATACACACAGACATATACACATATATATGTATATGTATGTGTATGTATATTTTCCTGCTGTGCTGACCCTGCTACCCCTTTAGGGTCATGCAAATAGTGCATCTTGTTAATTCTACCTGTACAGTAGGTTTATTCTCTGATGTAGGTAAGCTGGTTTCCATTTCATTGTTAGAGTAACTCAAATAGGCAACTGAAAAGCCTTATTAAAAAAAAAAATTTGTTCTGATCCCCAAAGCAGCACTTATTCTACCACAACTGAATGTTACAATGGCCAGTTCTGTGAAGACGATGGACTTGATGTTTAGGGTGATATCTTCCTTAAGAGGTGGGACTATCATGAGTGCAGTAGGACATGTGGGTTAGTAGATAGATATACAGATAGAAGAAGGTGAAGGAAGGAGGAGAGAGAGGGAGAGAGAGAGAAAGAGAGAGAGAGAGAGAAAGGGAGAGGGAGAGAAAGGAAGAGAGAAAGAGAGAGAGAAAGGGAGAGAGAGAGAGAGAGAGAAATTCTGTCTTCTGGAAGGGATGATAATCTAGAAGTGTCTTTTTTTTCTCCACAGGATTACTGTCAAAGAATGAAATTCTCATCATTGTCCATGGTTGGAAAATTGGGGCAGATATTTGTTGTAAATCATAAAACAAATCATTTGCTGTAAAGTCTGTGATTTGTTGTAAATCATAGATAATAGATTGATGAGAGAACTTACCGACTGAGTCATCAATTTCTCTGAATTGATAGTCGCAATAATTAAGACTAAGGGGGATTAAAGGGTTAAACCCAAGTTCATACAGTTGATGACAAAGATGATGACAGAACCCACTTTTTTCCCTTGACTCTTAGCCAAATATTGTTTCCACTACACCAAACTATGAGATAAGATTATGACAGGAGGGGGAAAGAAAGACAGATGCCATGTCTTTGAACAATGCCTCGCTCTTACTGTATCACTCTTCTCATTCAAGGCCTTCCGTGATCCCCCAGCAGACTTCCAGTCAGTCACGTAAGTGTATTATTTATAATTGTTCTGTCCATTGACATAGCCTTTTCATCTCACCAGTCCAAGTTCATGGTCAGCTTAAATTTCTCCTCTTTAACCTTTTCTCTGCTCCCAGCTATTTTAGTGGTTGTTATCCAATTAAGACTCTCACCTAATAATTTACAAACATTTAACTGAAGTCAATAATATTTATTAAGCACTAATTATGTGCATTGAGGAATGGTATGCCCAGGAGACTGGCATACTCTGAAATTTGCCTAGAGCACAGGATGCATAAAGACAAACATTTGGGGAAAGACTGGAAAGTTAAGTTGGAGTGAGATCATGGAGGTCTTTCAGGCCAAGCAATTTGAACTTTATCTAACAGGAAGTGAGGAACCTTCTGAATAGGAGACTGACATGATGAGATCTGTGCTTAGGATAAAAGATCATAAATTTAGAATTGGAAAGAACCTTAGAGGTCATGAGTCTAAAACGTTCCTTTTCCAGATGAGGAAGCTGAGGCACAGCTTTCCTAGTATCACACGGCTAATCAGTGTTTGAGGTAGAATTAAAACTCACTCCATGTCCTGTACTCTAATCCCCTATGTCAGCCAGCTGCTACTACTATACCATCCAGCTACTTAAAGAAGCTTGTTCAGGCTTCAGGTATATAAGGTAGACTGGGGAAGAAACCAATTCAATGACTTATAGGACTAGTCCAAGTAAGAAGTCAATGAGATTATAACAACAAAAAAATTATAAAGACAAATTTTGAAAGAGTAAGAATTCTGATCAGTGAAATAATCAATCATGATTCCAGAACAATGATAGTAAAGTATGCTCCCCATCTGTTGGCAGAGAGGTGATGGACTCAGCATACAGAATAAGACAAATATTTTCAGACATGGTGAAGGAGGGGGAATCTGTTTTGCTTGACTGAATTTTTGTTAGAAGGGGTGTTTTTTTCTTTTTTTTTTTTTCCAATGTGAAAAGGTGGGAGAGAGAGGAAATAAATGTTTGTTAATGGAGGGGGGGAGGAAAGGTGAAATGAAAATGACATGAAGATAAATAAATAATCCAATGTAAAAAAAAAGAAAAATGATGACAGCTCAAATCAAGGTGAGGATAGAAAGGAGAGGATGCGTCTATAGGGCATCAGCTTTAAGTTACCGCCCTGTAAATCCTCACATTAACAGTTTTCACTTTAGGCATTTGTAGTACTCTGTAACCAATAATCTCGTGCCTCACCCAAAGGAGGACAAGGATTTCCTTGGCTTCATTATTTTCTTACCTTCCAGACTCCAATGATGTCGTTCTTTTCCAAATTTGCTGTTCTCCACAGCCTGAGCCACAGCTTCTTTTAATTGCTGTTCAGATACCTAGAAAATAGCAATTCACTTTGTGAACTTGTGTTGGGAACTACATGAGAACTGAGAACCTAATTTTCACCTCATGCCAAGCCAGGGTTACTGTATTAGTCCCTTACTGGTCTCACTGACTGCTTTATCTCCCCTTCCATACATCCATCCTGATAGTAATCTTGTGAAAGCACTGTTTCATACATATCACTTTCCCTAAGTGTGTGTGTATGTGTGTGTGTGTGTGCATGTGTGTGGATGTGTGTGTACACAAACACACACACACCTTGAAAAATCTCAATAACTTCCTCTTGTCTATAGGATAAATTGTAAAATCCTTAAACCTGTCATCCAAAGCCCACGATCTATCCTCAATTTTATTTCCCATTACCTTCCCTCTGTAAACCCTCTGTTCTTGTCAAATTGGTCTGTCTCTTCAACAAATTCTGTATGTCCTTGCTTTGCTCATACTCTTTTGCCTAAGATCCCTCCGCTTAAGTCTCACCTTTCCTTCAAAACCCAGATCAACTACTACCTCTAAGGATAAAATCCTAGAGTTTTTGTGTTAAATAAGACTGTAGAGATCTTCTAAATTATAAATTTAAGATTGTGTAGATCCTCTGCATTTTACAATAGAGAGAAAAATGAGGCCCAAAGAGACCAACCCCCTCACTTGTCTAGGGGTTCACACAGCTAATTAATGTTTGAACTGAGACAAGAATCCAGAGGTCCTGGATTTCATGTCTCTGATTGTTCAAGCCTTCCAAGATCACAGAATTAGAATTTTAGAGCTAGGTGAGATCTCAGGAGGGTTGCCTTTTTTCCTTTATCTATAGCACTTATTACCAGAATCTCTAGGTTGGCACTTACCCATGTGATGTTGTATGATAATGATTCATCCCTTTGTGTATAGGTCCTATCTTCCCAACTGAGTTCTACCAGTAAAAGGAGGGGACACGTTTTGTTCCATAGTTTTTAGCACATAGTAGATCCCTCAGTGGACGTTTGTTAATGGATTGATTCATAAAATTGTTGATAACATACTGCAAGAGCTAGAGTGCAGTGTTTTGAGTCAAGAAGACCTGAATTTGCATACTTACTAGTTGTGTGACTATGGTTGAGTCATTTTACATCTCTAAATCTCAGTTTCCTCCTATGTAAAGTGAGAGAATCAGACTGTGAGCCCCCTTAAAGCAGGGACCATTTTTTACTTTTCTTGGAATCCCTTATCACACTACCTAAGACATAGCAAACAATGAGGCTTATTTTGTTTTGACTAGATTCTTCTATTGTGTAATCTAGGCTAATTATTTTATCTTTATTTATTGGTACACTAAGAATAAATTGAAATGTGTTTAAAATTCCATAAATATGGTTAAGAACATTGCAGAGTAGTAGCCCAGGCTCAAGCAACACTAATATCTATCTATAATCCAGAAACGGGATTGTACTTCGCCTAATAATGATCCTTCACAACAACCCCATCCATGACTCTTCCAATCTTGTTTTCTGTGGATAATAGTTACTATGTGAAGATTATCATGCTTAGGCTAAACTTTCTTACAGTAAAAATTTCCAGGAACACCTTCATTTCTTTACAATTTGACTTCCAAGTTTAGTCCTAGGTGATCGCAACTAGATGAGAGAGGTGGAAATACTTGAGGCTTTACCTGGGGATCAGGGTGCCTGCTGATAATCACTGGGACTGCTCCGGGATCACAGTGGCTTAGGATGGCATACACTTCATTGAGTGTCATGTTTTGAACTGAGATTTCATTAATTTCTATGATTTCATCACCACATCTGCAAAATAAACAGCAGTAAGAGGTTCGTGATTCCAGTGACATCATTCAAAGCAAAATGGCATCCAGACTTTCAAGGCTTGGTTACATTGAGCCTATAACTTGTTCAAGAAGAATTGGGCTGACTTCTGATGCAGCTAGAGATTAAATCAGTCCTTGGACTTCCTTTCCCCTATTGAAACTTAACACAAAAACAGGGAAAAGGAGTTATTTCCTCAGGCACAGTATTTAACACACCCCATAAAATGAAGCTCTCATCAGAACTTCTTTGTATGGGATATAAATTTTATTACAATTGCAGGACAAAGGGAAAATGAGGGGAAAAAATCACTTTCCCTTCCCTTTGTTGTGTGAAAAAGTGAGGGTCAAGGAGATGTGAAGAAAGCCCAGCAAAGGAAATAATGAACCACTGCACAAGTAAACAGCTTCAACATACATGTTGACACTCCCTCTAATACTTTAACCTCCCTATTGCTCTATTTAGCCATTTACCATAACCTACTCCTTCACCTCACATCAGCAATGTACGAAGATAGTCAAGATTTGGATCTTTCCATCACCTACAAATGAATCACCGCCATATTCCTGAGCTCTGAAATCCACTTATCTGGTCACAAGGTGCTGCTGTTCCTTCTCTTACCTTGCATCTCCAAACTCTATTGTTTTTCTTCATCAGAACATCCAATCCCTTAGAGACCCTCATGAATATATAGGGAGATATTTTTTGGTCATTTTCTTTGTGATGCTCTCTGATTAAATGTCTTTTTCTGACCTAATACGTACTCTGGTTGGCTGATAAAAATAACCATAACACTAGAGGTTTATGAGCTAACATTAGGTTTTGAGTGGGCATTGACTCAGTTTTCTAAAGGGCCCAGGTGAAAGAATCATGCAAATAATAATGATAACCTGAATTTCTATAACATTTTACAATTTCCAAAGCATTTTTAGGTTCAATTCTTACGACCTTAATTAGATAGTGCAGAGCAGGTACTGGGATCAACATTTTCTTCATGGAGAAATGGACTCAGATAGTTCATTGGTTTTGCCCAAAGTAATCCACTTAGGTGAAACAGAGCTTGATAAACATTGACAGATAAGATGACTTTGTATTTAGCCAGTACAGTGACTGGTATATAGTAGGATTTAATAAATTTTGATTACTGACGACCCTAGTTGATTACTGACTTGTCACATTGGGTTTTTGAAAATGCCTCAAAAATATTTTAAAAGGTTTTTTAAAAAAAGAAGTAAGCATATCTGACATTTCTCTGTATAACTCCTTTATTTAGAAAACCCTCAATAAAATCCTAGCTCCTGTCCCAATCACCACTAACTATAATATTTAAAAGCTCTTTTTAAATCGTCTAATTAATCCAGATGCCACCCATGTCACCATAATTTTCTCTCAAATCCATAAGATCCTGCACAATTTTACTTTCTTATTTCACAAATTTTTGCCACCTTTGTCTTTCTGAGAAAAAATATAACATTGTACCTGAGGCGTCCATCTAAATGTGCCACTGATCCTGGGGAAAGAGTATGAATAAATATCCCAGAGATGCACTGGAAGTAAGGGATACTGCACAGGCCAATTCCCAAGCCTACTCCAGCCTCTAGAAAGGAAAATGTAGAATATTAGTGATAAAGTAACCAAATATTGGGCTATATTTGGTGCAATGTATACCAGAAACATACTGATAATACAAAACTTTCTTTATTCCAGTCCTAATACTAAATAGTCTTTGACTACATCAATGCTCCTAAAAGTGTGGTCTGGGTTCCCTTTGGGATCCCCAAGACTCTTTTAGGAGTTCTACAAGATCAAAACTATTTTCATAATAATAGCCTTAATTTATAACATAATATGTATACACTATACATACACACATATATATGTGTGTGTACATATATATATACATATGTATATATAATATGTATTCTGTATAAACTAAAACTTTCTGTGAGAGACAGCACTAAGCACAAAGACCATCTCTCTATAGTAACATGAATAACAAAATGCTTGAATAGCATTACTAGAATTCAGATCTCTAGAAGCTGAGAGAGTTGCATAGATATCTATGTCTGGGCTTGAAGATGTTTATCACTGATCAAGCACAGCAATGCAAGATTTCTGTCTGGAGAGGTGTTGAGAAAAGGGAGGGGAAGACCTGAGTGACAGTGAAATAAAATTAGTCTATACTTTATGTTTTTCTATTTTTACTTTCTCCAAATAAACAGCTGAAATATCTCTCAAAGTCAGTGATCCAGTGATTCAAAAAGTAGGATGGGGTTTGGTAAAGAGTGGCATGAAGGATGGTGCCCTCAGAGCAAAGGCAGGTGTTCATACCTTTCTTTAAAGAAACTTCCATTATGATCCTATCATTGGGTTTGGCAGTGTTGGCTGAGAAGGATGAGTTTTCCAGACCAAAAGAACTATTTTCCTTGGTGATGCAGGTACTCGAACTCAGTGAACGGCATAGTTGAGGAGAAAAGTAGTTGGACACTGAATGGGGAGCACTCAGGCTGGTCCTAACGGTGAGAGTGAGAAGCCCTCTTTTGGCTTGCTATAAAAAGAAAATAAGATATTATAAATTATTACAAAAACTCAGGAATCCAAATTAATCAGAAAAGATCTTCACCTGATAGTGAAAACCTATCAGAATCTGTCATCCTTCAAGACATTGCAGAATGCTCCAGATCAAATGCCATCTCTTCCATGAAGCCTTCTGTAATCCATCTCAGAAAAAAGTCATATTACTCTCCTCTACCCACCTGTAGAAATTGGTTCCCATTTTTTTTTTATGGTGCTTAACATTGCATTATATTTACAAATGATCTCCACTAGGAGATTGTCATTTCTCTGAGAACAGGACGCTATCTGGTTCATCTTTGAGATCCTGGTGCCTTGCATAACACTCAAAAAACTATTTGCTGAATTGTTAAATTCATGTAGGAAGAACAACTTGAATTAGAGAGTTACCTAGTAGCAATTATAAGACTTGCTTTAATGAATATGTAAAACTGATATGTAATTAACATATGAATTACTTCTTTACAAATGAGTGCTTCTAAAATTCTTGAAAACTTTTAGATTAAGTAATTTACACATTTACCCTACAATCTTACTTAATATCATTAGTTTTCTTAGCAGTCTTTTTTTAAAACAAAATTAATCTTTGGCTTAAACTCCTGATTTAATCATCATAAATTCTAGATTAATGGAAAATGAACGAATGAGCTTTCACTGCTGCTGTGTGTGTGTGTATGTGTGTAGGTGTGCGCGTGCCCATGCTAATCTATGTCTAGGAAACTAGATGCTACTCCATTCCAAAGAAACCATATAATAAGATAGACTCACCTTGAATTTCTGCAAAGCATCGTTATGTGTTAATCCATCCATCGATTCTCCATTGAGTTCTAGAATCTCATCCCCTGTTTGGATAAAAAGAAATAGAAGAAAATTATTACATAATCAAAAGATGTTAGAATTGTGTGTGTGTGTGTGCATGTGTGAATATGAGGATAGTATTGTATCTGAAAGTCTATTCTCACTTAGATAAAGTCGCTAGACTGCTTTGGACATGAATATATACTAAATGATTTATAATTCTAAACTTGAATTCAAGATGCTAAAAATTCTTGCTAAATGAGGACCATCCAATTCCATCTTTTCCTTATTTTAGACTATGTGACAATCCATCCAATCAAGAAAAGATGGGTAAGTCACATTTTAATAAAGCTATGACATTGAACAGCACAGTAGAACACTAAATTAGGAGTCAGAAGACACGGGTTCTAGTCCTAACTCTACTACTTATAGCAGTAGCTATGGAATGTTGGGAAGGAGAAGGGACACACATATAGGAAGCACCTACTATGTGCCAGGCACTGTGCTACATGCTTTACAAATGTTGTCTTATTTTATCCAAGTCAATTAATCTCTCCGAGTCTCAATTTCCTCATCAATAAAGTTGCGATGATCATTCCTGGCCTGCTGGATTCTCAGGGGGATTGTGAGAAGCAAATGAGATCATGGATGTGAAAGGATGTTGTAGACCATTACAATAATGTAAGAGGCTGTTGATATCATTACTTTAGAGAGGAGTATTGAAAAATGAAAATTTTTCAACCAAACCATATCCTTAATGAATTTTTATTGAAACTGATAGCCCCAGTGTTGTAGAAGTCTGTTTGGTCTGATTCTAGTCTAATTCTAGTCTAGTCCAGAACACTATTTCTGATAAGAATAACAGAAATTAACTAGATTTTCTGCACCTGAAGAAATATTAAGTATTTTAACTCATTGGACATTCCTTTATTTTTTTCACTGAGGACTTTAAGAATAAAATATGGTGCAGACTGGAGTAAATTTTCCCCTAGAGAAGTGTCATAAAATCACCAACATAAATATAACCACCCCATAATTTGTATTGAAAGCAACAACAAATTCTCTAAATTATAACCTCTTGGGGAAATATGAATATGACAGTAGTTGGATTCATCAGACATAAAGTTAGGCCTCATCTTATGAACAGACCATGTTCCAAAAGTTTATTTTGTGTTTGGGTGGTTGGAAATCCAAATATATTTTTCCATAGAAACAATCTTATAAATAGCAGTTAGGTTCCCAGGCCAATCCACAAAAGCCAATGTAACCTGTAATACAGCCAAAATTGAGTACATTTGCAATGAAAAATGGCAAATTAAACAGAAATATATGAGGAATCACATTTTTTCTTTGAAATATGATGCAGTAAATGTAGGGGGTATACACTCAAACATCCTAATAAGGCCCTCCCAAATTTCTATAAGTTTTTAATGAGTTGTTACATTCCTTTTATAGGACTAGTCTTTAGTAAGATATGAAGCCAACTAGACCTCCTTCTCCCCAACCCTAGCTCCCTTGACCCTTTAGTAACAAACATACTGAGGATGATTGATTTGATACACCTGAGTTCCATCCTTGAGACTTAACTTCGTAAGGGAAAACAGAGATATAAGGAATAGATAAGCCAGTATAGAGATACAGAGAAGAGAGATGCTATGCACAGAGACTCAGTCTTCTTAGAGTGGAGTCCTGAAAACTTTTGAGTCCTCTATGGGGAATATCAATACATATCATGACCTCAAAGATGGCATAAGTAGAAGCAATGATGAGGAGTTATTAAGTTATGATAGCACTCAAGGCAGCAGCAAGGGAGTGTCAGTGGAGCTCTCATGGATGAATTCCAGAACTAAGGATAAGCTAGAGCCAGTGAGAAATGAAGGACAGTCATGGTATGAAGAAGTAAACCTCTTCAAAGGTATTTGGAGCAATGTGGTCTATGTAAGTCTGAAAGGAAGATGACTTATCACTGAAGAGGGTGACTAGACTCTCTCGAAGAACCAAGGGCTTTTCCATTGCAAGGGGTCTCTCACTATAGGGTGGTGCTCCAAATCTGAAGGCTTGTATAGGTCTCTAGGGGAGGTATGGCTGATGGGAGGAATATATTCTTCAACTCTCTAGTAAACCAAAATGTTTTCACTTTTTTTCTTTTGGAGGGAGGGAGGAGGGAGAGGGAAGGAGTAATCAATCCCAGAATAATATATAGGTCCCTTGGGAAGTGTAAGCTCTCTGAAAGGGAAGGGATTTGTCTTGACTGTGTATTGCCTCAGGTAAAAGTCCTTTTTTTATAGTTTTGTTTTATTTGTTTGTTTGTTCGCTTATTTTTTATTTGTTGCCTCTCTGTATGTGCCGGAGTAATAATGCCTGATCTATATTCAATGATGTGTTAACCTGATTACTAATATTGGAACTGGAGGGTCCTCTGCCTATTGGCTCATCAAATTCTGATATTCCCAAGGGACATCAGAGAAATAGAAAAGTTTTATAAGAAGTCCCCAAGGTAGACTCTGATCTGGTTAAATATACAAAAATCATGTATTGGAAAGGACAAGCAGTATCACTGGCATAGAAGAAGGAGTTTCTACGAGGAATGAGAAAACTCCCTGTACCAAAGCAGAGTATTGGCTTCTCTTCAACTTATCATCTTAAAGAGTTGCCTAGAACTGAGGGGTTCAGTGATTTGCCCAGGGTCACAGAGCCAGTGTGTGTGAATGACTGGACTTAAATCCAGGTTCTTCTTGTCTCTAAGGCCAGCTCTCTATCCACTATGCCATATTACCTTATATATAACATATAAAAACACCTTTCAAATAAATTCCTAGTTTTTAAATAGATCCAGTCTCTTTGTGACTAGCCTGATCTCAATCCTTTACCCATATACAGTAGTCAGGAGCTCACATTAGGCAATGACTATTCCTCAGTACCTCAAACAAATCTCTGGACCCCATTCCTAGAAATCAGAAAGGATGGAAATGAGGAACCTTAATCTCAAAACTGGAGAGAGACTTTGAACAGAGGAATGTGGTTAAGCAGTATTCATCCTGAAGAAGGGCCCTTTACTCCCAACATTCACCCTGGAGAACCAGGGAAATGGACATGGGGAAGGTAGAAGTCACGGGGAATATAACTGGGTCCCATTGACCATCTAGCCTGCCTCTCTTTACATATCAGAGATATATGCAAACCAAAGTGTATGGCAATATCATTAGTGTGCAATTTTAGAGAAGATAGAAGAGAGAACAGGAGGAAGGCAGCAATTGTTGGAGTGAAGTGAAAGGGGAGAAAACATAGATATGAGGAGAAAGGGTGAATTTCTTCATCATTCCTAGTGGGACCTCCATTCCTACCCAAGGGATATATGCAAGATTGTCACATGTCAGTGAATAGTAGTCTGTACACATGACATAATCAATTGGGCAGCTCACATGTAGAATTCCAAGCTGAAATATGTTCCTTTTGCTTACCCTATACTTATATTTTATGATAAATACTATTCTTAGGCTGAAGAATTTAAATAGATCTTGAACATTAAGTCTCTCTATGGGCCTGATGCCTGGTTTATTTTTGCTTTTTTTTAATCTCCCAAATTTTTCTTGACATAGATCATTATTGGAAAAAGATATCCTACCTTCTTGAAGCCTTCCATCAGCAGCAGCTGCTCCCCCAGCAAAGATTGTCTTGACATAGATCCCAATAGGACCATAGATGCTGTCCTTTCCACCAACAATACTAAAACCCAATCCCTAAAGAGAGGAAGGGGAAGGGTTGTGTTTATAATTTGTGTTATGTCAGTAGAAGCACAGATTCTTAAAAGTTGGAAGTGCCTTTTATGGTCATCTAGATCAATATCAGATCTGAATATGAGTCCTGTCTACAAAACTCCCAACAAGTCATCATCTGCTTTTTGCTTGAATACTTCCAATTTAACCCACTACCTCTCCAGGGAGTCCTTTGAAATCTTTGGAAAGACCTAATTGCTAGGAAGTCTTTTACCTACTTGAAACCTACCTTTTACCTCTTTGCAAATTTCAGCCATGGTTTCCATGGCTACATTCTAGGGTCAAGAAAAAGAAGCCTATTACCTTTTCTCTCAAATACTTAATGGCAGCTAGTATGTCCCCCTCAAACTAGCTGGGGTATGTGTGTATGTATGCATGCACGTGCATACACACACTATGTAGTTAGCCTTGTACTTGTGCACACATCTGGCTTAACAGAAGAAAATAAAATACATTTTCATATTTTGAAGGTGAGGAAATCGAAGCTTAGAGAATTTAATCTGTTTGGTCTAAATAAGTATCTAAGTAAGTGTCAGGACTGGGATTTGAATACTGGACTTGATATTCCAAAGCTAGTACTCTGTTCACAATACAAAATTATCTTTCCACTATTTAAATTTATTTATTTAAAAAAACTTTTAAAGTATTTAATTCCTTTATGTATATAATTTCTTTATGTATGTACCCAGGTAATAAATATTTACTAAGTACTTACTCTGTACCAGGTACTGTGGTAAGTTACAAGGGATACAAAGAAAGCCAAAAGACAGCCCATCCTCTCAGTATGTAATACATATACATATATATATACATATATACATATATTACAGTATGCAATATATCATGAACAAAAGCTATAAGCTCCATCTCTTCCCTAAAGTTGGGGCAAAGCTCATTTAGTCCTCAGGAAAGATGTTGGTTGGCTTCCAGATAGAAAAGGCTTTGTTGTTGTTGGTATTTCTAAGATGTGACCAGCAAAAAAACACAGCCCTTTCTGAAACTGAAATGGGAAGCATGTAGACAGTCATTATTATTATAAAAATTAATTTAATTTTTAATGAAAAATCATCCTTCAAACAAGAAATATATACATATATTAATTACTATGATGGCGCTTTCTCATGGAGGTGGGGTGGCAAGAGAAAATGGCAGTGAAGTAGATGTCATGAGAACTGAGTTCTAATCTTTCCTCTGACCTCTGCAGGCTGTACGCTTCAGGAAATTCATTTCATCTCTCTAGTCATTAATGTCCTCAATTATAAAAATAAATTCAATTCAATCAACATTTGTTAAGCACCTACTGTGTGCCAGGGGTGATGATAAGTGCTAGGGATACAAAAAGAAACAAAAGGCAGTCCCTGCCCTTAAGGAGCTTACAGTCTAATGAGGAAGACAACATGCAAACATACATACACACATGCATACATATATATGTAAATATATATGTGTGTATGTATATACATATATGTGTGTAGGAAATAATTAAGAGGGAAGAAAATAAAACCAACAAAAAACCCGAATATTTCCTCCTACATAATTTTGCTGAGGGCTAAACCTCGGAAACCCATCTCTAGTACAGAAGCACTGAGGGGAATTCATCAATTTCCCATTACAATCCCTCTTTACAGTTTACCGAGGCACCCAAGGTTTTGCCTTGGGGGAAAAAATGCAGAAACATAGAATTTCAGAACTAGGAGAGACTTTGGAGCTCATCTAGTCTATATAATTGGAGTTTTTGCTTGTTTTGTTTTGTTTTTCTCCTACTAGCAAATATCCATTTCTTACCTTGGCCTGGCCCTTCATTAGCACAATGTTGGAGATGACAGAAGCCTGCAAGCCAGCTGGTGGCTGTGTGAGCTGGGCTGTGCTAAGTGACCGAGAAGGTCTTGAAATTGCCTGCAAACAAAAATGAAGGATAAATAAAAGGCAGGAGTTCATCAACTCAAGTGGATAGAGAGTAAGGCCTGTTCAAATTAGGGAAAAACTTGAGTTTTAGGTAATGATGATAATGATTGTGTTGGTGGTGAACTTACTTTGTAGTATATATAAATATATATCTATATATATACACACACACACACATATATATATATGTATATATATGTACAGCACACATACATCCCATACTGTCCTCAAAAAATTTAAGTTATTGATTAAAACAATGCTTTAATATAGGATCAGATGATCATAAAACACACCCTGTGTTCTGATAGGTGAGCTTTTGCCTTATTCTGCTCAGAACCAAACCTACACGTTATTTCCCATCCATTTCTAAAGTATGTCATCTGCTCTCTGGTCTTTATCATCCCCTTCTAACTGGAACTCTCGATTCTGATATTGGGCTCCCATGCCCTGATAAGGAAAAAGCTTTTGCCTTGTCTTGCTTGGTACTATATCTCCACATCATTTCCCAGTCACTTCAAATTATGATGTACAAATTCCCTCTTTCCTCCCACCATCTTTCTGGCTCTTATTTAGGTGTTTTGTTCCACCATTAGAATATAAGCTCCTTGAGGGCAAGAACTAACTTAATTTCTTTTATGTGTCTCCTCATGATGTAATATAGTGCCTGAAACATTGTAGATACTTGATAAATGTTTTAGTATTCATTCATCTAGAACTGTATTTCTCAAATACCATCTGGTACAGTCCCATTATTTAGGATTAATCTATCTCTATGTGTATTTACTTATATTTATATGTATGTATGTATGTATATAAATGTATATATTTATATGTATGTATGTATATATGTATATGTATGTATATATATGTATATATATAAATGTAGATTTTTTTTGCCTATAGAAACATAGATACAGACTGTCCCAGAGGTCTTAGGGTACACATATATAAACATACAGCTATATGTAAATAATAAATCCTATCCAGTTTGGTAGTATCCGTATATTGGCTTTTTTTCCTTTGCACCTAATTCCAAACCCCCCTCCCTCTTACAGTGCTTAGCACAGGACCTGGCACAAAGCGGGTGTTTCATAAATGCTTGTTGATTGTTGATGAGACCATGTATCTGATTCCTTAAATCCAACCTATCTAAATTTACAAGAATCTTATCACTGGAAAGTTGACCTGAACCAGATGTAGTCTTTATCTCTAATCAAGGCTCTCCATAATCTATCTCCAATGATTGCAGTGATCCATCTTTATCTAACATAATCCCTTTGCATGTGTTTTGCATTCTACTCAGACTGAAAACAAAATGCCCTGCTATAGTGACCTTTCCAATCTTTATATCTTTACTCCCTGTACTTTGTACCATTAATGCTCTCCCTTGTCCAGTTTCCATGTGCTGATTCCTTTTTTTCCTTAAAGACTTAACTAGGATGCCATCTTTTCCATGAAGACTTCTCAGATTTGCTTCCCCAACTCACTGACAATGCATCTGAAAGTGACCTTCCCCTCCTTAATCATGTAATGCTAATGTAAAGTTAATGGTGGGTGGGGGGAAGAGTTAAAGATCTTCCCTGCCCATTAATAGGTCTCAGTACCTTTTGTTACTTTCTACAGAGGCACTGGTCAGAGGGTCATTCCTCCAGCTCTGAAAAGTGAATAAATAATCTGAGGTGAGATTTTACTTTGGGGCTTACTCATTGGAAAAGTTTGTTTGGCCAGATGAGAATCTGGGCAGCTGCTAAGGAGCCCTCATCTTTGAAAATCTAGATGTTGGTACTTCTCTCTCTGGTAATTATGTATATATGTAATGATCAGACAGTTGGATCTGTCTGTTGATCTATGATGCATAGTCAGACAGTTGGAAGCCCTGTCTGTTGGCCTTTATTTTCCTGCTTGTATTTTCTCTGTTGGTACATGTGTTTGATTAAAGTGATTGTTGACCCCTCAAAAGTTGCTTTCCTTTTAGAAAAACAGATCTAAGAACCTGTACAGCAGTCCCTCCTATGTATGCCAGGGTCCTTGCTGTTATAAACCATTAGATTGTAAATGCTGTTAGAGTAATGTTTGAATTCTATCTAATTTTATATCCCCAGGTATGATGTCTTGTATACAACAGGAACATAAAAATGATTGCTGAATTGAATAAATAATCAAAATTTAATTTCTGTGAAATTTGTGCCCTGAAATTTTTACAGGCTATTGTTTGTCATAGACCATATTCCATTATAGGGGATTAAAGTTTCTATAAGTCACAGCATATATCAAGAAAGCTTGAAAACAAAACTATGAAGCAAATTACTTGTGATACCATTACAATATAATTTCTATTTTTATTTTATTATGGCTGACTTAAATTGTTAAAAACTTTTATTGCTGTATTTTTTTTTACATTTTAAATATTTAGAGTTTATTCCCACTTTGTAAGAGTGCAACAAAATAAAACAAGTAAGGAAAACTAACACAATAAATCCATCTGCTTCTCTATTTTAAAAAAATTAACATAAATGCATGGGGGGGGGAGAATGGGAAAAAAAGAAAAACAAATTTCATCTAACAAATATCCAGAGTCAGGTAAAATATATTTCCTCAATGGCTGCATACAAATATCTATATCTATTTATCTGTCTATCTATTTACCAATGTCATTCATATGTCTTCTTCTGTACTCTAAGTCCATCACCTCTTTGTAATGGATAGCATCTTTCATTATCAGTTCATCATGGATATTTATTATATTAATCTTACTTTTCATAGCTTTCAAATTTGTTTTTATATAAATTGTTCATCTTTGTTTTGCTCATTTCAGTCATCAACTTATAAAATTGTTCATGTTTATTCCCTTGATCTTATTGTATAAATGGTTCTTTTCATTCTACTTACTTCACCCTGCATCAGTTCATATAGATTTTTCCATTTCTTTTTAAAATCATTTGAAATCATTGATTTCCTCATTTCTTATAGTACAATAATATCCCATCACATTCATATACCACAACTTATTCATTCAGTCCTCAATCGATAGGCATTCTCTTAGTTTCCAGTTTTTGCTTTCACAGAAAGAACTGCTACAAATATTTTTGTGTAGAAAGGACTTTTCTTCCTCTCATGTATTTCAGACATAGGATTAGTAGTACTAACAGTCAAAAGTAATACTGTTTAGTAACTACTTGTATACAGTTTCAAATTGCTTTTCAGATTGATTATACCCATTCACAGGTCCACCAAAAGTGCATCAATGTAGCTGTTTTCCCACAGCAACTCCTTCCTCTGCCATTTTCTTTTTTGTCATCTTTGCCACTCTGATGGCTATGAAGTAAGATCTCAGAATTACTTTAATTTGCATTTCTCTAATTAGTAGCATCTTAAAGCATATTCATATGGCTATTGATAATCTTTCCTTGTAAACTATCTGTTCATATCCTTAGACCATTTATTAATTGGGGGAATGTCTCTTTTTCTTATAAATTTGAACCAGTTTCTTATATATCTTGGAAATGAGACCCTTCTCAGAGAAACTCTCTTCAAAGATTTGGGTTTTTTCTTGTTGTTTCCCCTTCAATCTTAGTTTTATTGAATTTGTACACAAATTTTTAATTTTATGCAATCAAAATTATCCATTCTGTCTTCTGTGATCTCTATCCCTTGTGTGGCCACAAATTTTTCCCCTATTGATGGATCTGAAAGGTAATTTTTACCATGTTTCTCCAGTGTGCTTATGAGATGACTTTTAACTTTTAGGTGATGCACTTATTTGGAACTTATCTCTATATAAGGTGTGAGGTATTGGTCTAAATTTAATTTCTTTCATACTGCTGTACAAAATTTTCCCAAAAGTTTGGGGATTTTTGGTCAATTTCTGCTAACTTGTAATAATAAAAAAATGAGCATATATTTAAGAGGAAGCACATCACAGTGGAAAGAGAGAGTAAGAAGAGGTATCAGGAAACTTGGTTCTGCTAACTATGTAACTTTGGACAAGTCATTCAGTCTCATTCGACTTCAATTGTTTCCCCTGTGAAATGGGACTAATAAGGTCTGCTTTGCCTCCATCACAGGACTATTGTGATTATTAAATGAGAAAATGTAGGTAAAAGCACTTTGAAAGCTGAAAAGCTTAAGAATAATAATTATTAGTGCCCCAAACTGAGGATTCATGAGGTGACTATGAAGCTTTTAAGTCATACTTGAGCTCAGTTCCAAATCTGTAAATATCTCCTTATGTATCTGAGCAGAACTGATGCACAAAACAAGGTGATGTGGGGCCCATGCTGGGGTTCAGCTTCTGCATTTCCTGGGTGAGTGAAGGATGATGTAAATAAGCAGGATGTAGCAAGAGCATGACAAGAGTTGACTATTGCTAAGACTGGCAGCAGATAGTCCAGCAGTGCTGTCCCCATGACTCCAATCTGATCACCAAGGCATGGATGCCATCCTTAGCCAGCCAGAAGCCAAAGGCTTTTGAAGGCTTGATTTTCAAGCAATCTTAAAGCCTTGATGGCATGTGCTGTAAATTTTGTTCACTTGATTTTAAATGGTTTAACTTTTAGTTTCACAAGTTCTTTTTAAAAATTCATCTAGCATTCAAAGACTGTCAGAGCAAGTCAGAGTTCCAACAATACAATAAAATGAGCATTTATTAAGTGCCTACTAAGTGAAGAGCATTGTGATGATGGGGGAGGGGTGTCAGTGTTTGTAAGGTAGTGTGTATCCTATTCAGGTGGGGAATAGGACATTAACGCATCACTTTGGGGAGGGAAAGATAACTATAATAGATAGCATTACATGATAAGTACCTTCGTTGTTGTAGGGTCGATTTTTAGTCATTTCTAACTCTTCATGACCTCCTATTGGCAAAGATACTGGAGTGATTTGCCCTGATAAGCACATTAAAGGAATAAAAAGTGAAAATGCAATATATCTGCTGGGAGATGCTCTGCTACCTGAGGAATCATCAAAGACTTCCTAGAAAGGGGGGCATTTGAGCTGGGCTTTAAAGAATACGTACAAATTCAACAGCCAGAAAGAAGGAGAGAGGACCTTCCACTTATATAGGACAATCCAAGAAAGAACACAAAGGCCCAAGTACTCACAGAGCTGATCAAGCTTACAGCTAGGTGGTGCAGTAGATAAAGCATTGGGTCTGTAATCATGGAAACCTGAGTTCAAATCTAACCTCAGACACTAGCTTAGTCAATTACTAAAAATTTATTAAGTGCCTAATATGAATGATACTATAGTATACATATAAGTACTGGAGATATAAAAAGTGTTAGTAAATCTCTCCTGGCTTCAGTTTCTTCAGCTGTTAAATCAGGATCATAATACCACCTATCACCCAGGCTGGCTGTAAAAAGATCAAATGAAATAATACTTGTAAAGTATGTAGCACACTGCCTGGTAATGATAGGCCTTTAATTAAGGCATGTTCCTTTCCCCTTCCTTTCTACTGTTTGAATGGAAGGAAGGATGTGATATGAAGAAAAAAAAGGCTGAAAAAGGAGATATACTGTGGGTGGGGATGGCCTCTGACCCTTAAGGAGCAAGCATAGTTTCATTAGCCCACAGTTGTGACTCTGGCAAGGATGATGAAGAAAACTCCATTGAGCAAGACTCCTGGGATCCTGCGTATCTGAATGGAGGATTTCAACATGTGAGCATGAACTGGGAAGGAGATTGGTGCTGTATGAGAAGGAAGAGGAAGGGTGGATAAAGAAGAAGGGTAGAGGAGTCATTAGAGTGAATGGATCACAACTGTTGCAGCCTGCTGGAGAGAGAGCAGTAAGAAATAGCTGAGCAGCCCAATGGTGGCTTGGCTATGGCATCAATCAATCAAAAAGCATTTATTAAGCACCTACTCTATGCCAAGCACTGTGCTAAACTTTGGGGATTCAGGTACAAAGAATGAATCTATCCCTACCCACAGAGTTTATATTCTGGAACATGGTTCCAGAGACACAGCAAGATCGTAGCCAGCCCCAAGGAGGTGAGCATTACTCTAAACTGCTTCCTTGAGATCTGAGGGAAAGACACTGAAGGGGCAATCAGTATCAACCATTACAGTTTTACCACCAGTGCCATGAATCTGAATTGACTCCATCTTCTCCCATTAAGTTGGAGAAGCAGAGAGAATGAAGGGAAATTTGATCATCATTCCCCCGGAAGTGAGCAATACAGAGAAACTTTACAGCCAAATCTTATTGTTTCTACTTCTACATTCTGTCTATGTCCCTTTCACTTCACTAACATAGCCACCACCACCTCTTCCTGGACTTTTACAGAAATTTCCCAATTGATCTCTCTTCCTCAAGTTTTTCCCCATCCCAATCCATCCTTCACACAGCTGACAAAGTTATTTTCCTAAAGTATATTTATCCCTCCCCTCTCCCCACCAGCTCCAGACATACTCAATAAATTTCAGTGCTCCAGAGAAAACTGATAAATAGATATATAGAAAAATATTACATATATGTACACATACACATACATATATACACATACACATATGTGTGTGTATTTGTGTCTAATGATAGCCATCTCTAGGGTAGAGAGAAGAAATAAAAAAAGACATTTATAAAATCACTTTGTTGTATAATTTGCAGTTTTGTGTGCAATCACCTTTTTTTCCGTTGTATTATGGAAATGCTTGTTTTGTTCCATGAATTGAAGATAAAATAAATTTTTAAAAATTTCAATGGCTTCTGTTGCTTCTGGAATGAACTCTAAACTCCTCTATTTGCCATTTGCAAACTGGCTCCACCCTACCTCTGAGGCCTTCTAAGATTTCCTTCTAAGCACTCTACAAACTGGCCTCTTCTCTGTCTTTCACATATGGCATTCCATCCCTCCTGTCTATGCTTTTTTTCTGGCTGTCCTTCATGCCTCTCTTATCATCACCATCTCTTAGAATGCCTATTCCTTCAAAACTCAGTTCAAAGTACTGTCTCCCACATGAGGACTTTCCCAGTCCCCTAAGCTTCTAGCTCTTTTTCCCACCAGTTTGCCTTTTATCTATCTTGTACCTGCCTGTATGTATAGATGTTGCCTCTCCTTTCAAATAAAAACTTGTGAAACTTACTGTAGTTTTTCCTGCTGAGCAGTCCAGTTGCTGGGACAAAGATTTTCTGTTGCTATAAAGAGAATAAGGTTGTCTGTCTCTACAAGCAGCAGATTTTTTGGTCATCGGGAAATCAATTTCACCAATCCAGTATGGATTCACACCTAAACCAGGAGAGGAAAGAGGGGGGGAAATGTCAGTGAAAGAGTTAAAGAGTTCTCTTGACACATGAAGTTGTGTGAAGAACACATTCCATTTCAACTTAGCTTTTGCTTCCCCATTCTTGGTTATGTACCTTGAGGCAGTCTGTTCCTCCTGCATAACAGTGACTCTCTTACCTCTGTGCCTTTATAAAGGTTTTCCCTGTGTCTAGAATGTACTAATCCCTACCACCCTTTAAAACTAAACTCAAAATACACTTCTTACAGAAGGATTAAATACTCCTTACTTTTTGACATTATTTTAGTCTGTATAGTTGTTGTAGGTTGTGCAGTGGATAGAGCACTAGACCTAGAGTCAGGAAGACCTGAGTTCAAATGTGGCCTCAGATACTTATTAATTGTGTGACCTTGAGCAAATCACTTAACCCTGTTTGCCTCAGTTTCCTCATCTCTAAAATGAGCTAAAGGGGGAAATTACAAACCACTCCAATACCTTTACTAAGAAAACCCCAAAAAGGGACACAAAGAATCAGACATGACTGAAAAATGACTAAACTACCACAAAGTATCTATTACACCATTCCTGGTAGAATATAAGATCCAGAGAGCCGCAAGCATTTCACAGATTTTTTTTTTTGCTGTCTATATATCTCCCCACTATCTATCACAAAGTCTTGAACATATGTTTAATAAATGCTTATTAAGTTAAATTAGCCAAATTTTCCTTCTTTCCCAGGACAGGAGTATGTGTAGGGGACAGGGACAGAAGAGTTGGAAAAAAAAATAGCCAGAATGACTAGTGAAACTATAGTTAGTTATAGACAAATAAGCATATTACTCCCCCACACCCAATAACACCCACCTGGGTGCGTATTCTTATCTGGCTGAGTTCTGCTTGATACATTCAAAAGTGGAAGTGAAGAAGGAGGTACCCATGATTAATCAGAAAAGCTGGATAGACCTCTCTTGTGACTTGTTATGGCCCAGAGTCAGAATCAAAGAGACTCGGAGACCCTCTCTTAAGGGGGTATGTATCATTGATTTATCTTTTGTTTGATATCAATAAATTATAAACCTTTTTTAATAAGCCTTTTCTGCTTCCTCCAGTTGTTAGTACCCTATGCCTATCTCCGAAAACATTTATTTTGGATATTTCCTGTATCAATGGATGGAACTCTTGGGGTGTGTGTGTGTGTGTATGTGTCTGTGTGTGTGTCTGTGTGCGTGTGTGTGTGTGTCTGTGTGTGTGTCTGTGTGTGTGTGTGTGTGTGTGTGTATACAGAAAGACGAGTTCAAATTTTACTTCAGACACTTACCTGTGTGTGACTAAGTCACTTAAAGGCTGTTTCCTGAACTGTAAAATAGGGAAATAACCGCACCTCCCTCCCAGGGTTGTTGTGAGGATCAAATAAGATAATATTTGTAAAAGCACTTATCATAGCAACTGTATAGTAGGCACTTAAATGCTTATTGATTAGTGGAAACAGATAAACTGCTTGCTTTACATCTCCTAGAACAATGCCTTGAACATGTACTTAGTAAATGTCTTTGAACTGGATTACTCAAATTTTCACTCTTTCCCAGGACCTCCTCCTGTCTTTCCAGTCTTCTTGTATTTTATCCCCTTCACACATTCCACTTTGTGCACTGATATTGGTCTATTTGCAATACCCCAAAAGTACCACTCTAATTCCATTCTCCATACCTTGGTACTAGCTTTTCTGGGCGCCTGGGATGCTCTGCCTTCTAACCTTCACCTCCTGGTTTCCCTAGCTTTCTTTAAGACTCAGCTGCACCTTCTTCAGGTGACCTGTCCCAGTCCTCCCCTCCTCCAACTACTAGTGCCTTCCACTCCCAGATTACGCTCTGTGTATAGCATCTATATCTTGTATGTTTTTTTCTCACTAGAATGTATCCTCTTCGGGAACAAGAGCTGTTTGAACCTTTCTTTGCACCCATTGCACTTAGCTCATTGCCTAGCACAGACTAAGCATTTAATAAATGCTTATTGATTGACTTGAATTCTAAGTGAACTGGTCTACCACAGGCCAATGCACAGTGAGGAATGGTATTCCTTATACTTTCATACATTTTCAGAAGGCTTCCTAAGAGATAACCTCAGTTCTAGAATGTTCTTTCTAGTTCCCTTGACTCCAGCCCTTCCAAGGGAAGGGAATAAACATTTATATAACACCTACTATGTGCTAGATACTGTGCTAAGTACTTTACAAATATCCATTTGATCTTCACAATAATCCTGCAAAGTAGGTGCTATTATTATCCCCATTTTACCGTTGAAGTAACTGAGTCAAACAGAGGTTAACTGACTTGACCAAGGTCACACAGCTAATAAGTATCTAAGGCTGAATTTGAATCCAATTCTTCCTGACTACAGGCACAGTATTCTATCTACTGCAAACCTATGTCTCTCGATTGTCAAAGTGCAATTCTGATCATGTCACTCCCCTTCTCAATAAATTCTGTGTTTAGTCGTTTCAGTTATGTTTGACTCTGTCCCCATTCAGAGTTTTCTTGACAAGGATACTGAAGTGGTTTGCCATTTCCTTCTCTAGTTCATTTTACAGGTAAGGAAACTGATACAAAGAATTAAGTGACTTGCCCAGGGTCACACAGCTAGTAAGTGTCTGAAGTCAGATTTGAATGCAGGAAGATGAGCCTCCCTCACTCCAGGTCCAGCACTGTGCACTATGGCGCCACCTAGCTTCGCAATAAATTCTAGTGACTCCCTATTGTTTCCAGGACCAAATATTCTCTGGCTTTAAAGCCTTTCAAACAAAATATCTTTCCTATCTCGTACAATCTTCTTACAATTTCCTCCCCTCTACCTTCTCTATAACCAATGACGCAGACCTCCTTTCTCTTTCTTCCTTTCAGCATTCCATTTGCAGGCTCTGCCTTTTCACTAGCCTAGAATGTTTTCTCTTTAACTGGTCTCTTTGCTTATTTCAAAACTAGGTTCAAATCCCACTTTCTATAAAAGGCCTTTCCTTTCCTCCTTTCCTTTCTCCCACAACTAGTGCCTTCCCTATAAAATTACTTCCTATTTACACTGTATGTATCTCGTATGTGCATAGTTGTAGGTATACTGTCTCCATTAAAATGTGAGATTCAGAGCAGAAACATTCTTTATTAGCCCAGATCTTAGCAAAAGACCTAGTATACAGTGCTTAATAATGTGTGTTGATTGACTTCTATTACCGTACACCTCCTATACTCAACTGTCTCTCAAAATATCATGAGTATTTCTCTGCTTCCAGGTTTCCTCCCTCCCCCCTCAACATATTATAATTCAAATCATCATTCACTGTTTGTTAACACTCTTACCCAGTGGTATCCTGGGAGCTGACCTAACCCCCTCAGATATATACATATTTACAAATATAATAGGGGTAAATGTAAGCCTCATGAGCTACAGGGCTCTGGTATACTTCCAACGGACTATGTGTACTCTGGCTTAATACTGGGTGCTGTGGCATAAGAAAATAACCCCTTTATTGGACCTTTGGTCCAGCGGTGCGCTGATAAATGTTTAACAACTGACTGTCCCAAAAAATGTACACATAACACAATTTTAAGCTTAATCTGCATTATGAATATTTTCTCTGTTGTTTTAGATAATGAACAAAACAATAAACCAAGCCTCAATTTGTGACCTTTGAAAATTTACAAGGTATAAATGCTCTCATTGGAAAGTTAACAGTCTACTATCATGAGCAGGTTTCAGTTGGATCCAGCCCACTGCCGCCTTAGTCTCATGAAGGCTAACGGAGTACCCCTGTCAAGGAGGACTGGACCCTGAGCCTGGAAAAACCACCTACTCAGTTCACTTTAGGAGCAAAAACAAATTCCTGTCACCCATTTTCTTCATCTCTCCAGAACAGGTGATGTGAATTCTCTCTAGGACTGCCAATAAAAAGAGCAGTGAGCATACATATTAATTATGTGAGCCCAAGCCAGGGTCTCAAGCTCCTGCCTGCCTCTTTTCCTTGTAGGTTGGCAGCTTTGAGGTACCTCAGAAGGAACTTCCTGCTTCATGGGAGGAGGTTTCTGCAACTATATCCTTCTTGAAGCAAATGACTACAAAGGGATGATGAGTTCAAGTCCATGTCTGGTTGGCCAAAGATATGAATCATAAGAAACTTGTGAAAAGAGGGCAGATCTGAGGTAGTAAAATGCCCTTTCAATAGTCTCACTAAGCATACTGGATTTTAATGTTTTAAATATCAACTTCTAAGGAGAGTACAGTAGAAGTCACAGGGTTACTTCATGTTTAACTCTGTCAGGGTACACATGTTTTAAGCACATCTTTTCTATGGAGGAAATAAATAGCTGTCCTATATTGAAACAATAGATAGAGCTTAGAGTGGCTTAGAGTCCAGAAGATCTGTGTTTGAATCCAGTCTCAAATACTAGTTGTGTGATCCTGAGCAAGTCACTTAACCTCAATTTCCCTCAGCTCTTCATCTATAAAATGGGAACACAGTGGAGAAAATATGGCAGACCACTCCAGAATCATTGCCAAGAAAACCCCATGGGGTCATGAAGAGCTGGACACGGCTGAATAGACACCAAATACCAAAGCTTCACTGTACATTGGTTACCTTTCTATTTCTTTTTTGGGGAGACTTTAGTCAAACCTAATCTTTAAGTCATTTTTTTCCATAGCTGTAGAGTGGAGACATAAAGAGTCAGAGAATATAAGAAAAGAGATTGATCTTTCCCTTTAGAGGCCAGGTTCCCCCCAACATGAGCCCAGTTGTCATGAACCCAGAACTAGTTACCCATTAGCAAGAGAAAGCAAACACCACCCTCTCTCTTTGTACCTTGACTCAGTCGAATCCATTGTTGCATGAACACCCACATCTATAACAAACATATAATATGGCTCCTGTCTAGAAGTCTATAGTGTTAGGGTGTTCTGCTTGACTAAAGAAAATAATAGGCTTTGTAGCCTATTTTAGGTTTTAAAACCTCCATGGCAGTGAGGAACTGCCTTACTGGAGATGCAGTAAACAGAAAGGCTATGAAAGGGGAAGAAAAGAGGGTGGGGGAAGGAAGTCTATTGGACTAGATGACCTCAAAGTCTCCTTCCAATTTTACCATTCTACATTTACTAGAGAAATTATAGTGTGCATACAAAAAGTGAGTCTGAACAAATACATTACTAGGTATGAACAATTTCCATTAAAAAATATTTTCCATGGCTAGAGCATAATTTCTTTTGGGATAAATACATATTTGTGAGGGTGAAATATAACCCTGTCTAAAAAAAAGAGGTCAGTGAGTACAAATATCCATGACTTGGCTATTATTTAAAAGGATAGAATATACTAGGTATAGAAAAGAGATCAGAACCCCAGTTCAGTGTCAACCTTCCTGGGAACCAAGGTGATACAAGGCATCAGTTTCAAAACTAAAATCTGACCAAATCTGACATTGACATTCAGTGGCTTTGCTTTCACCATCCCATCTATTGCCTAAGCAACAGAGAAAGGAAATTCAAGACAACCTTCTTGTCTTAATTAGAAAGACTGAGAGGGGAATAGCGGGATGAAGAGTTGACTCTAAAGATGTCTGGGTGTCATAAATACTGAAGCCAAAATGGGAGGAATCTTGCTTAATCTGAGCAGGTCACCAGCATGGCTGTGACAGTCTGGATACATTTAGCAAAGCTGGAAAGCTGCTCCCAGAGGTCAGCTTACTCCAGGTGTGTGGTCATCTCCAACTTCCTCTCACTGTTTGATCTGTCTTAGCCAGATACCTGCACCCAGTTGAGGATGGCGAAAGGAGAAAGCCAGAAAAGTCAAAGAACTAATAAATAAATGGTGCTTTTGAATGTGCCTTCCACCCAAGCCACACCTCAGTCATGGGGGAGGCAAGACATTGGCCTAACTGGAAGATAAACAGACTCTAATTTAGCCCAGCTCTGAAGCAATATGCTATTTGTAAAACTCCCTCTTAGAATCCCTAAATTTCCCTAAAAAATCAGATCAAGCGCTACCTTCTATTAGGTCCTTTTCCTCATCCTTTGCCCAATTTCTCGTACTTTTTTCTCCAGTCATTTTATTCATGTCTAACTCCTCATAACCTTTCCATTCATGGCTATGGAGGAGAAATGAGGCTGGTGACTTGCACAGGCCTCCCTCACTCAAAACAAAGTCAAGGGCAAGTCATGTCATCATTTCTCTGATGGCATGGTCTTCTTTGACAACAAAGGACAAACACAAACCTTACCATTTAAGCTTTTTGGCAAAGATACTAGAATGATTTGCCATTTCCTTCTCCAGGTCATTTTACAGATGAGGAAATTGAGGCAAACAGGATTAAGTGACTTGCCTAGAGTCACACAGCTAGTAACTGTCTGAGATTTGAACTCAGGTCTTCCTGACTCCGGGCCTAACACTCTGTCCACTATGCCAGCTGACTATCTTCTAGTATTCTCCTTCCTCAAAAAAGTCACCTTATATCTATTTTGTACATACCTAGGGATGTATAGTTTTTTTTTTCCCCTCCAAACTAAATGTAAGTTCCTTGAGGGCAAGGACCCTTTAATTTGTTTTTCTTAGCATTCCCAGTGCCTAGCACATAGAAGGTCCTTAATAAGTGTAGACTGGTTATTGATTGCATTCATGAGAGGTATTTTTAGATGCATTGTCTCTATTTGGAGGACAGCCACTGTGTAATCGAAAGAACGTGGACAAAAAAAAGCTGGGTCTTCATTCCAATTCCATCACTTTACCAGTCATATAACATAGGGAAAATCACTTCTCCAAACTTCCCTTTCTTTCTGTGTAAAAGGGAAATAACAACACCTGCCCATTTTATAAATGCGCTTATCCCACAGAGTTATCTTGAGTACTAGATGAGATAATATAAATATGAAAATCCCTTTGTAAACTGTGAAAAGGCTTCTGCAAATGTTAGGTGTTATTACAGCATCTGCGGTCCTTCCTCATGGGATGCAAATGAAAAGGTTTCCTTGAACACTCAATTGGTCCTAGCCCTTACTAGCTGGGAACCTATTTTCATTTATCCCAGTCCATTTAAATAAAAGAAAATAAAATAGATTGCAGGAGACAGGAGATGAATCAATTAATCCAGATTACAGGAAACAAGAGGTAAACCAATTAAAATGATGGAACAGTGTGTGCGACACTATTCATGCGAAGGACCACAATTGAAAATATCCTGGAGCCCCTTCCATCAGGAAATGAGAAATTGTTTCAGAAATTAGGTTAAATTATTCCACTTAGGTCATTTCCATTGCCTTTGCTTAAGGCAATTTCAGTGTTGCTTTCATTAAATTAATGATTATTTTGGTGTTTCCCTCACACACAGACAAAGGGCCATTAAGTCACAGAAAAGACAGGTTGGAGGTAGAGTTTCAGATTTTTCACTGAATTCTAGAATCAACCCATCAACAAAGATTTATTAAGGGCCTACGTGTCCCAGACATTGAGTACTGGGGACACAAAGACAAAAAGTGAAAATCTGTCCTCAAGGATCTTATATTCTATCTAGAAAAACAAAATATACATATAAAAACATAGACACAATCTTCATAGATTTACTTTTCATATACTTAATCCCTTAAACCACTAAAGACTAAAGACAAAGGACTAAGAAATGGCTCATGGCTATAGGGGCAGCAAAGTTATATATCTGTTAGCTATGTGACCCTGGCTAAGTCATTTAACATCTTTATGCTTAAACAGTTCTCTCAGATTTGTCTTCTAAATCATAGTGCTGGAAGGAGTTTACCCCACCCTGAAGAAACCATAGCTCCCTGCATGTTTTTGTCTTTTAGCAGCTTACCCAGCTTCATGACTGTCATGTAACCACGGGGGCATCTTGGGAGGCACTACCTTTTTGGGGTAACCCACCAAAGTCTCCTTTTTCCACCCCACACTATATTTCTATGTAAACTATTCCATAATAGTTTCTAGGACCACATTAGTAGAGAAGATTCTGACCATATAGCTTCCTCAAATGATATGATTAGTTTTATGGTGTTAAAGATCTCTTGAAGTTAATTCAACTACAAAAGACTGAAGAGTTAAAAGTATTAGGGATACAGGTTCATATTCATATGGTATTTAATGATTTGCAAAGTGCTTTTTTATAAGGCAAGCAGATTAAGTTTGGTTATGTCTATTTTTTAAATGAGAAAATGGAGACTCAGAGAGGTTAGTAACCAGCCTCACAGTAATGGAAGAATTAGGTCTTTGAACTCATGTAGATGCATCAAACATCTATGTCCACTTTAACATTTTATATAAGACATGGCAGGGGGAAGCAAGAAGACAATTCAGTAAATGCAACTATATGTAAGTCATTTAAAAAATGTTATGGACATTGCTACTCCTAACACAGCTTCTTTCCTTCCTCAGTGCAAATCCAAGTGGAATAAAAATATGACTTTAAAAAAAAACCACTAAGTAGTGCTAAGTAGTGCTGAGGGTAGGACACTGGGCCTGAAGTCATAAAGATCTGAGTTCAAACCTGATCTCAAACTTTACCAGCTCTGTCACCTTGGCCAAGTTACTTAACCTCTATCTTCCTCAGTTTCCTCATTTATAAAGTGGGGATAATTATGGCATTGAACTCACAGAATTGTTCTGAATTTAAAATAAGATACTTATAAAGTTTTTTTAGTCCTTAAAATGCTATGTAAATCCTAGCTTATCATCATCATTGTTATTATCTAAACATTTTGAATGAAATGCATTTTAATGCCTTTTTTTCTATCTAGAGTCACTCTTTTTGCATGCTGCGAAAAGCAAACAGTGAAGGAGAGGAAACATAGAAGAATAAAGAACCCTGCAATTACATATGATTATATATGCAAAAGAGTACAATTTCCTTTCCATCTTTTTTTTTATTTTTGGTGGCATTTAAATAGAGCCCTAACTAAGTCCAGGCTGCTATGGCATTGTTCCAGAGCAGCAAATTGAGAGGGTACTAACATAGCATTTATAATCTTTCAGCAGCATAGAAACCAGGGAGTTTAGCACCTAGTTGGCAAGGTAAAATAAGAAGCTATGAAATGGCAGGTCTTTCTCCCCCAGTAACTCTCCCATCAGCCCCCTCTCCTTACTGTCCTTTTCCCCCAACTACTTCCCAGAAGTAGCAGCCCAAGTCTTGGGATCTTTGTGCCATTGGGTAATATCTCATCCCCATCCCCCACTTTCCCAACTGAGTGTCAACTTCCTCCAACTTGGCCCTAGGCACAGTTTATGGTATTTGTGGAGGGTATGAAAATGCTTACTTAAGGCTCCAAAATAACACAGCCTAAGTTATCAAAGGGAATTGTGTATATATTTCCAATGGTCAAAAAAAGATTGTGTTTGGAATCTCAGTGAAACTTGCTGACATGGTTTAGAAGCTCCACATTCTCTTTTTCTTTTTATGAAAACCAGTACAGTATTCCCCTTTCTCTAATCCTATGGTATCCTTCCCACTGAAAAGATAACTAACAGTGTCTCAGTCATAATACAGTTCTTTCAGTATTTGGACACAGGGATGCACTGGAACCAGCTGGAACTGTCTTGTAGGAACCAATTGTTGTGTTTTCAGTGTGAGCATTTTACACCTTACAAATCTGCAAAGGGTCCAGATCAGGATTGATTTATTGTTTTGTTGATAGACTAGACTTAAGAAAGTAACGGAGAAAATGTGCATACAGATTATATTTAAAAGTGTGTCCAGCTTACCTTTCCCCCCTCTTTTTAGAGAACCAGTTGTGAAACATTTACAGGCACACCACTGCTTTGGGATATAATTTGCCTAGCCTAATGATTTTATGACCAGGGGCTATGTGAGGATGGGGGAGAGAGTTGGTCTTTTCATATCCCCCATTAAGGACAATTGCTGAGGCTGGAGGACTACAAGCTCTCTCTTTCCTTAGCTCTTGACCCAAGCACAGGGCCATATTGGTTCAGATCTAGAACAACCAGGCCTCTATTGAGGAACAGGATGGGGGGGATGTTAGGCTCCATTTCCTCAAGTCAATGGCTGATTAACCCCACACATACAAAACCCTGGAGAAAAATACATTTAAAAAAGTTAAACCAATAATAATGTACTGTTACACTGCACTTTATGGTTAGATAGTGTTTTTAAATATATGATCATAGATTTTGAAGTAGAAGGGAACTTAGAAACCTCAACTTTATATATGAATAAATTGAGGTCCCAACTAGTTAAGCGATTTGCATGAGGTCACCCACAAAGTGACAGAGAGAGGATTTTAACCCAGGTCCTCTGACTCCAAAACCAATGATCTTTCCCCAGAGAGCAAGTTTTGTCTTTTCCATAAAAAGATGTTAAATAACTTGTCCAAGACCATGCAGGTTCTCACAGGAAGAGTGAGTTCTCAATGTGATCCTCGCTACTGTAGCTTCAGATTGTCCCTCTACTGTATATATCATGTAGCCTCCCCAGAGAAATGAGGATTTAAGAGGGTTTGGTGAAAAACTACATCTGTTCATTTAAAAAATCTGAGATATCTCAAAGCATATTTATATGTCATTTTATCCAAAACTAGTAACATATTATTGGAAAACACCAATCACTGTTTATATCACGTTTCCCAATCATAAGCTTTGTGTTGTTCAGGAATTTTCAATCAGGTTCACCTCTTTGTGACCCTGTTGGAGGTTTTCTTAGCAAAGATACTGGAGCGATTTGCCATTTTCTTCTCCAGCTCATTTTACAGGTGACAAAACTGAGGCAAACAGGGGTAAGTGACTTGCCCAGGGTCACACAGCCAGTAAGTATGTGAGGCTCGATTGGAACTCAGCTCCTCCTGACTCTAGGCCAGTGTTCTTGTTTGAAAGTTTATAAGGCATTTTTTTCCCAACAACCCCGGGGGACAGTTGATAATGAGTTTAATTATCATCATTTTACAGATGAGGTTTTCTGAGGCTCTGAAAGGGTAAGCAAGTTGCCCACAGCCACACAGCTGGTGTCAGCAATGGAATCTGAACTGAGTTCTTCCCGACTCCAAGCCCAGCATTCTATGCACTATGTCATGCTGCCTCAGTGACAGGCTATATCAATAATCAAGCATGTTGGCAGAAGATAGAAAGTTCCATTATGCAAAATGAATAATTTTGATTACATTAAATTGAAAAGTTTTTGCACAAACAAACCCAATGCAACCAAGATTAGGAAGGAAGCAGAAAACTGGGGAAGAATTTTTGCAACTAATATCTGTGATGAAGGCCTCGTTTCTAAAGTATGTAGAGAACTGAGTCAAATGTACAAGAATACAAGTCATTCCACAATTGATAAATGGTCAAAGGATATGAACAGGCAGTTTTCAGAGGAAGAAATTAAAGCTATCTATAGTCAAATGAAAAAATGCTCTAAATCACTATTGATTAGAGAGATGCAAATCAAAACAACTCTGAGGTACCACATCACATCTATCAGATTGGCTAACAAGATAATACAGGAAGATGATAAATGTTGGAGAAGATATGGGAGAGTTGGAACACAAATTCATTGCTGGTGGAACTGTGAGCTGATCCAACCATTCCGGAGAGCAATTTGAAACTATGCCCAAAGGGCATACTAAATTGTGCATACCCTTTGACCCAGCTTCTGGAACTGTAACCCAAAGAGATCATAGAAATGGAAAAGGGTCCCACATGTACAAAAATATTTACAGCAGCTCTCTTTGTGGTGGTCAAAAACTGGAAATCAAGGGGATGTCCATCAATTGGGGAATGGCTAAACAAATTGTGGCATATGAATGCAATGGAATACTATTGTGCTATAAGAAATGATGAACAGAAAGATTTCACAGAGGCCTGGAAGGACTTATATGAACTGATGCTGAGTGAAAGGAGCAGAACCAGGAGAACTTTGTACATGGCAACAACCACAGTGTGTGAGGAATTTTTCTGGTAGACTTAGCCCTTCACAGCAATACAAGGACCTAAAATATTCCCAATGAACTCTTAGGCAAAATGCCTATCACATCCAGAGAAAGAATTATGGAACTGGATCACAGAATGAAGCAGACCATTTTCTTTTGTATTATGTTTTGTTTTGTTTTGTTTTATGGTTTTTCCCATTCATTTGAATTCTTCTATGCAACATAACTAAGGTGAAAATGTATTTAATAGGAATGTATGTGTAGAACCTATATAAGATTGTACACCATCTCAGGGAAGGAGTAGGGAGGGAGGGGGGAAGAAGGGGGAGTGAGGGGAAAAAAATCTAAGATACATGGAAGTGATTGTAGAACACTGAAAACAAACAAAATAATTTAATAAATAAATTAATAAGAGAACAAAAAAAGTTAAACCATTAAAAAAAAGATAGAAAGTTCCATTTAAAATATTGCATATATGGACCCAGAGATTTTCTTCAAAACAAGAGTCAGAAATTTTGTAATTAGCTCAATACATAATCCTTCCAAGAGAAATATCAAATAAAGGCCAAAAATAATCAGCATGATTACTGGTCTTTCAATGGCATAATGCCTGGTCATGTCTATAAAAGCTTTAGCTAAATGAGATGGAATTGAAAGATTAGATAACAAAGACACTAGCTCAAATTTAGATAGACATCTACCCTGTGAGATGGGGGCAGCCAGGTGACACAGTGGATAGAATGTCAGGCCCAGACTCAGGAAGACTTAAGTTCAAATCTGGCCTCAGACACTTACTAGCTGTATAATCCTGGACTAGTCAATTCTGTCTGCCTCAATCTCCTCCTCTGTAAAATGATCTGGAGAAGGAAATGGCAAACCACTCCAGTATCTTTGGCAAGAAAACCCCAAATGAGGTCACAGAGAGTTGGATATGAGTGAACAATAATACACTGTGAGGAAATAGGACAAGTATTTTTACCTTATTTTACATATGGGGAAACTGAGGTTCACCCAGTTAAAGCAACTTTCCCATCATCACCCAAGTATGTGGCAGAACTAGGACACCCTGACCCAGCTCTTCTTACTATGAGTCTAGTTTTTTTTTTCTTTTCCCACAGCCCCAGAATCATAGAAAACTAGATCATGAAGGGACTTTAGCAAGTTCAACTTCTGCATTTTATGTATGTGGAAATTAGGACTCAGAAAACTGAAATAAATGTCTGCACTAGGACTACAACCCAGGTCCCTTCATTCCTAATACAATATTTTCTACTACCCATGTTGACATGGACAGAGACAGACAGACAGACAGAGAGACAGAGACAGACAGAGAGAGACAGACAATCAGGGAGACAAAAAGACTGCTTGATTCACAGCTGAGTACATGAGTCACTTACTTAAACTCTCTGTGGGGTAAGTAAGGACCTAGCTGTTTCAGTCCTGCAGAGCCCCTGCTATAAAGATGTCTATGACAATCATTTATACTGAATTTTTTAGAACCAACCCAGTTTAGCCACAGTTGTATAGGTCTGGCCAATATCACTACTCAGAGTCATTCCTAGGATTTCTGGCATATGGAGGATCTTGGCTGAGGAGAGCAGGCGGAGCAAAAGACCTTGAGGGTCATGTAGGAGAAGACAAAGTGCACAGCTACAGACCCAGGCCCAGCTTTGGATACTAGGCATCATTCATGGTAGAATTCCCTACAAAGGGGAACTTAAAAGCTCTACAAATAATTTCATTCAATCCTTATGATAACCCTCGGAAGTAGGTGCTCTTATTATTCCCATTTTACTGTTGAAGACACTGAAACAGATAGAGGTTAAGTAACTTGTCCAGGGTCAAACAGCCGGTAGGTGTCTGAAGCTGAATTTGAACTCAGGTTTTCCTGACTCCAGACCCGATGCTCTATCCCCTCCACCACCTAGATGCTTCTGATACCTATTGCCTTGCCCCTATAGTCTAATGTAACAATCTATTCCAATCCAGTATAGTTTCTCTGATGGAGTAGGAGAAGGACACAGTCTCTGAGAGATGGGTATGATAGTGATAGGACCCTTGGGAAGGGGAGGCATTTGGAGGGGGGAGCGTGACTGAGCCAGAACTAGACTGCAGAGCACAGAGAACCACAGCAGGGCCTCTGCCTTTCCTAACTGTTGGCACCTTGGAGTAAAAGCTCTAATCACTCCTCCCCCCCCCACCAGTACTTATGGCTTTTCACCATAGAAAAACTGAATCTGTATTTAAACAAACACAAGGCAGAGTTCTCTGAAGTGACACTTACTTGTTGAGTTACTGCGTGTCCTCTGGCCAGTGGTTTTGGAGTGCAGGAAACTGTGATTTGGGGCTTCCAGTTTGATGGGCTTTTCCCTAGAGGTAGCTGTTGAGGATTCCTACAAAATAATCCCAATATTATTTCCATCAGTTGTTTAGAACAAAGTTCTTATCCTAGTTAGCTTTATCATAAATTTTGCAATTGTCATAATGGGGACCCGGCAAGAAAATCGATCCATCAAGAAATCAGTGTCGCTTGTGTGACAGTTCAAAGCTTGTGTCCTTTCTGAGAAGATACAAGCGAATAACCTTGTGTTTAGATATGTCCTATTTAATACCCCTGCCCTTTAAAATGTAAGCTCTTTGAAAGCAGGAATCCTACTATTTTTCATTTTTTCATCCTAAGGGCCTGAAACATGTGGCCCTTTACACTTAAGAAATATCTATGGAATTGAATTTGAAGAAGAAAATTAGCCAAACATACTTACTTGAAGAAAAGAGATTGTGTAGAGCTAGGTAACACAGTGCATAGAGCATCAGCCCTCAAATCAGGGGACCCTGAGTTCAAATACAATCTCAGACACTTACTAACTATGTGACCATGGGCAAGTCACTTAACCCTGTTTGCCTAAAGAGAAAGAAAAGAGTCCTAGACTAAACATCTTTAGAATCATATAATTTTTAAGTCATATGTAGAGATCATAAGTCAAATTCCTTTCTTTTACAGGTATCACTTAAATTGAAGATGTGAATTCAAATCCATTCCAAAAACTACTTAATTGGTATATAAGTATGTAAGACACTGTGCTTGCACTATTGGTGAAATATGAGACCATATACAGTTAGGTGAACCTCTCCAAGTCTCGATTTCCTATTTAATTCATAGGATTAAAATTGAAAGCCAGGAGACATCTTAGAGATCATCTTGTCCAACCCTCTCTTTTATATATGAGGAAACTGAGGACCAGAAAGAGTTAATGATTTAGTCAAGGTCACAGATATATTAAATATTAGAACATGGTTTTCAATAACCCCACCCCACCCTGCTCCCCAAAATTTGAAACACTGATTTTTCCACTAAACCACGAATTAGTTGGCATCAGAATCAAATGAAATACTAGAAGTGTTCTGATAGAACTTTACATCATTATGTTTATATCCACATATATATATGCATACATATATATAACAAATTATCCTTATTATCATCATGCTCTTAGCCATGTTGTTTCAGAAGTAGAAAAGTAAGCCTGAAGAAAAATATCTAGCATTTGTAGAGCATTTTAAAGTTGCAAAGATATATATATATGTATACCCACATGCATATATATGTGGGTACACATGTATGTGTATGTATATGCATGTGTATCCACATACATACACATGTATATACATGTCTATTTTTATATGTAGGTGTGAGTGTATGTGCATATATACATATACACTATGCATATATGTTGTGTATATGCATGTGTAACACACCTGCACGTATATATGTATGTGTGTATGCATATATATGTGTGTATGTGTATATAGATATATATATATGTTAATACTGCATTTGATCTTTACAACAACCCTGTGAGGTAGGTGCTATTATCCCATTTTGGCAGATAAGGAAATTGAGTCTGACACGGGTTAAATAACTTGCCTAGGTCCTACACATAGTAAAGGTCTTGGGCAGCATTTGAACTTGGATTTTTCTGAATCCAGCACTCTCTTTACCGTACCACCTCGCTGCCCCATATATCTATACCTACACATCTATCTCTCTGCATCCATGTAGATAGATCTATATCTCTTTATCTGTTAGTTATTACATTTATCCTCACAACACCGCGAGGTAGTTGCTATTATCTTGGTCTCGTTGCGTTGCTGTGAATTGGCAGTCCTTTCCATCACTCTTGTAACAACAGTCCCCCTTTCCCCCGAGACCTTTTCTAGTTTCCTACCTGCAAAATAAAAGGGTTCAATAGGGCAATTCCAGTTTGGTCAGTCTCTGAGTCTATGAATTGATTCAGAAATAGCCTTGTGCTTTCCATGTGGTTTAGCTTGCAAGCTGGTCTAGGGGACTGGAGAATCACTTTCCTTTTACAGCACCAGGTGGCACTACCAAGTCAAACAAAGTAATCTATTCACTCTACTTCAGTGAACTTTTAAAAACAGAATCAGTTTTTGACCAAATCAGTATTTGACCAAAGGTGATTTTTAAAACCATGTTCCATTAACTCATTACAGGGATTTCAAAAGGTCAGTCCATGGTCTTTGATTCCACTATTGAAGCAGAATTACATAGAATGTTGGGCAGTGAAGTGGTATAGTGAAAAGAGAACTGAGACTAGAGTTAGGATGACCAGAATTCAAATCCCTAGCCTCAGACTTTCTAGCTGTGTGACCCTGGGCAAGTCACTTATCCCTGTTTGCCTCAGTTTCCTCATCTGTAAAATGAGTTGGAGAAGACAATGGCTAACCACTGCAGTATCCGTGCCAGGAAAACACCAAATGAGGTCGTGGGGACTTGGATACAACTGAAATCACTCAACAACAACAACTGAATTCAAGGTACTATGCCAGGAGTAGGGCATACGGGGAGGAAAATGAAGACCACCATCTGCCCTCAAGGAGCTTACTTCCTGCCAGATCCTTTCCTGTAGATAACTGCAGGTCTTATTATCCCTATTTTTACAGAGGTAGAAACTGAGACTATGAAGACACGGAGCTACTTGACTTGAAGCACGCTGCTCATCAGTATCAGAAATGGAATTCAAATGCGTATCTTTCTGAGTGCAAGTCCAAAATTCTGCCACTCCACTTGGAACTCAGGTCTTCTTTCACCTTCCAGTCCAATAAATAAATACCCCCTTGCTCTACTTCTTCCAGGGTAAGCAATGGAATGTGTGGGTAAATAAGGAAACTGAATCCCAGTGGCTACTTGGGTCCTACCTACCAGGAGTAAGAGCACACTAGGAAACTGAGGTTTAGCAACTTGTGCTAGTATTACCCTTGCCTGCAAAATTTCCTTTAAAATATATATATATTTTTTAATGATTATAAAGTTAGTTGAGTTAATTAAAAGATTTTTAAAGTTTTTTTTTCTGGATTAATGGTAAGATTGTTATAAAATACAAATACTGATCAATCAATAAACATTTATTAACCCTCTACTACATTGGGCAGTGTACTAAGCAAAAATATAGTAATAGTTTGGAGAGTGAAAGGAAATGGATAGCCTACTATAAACATTGAAGTAGTTACCATACAATCTATAAACTAAACTCCATTGTGAATTATCCATTGCAGCTGTTAAAAAAGCATCTCTGTATGTGGACTATACCCAAACACTTGATGAATCATGTGAGGGGAACCTGAAAACACATGCTTATGGGCCTTTAAGACAAAGAATCTTCTCAAAATTGAAGACCTGCCTAAAATAGGACCAATAGATCATCAACCTGCATTTGCTTTAAGCAGACAGGAGTTGGGAATGGTAAGATCATGGATATAAAGCTAGAAGGACTTTTTGGGGACCTCCAGACTAACCTCATTTTATAGATGAGGAAACTGACACCTATAGAGGTTATAGAATCATGTATATATATATATGTGTGTGTGTGTGTGTGTGTGTGTGTGTGTGTGTGTGTGTGTGTGTGTGTATGTGTGTGTATATATATAAAATCTTAATTAGTACTATTATTCTTTGGTGCATAGGGAGAATCTGTTGATGAAGAGGATATGAAATAGGAGGCAACATAAAGAATAGTCTAAGAGCAAAGGCACTTTTATAAGGAAAGGATGCGGACTGTCTTCCAAAGAGAGCAACTTGTACATTCAGGAGAGTTGGGGGTGGAGAAAGAAGACAACCCCAAGAAAGTGGCTCTTTGGGGCCAGGCAAGAGAATTGGAGGAGGTTGCCATGGCACAATCCATGGACCTTGATAATGGAGCCCGGTAAGGGACAGGATTACTCTCCAAATCACTAGGAGTGGACACAAGTGAGGGAGTAGTGCCCTATGTGACTTAAGATGGTGGTCTCCACATGGCAGTCAGAATGGAAACTTCCTGTTCTGCACCTCTGGATGTCAGTAACCTAGGACAAAAATCTGATTAGTCTCCACATGGCTATAAGGATAGAAATTTCCTTTTCTGGACATGGAAGAAGGACACCCCTCTGGATATCAACGACTGAGGACAAAACCTAGGTACAACTCTAAGAGAATATAGTATTGGAGGAACAGGGTGGGACAGAGCTTATAAAGTTCTCACCCTGCCGATCAACCTGTGGATTGACTGCAGGTGCCCACTGGGTCAAAAGTATCCCTTAGGCCTCAAAGTGCCAAGGACTAGTCAGTGCTTTTTGACTTCTCTGGATCATTTTGCATTTTATCCGAGGATATATAGTCATGGTATAAATTATCTTACTACATAGTTCCTATGGGAAAGAAAGGTTATATTTTATCATGCACTGGAATGGGAAACAAAATAAGTTCAAACCATATCTCTTGAAAGTTTTAAGCCTCAAAATAACACATAGAAGGCTTTTTGACACCTCCATTTGGAACAAGTAGAGATGGTATGCAGCCAACTGCCCCAAAGAAACGCTGGCCAAGATTAATAAGAGTTTAAATTACAGAGTGTTTGAAAGCATAGAAACTGCTTTATGTGTACAATCTAATTTGGTTTACAAGATATCCCATGTGGTACAGAGCACAAGTATCACCAGGATTATTTTATAGATGAGAAAACTGAAGTTCAGAGAGGTCCAGGAACTTTCTCAAGGTCACACAGCTGGTTGGTGCAAAGCTGAGATATGAACCCAGGTATTCTGACAGCACTTCTACTGTTCTTTAACCACATTACATTGTTTTGTCCACATAAGCCCTGGTATAAGCTATGAGAACAAGGGAAAATCTGCTTCTCCTTATGACAAAAAAAAAAATCTTATTTCTATTAAAAAAATTACCCCCAGCATAACATATTTTATGCACAAAGAAAAATCTCCCTATAGTAAGAAAGAGTATTATACTGGGAGGAAACCTCTGTTCTAGTTCCATTTCTATTTAGCTGTATGACTTGGGGGCATTTGGTCTTCTCTGAACTTCAGTTTCCTCCTCCAAATAAAAATGATCTCTAAGATTCTTCCAGCTCAGAATTCTGAATTTATTCTTCCGATGAAATTTAGTCCTACAAGTTTGAGCTAAATGATGAGTGTGTCTAAGTTGCTACAGGGACCTCTGTCCCTCCTGAATGTATCATGTCAGAGAGTGATTCAAAAGAACAAGCGCTAATGGAGCAAAATGTCTGTCCTTGGCTCAGAGCGATGCTTGGTCACACTCATGGAAAATGTGCCCTGGTTGGAATAGTCAGACATCAAAGAGTGAGTGCAGGATCCCAGCGAACACATCAACAGTTTTATGCTTTCCACAGACACAAAGCTCCTCTATTCCTTCTTTCAGAATTAACACTAGCTACATGAGCTGGGGTTTTGTCATTGCTAGTGGTGACGGATTGTGGCTGAGGTGGTGGGGAAAGGGAGTGCCTCTGAACAAGATTTTTTCCCTCATCCTCCCCTGAGACCAAGAAGTCTCAGGTTTAAGGAGTTGTCCTGTGGGTCTATAATTCCTCTGCTTACCTTATTAACAATCCCTAAATTGACCAAGCCTGCTGCTGATTGAATGAGAGATTTCGATTCCTGTCTGGAGAGCTCCTTAGGAGATTGTCCGTTAAGTGTCAATAGCTCATCTCCTGGTGCTAATCAGCCATCTCTAAGAGTGGGGAGAAAAGTACACCATGATTCCCATTGGATCTACATAGTGGTCACTAGAACTCAGATGGTCGGGATTCTTGATGGCTTATGTCATGTTAGATTTTTCTTGTGAATACATGGGTTTAGAAGGGAATAAAATCATAATTCTACAAGTAGAAGGGGCTTCAGAGGCTCTATATTCCAACTCCTTTGTTTTATAGGTGAGGAAACAGGTGATCTGCCCAAGGTCTCACATATAAACCTAAGTGACAGGATCAGAAGCGAGGACCTGAAACTCTAGAGCCAGTTTTCATCCCACTGCATCCTGTTACTCCCTATTTTGAGATGTATTCATAGTATCAGAACTAGAAGGGATCACAAAGGTCACCTAGTCCTACATCCTCCTTTTACAAATGAAAAAACTGAAGTTGAGGAAAGTTAAGTGATGTGCCCAAGGCCATATAGTAAGCATCTGAGGAAGAATTTGAACCCATATCCTCTGAATCAAATGCCTATATACTTCCTTCTATACCATGCTCCCTTCCTATGTCCTCAGACACTAAGGAAGGAAAACTAGGACTTTTAGACTTTCCAAGTTGAATTTAACTCAGAAAAATTGCCTTTAGCTATTTCTTCTAGAATCATGGCACTATCTACACTCTAATCAAACTGGGCGATGAAAATAATTATTCAGCAATATTCATTAAAGCTCATTGATCAAGTCACTCTGTTCAAATTAGTCACATAGCAACCAGCATTAATCACTGAGACAGATGAAATGAATGAATTAGTCACATTTCAGGCTAGTCAAAAATAAGATCATAGAATATTAGAGGTGATAGTGACCCTAGAGTTAACCTACTCCAACCAAGGGTATATTAGTAAATGCATGATGACCAGCTCTTCTGAGGAAAAAAAAAAAGCATGCATAATGCACTTTTAAGTTTCATCTGCATTATTAAAATTTTTCCATCACTTTCTTAGTTCTAGACAATCTACAAAACAGTAAGTCAAAGCTTGATTTGTAGCATTTGCCATGAGGACATGAAGGCAACATGATTGGAAGTAGGGCAGGGAAGGACCTATTAGCAATAGATCTTGGATTAGGACCCAGCCATCCATTCCTATTCCAGATTTATAATGTAACATGCTATAAGTGGTATAGCCATTATGAGACATCAACAGATAGCACACAAGGTCACTGTCCATTTCTTCTTTTAATCAAAGTAGTTTAAGAAAAATTCTAGTCCTGAGGAAGAGACACAAAGGGAGGGCCTCTCTTCACTCTTTGCATGATCCAGTTCATTTTGTCCTAAAATCAGAGAACAACCCAGCTCTCAACACAGATGTGCTCTGCTTTAAAGAAAAGCAATATATCCAAAAGCCAAAACATACCAAAAGGAGAATTGAAGAATGATTATTCACTTTTATATGGGAGGGCTTATCCCATGGTTCCTTTCAAGTGTGAGCTCCCTGGAGAACACGTAAGTATTTGTTTACAGAACTACTTGACAGCAGAGATCAAGGGGCAGAGAGACTTAAAGCTAAATTGCCAAGAATTCCTGCCAAAGCTCAGTCCCGCTGCTTTCCCTTCCCACACTCTACATGGACTGTTCCCTGATTTCAACCCTGTCCTTTCCTGACTCTGTGTATTCACCCAGGATTTCCCCCATGTCTAACATATACTCTTTTCTCTTCATATGCTAAAGGACTCTCCTTTCCTTTCCCTCTCTTCCATGAAGCCTTTCCTTCTCCTATCACATTCTACTTTATGTAATTGGTGGATAGAGAGCTGACCTCAGTGCCTCCAAGACCTGGATTCAAGTCTGGATTCTGGCAATATATTGATTATGTGACCCCCAGCAAGTCATTGAACTTATAATGCTCTAGGCAACACTCTAAGACCTAAAAGTCACAGAGAAGGTGCTGATCTAGAATGGAAAAGTGAGTATTCTTATCTGGGAATTCCCTCTATCAACAAAATCACATGTCCAGTCTCTATCCCTGTCCTTAAGACCTTATCCCTTTTATGAGATTATAAGCTAATTGGAGGAAGGGACAGAATCGTTGTCACCTTTGTATGCCAGATCATTAATATAATAACTGGAATATAGTAGATTAATATGTAAAGTCTATCCAAGTAATATGAAGATAAAGCATTATTGAAGCTATGTATAAGGCTATGGGAAAATGGTACTCAGTATATGTCTCCATTCAGACACAGCTTTTCAGAAATTCTTTCACTATATAAATATTTAAGCAAGGCAGCCTGGGATGGTAGGATGAGCACTGGACCAAATGTGTTAGGAAACCTGAGTTCTAAATTCTAACTTTGTCACCAAATAGTTGCATGGTCTTTGATGATTAATTTGCCCTTTTTGGGCCTCAGTTCCCTCCTTGAAATTCAAATATTCTTTGATTCTCTATTGCTAAGACATGCCTACACAGTAAACCTACTGTTGTTTTTTCAGGCATTTCAGTCATGTCTGACTCTTCATAATCCCATTCAGGGATTTCTTGGCAAAGATGCTGGAGGTAGTTTAGAATTTCCTTCTCTAGCTCATTTTAGAAATGAAGAAAGTGAGACAAACAGGTTAAGTGACTTGCCCAGAGTCACACAACTTGTAAGTGTCAGAGACTGGATTTGAACTGAGGAAAATGAGTCTTCCTGACTTAAAGCCCAGAAGTCTATCCACTGTACCATCCACCTGCCCTTAAAATAAACCCAGTCCATGGTAATTTTTCTGTTGGTCCTTTTATTTCCAATTATCCACATGTCACAATAGTTCAATTATACCATTTATACAAGATCCAAAACAAAATCTAGACTGATGACTCTACTTCATGGTTCCATTACTGTTCTGTGGGGGCCAGCCAGAAAACACACAGATTAAGAAACATACTTAGAAAAAACTGGGGATGCTTTAGAACAGGGAATGATGTTGGAAATAATACAGACATGGATCAAATCTTCTGGGATCAGGAATTAGGGGATAGTGGAAAGCACACTGCATTTGAGGTCAAACAAGCCAGCATCTAAACTCTGCTCTGTTAATCACCCCCTTTACTTCTCTCTAGATTGACCTATGTGATATCTCCTAGCCCTGAATCCTATGGCAAATTTCCAGGGCATTGCCTTTCTGTGCATATATATGATTGCCCCAGAAACTACATTTGGAATTGGTCACCCAACATTTTCTTGGAGAGCAAAGACTACATAGGATCATAGATTTAGAACTAGAAAGGTCCTTAAAAACCAAGTCCAATGAAATCGTTTTGAAGATAAGGAAAATGGGCACAAAAGGCATAAGGAACTTGTCTTGGGTCACACAGCTCAAGTGTCTGCAAGGGAGTTTGAACCCAGAGCTTTCTTATTCTAAGTCAGGTATTGTATCTACATTTTATTTCTTTATTATCCTCTCAGAACATAGCATGTTAATAAATACTTGATAAATGAATAAGTGAATTTCCCTTCGACAGTTGCCTCCTTGTCAACTAATATTTTAGCTGGTACATGCTTATTTTTGTGTCATCCTACTTTTAGGCCTTTCTGGGGCAGCCAGGTGGTACAGTGGGATAGAGCACTAGGTTTTGAATCAGGAAGGCTCCTCTTCCTGAGTTTAAATCCAGCCTCAAACACTTACTAGCTATGTGACCCTGCTCAAGTCACTTAACCTTGTTTGCCTCAGTTCCTTATCTATAAAATGAACTGGAGAAGGAAATGACAAACTGCTCCAGTATCTTTGCCAAGAAAACCCCAAATGGGGTCATGAAGAGTTGGACAGGGCTGAACCACTTTATATTACTTTACAGAAACTGTAGGGATGCTTGACATATTGGGAACACGGGACCAAGTGTTCCTCCAAAACAAAACGAAACAAAAAAACACACTGCGTAGTTTATGTATGTGAAAATTCAAAGTACTTGTAATGTTAATTAGAGTTAAAGATCTCCCCCACCCATTAATAGGCCTCAGGTGGAGCCCATTAAGGAAAGCTTGATGAGGGGAGGCTTGTTTTATAGGAAGGCCCACACCTTTTGTTAATTGTTAATGAGGCACAGAATGACAAGGGTCTTGATGCCTTCTGGCTCTGAAAAGTGTCTATATACTCTGAAGTGAGGTTTTGCTTTGGGGGGCTTACTTTTTGGAATGATGTTCCTGTGATATGACCAGATGAGACTCTGGGTAGCCATTAATGAAGAGAAGGGGTGGGCTTTGAAAGCCCAGATGTTGGTGCTTCTACATAATGGTCAGACAGTTGAATCTGTTGATCTATGATATACATATTGCTTATGGTCAGACAGTTAGAAGCCCTGTCTGTTGGTCTTCCTTTCCTCTGCTTGTATTTTCTCTGTTGGTATATGTGATTAAAGAAGATTGTTGACCCTTCAAAAGTTGCTTTCCTTTTAGAAAAGCAGTTCTAAGAACCTGTGCTAGCAGGCCATCCTGGATGTGTGAGGGTCCTTGCTGCTATAGTACTATACAAAAGTAAGCTATTGCTTTTAATATTATTATATAATACTGGTGTTTCTGTTTTAAATTACATATTGCGTAACAGGTACCAGAACCTAATTGCCATGCATAATTAAGGTTGGAAGTGAGGCAGCCTGACACAGATGTGAAACAGCTTGTCCAGGAGAACCATATTATACATCCAAGTCTTAAAGCAGCTTAAAGCATGGGTCCTAGGGCAGGCAATGGGTGTCTGACTGAGGATTTCCTTAGACAAGCATTCTCAGCCTTTCCAAAGCAGAAAGGCAGACAAGCTCTCTTCCATACTTGTCTTTCCCATTAGAATGTGAGCTCAAGAGCAAGGGCCCTCTTGCTCATCTATTTGTAACCCCAGTGCTTAACGAGCACACAGTAAGCACTTAATAAATGTTCCATTTATTCATTCTTGGGAATTAACTAGTTATTTAACCAGCTAAAAATGAAAGCTATTTCCAGGGAGGAGAGAAGGTGAAAATGGGTTGATTGGGTCTAGTTGGGTGAAAAGCTGATGACATGAAGGTATTGTCAATGAAACCAAAGTGCTTGTTCTCATAGGCTAGAGATATTCATAAAATAATCTATTCATTCATTCAATATATTCTCATCAGCCTGGATATTTCCCAGGTCCATGTGAACTAGTCAGCCTGTCTCCTGGTTCATTCCACTGTATATTTATTTTGTGTATTCTTCTCTATTCTCAACAAACTTCTGTATCTTTCAATTTTCAACCAACATTCCTTTTAGCCTTCTTCCTTTAACTGAAACCTGATTTTTCCTCAAGAACACTCCATCTCTTGTAACCTTTACAAAAGTCACAATCCATTCTCTCCCACTTCTCTCATTCCCACCCACAACTCTTAAGGCTTTAGAAGGAGGAAGGTGGCATATTCCTTACCTGTCTCTATTGTTCCCAAATCACGCTTTTAGTCAATTTTCTGACAATCTTTTTTTCTCAGATCCAAGATTCCCATTCATATCACTGTCATCACACCATGGCTACCATCAACACTTACTTCCAGAACTCCCTCTAACTTTTATCTATGATTTTAGCAACTGGCTCATGGTCTTCCCTCTATCCCAGTCACAACCATCATCATCTATAGAAATTTCAAGTCATGCTGGCTAATTGTCTAACACAAGAGTTTTAACCTAAGGTCCATGGAACCCACTAGGGGTTAAAGGATAGATTTCAGGGAGTATATTAACTTGAATGGAAAAAAATACATCTTTATTTTCACTATTCTTTAGTTTCCTCTGTAATCTTATTATCAAAGCTTCCAGTCTGTTGATTTCTTCCAATCTCTCAGTCTACCTTTCTACAAAGACAGGACCATAAGATCACAGATCTCAAGCAGAATGGAACTTCAAAGGTCATCTAATTCAATCCCTTCATTTTACAGATGAGGAACCAAGAATCAGGAAGGTAAAGGTCATACACATAAGGCTCATAGACAGGATTTGAACCAAAGTTTTCTGACTCCAGGGTTAATACTCTTTTTTGACATTGTACTACTCCACTTCATTTGCCTCCATACATAGCCTTGACCCCACAGATTCCTTCTTTTACTAGTCACTACCCTAGAATCAACCCCTCATCCCCATGATCTTTCATTCTAGACTTAGGTAATCCTCATTATCTATTCTTTTTAGCCTGTGCCCAAGAGTATTTCTGGTAGATGCAATAAAACTGAGCTGATCTTGCCCATGTCAAATTCTCTATGCATGTTCCTCATGGACCCTCACTACTTCCTGGCAATCCTTCTATTTCCCTCTTATTGGTTTCCTAACTCATTCCCCACAGCAATTATTTCAAACTATTCACTTATCACAGTCTCAGTTGCTTGTATCCTCTAACACTTAGCTATTAGTAGAGGACGTGGCCTCCTGCTTCACCACAAAGGATGTAACCACTGCTCAGAACTTCTCAACATCATCATTCACTATGTCTTCCTTCCCTCTGATCACAAAGATAAAAATATCCCCTTCCTCACTAAGGTTATTCCATCTACACTCTTGATGTCATTCCCTTCCTCAATCATCAGCATCTTTGCCTAGGATCATAGATTTTGAGCTAAGAATGACCATCCAGTCCAATCCCTGTATTTTCTACATGAGGATCTAAGGTCCAGGAAGACCCTGACCTGCTCAGGGTCACTTAACCTACTTAAGCAGCAGAGCTGGAATTTGAACCCAGGTCTTCTGATCACAAATCCAACACTCTTTGAATGATATCATGATGCCTCTGGCAACCATGCTCCCATCTTTCGTATAGTATGGTGTACCATGGAAAGCATTAGAATTTGATTCAGATGAAGGAAGTTTAATTTCTGACTCTGAAAAATTTGGGTAACCATGAGCTTGTTGGTCTTGTCACATTTCAGTTTCATTTTCCACAATCTGTAAAATTAGAGTAATAATACTTGCATTACCCACCTCACAAAGTTGTTACAAGAAAACCACTAGTGACTATCATAATTTCTGCCTCTCCACTAGCTATTCTCATCTGCCTACAACTTACCCACTTCTCTCCAATTCTTAAAGCAAATAAACCCCTTCATGTAAACGACCTTTCTAACCCACCCATCTGCCTTCTCAACTCTTTCTTCCCTGCCTGTGTCAAGTTTATTTTAAAAGTTGTGTGATATAAACACTTCTGCTTCCTTACCACCCATTCTCTCTTACAAATTTGACTTCCATTCTAGTACTCCACTAAAATAGTTCTCAGAGGTCAATAATGTCTTCATAATTGTCAAATTCAATGGCCCCCTTTCAATCTTCATTCTCCTTTGATCTCTTTGTAGCATTTTACACCATTGATTATCAGCCTCAACCTTTTAAACAATTTCTTTCCCTTAGCTAATGAAATACAAATGTTTTGTTATTCTTTTAATTTCACATTTTAAGGTTCCTTTACTGGCTATTTTATCTTCTTTTTGAATCTTTAAGGTGAGCATTCCCCAACAATCTGTTCCTGCCCCTTCTTTATAAGCTTTCTCCCTGAGACAGTTTCATTTATCACTGCTACACAGATAACTCCCAACTCAAGCTCTTACTTCTCATTTGCACTCCAAACCTGCATATCCAGCTGTCTATAGAATATCTACACCTGCATATCCCACTATAGGAGTTCTTAGTCTTATTTGTTTAACTTTATCACCTCCAGGATCAAACACAAGATCATTTGTTTAGAATTTCAGAGCCCTTTATAACCTAGCTTCGTCCTACCTTCCCAATCATCTTACAACTTACTCCCTATCGTGTATTCTTCAGTACACTGACACTGGCTTCCTAGCTATTCTGCCAAAAAATACGCTCTACCTTTTCACTCTTGTACTTATTACCTCTCTTAGGCATTTGTATGTTATTCTATATTTAAATTATTTTTATATATGTCATGTTCCCTATTAAACTGTTAACTTCTTGGAAAGTGTCTTAGTGTAGGATGTCAGAAGATACAATACTTGTTATCTCTCCTATTAAAATGTAAGCTCTTTGGGAGTAAGGATTATTTCCTTCTTTATAATAATAGTTTCTACATAGCAGACACTAAATACTTGTAGACTGATTGATTACTGGAAGCAAGTCACTTAAGCTCTTAAGTTTTTCCATCTGTAAAAGTGGGAATAAAGATGCTTTCAAGGGATAGCTTTGTGAATCCTAAAGTAAGCTATTGATAAGTGTAAGGATTTTGTTTTATTTTTTTTTAATTTAAATTTATTTATTCAAGTTTTCAACATTCATTTCCACAAAATTTTGGGTTCCAAATTTTCTCCCCATTTCTCCCCTCCCCCCACCCCAAAACACCGAGCATGCTAATTGCCCCTATCACCAATCTGCCCTCTCTTCTATCATCCCTCCCTTCCCTTGTCCCCATCTTCTCTTTTGTCCTGTAGGGCAAGATAACTTTCTATACCCCATTACCTGTATTTCTCATTCCCTAGTTGTATGCAAGAACAATACTCAACAGTTGTTCCTACAACTTTGAGTTCTGACTTCTCTTCCTTCCTCCCTCCCCATCCCTTCCCTTTGGGAAGGCAAACAATTCAATATAAATCATATCTGCGTAGTTTTGTAAATGACTTCCATAATAATCATGTTGTGTAAGACTAACTATATTTCCCTCTATCCTATCCTGCCCCCCATTTCTTCTTCTCTCTCTTTTGACCCTGTCCCTCCCCAAGAGTGTTGACTTCTAATTGCTCCCTCCTCCCATCGCCCTCCCTTCCATCATTCCCCCTGACCCTGCTTATCCCCTTCTCCTCCACTTTCCTGTATTGTAAGATAGGTTTTCATACAAAAATGAGTGTGCATTTTATTCCTTCCTTTAGTTGAATGTTATGAGAGTAAGCTTCATGTTTTTTCTTTCACCTCCCCTCTTTTTCCCTCCACTGAAAAGTCTTTTACTTGTCTCTTTTATGAGAAATAATTTGCCCCATTCCATTTCTTCCTTTCTCCTCCCAATATATTTCTCTCTCACCCCTTAATTTCATTTTTTAAAGATATGATCCCATCCTATTCAATCCACCCTGTGCTCTGTGTGTGTGTGTGTGTGCATGCGTGTATGTGTGTAATCCCACCAACTACCCGGATACTGAAAAAAGTTTCAAGAGTTACAAATATTGTCTGTCCATGTAGGAATGTAAACAGTTCAACTTTAGTAAGTCCCTCATGATTTCTCTTTGCTGTTTACCTTTTCATGCTTCTCTTTATTCTTGTGTTTGAAAGCCAAATTTTCTTTTCAGCTCTGGTCTTTTCATCAAGAATGCTTGAAAGTCCTCAATTTCATTGAAAAACCATTTTTCCCCTGAAGTATTATACTCAGTTTTGCTGGGTAGGTGATTCTTGGTTTTAGTCCTAGTTCCTTTAACTTGGGGAATATTCCACACCCTCCTATCCATTAATGTAAAAGCTGTTAGATCTTGTGTTATCCTGATTGTATTTCCACAGTACTTGAATTGTTTCTTTCTAGCTGCTTGCAATATTTTCTCCTTGACCTGAGAACTCTGGAATTTGGCCACAATGTTCCTGGGAGTTTCTTTTTTTGGATTTCTTAGGAGGTGATCAGTGGATTCTTTCAATATTTATTTTGCCCCCTGGTTCTAGAATATCAGGGCAGTTTTCCTTGATAATTTCACAAAAGATGATGTCAAGGCTCTTTTTTTGATCATGGCTTTCAGGTAATCCCATAATTTTTAAATTGTCTCTCCTGGATCTATTTTCCAGGTCAGTTGTTTTTCCAATGAGATATTTCACATTATCTTCCATTTTTTCATTCTTTTGGTTTTGTTTTGTAATTTCTTGGTTTCTCATAAAGTCATTAGCCTCCATCTGTTCCATTCTAATTTTAAAAGATTTTGTTCAGTGAGCTTTTGAACCTCCTTTTCCACTTGGCTAATTCTGCTTTTGAAAGCATTCTTCTCCTTATTGGCTTTTTGTACCTCTTTTGCCAATTGAGTTAGCCTATTTTTCAAGGTGTTATTTTCTTCAGCATTTTTTTGGGTGTCCTTTAGCAAGGTGTTGACCCACTTTTTCATGCTTTTCTTGCATCTCTCTCATTTCTCTTCCCAATTTTTCCTCCACCTGTCTTACTTGATTTTCAAAATCCTTTTTGAGCTCTTCCATGGCCTGAGATCACTGAATATTTACTTTGGATGTTTGGGATACAGAAGCCTTGACTTTTATGTCTTTCCCTAATGGTAAGCATTGTTCTTCCTCATCTGAAAGGATGGGAGAAGATATCTGTTCACCAAGAAAGTAACCTTCTATAGTCTTATTTTTTCCCCTTTTTTGGGCATTTTCCCAACCAGTTACTAGACTTTTGGGTCCTTTGTCAAGAGTAGGGTATACTCTGGGAATCTGTAAGGTCTCAGTTCCTCCAAGGTGACACAATCAAGCGTGTACACTGGTCTGGGAGGAAAGAGATATTTTTGTGCCCAGAATCTTAGCAGTTTCCTCTCCACAGCCACCTGGTTTCCACTTCTGCCAAGCCAGCACTGGGGGCTGATTTTCAGATAAGCTATGGGGGCAAGGCTACCATTTGATGTGAGATAAAGATCTGCTCCCTCAGGGCCTCTACACAGGGCTTTGGTAAGAATGGGCTGCTCAGTTCCCCCAGAGGTTTTATGATCCAACAATGAATTCGGGCTGCTGTAGGGGCTGCTGTGGGAACAACTGCCACCTGTCCAATGTGCCCTCTGTGGCTGCTGCCTGAGGCCAGAGCTATGGGAAGGCCCTTCTCCCTTCCTGGCCAGCTGAAAAAATCCTGTCACTGACCTTTGGCGCCTGTGGGTTGAGGGATCTGCAAACCTGCTGCTGCTGCAACTGGGGATTCCACAACTGGAGATTCCACCCCTGAGGTGTCCTCCTCCCAGAGCCATGCTCAGTCAAGGCTGGGTTGGGCTCCACTCCATGTCCAGTGCAACAGACATTTCCCGTGGGCCTTTCATGTCACCCTGGGCTGGAAATCTCCTCCACTCTGTTGTTTTCCACTTCTGCTGCTCCAGAATTTGTTGAGAGTCCCTCTCTACAGGTATTTTATGGGCTATGTGGGGAGAGCATATGTGTGTCTTTCTACTCTACCATCTTGGCTCCTCCCAAGGATTGTGTTTTATCTAAACTCCATGCTTTCCCTCAACTTGTAGCACAGAGTTCTGTACCCAGTTGGTGTTTCCTAATGGTTCAATGAACTAGGTGCTATGTAATTTGAAGTACCCAAATCCTTACTGAATAACAAAAGAGATCCAAAGAGATGAGATTATGGATCCATATGGGGATTGTCTTCCACTAACTACAGTAGTTTAAAGGTTAAAAGTCAAAAAAGATGCTCGAAACTTTTAATTAATCAGCTCATTACCACTGAAAGATAGAGCTATAGTTAAATAACTAAAAGAATAAAAATTAAGGGAATCTCTTATTTTAGCTTTCAAACTAAGTCACTGAATTTAATTCCCATGTTTTGGAGATACACAAAGTACTTTCAACCTGCATAATGTCAACATTTTACTGGCACTGTTAGCAGGATGTTCCATCTGATTCATCTGAGTTTTGTTGCTTCCTTCCCTTATCTACCCTTTGGTTGGGGAGCTAACAGAATGTGAAATTAGGATGCTGATAGCAAGGGGGTTGAGAAACTAAGGAAATCCAAAGACCTGGTTCATCTATAAACCACATAATCAGTCCCTTGATAATTAAAACTTGGTGATAATATGGATAGAGTCCAACTCTCAGGGACAGAATCACAATTTTGTAGTTGGAAGAGACCTTAGAGATTACCTCTTCCAATATCCTCATTGCACAACTAAGACTAAGGTCCATTAAATTGAAATGACCTGCTCAAGGCCACCCAACTAGTTAGCAACAATGTTAAAAGCCTCCTCAGATTTTTAAAAAGGAAAATTATTTTAAAGCTCCAGAATTCTTCTCTATGATTTGACTTAGGAGGTGGTTAGGGGTTTCTCCAAGCTATTCAATTGAACTACGTACAGGGAGCATCATAAACATTGTCCATATCACTCACTGACCATGGTCATGACAGGTTGTGTTCACTATCTCAATAGTGATTCATTAACATAGTGGTTAAAAGCCATGAGGCACCTTATTTATTGTTTGATCCTCCCAACAACCTTAGGAGAAAGTACAAGCATTATTGCTCCTCTTTTTTCAGATGAGGATAAAAATTCAGGTTAAGTGAGTTCTCCCAAAAGGCACATAGCTAGTAAATGCTATGCCTAGACTTGAACCCAGATATTTTCTCTCCTTTCTAGTGCTCTTTTCACTATGATGTGTTTGATTCTTCTTCCAAAATGGTTTTCTTCCTGGCTCTCAAACCAACTGGAAGGTCTTTGTGTTACAGTGAGCATTTATATAGTGTCTGAAGGTTGACAAAAGGGCCTTATGTACACTATCTCATCTGACCCTCCTCACAGCAACCCTAAAAGTTTGAGGCTACTATTATTATATAATTCTTAATATTCATATATGCATATATATATTATATTTAAGTATATCTAAATATATCTAAATATATAATAATTATTATTACATTATTTTACAGATGAGGAAATTGAGGTTGAGAGGTTAAGTGACTTGCTGAGGGTCACACACTAAGTGCCTGTGGAAGCATTCCAGCTTCCTTCCTGACTATTAGCTCAATGCATCCATAGACAAGTCCATTTATTTCATTTACATTCATTTCAGCAACAATGGTTCAAGGACCTACCATATACCAGACTGTTAAGTGCCAAGGAACTAAAGATAAGAATGCCAAAGTCACTACCCTCATGGAGCTTATGATTTGATAGCTTATGATATGATAGATAGATTTGATAGAGCTTATGATTTAGATGGAATATGAGAGGCATACAAATAGGCATAATTCAAGGTAGAATTGATTAAGGCAAAAGAAAAATCATCCAGACCAAGTCTATTGAGAAAATTTTAGAAGTAAAAGATCACTTTTAGTTGGAAAGGGTAGGAGAGAACTGAGGAAGGCTCTTTGGAAGAGTGGATGCCCATCAGTTGGAGAATGGATGAACAAATTGTGTTATATGTTTTTGATGGAATACTATGATGCTGTAAGAAATGGCAAGTAAGATGGTTTCAGTAAAACCTGGAAAGATATATAAATTGATGCAACATAAAGGGAGCAGAACCAGGAGAACATTATATAAAGTAACAACAATATTATAGTGATAATCAACTGTGAAAGACTTAGCTGCTCTGATCAATATCATAATCCACAGCAATAAAAAAGTGCTATCTGCCTCCAGAGGGAGAACTGAAGAACCCTGAGTTCAGATTGTGGTATACTTTTTCTTGTTTTGGTTTGGTTTGGTTTTTTTGTTGTTTTTTTTTTACAACGTGGCTAATAAGGAAATATATTTTGTATGACTTCACATGTTATGACTATCAGATTGCTTAACTTCTCAATAGGTGGGGGAGAGGTTGGAGAGAGGATTTGGAGAATTTGGAACGCAAAATTTTTTTTAAATGTTTTTTTTTTTTAAAGGCAAAGAAATAAGTTTGTAAGGAGAAAGAATATGTTCCTGCCTTGAGGGATGAGCTGTATGAAATAGATGAAGACAAGATGACATGAGCTAGTACTCTAGTTTAACTATAGTCACAGCCTTGTGGTCTTGGCTGTTTGCTATTCTCCTGGGGCAGCTAGGTAGCATAGTGGATACAGTACCAGGCCTAGAGTCAGGAGAACTCATCTTCCTGAGTTCAAATCTGTCTTCAGACATGTGCGTGAGCCTGGGCATGTCATTTAACCCTGTTTGCCTCATCTTTAAAAATGAGATAGAGAAGAAAATGACAAAACTTTCCACATCTTTGCCAAGAAAATCCCAAATGGGATCACAGTCAGCCATGACTGAAAACTGACTGAAGAATAACAACAAATTTCCTAGTCTCATTCTTGATGACTCCCTCTGACCTCCCAGATACTGAACTCTGCCTTAGATTTGTCATACCTGCCTGTCCCCTTTAACCTTAGCTGTATTCCTTGCCAGGACTCAGTCTCATATAGCACTACTCTGTTTCTTCCAGCTTTGTCTATTCCCCTGGTATTTCCTCACCTACCTACATGACCTATTTGGCTAGAATGAAGAGTGTATTCTATGGAGAGGAGTAATTCAAGGCTCCATCTAGGTATCTGGACTGACCCTTCTGGCCTCTTCTAATTAGCCTTACTCACTCCTGCCTATACCCTGTTGTGAGGTGACAACTTGGGGATTTTAATTCTATTATCACTATTCATAATAGACATAGAGACTAAATGTATAATTTCATTAGAATAGAGAATTCCCAGGAGAATATACTTCCCCAGTGCAGGTTGACACTTTTCTCCGAAATTGGTCATCTTACTTTCCTAGGCCTTTGAGTGACTTGTCCAGGGTCACACAGTCAAGATATGTCAGTCAGGACTTGAATCCAGGTCATCCTGGGTTCTAGACTTCCTCTCATAGAGGCATAACAGTTCCCATTTATGTGGTGGTTTACATAGAACATTTCATTTGACACTCATAACTCCAAGAGTTAGATACCTCACATATCATAGAAATTTTATAGATTAGGAAAGTTCAGAGAGATTAATTAACTTATCCAGGATCATCTAGCTTGTAAGAGTTGGAGGTGGCAGTAGGAGAGGGACACCATAGAAAGGGAAAGATGGACAAAATCATGGTTCTGGAGTACTAAGGAGGTGGGAAAGGGTGGGGTCCAAAGGAAGAGAGACTAGAAGAAAGGATGAAAAAATATGTATCAGGACAACAAAAGGCTGTCTTGAGGAAAGGGATGCATGAGGCAGCTCATATGGAATGTGACCAACATTCTAATGAAAAGGAGAAAAAAATCATTAGCTGAAAATGAAAATTGGGGAGAAAATGGGCATCTCTAAAGAGAAATGGCATGGAATAATTAGTATGATGGGGTCCATTAGAGAGGCAATGAGATACAAATTAAAGGAGAGTGGAGGAACAACAAGGGCCAGTTTGAAATTGGATTGAGCAGTGTAAATCTACAATGGGCCACGTTTGTTCAGTTTTGCCTTTTTTCCCCATTAGCACTGTCTGGCCTGGGAGAAGAAGGGTAGAGAGTAGACATTAAGCATAATGCAGGACTGAGAATCAATGTGGATCCCCACACTCAGTAGGACTTTAGAAGGATGTAGTTCTCCAAAGCGATAAAGCATGTCAGAGTTGTTGGCCTTGGAGTGTAGGAGACTGGGAACTTGCATATAGTGGAAGTAAGGGCCAATAGATGGGTTTAGTGACTGAAGATGCATGCTTGGTTCAATAACAGGAGATGACATAGGTAAGGAGGCTGTGGTCAGAGAAGGAGAATCAGGAGTTAAAGACCTCAGACTGTAATTGGTGCCTTATGATGATATAAACAGGGCTATAACCAAGACTACTAGGTGGTACAATGGGCAGAGTGCCAGGTCTAGAGTCAGGAAGACTCATCTTTCTGAGTTCAAATTTGACCTCAGACACTCACTAGCTATGTGACCTGGACAAGTCACTTCGCTCTGTTTGCCTCAGTCTCCTCATTTGTAAAGAGTTGGAGAAGGAAATGGCAAACCACTCCAGTATCTTTACCAGGAAAATCCCAAATGGGGTCAGGAAAAGTTGGACATGACTGAAAGGATCAAATATGAGCAAAAGTCAAGGCTGAGCTACTAATCTTTGACCCAAGAACTATTTCCCCAGCCTTACCTTGGCCACACAAATAGTTCTCTGCTAAATCTCCAGTGCCCCCCCTTACATCAGCAGTATGACCAATTCTCCTCTTTCTATTGTAGAACACCAGCACCTCCATCCCATGATTCTGTTACATCATTCAACCCTACACCCTGTCTATGGTTCTTCTGCTTAGGACAAACACATTATCACCACATCCTGGGTCAAGAGGAGCAGCAGCTATTGCACTGAGACCCACTTGACTATTATTTTCTTTTCTACTTCCTCTTTTGGGAGCTGATGTGTGGAGGGTGTGAGGAATGAGGCTCTCTAGGTTCAGAGGATGGACCATCCCCTCCCACTGTGACTGTATCCAATTTCAAGTAGTTTATAGAAGAGTTTATTTGTTGATTTAATGTTTGTTAATTTGTTTGATCTATTTATCTATTGAAACACTGTGTTTCAATGAAGGTCAAAATATGCCACCCAAGATGCAGCCCTCAGGTCTTCTTGCATCTCAAGTGAGATCTGCCTATGCTCCCTTACTTGTTAGCAGCTTCATGAGAAGTGATCTGTTAACAGGAGAGCTTTATGATCTCTACACCACCATCCTCCCATTGGGCAATATCCTGAAATCTCTTCTCACAAGGGGAATTGTGTCTCAAGGACAGAGAATCAAAAGGCAGATTTTATAAATAAAATAATTGAAGTACCAAGTGGTTAAATGACTTGTCCAGTAAGTGCCTGAGGCAAGATTTAAAGGCAGACAGTTCTAAGACCCAGACCCATGGAATAGAAAGGCCAGTTTGACTGAATCATAGAGAGTGGGAAGAGGAGTAGTGTATAATGAAGCTGGAAAGACAGTTTGGGACCAGGATATACAGAGATTTAAAAGCCAAACAGAAGAGTTTATATTTTATCATACAGGCAATAGAAAGCCATTGGAGTTTATGGAGTAGAAGAATGACTCAGTCAGATGTGCACTTAAAGAAAATCCATTTGGCAGCCATGTTGAAGATGGCCTAGAGCGGACAGAGACTTGAGGCAGGCAGACCAATTAGGAGGCCAATGGAATATGCTAGGTAGAGGTAAAGAAGGCTTGAACCAAGTGATAGTTGTGCAGGGAGTCAGATAGAGGTAGAAATGTGAAAAGTTTGCAATTGATTGGATTGGATATGTGGAAAATATACAAACGAGAAAGGTTGAGGTTAATGCTGTCAAAAGAAACAGGAACATTTAGAAGAGGACTTTTTGGCGGAGAGGGTATTGAGTTCTGCTCTAAACATGTTCTGATTGAGATGTCTCAGTTCAGTTGGAACATCCACTTGAGAAGGTGGGGTAGACAGTTCAAGGGAGAATTTGGGATAGATTAAATAATATGCAACGAGATGATAATTAAACCCATGATCACTGATAAAATCTACAAGAGGATCAAGAGAGAAAAGAGGACCCAGGACAGAGCCTGAGGAAATACTAAGAGTACTGGAATGTAATATAGATCATGAGCCAGAAAAGGAATCTGATAAACAAGATAAGCAAGAGATTTGGGAGAGAATATTCAGAAGAGAGTGATAACCAGTATCAAAGGCTACAGAGGTTGGGAAGAAGATGGCTGAGAAAAGAGCGTCAAATGATTACTAAACAATCCTTAGTAATTTTGGAGAAAGCAATTTCCATTAGCAAGGATCAGAATTTAAAAATATCTCAAAGGAATAAGCTGCATTAATTAATAGGATGTTGTACATATGCTCAAAGGAGAGATAGGATCAAACTTTTTATTTAAAAGTAAAAATTATAATATTGCTTATAATTATTAGTATTTAAAGGGCATTTACACAGAGAGGAAAATTATGGTAAAATTGTCGAAAACTATTTTTACAGTTATAAAAAAAAATCTTGTCAGTTGGCACACCTGGGCTTTCTATTAAGTGAGAATGTTTTCTTTGATGATGTGCCACAGTCCCTTTTTTTCATTCTTCCTTCACCCCTTCCATGCCCAATGATATCATGTTGTCCCTTCAAATACCCAGGTTTTTCCTCCTCAGAAACCTATCCTGGACCTGACCATTATAGTAATGTCCCCTGTTCCACACTTTTCCTTTTCCTTTATTAAAGCTTACCTTTACTAGTCCCCCAAGATGATAAGCTTGCCAATCTCTGGCAAAACTAATTAATTCCAAAGTGCTAATAGCCGATAACTTCTAAATGAGCTACGCATTTAAAGAGATGAACAAGTGTACAACTGCATAGAATTTCTATTTGTGTTGCAGAAGGACATGCTAGAAAGGCAATTAGAACAGACAATCCAAACAGAGAAAGAAGCGTTGAGGGAATTAGCACTTCCCAATAACATTTAAGCAACTAAATGCTTCTGATGTCTCAAAGTGGGGATAGGCTAAAAAAGATGATGCCCAGAAGCCCCAAAGCATGAGAAAGAACCAATAGGGTCGTAATCCAGAAGGGACTCTGGGTAAATGAAAATTGTTGTGATTCAAAAGGAAACACAGAGATAAGGCAAAGGTTGTATTGAGTAATAGTTGAGTTTAATGATAAAGGTACCCAACCATATCTATTTATTTACATCTTTTAAAATTTTATTCTCTATTTTTGTATATCTTGTTTGCATGCATATTATAAGTAAAGCACTGTGACACTAAAGCATTATATACATTCTCATTATTGTTGCAAAACAAAGGTAGTGATTGGGAATTTGTCAATTTTATACAGTTATTTTCATAATGAACTATGCTTCTTTAGCAAAATAATTGGCTGGATTGCTTTCTGCTTCTCCTCTCTCATTTTTTCCTACCTGAAAAGGAATAATTCCTAAGCCTACATAGCCAGCCTCAAGTCACCTGAATTTCAGGCATAAAATGCAAGAAGAAAGTCTAAGTCTCTACAGAGTTTTCTCAGAACTAAGGTACACAGTAAGGGCTTTGCCCTAGCTTGATGATTAGTCCTTGGATAGAAAATGTGCCCTGAGCTGGGAAATGTTAAGGGTGGCACATTGTTCTTAGACTGTAAGGAAGAAGATAGGGAGAGAACAACATGGTGGTAGGACAATAATGAAGCAAGACAAAATTCTGCTTCTAGAAGAGAAACAGCTCAACTGTAACTGTGGCTCAGAATCCAGCTTCAGCTCCATTTCACAGGGTTCCTGGCCAAGGTAGGCAAGATATCAAAGGCCATTACTAGAGGCCCCAAAATGTAGCCTAGTCTAAGAATGGAGAGGAAAGAAGTCCTGGCCTGTAGTAAATAGTTCCCTCAGTGTCAAAAGTGGCATCTCTCAAAGGTCCATCCTGCAATCTATTCCACCCCAAGGATAAAGACAGTCTGGGGGAAAAAAACATTCTGGAAAATGCCTTACCTCTATACACCTACAATTAGCCTATGAGAAAAGAGAACTTTCAGGTGGGGTGACTAAGGAAAAGAACCAGTGCCTTAGTCCCTACTAGAGAACTGTGACTTCTTAGGGATACCTTCACCTTCTGCATTTCAAGGTTTTGTCCTGCTGGGCTTCCCCCACCTTCCCACTGCTCAGTCTGCAGGACCATCAGGGCAAAAAATGTGATGGGCCACAGGAAATACTAGGATGTCCCATGAGGCAGTAGGGGCCCATTTCAGAGCCTCCAGTCTCTCTTTAGCTCAGGGCACAGGCTGATGGTAATCAGGGAGATGGTAATTAATACCTCCCCAGGCCTAAGGACTCTCTGCTGCCCCTCAGTACAGCCTGCGGGAGGAGAGGGGTGGGTATAAGCGAGCATAATATTTCAGGGGAAGCACATTGGGGAAGCAAAACAAAGTCACAGCCCTCACTAGAGAGTCATGTCTTTTGGGGACTTGCTCTTTCCCTTGAAACTTTTCCTTCCCTAGATTCATAAACTTCCCTAAGACTAGACTGGAGCCAGAGCATACCCCCTTCCCATTCAGCCTATCTTGCCTCATGAAACCAGGGGCTGTTGCTCATAAGGGATCAAATTTCAATAACTTGACCAGAACTCTGGCTGGGGAGTCAGGAGACCAAGGTTCAAGTGCTTTTCTTTAACATCGATTCTAGACCTTGTTTTCCTCTTCCATAAAATGAAGGAATCAGAAAAGGCAGTCTCAATGGCTACTTCAAACTCTAACAGTTCATGATGAAGATTTTGGTTCTAACTCTATCTACATCAATCCATCCACAGTCTCAGCAAGAGGTGAATAAACCTTCCTTGGTCAAGTTAATTCTCCTCTCCAAGGTTTGTTTCCCCTTCTAAAATGAAAGTCTTGGACTAGTTGATCCTTGAGGTAGGATCCAGCTATAACGTGATACTTTGAAGGGTTTTGTATATGTGTTTTGGGGAGGTGGCTCCACCATTACCTCAGCCACCTCCCTGAAAACATGTCTCCTGAAAGGGATAGAATTTCTTCTCCACCCCTAGCCTCAGTAGCCAGGCTTCTTGAATACCAAGTATGAAGAAACAACAGCACCTTAGCACCGAGTTACCAAGAATAATTTGTTGAAATATAAAGTTCTCAGATGGCTTGTTATTGAGGTAGGGGAGGGGCATAAGCATGAACAGCTTTCCTAGTAGTTGCCTGCCTGTTTCCCAAACTGCTTCTGTTCCACTGAGTGGAATAATAAATTATTGGTGGGGTCACCACCACCATCTTTCATGCTGCTTACCCCAGTACTAAAAATTTCTAGGTATGGCACTGATAGGGCTGTCCTTCAAACCTCACATTTATAAAATGAGTGCCAATATTACAGAATCTTAAACCATTTCTCCCGTGAGAGTCATACAATATGCAACAATGACTCACCCTTCTCTTCTCCACTCTCCCCACCCCTCAGAGTCTTGAAGAGAAAAACCTTTCCTCTAATTTCCCTTTCATACTCTTCCCCTCCAATAGGGCTGATGTACAATTCAGATCATTTGTTTACCTAAAGCTGCTAGTCTATACAAAAACAACAGAAAGGTGTCATTTAAGAGAGTGCATGGTCAATTTGTCCATTCCCAGTGTAAATGGAAAGGAAAAACACTGGAAGTTCCCTTCTGGAACCCTCCCCCATTCCTCCAACCACACATACATCCCATCTTGCCCCCAATTCAAACTACATCTGCTGCAGACATTCCTTTGTGGCTTTAACTACAACTCTGGGAGGTTTGGAGTCTCTCCTCTGGGAAAGAAAGAGTTTGAAAGGCCCTCAGAGACCAGTTAGCCCAGCCCCACTGCTGGCTACTTTCATTCTGTTTCACAAAATGTGTGACCTACCCAAGACCTAACTCCATTTGTGTCTCAGCCAAATCAGACTTCATCTAAGTATTGGGGACCAACTCTCCCACCACAGCTGGCTTAAGAAAGAGGCTTTCCTGGGTTTAGATAACTGACCCCAGAGTTCCTGAAAATGGTTGTCTGTAAACCACATGAAATGCTTTTGACACTGTTAACTGTACCTGTAGGTGGCCCCTCCTCCCATCACATGGCTGACAGCAAACCCCTTCCCAAAGGAGGTACCGATGGTTGTCTGGGAGACTTGGATACCCAGCCCTTCACTCCCAGTGGTTATGCTCTGCTTCCAGACGTTGCTCTCCTGTGTCAGGAAGAGGCAAGGGGCCAAAGGATCAGATTTCACAGTCTCTTAAGACCTGGCCTCATGTGTCACACAATGAAACATTCATAAACCCGTTAAACCGTTACAGCAGCCTGGCACACCCATGTCCACTTTAATGCTGCAACTGACCCTGTCTTTCTCAGCTTTAGGATATATGTAAACTGTTTGGTTGCTATAGATAGTTACTCCCATCCACAAGGAATCACATTTTAGCATATTTTGCTTTAAAAAAAGAAAACATTCCTATCTTAAAAGAAAAGAATAGTTTTTCATCTTCAAAGCCATCTTTCAGACAAAAATAGATTAAATCTGATCCTCTTTTTTTGTATCCAGGAAGATATTAGCTAAGTACCATTTAAAAGTGCTGGGCAAAAGTGTGAAAAAGTTTATTATCCATACCAACCCACCTCAATGCAACTCTCTTTTCAGGAGGTATAAGAGAGTTCTTTCTTCTTTTCCCCCACCTCAAACCCACCCCCTAATTGCCTGCTGGCTTTTTCTGATGCCAGGATGACATAAAGCATAGTTCATCTGAGTAGAGAACTTAATTCCCTCTAAAGAGAGTCTTCAATCTCCTTCTTCCCCTTCACCCTTGTCTTCAATCTAAACTAACTGATCCTTTTCACTATTTCTTTAGGGACCCCCTAGCAGGGTCCTATGATCTCTCACACAGTTATTATCAAGAGGATACTGAAGGCCCCAAATGTCACTCAACTTCTGACAAAGTCATCCTCACCCAACTTTTCGGTCTTCTTTGTACTCAAAACCTCAGTCAACTCGTGGCATAATTTGGTGTGCAAGACTTACCCAAGGACGTGATCATCACAAGGAGATAGAAACACAGACTCAAAAGGAAAGCAATTTAGGAACCCCAGGTTCTCATTGCCCTACTAGTCAGCCAAAAAGAGGTCTCACTTCTTTCTTACTCTTTCCTTCCAGTAAACACAGTTCAGCGGCTTTGCAATAATGGACCCGTCTAAACACCAGCCCAGAGGATCTGGATCTCCCTGTTTTTATGAGCTGCCTACCTGCAGCCTTAGGGTGGGAGGAATATATATATTTTTTTTCTCCTCAAGGTCACTGACAGTAACTATTGCCTTTCTACTCCCACAGATAAATTGCTTTGCCTCCTCAGTCATGGTAATAGTATCACAAATCTAAGTCCTATGCCCCCTCAATCTCCAGAGAAGGGATGGTTATATATTTCTCCACATAAACCTTGTAGGGGATGGGGAAGTGAGGTAGGTTGGGGAACCAGTTTACGTGTGAAAAAGATTCCCATTTCTTGCCACTGCCCATCCATCTCCTTCTCCTAAGACAACAGCATGGCATCTGTAAAAGTGATTTAGGAGCGTCTCCCATGTTCTCTACCTTTTCTTTTAGGTGCTTTTCATTTCTTCCCCACTGCTGACATGCTAAGGAATACCAATCATGTCCAATGTCCTCTTTGCGTTTTCAGTAATCTATTTGGAGCCATAAACCACAGGTTTCTTACCTTGTTCTCTTTCTATGTTGTCTCCAGTTGAGGAACAGCTTTCTCTCCTAGAGGCTTCTCCTACTTCCACATTTTAGGCTTCTTGGTTCAAACATTTTCCCCCTACTTTGTAGCATTTTATTTTTTCCAATTACATGTAAAGACAGTTTTCAACATTCACTTTTATAAGATTTTGAGTTTCAAATTTTTTTCTCCCTCCCTCCTCAAGACAGCAAGCAATCCAATAGAGGTTTTACATGTGAAATCATAGGAGACATATTTCCAAATTAGACATGTTGCAAAAGAAGAATCAACAAAAGAGGAAAACCACAAGAAAGAAAAAAGTGAAAATAATCTGCTTCGATCTGTGTTCAGACTCCATAGTTCTTTCTCTGGAAGTGGACAGTATTTTCCATCATGAATCTTTTGGAATTGTCTAAAATCATTACATTGCTGAGCAGAACCAGGTTTATCAAAGTTGGTCATTGAACAAGGTTGACTTTTACTGCGTACAGCGCTCTCCTGGGTCTGTTCACGTCATTCAGCCCAAGCCTTTTCAAGTTTTTCTGAAGTCCACCTGCTCATCCTTTCTTCTAGCACAGTAGTATTCTGTTACATTCATATGCCACAACTTGTTCAGTCATTCCCCAATTGATAGGCATCTCCTCAATTTACAATTCTTTGCCACTACAAAAAGAGCTAGTATAAATATTTTTGTACAGGTGAGTCCTTTCCCCATTTTTATAATCTTTTTGGGATATAGCCCTAGAAGAGATACTGCTGGGTCAAAGGGCATATGTAGCTTTATAGCCCTTTGAGCATAGTTCCAAATTGCTCTCCAGATGGTTGGATCAGTTCACAACTCCACCAGCAATGCATTAACGTCCAAGTTTTCCCACATTTTCTCCAACACTTATCATTTTCCTTTTCTGTCATATTAGCCAGTCTGATAGGTACGAAGTGGTACTTCAGAGTCATTTTAATTTGCATTTTTCTAATCAATAGTGATTTAGAGCATTTTTATATGACTATAGATAGTTATAATTTCTCCATCTGAAAACTTTGGCCCAAGCTTCTTACAGTAAGGTTGATAAAGGGAATGTCAATCATTTCAATGATGATTTGAAATCTCTTCTAGGTTTAAGCCCCTGGCAACCTTCCTCCTAGGTGACTTTGGAATGTTGTTCTGTTGCTGTGGCAGATCCATACCCACATGAAGGAAATATATTTTTCTTGTCTTCAGTCCTGGTGCCACCAAATAGGCCAATATGGTGGGACATTGGAGGTATAAGGGTTATCAGCTTAATCCCACCTTTCTTCTGCTTTCCTAGGAGTTCCTTTCTATTGTCCCAGGACTAAGCCCACCTCATTGTCAGATCAGAAAATTATAGATACCACCTTCTGAAGCACAAGAATAGGAAAGGCTGAGAAGTCTCTCATTGGCAAAGGACTCTGGCCTGTCTGAGTTTCAGTGTTCTTTGCTTGTCTGGTGGCACACTCCACTCATCTTGACCTCAAGCTCACCTCTTTTTCTAGTCTTTCAGGCTGGCATTTAGCTAGGTGAATAAGTCTATCGACTTCCCTGATGATCTGGAGAGAAGTACTCTGCTAACAAGTTTTGGAAATACTTATTTAGTGTTCTTTTTTTTTTAATTCCCATAGATCTGCCTCCTCCCAATCTGAAATATTGACAGACTTCATCAATGTATGTAAATCCGGGTTTCTCTACCTGCTTTACATTCAACATTGAAGGTACAGTAGTTCTTTTTTTGCAAAAATATCCAACCATAAAGATCAACCCCTCATTAAAAGGCTTCCTTTTTTCCCAGCATAGGCATCATCCAATCAAATCCATTGTTTCCATTTTTCCTATGAAAACACCATCTGTGTCCAATCAATGGGAAAAGACCAAGACTGAGTCCAAAAGACCAGATGACTCTAATGCTCTTTCTTGCTTCTGTCTCTTTAAAAAAGGAAGAGGTATAATTGTTGACTCAGGAAGCACCAGAGAAAGAATTGTGGAAGGCCTTGTGAGAGGCTGTGATTATATAATGATCCCTACAATCAATGCTTGTCCCTGCAGTTACTGGTCTAAGCTTAGCACTCCATTCACTAAATTATCCAAGTGAAAAGAAAATGTGGAGACGACACCATGATATGCTGGGTGTTACTAGTGTGAGAACCTCATGATCTCCAATACGGGCACACCCAAGAAAATAGACAAGATGTTGTCAAGAACACAGCCATTTCTGGCCTTGTGACAGAATCATCAATCACCTCTTCAGAAATTCTTATGATTGATGAATCAGGTAACTTGTAGTATAGCTCATTGCACAGGGTCACATAGGGGAACATGAATGAAACATAAGAAAAGTCACCCAGGAACCACAAACTTCCAGAGCTATACTGCTCTGCTAAAAAGATTCCTCATTTCTCTTCTTTACCCACCTTCTAATACACATACCACTGCAGCTACAAATATGTAAAAAGAGTGTGTGTGTGTGTGTGTGTGTGTGTGTGTGTGTGTGTGTGTGGAGAGAGAGAGAGAGAGAGAGAGAGAGTAAAAAAGAGAGAGAGAGTGAAAGAGAGAGAGAAAAAATTCTATATATCTCTATATAAAACATCTTTGGTAATTTTCTAAAATGTACTATTAAATATTTGTGACTATGTAGAAAAGAATGTGGTGATCACTATGAGTGAAATGGATTCACTAAAAATAAATTATGCCAAATTAACCCAATTTCTTCGTTATAATAAAATTGATCAGCAAATCAAGGTAATTCCATAGACATAACATGCCTTGATTCTAGGATAACATTTGATTAAAGTCTATTTTGATGCTTTTGCAATAAGATGTTATGATTTGAATTAGTATAAAAGTTTTGTACATATTCAACAGGTACTGATTAATGAATTCTTGTCAACTTGGAAGAATATTTCTAGCAAAGTGCCATAGAGTTCTGACCTTTTATTGATGACTTAGATAAACATGTAAAAGACATACTAACAAAATTTTCAGATGAGAGAACAATTTCTACAATAACAACAATATTGTAAAGACAACTTAGAAAATATTTAGGAACACTAATCAACACAATGATCAACCACAATTCTAAAGAACTCATGATGAAATATACTAACCACCTCCTGATAGAGAGTTAATGGACTCAGACTTTTTTTTTTTGAGATGGCCAATGTAGGAATTTGTTTTGCTTGATTATAAATGTTTGTAACAGTGGTTTTGTTTTCCTTTGCTTCCTCAATGTGGGAGAAAAAAGAAGGAGGGAAAGACTCTAGACCTCAAAATAAAATAAAATTGAATTTAAAAAAAATTTTCAGATGACAGAGTTAGAAAAGGGAGCTATGTGAGAGATATTTAAATCAAAATTCAAAATCATTAACACACTAGAAATGACAAAACAAAATTAATGAGAATAAACGCAAAATCCTCTATTTGGGTTCAAAAACTAAAATATGCAAATATAGAAAGAGGATATTTGGCTTGACAACAGTTTATATGAAAAAGCTCTGGAGATACACATTGTGAATGTGTGCCAATAATGTGATTTAGCTGTTGAGCAAATTAATGTCAGCTTAGGGATCATTAATATCAATATACTGTCCAGATCACATGAGCCAACATTACCATTATGCTTTGTGATAGTTAGAATATGGAGTCATAGCATGTTACAATTGGTGCCTCTAGGGAATGATTAAGATGGTGAATGGTCTGGAAGCCAATGCAGATGAGGAATAGTTGAAGAAAACAAGCCAATTTGTCCTGTAGAAGAGAACACCAAGGAAATGCACATGACAGTCTTTAAGAATTTGAAGGCCACCATAATGAGAAAAGAGAGCAGACCTTGGATTGATGAGTCAGGTTCTGAGGGGGAAGATTTCAGCTCAACATAAGAAATGACTTTCTAACAATCAGAATTGTCCAATAGTGGAATGAACTATTGCAAGATCCTTTTCAGCTGGGGAACAAATATATTATGTGAGATGTCATAGAGAGGATTCCCACATCAAGTGTGGAGTTGAATTAGATAAGATTCCTCCCAACTGCAAGATTTAGGATTCTGATACTGCAGATGTGGTATTCCTCATGCTGTCTCCTTGACCTATCCACAAGGCTGTCTACGCTTAATATGCTTACCGTGGATGGACCTGAAGCTTTGTTTTATCTTCTTCTCTTTACAACATCCCTTCATATATCTTATTCCCTTTATATCTCCTTCCAACATTACCCAGTGTAGCCTTGTTTTGGTTGTCACTTTAGTTAATCACAAAATCTCAAGGTTGAAAAGATAATTTGTGACAACATAGGTCAGGTGTGCTGACACACACCTGGCTCATACATACATACAGACCTACATTTGAAAGGTGTTAGCAACAATACAAGGTGGAATAGACCTTATGGGGTAGTATTCTAATGTGAGTCTTAGTAGTGAGCACAACCCAATTAAGACCATACATCAAAGCCTCCATTCATATCAAGCAAGTATTTAAATTAGCTCTTCACTAGCGTGAAGAGCTAGTGGGTTCTAGTAAGACTGGTCCCACTTTGGAGACAATTCCATTGTGTGTTACAAAAGCCTAGGAAAGTGAAGTGATTGTTGCCTTCAAGAAGCTTGTAGAAGCGTAGCCATGGTGGTTTGAAGTCTACTCTTCCAATTCTCCCTAGTCTTATTGTACATGGACCTGGAAATACTTTTGGAAGGGCAGTTAGTAAAGAGCATCTATGTGTCTTTGAGGCTCTTATACCGTCCACAGTCAGATCAAACTTGAAACTCAAAATTAAGACTCCGAGAGAGGAAATGATTTTCCCATCATAGAAGTAGTATGTAAGAGAACTGGCATTTGAACCCTTGACACCATACTATGGTGGCCTCCTCTCAGAATGGCTATTGTACTTATAGTAAGGACCACACAATTTAGGACTAAATTATTCCATAATTCCTTCTGATATTACTTTTTTCTCCTGGTCAGCACAAACGTATCTTTGCATCCTTAACAGTGCCTAGCATGATACTAGATATATGTTTGTCACTTAATAAACACTTATTGATTAGTTGACATAGAAGACCATGGGAAACTGATGTGTGAATGGTAGAATCCACATGCCACATGGCTCTGGGGTTGCTCTGATGTGTCCTCTGTTCAAGGATGATGTAATTTCACTATGCATGAGGGAGGTAGTTTTCCTCATAAAACAAATCCACTCGTTTATGGGGGTGGAAGAGAAGTGATGATGGATGGTCCAGCTCCCACATGTAACTTCTCACTGACTGCTCATCATGGGAATAATGCAGACTGAACTGAGGACTCTTCAGAACACCAAAGTGAAAGCTCTATGTACCTAAAAATAAGCCTAGGAATACTGTAAGTATTTAATGAATATTGGTTGAAATGAAACAAATGTTACAGAATCATAAAATGCAATCTTAGAGTTTGAAGGGAACTTAGAGGTCATTTTGTCCAACATGTATTTATTTAGAGAGTAATTCGTTCTCTATCATCCACTAGAATTGATCATTCACCCTTAAAAACTTTGAAGGGGGAAGACACACTACTTTCTGAGGCAACTTATTTTACTTTTTTTTTTTGTTGTTCAGTCATTTTTCAATTATGTCTGACTCTGTGACCCCTTTTAGGGGTTTTCTTGGCAAAGATACTGGAGTAATTTGCCATTTCTTTCCCCAGCTCATTTTACAGATGAGGAAACTGAGGCAAACAAGGTGAAGTGACTTGCCCAGGGTTATGTAGCTAGTAAGTTTCTGAGGTCACATTCGAACTCAGAGAGAGTCTTCAGATTCCAAATCCAGTGTTCTATCCGCTGTGCCACCTACCTAACTAATTAGTACCTAACTAATTGTTAGGATTCCTTTTCTTTACATAAAGTCTAAAATAGTTTATATTTCAACCTTCCCCCACCCTCTCAAGTCTTCCCTTCTTCATGTTCTGTGAAGACATGTCTTCATGTCTTCACTCTTTTTTCAAATAGCATAATTTCCAGGCATCTCATCATCCTGGTCCCCATCTTCTGAACATTTAAGAACTGAACACAATGCTTCCTTGCTAGGTAATCTTCTATGGGGAAGAATACTCCTAGTTGCTCTCAGTCCCCTTTCCATCACAGTCCTTCAAAGACAGTCACAGCATCCTTTCATTTTAGGGGCTAAATCTCCACAGTTCCCTTAACTATCCTTCAAATGCCATAGTCAGCCAACCTGATCGCTTTCCTTTGGATATCCTCCAGCTTTTCACATCCTTTTTCAATGGCATGGGACTTCAAAGTGAAGAGATAAATCTTTACACTCTATTCATCTTCCTATGGGGTTTACTGGAAGCATACAGATCAGTTCAGTGAAAACACTCAGTCATGCAGGAAAGGTACAGAAATTCATGTACCAATTCTACTTTACTGTGCCTCACTGAGTACCTCACTTTGTCTCAAGGAAATGAAATTGCACACATAACTGCACGCAGAGAGTCAGGCCTTTCCAGATATAGCAGCACCATTGGAGGGCCAATGACTGTTAGGGGCAGTATGGTTTAAACTGGAAGAGGGAAAACCTGGAAACCTTTACAAGTATGGTTACCTCGCTGGTTTCTCATAACTTTTTTTTTTCATCCTCTTTTCTAATCCTTGCCATAATGGTTAACTCTTTAGTAGAAGAGGGGAGAGGGATATTTTTCAGAAATGAAGATAAAAACAGAAGATTTCAATAACAATTAGAGCAAAAGAAGAAATAAACCACTTATTCACAAATGGAAACGAACATAAAACAGACATGGGGCAAGAAAATCTCTAGTACCTTTGAAAACACTCATCATGAGTAAGTAAGATAAAGCTAAAAACAGAAGTTTATAGAATTCTTTTTGAGTTACAAGAGGTATCCATGGATAGTCATTTCCATTTTTATCTACTATATAGCTTCCATCTCTGGGGAAGAAATCAAGTAAAATATCAAATGTGTATCAAAGATGGTGCCCAGATTGGAACACTGTCCTTCCTACATGGGCTGACCAGGACAGAATGCTTCATAGAGAAACTATCACTTCTTTTTTATTCTAATCACTGTATTTCTCTTGATACAGCCTAGAAATGAGATTTTTTTTGGCTGTCCTGTGACACAGCTGACTCATTTTTTAGTTTACAGGCCACTAAAACTCATGGATCATTTTCAAACTGTTTTCTAGTCATACCTCCCTCATTGGACTTAGGCCAAAGCCTGGTGCAGTAATTACTTCATTAGAGTAGAAGCCAGGAGACTTAGTACCAGCCTTAGCTCTTCCAGTTATAAACAATGAGAACTTTAGGAAATTCATCTCACTCGCTTGAGCTTCAATTTCTTCATCTATAAAATAGGGAAAATAATTTCTTCTCTTCTCACATCCAATGGCTGTGTTCTGGATCAAATGTGATCCTGAGTTTGAAAGAACTTTGTAAACTGTGAAGTGATGTGTAAATGTGAACTCTGTGTTATTCTTTTTGCTACCTCATAATTGTAGTGATCAAAAAAATGATATAACATATACAAAAGTGGTTAAAAGTCATAAAGTGCCTTACAATCCAAAGGTTATATGGTGATTGTTCCTGCCCCTGGGATTGATCATAATTCAGGATGTCTTGAATTTTAAAATGGATGTTACAAAATTCTCCCCAGCAGATTTTATATTTATATCTATACACACATATACATATATCTACATATCCACATACATGTATGTGTATATACATACATAAATATGTATTTATATGTATACATACACATATACATATAAACATATATTTATGTATATACATACATAAATATATGTTTATATGTATACATACACATATACATATAAACATATATATCAGGATTAATTCTTATTAAATTTCATTTTTAAAATAAATATAATTTATTTATAAATCATTTTTTTATTTTATATAAATATATATTGTATATGTTATTTATATATATAAATTTATAAATAAATTATGTATTACATAATGTCACAACTCAGATATAATAGTTATATAACATATATGTTATATATATGTAACAGATAAAATAAGTTATAATAGAATGTCATAACTCCAGAAGGGTTAAAAAATCCCCTAAATAAATCCAGGGATAAATATTTCAAGAATAGTTTTTGCTTTGAATTGAAGTGTTGTAGAAGGAAAGTCATTGGACTTTGAGTAATAAGACCTGGGTTCAAGTTCTGGTTCACCACTAGGTGATTATGGGCATGTGACTCCCCCTTTCTGAACATGTTTCCTCCCCTTCAAAAATACCTTTAAAAGTAGAGGGAAGACAATAATGCCTGTACTATCTACCTCAGAGAGTAGTGATAAAAAAAAAATTCTTATTAAACTGAAATGCCCATGGAAATGTGAACTGCTATTGATTGGTATGTGCTAAGGATGATTAAAATGAGTTGCTGTTACATAAAGCTAATTCAAAACAGATGTGGCATGTTTTGTAAGTGAACAGACTGGTTAATGTGCCAGCTGCCAATTTGTTTGGAGTTTGTTCTTTAATGTTCCTTGGCTCTTGAGTCCTCATACAATTTCTTAATTTTTTTCTCTCCTATAGCTCTTGCTGCTCTGCCTGGTTTTCCTTAGGCTTCAGAGTCAGCCACATTTGTGGAGCATTTTCAAATCAAATTGGCCTGTTTTCTAGGCAGGTGGGTTTCCCCCAGTTTTCCAGCACTAGTATCACAGGATATATATTTCCTTTCATTCACCGCCAAAAGAATAAACTACCAGCCCTTACCTATTACCTCTGAAGTTTAATTTTAGAGATCTGGGAAGACTCACACACACACACACACACACACACACACACACACGCACACACACACACACACACACACACTGCTGCCACCACCAAAAAATAAAAATATCTATTTTGCACTGTCAGTAAAATTCCATGTGTTTTAGATTCTGTGAGCTACAAAGATGAGTTTTAAAATAGGAGAATCAGGAGAGGTAGCATGATGTGAAAAATTATATGAACTGATCCAAAATGAAGTAAATAGAAACCAAAGGACAATGGATACAATTATTACAATATCAATGGGGAGGGGGAGAAAAAAACAAAAGGAAAAGAAACCGAATGGTGTGTAATTATAAGGACCAAGTTTGGTCACAAATGATAAAAGGGAGAATCCATCTCCTTTTCTCTCTGCAAAGGTGAGAGCTGAGGCATGTCATGTGTAGATATACTGTAAGACTCAATTGCTATGTTGGTTAGTTTTGCTGAACTAACTTTGTTCTTCTCTATTTTTCTCCTGTTGTTATAAGGAATGGCTCTCTGAGTAGGTAAGGAGGAGGAATATGAAAAATGAAAGGGGTATAAATACAAAAGACTTTTTTTAAGGAGAGGTAACATGATATGTCAGGAAGAATATTAGTTTGAGAATCAGAAAACCTAGGTTCAGGTACTAGCTCTATCTGTCACTTGACAGCTATGGGACCTCGGAAAAGAGACTTACACTTCTGTTTTCTCATCTATAAAGTGAAGGAGTTAGATTAGAGGACATCTAACGTTCTTTTTAGGCGGCTAGGTGGTGCAGACGGTAGTACACCGAGACTGGAATCAGGGAGATTTATCTTCCTGAGTTCAAATCTGGCCTCAGTGAGTATCTGGGTGATCCTGGGAAAGCCTCTTAACCCTGTCTGCCTCAGTTCCTCATCTGTAAAATGAGCCAGAGAAAGAACTAGCAAATCATTCCTGTATCTTTGCCAAGAAAATCCCACGTGGGGTTACGAAGAATCAGACAGGATTGAACAACAACCAAAAGGTTCCTTCGAGGCTTGATTTGCAATGATTTTAAGAGTCACTGGAGAACCATGAAGGATGAGCAGGGAAGTTTTATCATCTTTTTGTGAATTAGTTTTATCCCCACCTCCTCTAGCCAGGATCTGTTGCACTGAGAAAGTGGTAGTTTGCCTTGGGAGGAAAAGTGGCTGAGCAGGTTTGTGTCATGGAACATTTTAGAGAAGGACAAGACTGAGTGAGGAGCCACTGTAAGGAACTTTGTAAGAGAAGGAGAGGAGGTTAAAGATATAGAGAAAGGGGCACTGAGAAACATGAGAGGGTACAAAATAGGAGGGGAAAGGGCACCACTATTTTTAAACTTGACCTAGATCTGCTAAAGAAGATTTACAATTAATCTATTTGTTATGCTGAAGGATGAAATCAATTTTGAGTCCAGGACACTGAAGTAAAATAAAGGACATGTGAATTAGGAGGCAGAACCAGGAGGCTTGGTGGATAGAGACGGGACCTGGAATCAGGAAGATTTATGTTTACATCCAGTCTCAGACCCTTACTAGCTGTGTGACTCTGAACAAGTCACTTCACCTCTGTTTGCCTTAATCTTCCAGAGAAGGAAATGGCAAACCACTTCAGTATCTTTGCCAAACAAAACAAAACAAAACAAAATCATGGATGGTGTGGTCCATGGTATCACAAAGAGTTGGGCATGGATGAACAGCAGCATACAAGTGAATAAGTTAGGGCTAAAAGGGGGAAGCGAATGAGCACTTTTATAGCACTCTACGTTCCGACACTGTGCTAAGTATCTCATTTGATCCTCACAGCAACGCTATAAGGTAGGCACTATTATTATCCCCTTTAGACAGCTGAAGAAAATGAGGCAGAGGTCAAGTGATTTGCCTAGGGTCACACAGTCAGAGGCCAGATTTGAACTCAGGTGTTCCAGATTCCAGGCCCAAAATGCTTTATTCAATGCTACCTAGCTGCCTCAAAAACACTCAGTCCCACCTACATACAGTCATGGTTTTGGTCACGAATGTGTGGTGAGACTTATGCCTGAGTCCCTATCACCTATAGCAGGTATCATGAATAAAAAATAATATATAAAACCCAATGGATAAAAAATTTTATTTGAGACAGTGTGGTACAATAGAATAATAGATTTAAAGCTGGAAGACCCAGGTTTGAGTCTCAACTCTGTGACTTATTAGCTATGATGTAACTTTGGCAAGTAACATTACATCTCTGAGCCTCCATTTTCTCATCTGTAAAATGGGTATTAACACATGAACTTAACTGCTTCACAGGGTCATGAGGTAAATGCTTTATAAGCCTTACAGTACCATGACAACGCAAAATTATCCTCTCTGATTCAATAGCTTTCCATTAGATTCTATCTCCTGTTTAATGTGCCAAGGTGATAGAATTCACTTTCCATTTCAAGGTGACTGAAATGCCAAACAATTGGGACAATCTCCCTAGTCCAGCAGAACATTTTTAGTATTTTAAGGATCCAAAGAGGCCAGGCTGCCTAGAGGATCCCCCTGCTCCTGCCCCGTGGCAAAGCACATAATGTCTCAGGAAAGTCTCTAAGTATAACTAGAGGTTATGGATCGGTATTGGGAGTTTCCACATTGGGAGCTCTTTATGTAAATAAAATCACAGGTTCAGAAAAAAGAAGGTGGGTGGGGGTGGGTGGGTGGAGGTGACAGATGTGAGGTTGGAGTCAATTCCAAGTTGAAAACCTAAGAATAAAAAATTCCCTCTGTTGATACAGCTTGAAACATTTTGAGGTTTGACTTCATACTTCCTGGGGAACCTCTCCTCTCCACCTTTAGCCTTACAGAGCTGCCTCCCTACCCTTCTCTCAGACTGCCCAGTCCCCTTAGAGGGACTCCCCTCCTATCCCTGCTCTCCCCTAAAGTGTTCCATGGCACAAGATGACCCATCCTTTTTCCCTCCCAATAACGCTAAATATGCTTGTTTTTGTTTTTCCTGTTGGCTTTAGAGGATAGCCTCAGTGATTCCCTGATCTTTAGAGGTGCTGACTGCTAGGTCAGTGCTTCATTTGGATCCAAAGTGCATTTCCATCTACCAATCCAGCATGTATTGGGAGTAATGATTTAATCCTTTGGGGCCCTGCCAAATATATGGCATAGTAGAATGGTTTTATCTTGGCTGATTCCATAGTTCCTTTTCCTTTAGTTTTCTTATTAGGCATTTATAGGAGAGAGAGAGAAAGTGAGAGTGAGAGAGAGAGAGAGAGAGAGAGAGAGAGAGAGAGAGAGAGAGAGAGAGAGAGAGAGAGAGCAATCTCCACATTTTTCAATCCAGATGTTATTTTGAAAGGAGAGTAGCCATGGCACCACTGGAGGACAGTGAATCCTATGTCTCTTCATCCTGAGCTTCACTGTGAATATACCCTGAACTTGAAATGGAATAAACTGGTGCTTTGTGCTGGCAGCAAGAAGGTAGTGAGTCAGTTAATTAAGCATATGAGAGTGACTTGACTGACATTTGAAAAGGGAAAAGAAGTCTGTGTTTCTGTTAAATCTGCTGTAGTCCATAAGAGGTGACTAAAACTGGCTCTAATAAAACCTTTATGATACTGGGGACTTTGGTCCCCTAGCTGGCACTCTGGCTGCCCCCCTCCCTAAATAAATGGAAACAAGTTAGATTTCTTCATCTAATAACTTTCTTGCCAGACTGACTTCAAAATCAGGTGGGTTTAAAAAGGAATTTCCACCCACACAATGAACTTGCCCTCTACTAGACAGACGGATCCCATTCTGCCCAGTGGGCAGAGGCCCTACATTTATGACTGTCATTTCCAGTATCAAATAACCAGCCACACTCTCCCAATCCCATAGTGCATTTGTGGGCATATACAAGTCACAGGAAAAATCAGGCTGCGTTTGAATAAAGGGCTTCATTGTTCCGGCTGCTGGTTTTTTTCATTGTCAGCCCCTCTAACTTCCTTCACAGATTATTCCAAACTTTTTACTTTAACTTTCATATAATCCCATGATGCCAATATTGAGCCTCATTCACAACCACCAAATAAAAGAGCAGATTGTTACAAAACATGTTTAAAGTAGGATCAGGCCAAGCCATTAAAAAACTATTGAAGTTTGTCTTTGATACCCTCCCCCCTCCCCCTTCAGTGCTGTCGTTGCTGTATACCTACACCCCCACCCCCACCCCACCAGCTTTGTTCTTCTAACCTGTGTTTTATTTCCTTGGACTATGTGATCCACAAACATCCTATCAAAGAATCCACGCATAAGGTGTTAATAGTTCATGATAGCTTAATGTCCTATCCCATCAGAAATGTTGGCATCTTAATAGAGAACTCTAAGAAACAAAACCCCAGAGACTGACTTTCTTAAGGGAATTGCCTAATTCACTGAAGTTGGTGGGGAAGATCTTTTATGGTCATAAGGCTTGAATCCTCAGATCATAATATGTGAGTAGTAGCTATCTGCCTCTTTCCCATGAATCTGACTGGTGAGAGTGAAAAGAGTTTTCCTTATGTAGTTGGGTCTTGTTCTAGTCAGGCAGACTCTTTAAACCCAGCCAATGCCTGTTTACTTTAAAGACCCTATTGTGGATCACATCAATGAATCTTAGGTATTCTGGGTAATAAAAAACCTTCCTTCTTGGCTGCCACTTTCATTCTAATAATATGTAAGTAGAGGATATCTCCTGAGTGGCTGCTACTGTCCTCACTGGGAACTCTACTTCAGGGTGAGCAAGCTGCATAGAACTGCCCTCTCCAGAGAGTTCCTCTCTGCCTCCTTCTTTTTACTCACTTTTGACCTTCCTATCAAATATGTCCACCAGAGACCAGGGTCAGAGTTTTACCCCCTAAGAAAATAAGAAAAATACATTCTAATTCTAAGTAACTGGGAAATTGAGTACTGACAAGAGTGAAAAGTAAAAAGTTTTCTAAATTTTTAGTGCCATCAAAGAGTTGGCCATCTGAGGCAGCTATGAAGTTGGCGCTGTTAAGGTATTGTTAGTAAAGGGAAGGCACTGATGTCTTAACCTAGAAAGGCAGAGTTACTGAAGCAAAGTCATGAATGAATGAGTGACTTGGATCAGTAAAACTGTCCCTCATTATTTGTTTAATGAATAGATAAATGAACAAGCTTCAGAAGAAGGGGACTAAGTATCCAGAGACACAGATATTAACTTCTGTCAATTAGTTTAAAAGTTAAAAGATAGAAAAAAAAAATTCTTAAATTTTAACCCTTTGAGAAATTAATTCATTGAAGTTTTAAAAGATATTTTAGCTGACTCATTAAAAATTGAAAATTAAAGGAATACATGATTTACTGTTGCAACTGGATAACTGAAGTTAATTCACAAATTTAGATGAAATTCAAACTAGTTGATGCTGTTACCACTTACTAGAAGTTCTAGGGGAAAATCTAGGTAGGAAAGAAGTTGAAACTATTGACAAAGAGGAAGCTTGGAGAATTACATATGGATTTCATTATTCAAGCTCCCCTTGCCCTAAGTATAAATGAGAGCTGCCATCTTTCTGTATGTAGCTGTTAGTTTATCCCTGGAGAATTTCCAAAAAAGAAAAGACAGACCTCTTATTCCTAAGGCATCTGAAGGTTGTGACCTATCTGAATCAACTAGCTATTAAGGGTCAGGATTTGAATTCTGGTCTCTTGACTTCAATTCCCTGCACTATCCCCTAAGCCTTCACTCCCTCTTAGAGATTTTGCTTGGAAAATTTTTAATTTTAATCCAAGTTTACTTTCCTAGACCACCCAGAAATCTTTCTCCACTGTGAGCTGGCATTTACTCAGAAAACATAAATTATCCAGTTGCAGCTGTAAATCAAAAAGATTTCAACTTTTAATTAATAAATCAACTAGAAATAACCTTGAACTGAAATTTAGCATATCTTTCATTTATTAATGTAAGCATCAAATATTATTCTATATGCTTTGATTTGCTAAAGGGTTTCATGCAGCATAATGCTGGCAAATATTTAACAACCAACTTTCCAAAAATATGACATACTTTTAAGTTTGGTCTACCTTATTAACATTTGCTCTATTACTTTAATAAACCAAGTCCTGATTTGTATTGTTTCCAAGGTATAAATGCCCACACTGAAAATTTAACCATCAGCTCTCAAGAGCCAGTATGAACTGACTCTAGTACATCCCTGAATCCATGATATACACAAAAGATTAAGATGCCCTAATTTGAGGGCAAAGAGGAGCAGGCCCTGGACAGAGCCATGGTGGATCTTCATACACAGATGACAGGACATGAATGATAAATATGAAGAGGGGATGAAGAAAATTGAATTCAGAAGGGAAGAAGATAACCACAAGACAATGTCATCAGTGCTCAGGGGAAGGAAGAAGAATGTGTAGAGAAGGATGGAGGGAGTCTATAGTATATATAGTACAGTATATAATGCTTCACAGAAGTCAAGAAGGATTAAAGACTGAAAAAGGTCATTGGAGTTAACAATAAAGTCAGGCACTCAGCCAATAAACATTTCTTCAGTACCTACCATGTTCCAGACACTGTGATAAGCACTAGAAATACAAATAAAGACTAAAAAAATGTCAGTCTAATGGGGTAAACAACATGCAAATAGCTATGTACAAACAAGATATAGTAGAGAGGATAAACTGGAGATAACCAATAGAGGAAAGCCACTAGAATTAAGAGGGATCCTGAAAGACATCCTGTAGAAAGTGGTCTTTCTCCTTTAGGAATCAAGGCCAAGGAAACTAGGAAGCCAAGATGAAGACAGAGAGCAAAACATGCTTGGGAGAAAGTCAGTGGAAATGCATAGAAATGGGAGAGGAACAATAAGGAGCCCAGAGTCACTGGTGGTTGGAAGTATGGAAAGAGTTGGGACAATGGAGATGGAAGAAAGGGGAGGATGCTGGAAGGCAGGTTACAAAGAGTATTGAGAATTTTATGTTTTATCTTGAAAGTGATAGAGAGTTACTGGAGTTTACTGAATGGGGATGAGAGATTGACATGGGCAGACCTTCATTTCAGGATGACTGCTTTGGTGGTTGAATACAGGTAGCTCATGATGGAGACTAACCAAGAGGCTGTTGCAATAGACCAGGCTTGATGTTCTATGGTCCTATACCAGAATGGTAGCAATGTCAGAGAAGAGAAAGGGGCATGTACAAGAGAAGTTACAAAGATAAAAGAGAGGCCTTGAGAAAAGATTTGATATGGGAAAGAGGGGTGAGAGTGAGTAGTCAAGGATGACATGAGGTTTTGAGCCTTGGTCAATTGAAAGATAGCAATACCTTTGAAAGTAATAGGGAAGTCAGACAAAATAAAGGTTTTGGGGTGGTAGGAGGAATAATCAGACAAGTTTGGGACATGCTGAGTTTAAGATGTCTAGAAGACATTCAGTAAAAGAGATCACCGCTGACTTTGAGGAACAGTTTCAGTCTATTGATGGAAATGTTGTAGGGGGTTGAAAAATGAATGGGAGCCCAAAAAAGTGAAAGCAAGAAGTAAAGAAAGTTCTCCCACCCCACCCCAGTTCAAGAATTTGGTTGTGAAAAGGAGGAAAGTTATACTAGGATCATATGAGGATACTAGAATCAAGTGGAGTTTATTAAAGTTAGGAGAAATCTTAGCATCCTTGTAGGAAACAGGGAAAGAGTTAAGGAGGTTAAAAAGTAAGGAGAGAAGGGAAATACCCAAAGGAAAAAGCTGTCTGAGGAGATGGGAAGGAACATTAAGTAGAGGGTTTGTTTTTGGCAAGAAGAGTCACCTCACCCTCTGAACCTAGAGCAATAGTGTAGAAGATGGGGTATGATTTGGAGGTTATTGGAAATGCAAAATTAGGGATAGAAGGAAGAATGCCACAGATAGCTTTGACCTTTTCACTGAAGTATGAGTCCAGAGCCTCTGCTAAGTGAGGGGAGAGGTAGTGATATAGATAACTGGATCAGAAGAGAAGCTCAAAACAGCAACTGTGAGGAATCAATCAAGGTACTAATTCAAAATGATTATATCAAAGCTGGGCTTGTGTAACGAGTTGGCAGTAGATCTAGCCAATATGGTTGTGTGTTTTCCTCCAGAAGCATTAGAGCCAGAGAGGAGAAGTTAGATGGTGGGAGTAATCTAAGTAACATCGTGGGGAGGAGGGAAAGAAGGGGTGGTGTCTGGAAAAAGATGATTCAGCAAGTCAATGGAGCAAAGAATTCACAATGATGACAGTGTGAACTTGAACTGGTTAACTAAAGAGTCAAGAGTTTAAAAGAGAGAAAGGTCTGGGACAAGTCAGGGAGGAATTAAGTCTCTGGAGCTATAGTGAGGATAGATCCTGTGTTTAGGAAGAGTGAGACAGAAAAAGCTGACAGAACAGGACATCATGTTGGGATGTAGAAATTTCTGTATTATGGACTACGGAGATGGATCACATGTGGGTGAGGAGGATACTAAGGGTATGACCCTCCCTGAATGGGGTTGCCATGGAGTGATAGTACAGATTCTAAGAACTGAAATGGTTAATAAACTGGAAGGCAAGAGTCTTTGAGGAGACATCAACATGTAAGCAAAATTCCACAAGTATAAGAGAGATAGTGGGAAGGACTGTGAACCAAGTACAGAACTCCCCAAGAAAGGAGGGAAAATACCCTGGGATGTAGATAGGGAACAACTACTAAGATCTGAAGGCATTAAAAGTCAAAGAAGGAGAGAGGCTAGGGAGTGAAAGGTGTTAAAGGGAGAGCCTGAAAGGGTCACTGACAAACAAGAAACATTTCTACAGTTCCTTCTGTCCCAATGTGCCAAAGAGCCATGAGAGAAGGTATATTCAGTACTGGAGAGGGCATCAAGGCATGGAGCGTCTTCAGGAGAGATACAGAAGTCTGTGAGTCCAAGGAGATGGGTGGAGCATGAAGGGAAGAGGCCTAAGGTGAATGACAATAAATTAACTTTACAATTTCTTCCAGCCTTAAGGTTGTAGAATTTTATAGAAATTTAGATCTGGAAATGACTTTTGAAATGCTATAATCAAAGCCCCTCATTTTACAGATTAGGAAACTGAGGCACTACTATGTTACATGAATTGTCTATGACCATACAGGTAACTTGTAATATGAAACTTTTCCTTAACAAATAAAAGCAGGCAGAAGGGAGGGAAAAGACCCGTACATAACCTCCCTCTATCAATGTAGATCAGTATTTTTTTTGCAACTTCTAGTCTCAGAAAGTTGCCTAATCCCAGATCCACACAGTTTAGGAAGTGCTGAAGGGGTCAATAGTGGAAAAAAGTTAAAGAACTAGGCACTAGAGAACTGAGAGGCTAAGTGACCTTACATATCAATAGCTGGAAATGAATGAATCCAGGTTTTCCTGGCTTCCAGACTACTTTCTCTTCACTAAGCCACTATTATTTTCTGCTTTCAGTCGGAAAAAAAAGGAATTCTCCAGTTGTTTTTTTTTTTTTAAATCAAACTTTCAATACTCTCCAAGAGAAATGGCAAGAAGGAAAGTTAGCTATCATCAGTAACATTGCCATCAAATCAAATCAGTAAGGATTTTTTTAAAAAGAATTTTTGGAGGCAATCAGGGTTAAGTGCCTTCCTCAGGGTCACAGAGCTAGTAAGTGTCTGAGATCGAATTTGACCTGGGTTCCTTCTGACTCCAGGGCAGGTGTTCTATCCAGTGTGCCCCCTAACTGCCCCAATGAGAATTGCTTAAGTGTGCTTTGTGCCAGACATTGTGTTAAGGGCTGGAGATACAAAGTAAACCAAAGTCAAGGTCCATGCCCCTAGGGAGTCATTGTCATACGAAAACAGCTCAAGTTTACATAGCACTTCATGATTATGAGACAACCTTACACACACCACCTTATCTCATTTGAAAGGAAAAACAATACAAAGTATCAACTTTTTTTTCCTCAGTAAGTCCCATAAGTTTAAAAATATTTTTGATTTATATGTAACAACCTGCTTAAATTTATAAGTACTCATCAATATATTAAAATATATTTTGCATCTTGTCAGTAGTTTTACAATGATCTTAATGAATTCCATGATATTCAGTTAAGCACCTACTGTGTGTCAGACACTTTTCTTAGTACTGGAGACACAAAGAAAAAATTAAAACCATTCCTGTCCAGCAAGGATCCAGGTTTGATCATAACCTTCATATATTGTCAAGGCTATCGAGACATAGTGTTTCCTTGAAGCAATCAGTCAGCCAGCAGTCCTTAACAAGGACCTTGATTCAGTAACGATATTGTTCCTCATTGCTGTAATCAATCATGGATTCCTAGAACTGGAAAGAATTGTAGAGGCTGCCTCCAAATAAGGAACAGGGATTAGATTTATATGACTTGGTTCCACAGAGACAGACTTGGGCATTATGAGAGGAAAACTTCCTAATAATTAGAAGCTGCCTGAAAGTGGAATATGGAGGTAGTAGACTCCACTCCCCTGGAGGTAAGTAAGTAGAGTCTGGATGACCTTTTGTTAGGGAAATGACTGAGAGGCTTCCTGCTCGAATGTAGGTTGGAGTAGGTGATCTAGGAGCCTTCACACTCTGAGGTTCTACAAGGTCACCTACTCTGGGTCTTTATCAGATGGACAAAGCACAACGTCCCCTATAATCGGTCATCCAGTCACAGCTCATCCCTGGAGTATCAGGAAACTTACTCCCTCATAAGCAATCCATTATACCATAGGATGATTGTCCTTAAATTCCTCCCTATATTGAGCCCAATTCTGCAGCCCTAAGATTTCTATGCATTGGTCAGAGTTCCTCCTCTGCAGTTAAGCAGGGTAAGTCCCTGATCTCTATTCCACCTAATAAATATTAATCTCTTTTATGTTCATCCACTTAAAAATGTATTTTTTTCAGACAGAACATCTGGATCCCTGATTTTTTTTTCAAATAAACTAGCCCAGAGGTTAAGATTTTGGTCTCTAAACCACCTAATGTATATATTAATCCCTCTTATATTCATCCATAAAATAGATGTATTTTTTTCTTTCAAACATCTGAATCCTTGATTTCTTTTTTTTTTTTTTTTAAGAAACTAACCCAGAGGTTTTAAAGCTCAGAAATCTCACTGATGTTTTGTTGGGGCTGACAGGCATTGGACATACCTTAATAAAGCATTTTCGCCTGGGGTTCTTGCCACGGTCATTCATTGGTGTGTGGAGCTGTGCAGCCTTGGAGCCCAGAGCTAGATCAGGAATGCCTGGCTCTGCTTCTGATGTGTCTGCCAGTTGCCCAGGGCAGTGGAAAGCTCCCTCGTGGGCATAGTCTGCAGCTATCTCAAAGGGGTCCGTGCATTTCTCATCAGGACTTGATCCATCATCACTGCTCTTGGCATGGCAGAGAATCAGGGACCGGGAAATGGAACGAAACTTTTTGGATTTCCTGCTCTTCCCCGTACTGCTCTGATGCTCCATCTTCAGCGAGGAAGTGATGCTGCCCCTTTTCCTTTGCTGCTCCCACTGATTTGGCACAGACGAGGAGACTGCTTGATTGGGTTTTTCAGAAGCCTCATAAGGTCCTGGAAGAAAAAGGAAGGAAAAAAAAGGAGTGGTTAGTTGCTACTAACTAACACAATCGTTGGAAAATCCTGAGCAAACCAAATAAACAGAGCCTCCTCTGGACAGCAGCAGCCACATGGTGCCTCATGACTTAGACTGCTCCACTTCACTCTAGTGCTGGACTCTGAGCTCCCTAACCAACCCCTGCATCCTTCCTTGCTGCTATTTTGGGCTGGCTGGGACATCTGAGCAAATGTCTCTGGGTGTTACCATACCTTCTGGCTCACAGACACAGTATGAGTAAGCCCCCAATGGACAAGATGGCATAGAATCATAGTCCTGAATCATTAAATGCTAGAACTAGAACAGACTTTGTCAGGGGCACAGTGGCAGAACCCTGTAATCAAATTTGGGAGGTGTGGATTCTGGTCCTGGATATGATACTTGGTTCTGTGACATAAGGCAAGGCAATCTACCTCTCTGGGGCCCAGTTTCCTCATCTATAAAATTAGTTCTAGACTAGATCAAAGATGCTCAACCTAAGGTCCATGGACCCCTAAGGAGTCCTTGTAGGGATTTCAAGGGATATATGAATTTGAATAGTAAAAATTATATCTTTACTTCAATAGAATTGATTTCCAATGTAATCCTATGTGTTTCAGTTTATACGCTTAAAAACATTCTGAGAAGGGGTCCATAGGTTTCATCAAATTGCCAAAGGGGTCCATGAAACAAAAATGGGAAAAAACACCTGGCCTGGGTGTTAGACCAAAGGCCCTTACAATTCCAACATTCTCTTAAATCTAGTTCACTACTTTTATTTGTTTTAATAAGGAAACAGATCCAGAAAGCTTTCGCCCAAGGTCATATAGTCATTTAAAAGACCAAGAATCAGAATTTTAGAGATGGAACAAGTAATCTTAAAGACCACCTCAAAGTCAAACCACCTCATTTTACATTTTGGGAAACTAGTGCCCAGGGAAGTTGAATGGCAGAGTACAGGATTTAAATTCGTATCTCCTGAATTTATACCCTTAAGGGGGCTGTGACTTGACCCCAAATGGGGTGTGATCAACCAATCAAAGAAGGGGAAGACTGGCCTCATCCCACCATCCCCACCATATTCAACACACCTGTACCTACCATTTTCTGATTACAGAACAATACTCTCAATTATATCCCTCTCTTCATCTGCACACACTGAAAACATCCAATTTTTCCTTCCCTGTGCCATGCTCCTCAGAGCAGTTATAATCAGAGATAGGTGGAAACCAGCAAGTAGAAGCAGATTGTTAAATTTTCAGAGCATGCATTTGTACCTCAGAAATTCATAAATCCTACAAGTTACAAGTATGAGCTACTGTTGATTTACAGAATTAAATAATGGGGGAAAATGTTAATAATTTACATTTTTAAGTATGTCTTAAAGACAAATATATGTGTGTGTATCTGAAAGCTGGTTATTAAGTTTTTACCAACATATCCCTAGTTAAAAACTAATCCCAACTTAGTTATGTAAGTATACAACCCCCAACTGCACCCCAGAATATCCACAAGGGTTTTGTTTTTATTTGGTTTTTACTGACAAGGATGTATAGTCCCTTTTGAAATTACTTTTTGCATACTTTGTATCTATTTCTTTTTGTGCATATTATATCCTCCCCACTCTTTCCTGCCCTAGAAAAATATAAGCTCCCAGAGGACAGGGATTTTTTTCATTTTTTTTGTCTTTGTATTTTGGAGATCTACCTAGCATAGTGCAATGCACATAGTAGGTGCTTAGTAAATGTGAGTTGGAATGAATTGAATGGAATTTTACTTTACTGAGGAAATTCAGTTTAATTTACTTAAATGAGGGAAAGAATAACGAGGGAATCACTAAGACTTTTTCTAGAGAAACAACTGATCTGAGACCAAGCCACATAATGAAAATTACATTTCTAACACAACAATAGTCATGAAATGTTATTGTTGGACAAAAAAAGATGTCCTCAGATTATTCGCCATTTACCAATATTGGTCATGAAGCTGAGAGAATAAAATACATTTTATGTATTTAGTAAAGAAGTGGTAGACTGTGGTGGCAGAATGTTACCTACACTGCCAGACAGCCATCACTTTCTACTATTTTTCCTTGTCATAAGGAAGAGTCTAATAGGGAGGAATATAATGGGAAATGACCATCATATTTTAAAAAAAAAAGTAAACTGAGGAATTTATCTGTGTTCATGTCACCCCTCCCTCCCTGACCCCCCCAATAATGTAAGCACCTTGAAGGATTGTTTGGCTTTTGGCTTTATATTCCCCAGCACCTGGAACAATAGTTCCTGGTACGTAGTAGGTACTTAACAATCACTTGTTGAATGGAATCAAAAATTGTTCATTAGATGAACCTTTTTGGGCTGGTAAGGTGAGTTGGCAAGTATATCTCACCTTAGGCAGTTAGGTGGCTCTTGTGGATAGAGTTGCTGGACCTGCAGTCAGGAAGAAACAAGTTCAAATCCAGCTTCAGACACTTATTAGCTGCATGGCCCTGGGTAAATCCCTTAACCTCTGTCTGCCTCAGTTTCCTCAACTATAAAAATGAAGACAATAATAGCACCAACATCCCAGGGTGGTTGTGAGGGTCAAATGAGAGCACATTTTTTAAGTGTTTAACATAACATAATAAGTGCTTAATAAATGTTTGCTCCCTCCTTACCCCCTCTCCTGCTCCACCCCACCTCTCCCCAGAAGTGTCTAACGCTGAAATTCTTCAGTCCGCTGGAGGTTGTCCTCCTCCTTTCTTTGTCCTAGAAAGGAAAAATTTCCCTGGTATCCAAAAGTCCTTTGGGAAAGACGTAATGAATGGTTCCAAATATTACCATCTTTCCTTATCTTCTCCACAAAAACCAGAAGAATATCTTATCTAAACTTTGTATCTCTCTCAGCCCAAGAACAGATATCTCCACACAATTGGCCTTTGATGGGTGTTTGTTAAATGGGGGAAAAGTATAATAACATACATGTGAAAAATTTTTGTCGGTGGAAACAGCATTGCTTATGCATAGCCACGCACAAATACAAACACAGAGGTCTGCCAACATTGCCATTATAAATAAATAAACAAACAAACAAATAAATAAACAAAGGAATGAATAAATAAATCAGATGAAGTCATGCTCCCAAACACTGAAATTATACAACCTTCAGGTCTTCCTATTACCTCTTTTGCTTGGGCAACTTTGAAGCCAGCTACCCACAGCAGGAGGTACAAGAGTCCTTGTAAATGACTGCAGAGAATCTAATTCACTAGGTCGGCAAAACAGCTAAAACATTAGCCAACGCTCCTGATTGTTCTTTGCCATCAACCCTGGATAAAATCAAACAATTTCTCCGTACCTCAGTTTCCTCACCTGTTGACCCAAAATAACAATACTGCCATCCTAAGAATACCTTACATCGCTTCAAGATGCTGAAGTCACAAAGTGCTGTCATATGTGGATTTTCATTCAGTCCTTACCCCAAGTCTCTAATGTAGAGGGGGACAATATTTGTGATCTAATTGTTACAGGGAATTCTTGGGTGAGTTTCACTAGCGGAAATCAGTACCTTCTCCACACCTTAGAATCACTTTAGAGCACAGCTTTGCCCAAGGTCACACAGCTACCCTGGGTCAAAGGTTGGACTTGAACCCAGGTCTTCCTGACCTTAAGCTTGGCTGTCTATCCTTTACCACCCTTCGTCTCTAGTAGACAGTGCAAGTATTGTTGTCTCCACTTTACAGATGGGGCAAATGAAGCTCAGATAAATGAAATGGCTTACTTACACAAAGATCCCCCTGCTAACTAGCTGTGGAGCCTGCACAGAAAGCCAGGTTTTCAGACGCCAAGGCCAGCTAGGACTCATTTTCCTAAGGCTTGCAATGAGGCATTTACAAAAACAAAACACTGAGTTTAATTCTTCCCTCTCTGTAACAGGGAGAGCAGGAAGTAATAAAGCTGTGGAGTCCAGCCCTAGTGTGGAGGGGGTGGGAAAGACAGGATGATGCCTCAAGGATGGGGAAACCTATTCTTCTGTTGCTCTCTGGAGTTTGTAGCCGCATCAAGTGAATGCTAAGAGGAGGAGGTGACGAGGGGTAAAGCCAGAGAGCACAGCACTCTAGGAACATTTACCACTGGTGTTCTTCAGCTTCTCTAAGAAATTCCTAAGTAAATTTTCTCCACACTGCTTTACAGCATGAAGAAAAGTCTTTCTCTGCCTGCCTACTGCAGAGCTGACAGTGGGGCTGCAGCAGCAGCAGTCAAGTGACTCTCCAGGGTCCTCAGTTATTAGCCAGACTGCTAAAGGGAATTAGGAGACAAGACTGGACAGGAGGAGGCGGAGGAAAAGGAGGAAGAGGAGGAAGAGGAGTTGGAGGAGGAAAGTTCTTCTCCCCTCTGCAGCTTAAGACAGTAAGTTGTTTTATCTGCTTCCTCTGAAAGGAAGAACTCTAGCCAATAGAAAAGCAGCTTATAAAGATGAAAGGTCCCTCGTGACTCTAGGGAGGCTGCGGTGCAGTTTGGCCTGAGGGATGCATCTGAAGTCAGAAGATCTTGGTTTGGTTCCAGGCTCAGCCTAGCCTCTAACTGCCAGAGGGACCATGGGCAAGTTCCATAAACTCTCAAGATCCCTGATTCTCCATGTTTAAAATAAGACTAGATCAATCAATCAGGCAGGCATTTATTAAGCTCTTGCTATGGAGCACTGTGCTAAGCATGGGTATACAAAAAAAACAGAAGGGGAAGCTTGGCTTCAGGAAGCTTACATTCTAACGAAGGAGACATTAGATACTTACATGGCTAAACTCAAGATGCGTACACAGTAAATAGAAGGTAACTAAGTACTCTTCCCCCTAGGGTGCTTGCCTCTGCTGTGTTCCTATAAATATGGTGCTACCCTAGGGCAGGACAGGAGAATAAAGGTGTCTTTTGCTTTATGTACAATTGGGACACACCTGTTCATTGCTGAGTTAGAGCTTTGCTGGCTGGGGTGGCACATCCTTCTTTGTAACTGAGGTTCCAGATGCTGGACACTCACAGCAAATGCCTCCATGAAAACAAACGTCAAAGATGATTTGAACAAAGCTCAAAATCTAAAGCTAAGCAAAAGCTGGAGAAATGGGTCAACACAGGATGATTTTCAGGCTTGGGAAAAGTTAGTCCTATGAGGCTCAGTTAATCACAGTGATAAACAGGATATGCAGCAAATCCTTTTCCCTCTGGCCTGGTAGTTAGTAACCATGGGGGAAAACTTTCTGAGAATGTATACTGTCCCAGAGTCTCTTCTGGAGAATGCCTTGAGATATAGTAAGTAACTTATAGACTTGATCTTCAGCTTTTCTGGGTTGTAACTGATTGTCCCTGGAGCTAGGGCCCCCATTGACTCCTGGGAGGAATGAACAAGAGAACATGATAGCCAAAGGACACTAGGAGGGACCAGGGGCAAGATGAATCACTGAAGACACCATAAAGGCCTCCGAAGGAACAAGATCACCACTCGGAGCTGACTCCCAGCCCAAGTTCCATGAGGTTTTCTTTATTTCTTGATTCAATTGTGGCATCCTAGTGGTGGGATAGAAGCCACAAAACTCTCAGGGATACAGAAACTGAACAGGAAAATGGGAGGAGCACATGGTTTTGCATGTTACAAGAAAGTAGAAACAGCTGTCAAAGCTGCCCAGATAGCATTAGATGACAGAAGATCAATTGATTCCAGGGTGCTCAGAGAATGCCAAACATGTCACAAAGAGTGCTAATTCAGAGGAGCCCGTGATGGAAAAGAGCAACAGAGAAGTGCAGATGGGAAAAGCCAATGTCAAGAGTGGCCAACTCAGGACAGCGAGAAGAAATATCGGATCAAATCATAGCCATTAGGAGACTATTAGATAAGCACATGAATGATCAAGAAGAACAAGGCAAGTACAGCATGATGGGAGAAGAAAAATGCCCCCCCCCAAAAAAGGCAAGAGGATAGAGTTTGTATACTATAGGTCAAGCAGTTTGACTTCCATTCCTGCAAAATCCTAAAAATTAGACAATTTGTGAGCATTTGGAAGTGGATGTGGTGATCACTAATAGTCAACATGGTTTCATTCAGAACAGGTGATGTCATACTATATTTATTTCCTTTTTGACACAGAAATTGTCAGACTGGTAGATCAGAGAAGTAAAACAGACATTGTGTTCTCATATTTTATCTGTTATCAGCGGGCTAGACAAGCCAGCCCACCTAAATCAGCAGGGTATCCTGAGGGAGAGAGAGGTACCAGGCAGGTCAAACCACCACTATCACCACTCTCACCATGGCCTCGCCTCAGCCCAAGGTGGAGACAACCCAAAAATCTGAGGAGCAGTAGCACCTCACAGACTATCAACCCTGTTCCCAGCCTCAGAAATGAATATGATTTTATCGACAGAAATCACTTAAGGAAGATATATTGCAATCCTCTTTGCTGCTGAACTCTGAAAGAACACTGGACTTTTCCAAAGCTGAAACCTATGTTTTTTCTGCTCCATTAGAATGTGATCTCCCCAAAAGCAAGATCTGCCTTGCTTTTCTATTTATATCTTTGGTCCTTAGAAGAGTCCTTAGAATGTCAAGTGCTTAACAAATGCTTTTTCAGTCATTCATTCATTCAATAAATCAATCAATCAATCAATAAGCATGCATTAAGCACCTACTATGTGCCAGATACTATGCTGAAAGTACAAAGAAAAAAAACAGTACCTGCTCTCTATGACCTTCCATTCTAAAGGGGGTGACAACATGTACATAATCACTTGACAAAGTCTTTCCTATAATCCTGGCTGACAAAATGGACAGATGTGGAACAGACCATAAGGATGGATAGACAGATCCAAAACTTGTTGAATGACCTAACCCAAAATTCAATAATACTTTTAACAGGAAGAAATACGAAGTTCTAAATCTGGGTTAAAAAAAAAAACTTTATATGTATACACTCTCTCTTCAGTCCTTTTAGAATCCTAAAACCCTTAAAGAAGGGACCAAGGTGCTCCTTGCAATACAAAGCCTTCCCTAATCTCCTCCCTCAGTTATTAATGTACGCTTCCTCCTCAAATTAATTTATCTTGGTACAGAAAGTATCCACCCTCCCAACCTCTATATGTATGTTATTTACATATAAATGAGTTCCTTAAGGACATGTATAATTTCATTTTTGTTTTATAGCATAGCACTTGGGGAAATACTTTGTACCCAGTAGGTATTTGATAAATGTCTGCTGCGTTCTGAGAAGGTTAGTGAGCTAACAATTCTACAGTTCTATAAACTTGATCTTTAATGCTTGCTTTTCAGTTCTATTATCTGCATAGCAAATTATAAAGTCATTGAAGACATTAATTGCTTTCATTTTTCATTTCATTTCTTTACAGAGAGGCAACTAGGTGGTTCATTGGATAGAGTGCTGAGTCTGCAGTCAGCAAAAACTAACTTCAAATCCAACTTCAGAAACTCATTAGCTGTATGGCCCTGGGCAAGTCACTTATCTCTGCCTGCCTCCATTCCCTCATCTATAAAATTGGGATAATAGTAGCACTTATCTCCTAGGGTCATCATGAGGCTCAAATGAGATAATATTTGTAAAGCATTATATATAAATGGTGGATATTTCTATAATTATTTGGTTCCTAACAGTTCTTGGCACAAGGTAAGCACTTAACAAATGCCTGTTGAGTTGAATTGAAATGAAATATTAAAGCTTACCTTTGTGAAGACTTGTAATTCCACAAATATCAGCAGATTGTAATGCGTCCTTGCATTACTGATAGATGGTTTCCTGGGATGCCATGACCAAAAAGAATTCCTCATCTTATATTCAACCCCATGGAGATGGTCTTCTCTGAATGTAGCCAAGCTGATCCTTGAACAACAGATTTACAATCCACTGCCAGACCCCCATTCAAAGCCTTTACAGCTTGATAGGTGGGACCTTTCAAGGGTTACACTTCACTGGCCTACCCTTTAAGAATTCAGGGTCACCCTCATGCCTTGGTGAGGCATTAGAGCACTTCAGTCCCCATCATGTCTCATGTGGATTAAGGAAGGAAGTACTTTTTTTCAGACCATGAGAGCTGGGGAAGTCTAGGTATTCCAGAACACCTTAGAAGGGCTGATCCCCCAACAAAAGTGTCACTATCTAGGCATATCTTGTGGTGTGGACCTGTTAGCAGATAAAGAAAGCTGCACACTGAGTGATCTATGTTTGAACTGTGAATATTGACCCTCTTTCCTCCTGGGATATTTTGTAACAGGTGCCTTTCATTTTTATGCCTATGCTTTCTCCTCTTTACAGAATCCAGTGGCATTCTGCCTTCTTGCCCCAAAGGCAAGTTTAATTCTGCACCAGACAAGAGTGTGTGTGGCACAAGAATAGCTAAGGTGGGGCTGGATCTTATTGACCCTCTCTAGCCAAGGGATAGTGCTATTTCAGGCCACACAGCTGCTACCAAGTGGCTAAGAGCCAGCTTAGTTGCCAGGGAAGATTCATGGTTCATTGGCTTCTAGTGTTGCCAGAATGGTTTATGCATTCTATCTAGTACAGCATAGACTAGACATTAAAGCAGCATAGAGCACCTTCGACCCTCCTGCCCAGAAAGCACCCAGTTACTCAGGTCCAATTAATAATTACCCTCAGTAGTAAGATGAGATCCTATTATTGAGGTGAGTCTACTCTATTCTCAGTCTTTAGTCTGGATTACTTTGTGAAAATTGAATAAAACCAGCATTTGAAAATGTTTTAAATATGTAAAGCTCCATGCTAAATATTAATATAAACCAATATACTGATATAGATGTAGATGGATATACAGAGAGAGAGAGAGAACATAGATACACACACACACACACACACACACACACACACACACACACACTTAATAGAAGCTCTCCAAAAAAGGAAATTCCATACACCCACACACAAATTTAGTGACCTTTTCCCATTTCTGAAACATACTTTTGGATCTACATGAGGTTCCCCAAACCACATAAGACAGTTGATGATATTGCATATTAATAACTGAAATTTATTAAACTGACCTTGCTGCTTCTTAAATTATCTCTATGCTATGAGGAAAGGAAAAGAGAAGAGAAAATGAGAGCATAGATGAAGAGAAGAGAGGAGAGGAAAATAAGAAGAGAAGAGGAGAAACAAAGAGAGGAGAGGAGAGGAGAGGGGAGGGGAGAGGAGAGGAGAGGAGAGTTCCCCATCAGCAGATCTATTTAAAGATGCTAGATGATCACTTGTTAGGAATAACATAATAAGAATTAGACTCCTGAGATTCCATTCATCTCTAAGATTGTGTGAGCTGACGATCTTTGGCCAGTTTTTCCCCAACAAAATGTTTAATTGGTATTCATTAGAAGAGTACACATAGCCTGTGCTCTTCTCCTTTCATGATCCTCACAGGTTGAGGGAGGAGATTCCCAGCTGCCTCAGCCACTCTGATGACTTTCCATCCTGCATCTCCAACTGCCTTCCAGATATCTCAAAATGGAAGTCCAGTAGATAGCATCAACTCAACATGTCTAAATAGAACTCCTTATCTTTCCCCTAAATCCTCCCAGTCTCCATTTCCTACCTTCACTGTTACTGTAGTATTGCTATTCTCCCATTACCTCAAGATCAAAACCTAGGAATCATCCTGCATCCTGGATTCCTCTCTCTCTCTCTGTCTCTCTCTCTGTCTCTCTCTCTCTCTCTGTCTCTCTCTCTCTGTCTCTCTCTCTGTCTCTCTCTCTGTCTCTCTCTCTCTCTCTCTGTCTCTCTCTCTCTGTCTCTCTCTCTCTCTCTCTCTCTCTCTGTGTCTTTCTTTCTCTCTCTCTCTCTCTCACACACACACACACACACACACACACACACACACACACACACACACACACACACATATCCAAGCTAATGCCAAGGCCTATCGTTTTACCTTTGCAATATCTCTTGAAAATGCTTCCTTCTTTCCTCTGATATCTAGCCTTAATCACTGAATGGTCACTGCTTCAGTCAAACTGAGACCTGGGAAAGACCTTAGCTTAAAAAGGCCAAGGTCTTCCACTGCATCCAGCACAATCTCCACTTGTTCTGATCCATAGCTTGCCACTGAGCCCAGAAGGCTCCAGAGAACAAAGTGAGGCTGGTAACTCTGCACAGCCCTACCTCACTTAAATTCAATTTACTGCAAGTCATAACATCTCCTTCCTGATATCATGGTCCTCTTCCAGAAAAAAGGAACACAATCAACCAACCAACCGACCAACTGCCACCACCACAGTGCAGGTCCTCATCACCTCGTGTCTGGATTACTGCAGTAGTTTATTGGTAGGTCTGCCTACCTCAAGTCTCTCCTTACACAATCCATTGTCCATTCAGCCACCAAAATGATTTTCCTAAAATTCAGGTCTGATCATGTCACATACTACCCTTTGTCCTTACTCAGTAAACTCCAGGGGCTTCCTATTACCTTCAGGAGCAAATATAAAATGCTACGTCTGACATTTAAAACCCTTTAAAACTTAGACTTCTCCTATATTTCCAGTCTTCTTATACCTTATTGCCCAACACAAACTCTGATCCAGTGGCACTGGCCTCCTGGCTGTTTCAGGAACAAGACACACCTCTCTGGTTGTTCCCCATGCCTGGAAGCTCTCCCTCCTCCACTCTAACTACTGACCTTCCTTAAGTTTAAAATCACACCTCCTGCAGGAAGCATTCTCCCCCTCCCAATTCCAGTTCCTTCCTTCTGTTATTTCCTATTTATCCTGTATATAGCTTGCTTTCTATATATTTGTATATGCTGTCTTCCCATAAGACTGTAAGCTCCTTAAGGGTGGGGACTGTTTTTTACCTCCTTTTGTATCTCTAGTGTTCAGTATAGTGCCTGGTACATGGAAGGCACTTCATAAAATATTGATTGATTGACTGACTGATTGATTAAATGGTCAGTGAGAATGGATTCAGCTGGTGCCTTCTTGTTACTTAGAGCAGCTAGGTGGTGCAGTGGATAGAGCACCAGTGCAAGAGTCAGGAGGACCTGAGTTCAAATCTCACCTCAGACACTTGACATCCACTAGTTGTGTAATCTTGGGCAAGTCACTTAACCCCAACTGCCTCATCCTGGGTCATCTCCAGTCATCCTGATGAATATCTGGTCACTGGATTCAGATGGTTCTGGAGGAGAAGTGAGGCCAGTGACCTGCACACAGCCCTCCCTCACTCAAAACAAAGTCAAGTGCAAGTCATGACATCATTTCTCTGATGGCGTGGTCTTCTTTGACAATGAAGGATGAATACACTCTGTTGTTGCTTAGTATTCCTTGGATTCATGGTTTGTTGATTCTCTGGTGCTGCTCAATCCCAATTGCTCACTGCCGCCATTCTCTACAGATCTCTGAAGAGGTAGCATTATATGGTACGGTTTAAACTTAGGAGAGTTAGGAGAGATCTCTTGTTAAATCCCACCTCTGACACTCTCTGTGTGACTGTAGGACATTCTCTGCTTCTCTGTACAAAGGAAATAAAAGTGCGTGGGGCATCCCTCACGGAGCTGTTTGAAGAGGCAGATGAGCTAATTTCTACAAAAATAACTTGTAAACTGTAACGTATTATATGGGGTAACCCCAAAAGTCTTAAGCTTGAATAACTTCTAAATATTAATGTTGATTGTTGCTGAGTTACTTCAGTTGTGTCCAACTCTTCATGAACCCCTTTTGGGATTTTCTTGGCAAAGATGCTGGAGTGGTTTGTCATCTTCTTCTCCAGAATATTTAACAGATGAAGAGACTGAGGTGAACAGGGTTAAGTGACTTGTCTAGGGTCACACAACTAGTAAGTGTCTGAGGTCAGATTTGAACTCTGGTAGAGTACTTTTCTAAAAATACCACCACCATCACCACTGCCTCCACCACCATCAACAACAACAACAAGAATTTAGGGCACAATCTTCCTTCTCTTCCTATATCTGAATCTATCTTAATCAATTTCTCATCTTTTCCTCCTGCCTCAGAAAAAGCTTTCCAAAGCCTTACCCTCTTCCCACCTTACCCTATCTCTTCCTAGTCCTGTTTTCTTCAATTATCCCCTATCTTCCTCCGGTTTCTTCAATCTCTCTTTTTCAGTGTCCCTTCTTCTCTTCCTTCAAACATGCCTGGTTCTCCCTTATTCTGGAAAAAAAGCCTTCACTTCAACTGGCTAGTATATCAAGCTACCAACTTATTTCTCTTCTGTCGGCTGCCAAATTTTTAGGGAGAGGAGGAATTACAGGAAAAGGTAGATGGTTTCACCTTGGAAAAGAAAAGGAATCCATCTTATTTTCTATTATTTTACTTATTATATTTTATATAACATTATATATTAGTCATAATATTATCATTAATATCATGTTGTCTATTATATTATTTATTTTCTATTAATTAATGAATCAATCAACTAACATTTGTTGATTGAAGTACTGGTGCTGTCCTAAGTACCAGGCACTGTGTTAGGTGCCTGGGGTAAAGATACAAAAAATGAAGCCGTTTATCCTTTCAAAGAGCTGACATTGATCTCATGTATATTATTACTCAATTTAGGTGACGTAAAAGCTGATCTAAAATTGGTGAAATGATATGTGATAAACAAATTATTTTTTGAAGTTACTGGACATCCCCTTGTTTCTCCATTTCTGTTACTATGACAATCTTGGTTTTCTTTGTTTTGTTTTCTTTGTTTTGACTTTTATTTTATAACTGCACTGACCTGACACTGTCATAAATTTGACATTTTGCACTTATAAAGCATCCTAGCATATTAAAATACCTCATAGGTGCTAAGTGAATCACCTTCTCATCGTACTTCACAGGACTCTGGGTCACTGGAAGTGACTTTCAATCCAGCCTGCTCATCTGGCAGAAAAGAAAACGAATGACCTTAAGTGACTTACCCAAAGTCAAACAGCTAATAAGAATCAGTCCTAGAATTCAAATCCAAGTCCTCAGATTCCAAATATGGTGCCTTTATTATTCCTTTGCTGTTTCTCCTCATATCAACGGTCAGAGAAATCCTATCCACACTTGGAGTGAAATATCGGCTTTTCCATTCTATTTCTTTCCTTCCCACATCACCACACCCAGTCTTCCTTTCTGTGTTCAACACCTGTACACGGCATTGCTGGTTCCAGATCTGCTGGTTCAGCATATATGACCATACACAGCCTCGGGGCATCCGTACAAAGAAGGCCGCTGCTGCCTGAGTAATTTATTACCCCTGCTACCCAGAGGATCAGATTTCTTCTCCAAATACTGAGGGCCCTAGGATCACAACCCACTCCACCTCACTCCCAACTATTCCTCCATAACCTTCCCCCTACACAGCCGCTCTAACCCTCTGGGAGCCTCCTTAAAGTGCACCACTGACTTCCTCAATGGACAATGGACTCTTGAAGTAAATTCTATACAAAATGGGAAAACTATAGGTGTACAGTCTCACATGACCAAGATCCCTCTATTAATAGAGAAACTTTGTTTCAATACACACTTTGATGTTAGAATCTTTGTCACCAGAGATAGTGTTATACCAGTCCAGTTTATACGATGCTTTAAGACTTAAAAAGACTTAAAAGCCCATCAGCATGTAATGTCTTCTCTGTGTTTTAGTTCTAATATTTAAAAATGTGATCTTAATATAAATATTAACACTTCTTTTAAGACTTTGAAGGAAATAAAGTCATTTGTATTGAATTTTAAAGTGTCTCCACTTACATACAGAATGAGTATATTGTTGATGCGATGGAGAGCCTCTACCTCCAAGCTGGCCTCGTTACTAACTGAGGTGCTAGGAAATGACCAGGGCCAGATGGACTAGCCTTTGGTTCTTCCAAGGGCCAGCATGTCTGGGGCCTCAGCCAAGATGTTAACATCAATCAACACTTTCCCAGAAGGCCTTCTAGAATCCACCTTTTTCATGGAAACCACTTAGCCAGAACTGCAGACTCCTTCAGATGAGATGGGGTTCATCTCTTGAGCCCATTCAGACCCAAATCAGGATGTTTCTGCTCCTTTCTGTACCTATGGCTATAGGCCAGGATGAGAGGAAGACAGAAAAAAAAGGAGGAAGAAAGGGGTGGAAAGGGATGGGGTTGGAGAGATAGAGAAAGGAACAAGAAAGGAGAAGAAAAAAGAGAGGAATGGAAAAGTGGAGGTTGGGGACAATTACACTGGCTCCCTGCTCACTTATCACTTCTCCCCTGTTTTTCTGGGGGAGAATGGTGAAACCCCCTTCTCTTTCGCTGAATCCATAGACCCTATGACAGAAGAGAGAGAACTTCTGTTCCTCATATCTTTCCAATCTCATATAGAACAATACCCCTTTGAATTAATTTATGAAAAAGAAAAGGGTCTATTCTGGCCTCATGATTTTATCATTACCAAGAAATCCAGATAAGTTAACAATCTCTTCTAATGCATGCTGGAAATTTCTCTGCAACCTAGGATCTTAGAGAATGGCCCAAGGAACTGAGAGGCAGCCAAAGGTAACACAACCAGTATGTGTCAGAAACAGGCTTTGTCCTCTGATCTTCCTGACTCCAGGGAAAGCTGTTTATCAGCTATACTACTTGTTTATGAAAATGGGGTGGAGGAGGGAGAAGGCACCATTCAAATGCACTGGACACCCCAAGAATTTGTTATTAAAGGTACCATTGTATTCTGTTCAAAGTCATACAAACCAGGATGACATGGTTCTTCTCAGTCCTCTTTACTAGTTGTCTCTTCCTTCTCTCCCCAGGCCAAGGCCCAGACACCACATTTCTCTCAGCTTCACTGGTCATGGAGGACCCTTCTTCCTGGTCACCTACATTTTCTAGGCCAAAAATGCCCTTCTTCCAGCCACCTGAATCTTGAAATTCCTCTTAACTGACTCTTTTCTTCTCTGGCACAAATCTTCCAGAAACACTGAGCCAGCCCTTCATTAAAGGTTTCTATTCCCTTTCTGAACCTGCAGTTTCTCCAGAAGCTCCAAATTTCTTCCAAATAGCTCTCACCACTCCCAGTATCACCATCCAGGGGTTCTTTTGTCCTGTTGTGGGTCCACATTTAGCACAAACAAGTATTGTGCAGAGCCTTCACACAACTGTCTTTCAATAAATGTTTGCTGCATGGAGGTTTTTCTGAATATGTAAAACCTCAATTCCATTTGGATTACCCTGACCCCAGCCCAACAGGGATTACTTTCAATCCATATGTGATTTGGTCAAAAGCAAGACTTCCCTAACATGGCACCAGTTGAAACAGTCTAGCAGTAACTCTCCCAGAGATAGAAAGTCTGAAAAGTTTCCAAAAAATCAAAGTCTTATCATTGAAAAGCTTCCTAGGAACCTGTGCAGATTTTCTTTTGCTTCTGGCTTGTAGAATGGAAAACGATGGCACCCAGAAGCAGAGAGGCTTCCTGATTCCTCCTTGATCCAGCAGCAAAACTAGATGCTGAATGTCACAGGAGAAGAGTCAGTTATTTCCAAGTCCCAAATCACTCCTATTTCCCTCAGTGCCCATACCTTTTTTATATTCATTTGCTCCCTTGTTCCACAGAGTACTGCCAATAGACACTGGCTCGTTTCTTTGAATTCAAATCAAATACTACCTTTCCACTCAACCCTCCTTTTCGCCCTCCAAGCTTCATGCTACAGATCTGACACCCGTCATTCTCCTCCCAAATCATCACAGCCCCAGTAATTGGAATGGAGATATTAAACCTAGCATTTACAAGGAGAAAACCCATTTAGGGACACTTCCTAGGCCAGGCAGCAATGATCTGGTATTAACTAAGCAGTGGAAAAGTTAGGCACTGCTGGTGCCTGCAACAACAGGAGGTTTTAAATTACTTGGTGGTAATAGCATAATCTCTAGCATCCCATTTTAAATGAGAATCTGATGAGCACTCTCAATTTCAGGCTTGAGTCTTTCCAGGGAGGTAGAACCATCACTGATGAGCTGATTTCCAAGCTCAGGAAAGTGGGGGGAGAAGGGGGAAGTATTGGGTGGGGTAGGAGAGAAGGAAAAAGCCAGAGGGTGGTGACTTAACTCCTTTCAGTCAATAATAAAGATAATTTTCAGAAATGAGCAGTATCACTATGGAGAATTTATTTAAAACAGAGAATAATTATAAAAGAATTCAAATGAGAATTAAAAACTGACTTCTGTAAGGGCTGTTTTTTTCTTCTTCCTAAACCTGGCAGAAAGAGAGACAGAGAGACAGAGAGAGACAGAGAGGAGAGAGAGAGAGAGAGAGAGAGAGAGAGAGAGAGAGAGAGAGAGAGAGAGAGAGAGAGAGAGAGAGAGAGAGAGAGAGAGAGAGAGAATAATTGAAAACACATCCACATAGTCACATGGCTTAGATTCAGTAATTTTATTCAGGTCATTGTAACCAACCATTGTTTCCTAATTGAAGAAAATGTCAGCAGAACTAGAGAAACACAGTCCAATGTGAGTCCACTCTCTAGAGAATGGGGCGTTAGCCCTCCAGACCTGGCAAGCCCTTGTGAGACTGGCGTCTTTGTACTGCCTTTTACTTCACTCTGGGCCATTTGCTTGATCTCTGTCTTTGCTAAAGTTTTCCTAGAATTGCTCTATCTATGAAAGAAGAGTAAACTGAAATAATCAAAGGCAGAACTTCCTGGCCTGACTCAACAAGGACCTGAGATGATGAGCCAGATGACTGTGGCAACCAAAGAACTGGAAACCAATTCCTTTTCCTTCTCAAGCAGGAAAATAAAAAGGACCTCCACTTCCAAGGGACAGATAATACAAGCCAACATAGGCTAGCCCAGTGACTTGCCCTTTCTCAATCACTCTCAAAAACTTTCTTTCCTTTCTAGTTACAGAATTTTTGTCATGGGCATGCCCCTGACAGGTGTTGACAACGGCTGAGCTATGTGCTCTGCTGAACACCAAGGCAAATATGAAGGTAATTGGACAGCAAGAAAATTAAGAGCTTATCCATTTTCCAAGGAGTTTAGGAAACTATTCCATATCAGTCACTGACAGATGCTATATCAATGGGGAGAATCATTAAAAGCTTAAGCCAGCGTATGACTGCTAGGCTTGAAGATAGGAGAAATGGGGTTCAAATCCTAACCCCAACATTTATTGGCTATATAAGCATGGGGAATTCACTTTACTCACCCAAGCTTCAGCTTTCTCACCTGCAAAATGGGTGTAACAGTAACACTTGAATGCCTGACCTCACATGGTGGTTGTGGGACAAATGTTTTATAAAATCTCAAAGCACAAAAGAAATATGACTCAACATCCTCATTATTATCGTTGTTGTTGGAAAGACAATATTGTTTCCACATAGGAAAATATGCAGCATTGGATTACCCCAACTATTAGAATTTTTTGCCCTTACTCCCTTGAGGCTGAACACTGCTGCAGGAAGTCACATCATTCTGTGACTGGGTCCATTACAAATGCATGTTATGTAATTCCAACCTGACCCTCACTACAGCACAGCAGATCTTTTCTTGGTCCTTTATGAAATCCCTCTCCTGTTATTCTAAACAGCTGTGTCAAATCTTCTCCTTTAATCTGGACTCCAATGCCTCCCCAACACCGTTATCTCTCCACAGGCATCCACTCCCTACTTTTCTGAGAAAACTGAGGCCGTACTTCATCAGTTCCTTTTATCTCCCCTACTTCATACCTCAAAAACCCTCTACATCTTCACCCATCGATTCAATTTCTCCTTTATCCTTGTCACCAGATGAAAAGATTCTTTTCCTTGGCAAAGTCAACCCTTCTTTCTGTGCCCCATGTACCCTCAACTCCATTCCTTTCTGTTCTTCCTAAAAACCTCACTTTCTCAATCAGTCTCTCGTTCTAATCTACCTCTTCTTCTCTGTATCTCTCCTCTCTCTCTCTCTTCTCTTTCTCCCTCTCTTCTCTCTCGTTTCTCTCTCTTCTGTCTTTTTTCTCTCTCTCTCCTCTCTCAGTTCCTCCATATCCACTATTTTCCCCATTGCCCACAAATTCCTAAGGTCTGTTTCATCCTAAAAAAAAAAAAACAATTTAATTTTGTCATCCATTCAAGCTGTCATCCAACAATCATCTACACTCTGTAGCCAGTCACCTCTTAGTCCTGGTCCTCAGGCTTCTAACTCCACCACTCAGTCATCTTTTCTCCATCCTCAATCACCTTGAGCTTCCTTTGGCTCGTGATCATGTTGACCACCCCCTCCTTCTCCTAGACACTCTCCTTTCTTAGTTTCCATGACATTACTCCTTCCAGCTTGACTGTACTCCAGCCTCTCAGTCAGTTTATAATCATGAGTGCCTACTATGTTCCAGGCCTTGTGATAAGTGCTGGGGATGCAAAGAAAGGGTCTTACAGTCTCAGGAGGAAGACAATATGAAAACAGCAATGTTCAAACAAGACACATACAGGAGAAAGTGGAGATGATCAACAGAGGGAAGGGATTAACAGGAAGAAAGACTAGGAAAGGCTTCTCTTGGAAGGTGGTATTTTAGTTGCGATGTAAGGGAAGCCAGGGAGGAAAGCTGAGGAGAGGCAGAATTCTGGGCATGAGGAAAGTTAGTGAAAATATCCAGTCCTGAGATGGAGTGTCTTATGTGAGAAACAGGAAGGAGGTTAGTGTTGCTGTATCCGGAGTATGTAGTGGTGAGTAAGGTGTAAGAAGATTGGAAAGGTAGGAGGGGGCCAGGTTGACAAAGGGCCTTGAATGTCAAACAGGACGTTATATTTGATCCTGAAGATGTTAAGGAGCCACTGGAGTTTACTGAATGGAGATAAGGGAAAGGTGACATTGTCAAATTTGCATTTAGGAAGGTGAATTTAACAGTTAAGTGGAGGATGTCCTGGAGTGGGAAACACTTGAGGCAGGGAGACCAAGCAGCAGGCTATTGCTATTGTTCTGGTATAAAGTTATGAGGGGCTGCACCGGGGTTATGGCAGTATCAGAAGGGAGAAGGTGTCATGCTTGAGTGATGATACAAAGGTAAAATCAATAGAATTTGGCAGCATGCTGGATTTTGGATGGGAAGAGTGAAAGAGAGTCGAGGAGGAGTCCTAGACTTCAAGACTTAATGACTGGGAGGAGTCCTCAGACTTTTGTGCTGGATCATCCTTCCCCTTTTGACTCCAAATACAGGTGTCCTATAAGACTCTCTCCTTGACCTTCTTCTATCTCTTCACCTTGTCTCCTTTAGTGATTTCTGCTATCATGGATTTAGGTTATCTCCACTCAAATGACTCCCAAATGATGATGTATATATATACATATCCAGTCCTAATCTTTCTCCTCAACTCCAGTCCTATATCTTCAATTGCCTGCTTATACATCTTCTGTTATGGATCCCATTAGCATAGCAAACTTAACATGTCCAAAACAAAAATTCTTATCTTCTCCACTAATCCTGCCCTTCCTCTAAAATGGTTATTTCTGTTGCAGACAGCACCATTGTCCCAGTAACCCAGACCTGTAACCTCTGTGTTATCACTAAGACTTCCCTCTCCCTCACTCCCTTTGAATATCCAATAGTTTACCAAATCTTGATTACTCTACCTACACAGTCAATTCAGTTATTTTTTTCCATCACGTCTAACTCTTCATGATCCAATTTGAGATTTTGTTGGCAAAAATAATGCAATAGTTTGTCATTTTTGTTCTCCAGTTCATTTTTCACAGATGAGGAACTGAGGAAAATAGGGTTAAGTAACTTACCTAGGGTCACACAGCTAGTAAGTGTCTGAGGTCAGATTTGAACTCAGGGAGATGAGCCTTCCTAACTCCAGGTCCAGTATTCTATCCACTGCACCACTACCTCCCTCTACCTACACAACTTTGGTCATAATCAACCCTTTCCCTTTACTGAGAGAGCTACCATCCTAAATCAAGCCTCCCTGTTTCCAGTCTCTCTCCTTTCTAAATATCCTTCACATGAACTGCCAAAATGGTTTTCTTAAGGCCCAGGTCTAACCATATCACTCTCCTATTCAAGTATCTTCAATAGCCCCCCACTGCCATTTGTATAAAATATATAAACTCTGTAGCCTGGACTCTGAGGCCATCATAATCTAGGTCCTTTCTACTTTTCTAGCATTGGGAAATATTTTACTATTCTCCTTCAACCATTCAAACTTCCAGCCAAACTGGGCTACTAAACTCATCACTCTGTACCTTAGATGTGCCTCACACAAACTGTGTCCTATGCCTGTACTGCACTCACTTCTCATATTATCTTGCACAGACAGTGAGGATGGAGCATTTCATGTCAAGGGAACCTCAGCTTAAATCTGGCATTTGATAGTTATTTAACTTCATAGTCATGGCCAAATCACCTAATCTCACAGAGCCTCAGTCTCTATATCTGCAAAATCCAGGACACTAATTCAGAAGAGAGTATAGAATGATAGAAAGAAGGCCAGCCTCAGAGTTAGGAAGGCCTGGGGACCAGCTCCTCTTCATATATATACACTAGACTGTATTAGCTTAAAACTACACTAAGACTTTGGGAACATTCTGTGTATGTATGTGTATATGTGTATGTATATATGTCTACACTATCATCCCTTCTACATCGTGACTTTCCCCATAGTGGTTTTAATACGTCACAGGTTGGCATAAAAAATACAATGGGAATTTGGGGGGAATTTTGTGTAAGCCACAGACAATACACAAAACAACAGATGAAGCACAGTCTATGACCAAATACTTAACTCCAATTTTGCAATAAGGTGCTATAAACACCCCCATAGAAGAAAAAGAAAAGATTCAGATTTCTTTAATATGAAGGGAGGGCCAAAAATTATATGTGGACTTTCCAGATCACAGGGATACTGTTCCTCTGACCTTTCCAATATGGAAGAGATAACTGCATAAATAGAGAAATACCTAGCTATGTAGGAAGTAAATATATACACACAAATATGTACACTGCCTATGCATATACCTATACTTATAGATTCACATACATATGTCTCCATTCAGCCACTAAAGTGATTTTCCTAAAGTATAAGTGTATTATCACACACACACACACACACACACACACACACACGCATGCACTCCTACAAAACAAACTCCAGTGGCTTCCTATTGCCTCCAGAAGCAAATACAAAATGATGTGCTTGGCATTCAAAGCCCTTCATAACCTAACCCCGCCCTACCTTTCCAGACCTCTTCCGCCTTCCTCCTTGTCACATACTCTTCAATCCAGCGACACCGGTGTCCTGGCCATCTCATGAACAAGACACTCTATCTCTCGGCTCCAGGCATTCTTTCTGGCTGTTCCCCAAGCCTGGAATGCTCTTCCTCCTCCACTACAGCCATCGACCTTGCTTTAAGTCCCAACCAAAATCCCATCTTCTACAGGGAATTTTCCCCAAACCTTCTTAAGTCCAGTGCCTTCCTTCTGTTAATTATTTCCTAGTTAGCCTGCATATAGTTTGCTTGGCATGTATTTGTTGGCATGTTGTCTCCCACGTTAGACTGTGAGTTCTTTGAGGACAGGGACTATTTTTTGCTTCTTTCTGTATCCCCGGCATTTAGCACAGTGCCAGGTACATAGCCGGTGCTTAATGAATGTTTGTTAACTTGTATTGAATATACTTAGACACACATATGCATATACTTATAATACACATGTGTATCTACATATACTTAAACATATATAGATACATGTACACATATGTAGTGACACATATACTTACATAAGTAGTTATACATATATACCTATGTATACACATATAACATATATTCGTACACATAAACATATCTATACATGCATACACATAAACATATATACACATATGCATATACTAGATGCACAAATATATTCGTTTGTGTGTATATATATATACGTATATATAATACATACATACACATACATACAAAGGTACATTACCAGAATATCCTCAAAGTCTTGGTGCGGTTTTTATATGTATATACATATATAGGTTTGTATAAAGTAAATATACATACACACAAATGTATACATATGAACATACATATTCTAGCTGTGTGATGTTGGATGAGCCACTTAACCTCTAAGATGATAAGTAAGTGCTTCTCAGCTTTTTGGTGTCAGGGCTCCTTTACATCTACATTTGAACAAATTTTTGAGAACTCCAAGGAACTTTTGGTTCTGTGTGTCATATCTATTAATATTCACCATATTCAAAATTGGTAACATGAAAATAGATTCCTTGAGGAATCCTGGGGATACCCAGGGTTCCCCAGATGTTTCAAGAACATCTGTATATATTGTAGAAAAAAATTAGTTTACTTGTATCAGTGGGGGAAATTTGACACATCAGGAAATCATAAGCCCTGATCAGGAAAAGAAAGTAATTATCTCACCAGGTGGTTGTGCATTTCGAATAAAATACTAAATTATTTAGAAACCTAAATGATAACAATAAACGTCAGTTATTAATTCTGCCTGTCTCAGTCCTTTTCTTCTTTTTAGGCCCAACTCAGATGCCACCTTAGCTACTAATTTTTCCTTGGTTCCCTCCTTTCTTACCATACTCTTATTCTTCAATGTTCTCTCCATTTAATCTGTGCACAGTAGAATGTAAACACCTTCAAGGCAAGAACTGTTTACTGTTTTGTCTTGTATGTCCATTTTAAAATAAAAAATACTTAAAGAGTATTTATTGAACTGAACTCACCTAAATGTTAAACATATTTTGGCCTCTTTGAAGGCATATCAAGTTATAAATGGAGAGAGGTGGGGGGAGGACCAGATTGCATTCAGATTTGCTGCCAAGTTTCCCACCAAAGTGTCTGCAGCCAAGCATAACATCACAGCTATAGCTCACTAAGCAGAATGGACAGGTATGAAGACACTACCCCCATTCCCAACTCAAAAGAGCAATCAGATAAAGCAGTTAGTGACTGTGGATGCTCAGAAAACACCATCTTTGGTCTTGGACTTGATATAACTTGGCCTTAACAACTTCTTCCTTTCAGCCAGATTGACTTGGTTTAAATCTTTCTTGGATATTAACTAGCTGTCCCCTTCTCCATCTGAGAGAGAAGAATATCTCTTATTCCCCTGGCTATTTTTGACCTTTGGTTCTATAGACCAGTGAATCTGTGCTTCTGTTGCCATGTTCCTACTTCATCTTCTCAAAGCCTAGAAGCTGACCTTTACCATGAAGAACAGTCAAGTTCATTGTCCTTCAATAAACCCAGTGACACGGATGAGACAGAACAGAAAAGTGACATTTAAAAAGTGAATAGATTGGAGATGAGGCAGGAAGAGGGACTGGTTTGACATGTGAAAAGACAGTACCTGCTCCAAGATGAGAATTAATAATCACATCTTTGGAAGGAGAGACATGTATTTGGTGCTGGGATTCTAGAGATTTGGTGCTGGGACTGGTTTTATTTGCCATTTTTAAAGTGAGATTATAAACAACTGTAGCTCAGTGCATAGAGAATTGGCCTCAGGACCAGAAGGATCTGGGTTCAAGATTTCCTTCGAAATATACTGCCTATGGTTTTCAGAGGAAGAAATTAAAGTTATCTATAGTTATATGAAAAAAATGCTTTAAATCACTCTTGATTATAGAGATGCAAATCAAAACATCTCTGAGGTTGTTATAAGATTGGCTAACATGACAAAACAGGAAAATGATCAATGTTGGAGAAGATGTGGGAGAGTTGGAACACTAATTCATTGTTGGTGGAGCTGTGAGCTGATTCAACCATTCTGGAGAGCAATTTAGAAGGGCTTTAAAAATGTACACTCCCTTTGACTCACCAATACCACTTCTAGGACTGTATCCCAAAGAGATCATAAAAATGGAAAAAGGACCCACATGTACTAAAATATTTATGGGAGCTTTTCATGTGGTAGCCAAGAACTCTGGAAATTGAGGGGATGCCCATCAGTTGGGGAATGGCTGAACCAGTTGTGGTATATGAATGTAATGCAATACTATTGTGCTATAAGAAATGATGAGCAGTTTTCAGGGAAAACCTGGAAAGATTTATATGAACTGATGCTGAGTGAAATGAGCAGCACCAGGAGAACACTATACATAGTAACAGCCACAGTGTGCAAGAACTGTTTTTGATAGACTTAGCCCTTCACATCAATGAAAGGACCTAAAACATTTCCAAAGGACTCATGAATGCAAAATGCCATCCCTATCCAGAGAAAGTATTATAGAGTCAGAACACAGAGTAAAGCAGACTATTTTCTCTTTTGTTATATTATGTTTTGTTTTGCTTTCCTCATGGTTTCTCCCATTTGTTTTAATTCTTCTACTCAATATGACTAATGTGAAAATGTGTTTAATAAGAATGTATGTGTAGAGCCCATATAAGATTTCATGCCATCTTGGAGAAGGAAAGGGGAGGGAGGTGAAGAAAATTTGGAACTTATAGAAGTGATTGTTGAAAATTTAAAACAAATAAATTAATTAATTTGAGGAAATATTTTTTTAAAAAAGAAATATACTGCCTATGTGACCTTGGAAAAACCACCTAACTACTCAATGCTCTAGACAACTCTGCATAACTATATGTTGCAAGGAAGGTGATGCTAGAGGAAGTTTCCTCATCTTGGGGTTCTTAACAGCAATGAGGTCACAGTCCCAGTCCCTCTCCCTATAAATGAGCTAGTGGAGTTTATATAAAAATGATAGGGGTAACTCGTAGAAAGTTTTCATGGAACTGTGGGAACCCAGATTAATAACCTATAAGTATACTTTACATTGGGGCAACTAGTTGGTGGAATAGATAAAGCACTGGGCTTGGAATCAGGAAGACTCCTCTTCATATGTCCAAATCTTGCCTCAGACGTTAGTTGTGTGACCCTGGGCAAGTTATTTAATTCTATCTCAGTTTCCTCATCTGTAAAATGAACTAGAGAAGGAAGTGACAAACCACTCTAGTATTTCTGCCAAGAAGACCCCAAATTAGGTCATGAAGAGTCAGACACAACTAAACAACAAAAAAAGACTTTACATCTCTTATTGCCATCCTATATCCAACATGAGATTTTGGAGTAGAAACCAGTTCTTCATCTTTTTTTGTCTGTGTCTGGAGCCCTTTGGCAGTCTGATGATTGCCAAAGAACCTCTTCTCAGAGTAATGTCCTTAAATGCAAAAAAAAAAAAAAAAAAATGAAATACCTAAGATTGTCAAGGAAACCAGTTCTATTGAAATAGGTACCAATTTTTTTAAGTTCACTGATGACAAGGTAAAAAACTCCTGCTTTTAAAGGGCAGAGAATTCACATCCTGGTCATTTGAGTTCTCAGGTGTTTCTGTGACAATGAATTAACAAGGAAAAGTTGAATAAATACTAACATGATCATTTAAAGCAAAAATAAATAAGAGGTAGAAATAGTGGATCCCCAGGATTTTTAGTTAGGATTTCCTATTTCCAAAATACTTCAGAGATATTTTCAAATATATTTCAAATTTACATCCATCTACCTCCCATAGGGCTTGGGATGGTTTATAAGCTAGCACACAGTCAAAAGCACAATAAAGACGCTAGCCTAAAACCTGACAGCTATCCTCTGCAAGGATCAGAAAAAAATATCAGCACTCTCAAACTCCAGAATTGAGCAGGCGACAACACAATGCAATAAATTTCATTGGTTTTTGGCTGCCAAGGCCAAAGAGAAAATATGCATGGTTACATAGGGGGGTTTGTTGTGTGTCTGTTTTCTGACAGCAGAAAGCAGACAAATATATCTACAGAAACAAAATGTTTCCTGGAACTACATTCAAGCAGTAATTTATCACTTGGACCTTTGTAGAAAGGACTTTGAGTGACAGGGTGAACAGTCTTTTCAAGGGAAGACTTCAGAGCCATTCTCACCACTATAATCCCTTCAGAAATTTGCATAATGGCACCAGAAAAGTAAGCAGTAACTTGTCTAATTCAATTAAATTCAACAAGCATTTATTAATCACCAACTATTTGATAAGCGTTGGGTATGCTAAGAAAGAAAGAAATAGTTCCTGACCTCAAGAAGATTGCATTCAATTTGGGGAGGGGGGAAAAGGGAATTGGAAAACACTAAGTACACAGGAAGCTAAATACAAAATATATACAAATAAAGAAAAAGCAGGTAGTTTTTTTGTTTCGGTTTTTTTTGGGGGGGCGGGGGTGAGACCAGAGTAAATCAAAAAAGGTTGCTTTTAGGAGATGATACTTGAGTTGAGCCTAGAGGGGAGCAGGGGTCCAAGAAGTCAAAGTGAGGAATGAGGGCATTCTAGAAAAGGGATCAGACTGTGAAAAGGCCTAGAAATTGGAAATGGGGGTCAGTTAGGCAGTGTCCAGCACAGAAAAGAAACTATATAAATGCTTATTCTCTTCCCCTAAAACAAACTTTTACAATTGTTATATCCCTTGGCTTTCGGTAAGCCTTTCCATACAATATGAAAGGAAATAATCATATTCAACATAGAAGGAAATAAATTCTAGAGTTTATGATGCATATATATATAAATAGAATAAGGAGATTAATATTAGTAGGAAAATGTATTTTCCAAATACTTCTCACATTTCCTTGACAAATTTCTCTGAAAGGAACCCCCAGGCAAGACCAAAGACTGGGAGGTGGGGAAAGGTAGGAAGGGAAAGAAAATAATGCGTAGCCATCCTAGAAATCTTAGCAGAAGCAAGATAATGAAAGGCCTTAAATGTCAACTAAAAAAGTTTTAGTTTTAACCTAGAGGCAATAGACTCTACCGTTAGAGCAAGAGAAACATTCAGAGATATCCAGAGTGGGATGAGGTTACCCAAACCTGCCAGGAAAATTTCTATGATGCCAATGGATCTGGCAGAATTTCCAAGGGAACCTTCTGTCCGTATCATAAAACTATGACAGTACAGCTTCTACCACAGGTCAATAAGCCAAAACAGAAAGGCGTGTTAATGCCATCTACACTCAAACTAAAATCATCATACTTGGAAGGTTCAAAATGGAAAATATGTAAAAATCCCACCCAATAGGACACTGTGTGATGGAATAGGAGTTAGGAATTGATTAGAATTTGGGTGTAGTTCCCTAGGGAAAGATGAGTAAGTCTTTCCCCCCGCCCCCATGCTGGTCCCTAGTGCCCACATCTGATGAATGAGGGAGCACCCTGAACTGGATATTCTCTAAGAGCTCTTCCAGTTCCAACATTTTATGACTGAAGGTCAGTTCAATCAGCTACTTGGAGAGATGTTTCACAGCCATCTCATCCTATTTTACCCATCAGGCTACAGTTCTACAAAGGTCATTCTGCAGGGTACTTTTATGGTCAAGACAGACAATTGAAAACACCTGCTTTTCAATTTTATTCAGGCCAAAATTGTCTATTTCACATTTTATGGTGCAGAACTCTGAGCTCTCCAATGAACATTTGTCCAAATGCTTAGGCATATTCAAAGCTCTTTTGAGGAAAATATTGGCCCTACCCACAGACATCTGGGTGGAAATGGGATGGCGTGTCTGGGCGAAGATACAAATCAGGCTTCCAAATTTTCACAATAGAATGTCAATTCAGCCTCCCGCAGTCTGGTATCTAAAGCACATGAATCTTTCTTCAGTCAACAACACAGAATGTTGGCACTCTTCAGAAAATTCATCCATGTATTGACTATATTCCAGCTTTTATTAAATGTTCACTTGAGTCATCTCATATTTAAAAGAAACAATGTAAATGGCGTGCTAACTTTCCATTCCTTGAGATTTGTAAAGCCCTATCCTTAAACATCAAAGAACAACATACCTTGACCATATTCTCTGAGTCTGACAAAAATGCCTTGACCGAGATGTAATTAATTACTATGATCTCAGCCTTTAGAGAAGTTCAATGAAACATATGTAAATTTGAGCAATTCTTTTGCATCTTTGTCCCTAAAACTTCATTTGGGGTCTTGCACCCCCCAAAAACCCCACCAGAGTTGAAATGGGTGCTAGGTCAATAAAGTTCCAAATCCCTGATGCAAATAAATCTAGGAGCAAGAGCTGCAGGGTCTGATGAAAGTTAAGCCTTCAGCTCTGCACTGTATTCCTGCATTTATTACATATACCTGTCAGCACATGGTCTTTCCACATGTGCAAAACCACATGGATTGTCCTTTATATTAAGATCCATATTAAAAAAAAATTCCAACTTGGATTCAATGAAATTAATTTTTTTTCTTCTGAGGAAAAATATGCATCTTTTTTTAATCAGACAAGATTTATATAGCACATAGTTCAATGATATTCACACTTTACCTGAAACTGACTATCTATGCATATTTTGCATCCTGAGAGATCTTCACAAGTGAAATAAGGTTGGTGTCTAGAATTTGGAATAATAGGAGTGCCTTTCTACAGACAATGGGGTAGTGAACAGAGTGCCAGGCCTGGAGTCTGGAAGATCTGGATTCAAATGCAGCCTGAGATACTTAAAGCTGGGTGAGCCTAGGCAAGTTAGTTAACCCCATTTGCCTCAGTTTCCTCATCTGTAAAATGAGCTGGAGAAGAAATGGCAAAACGACTCCAGTATCTTTCGCAAGAAAATTCCAGAAGGGATCACAAAGAGTTGGGCATGAGTGAAAATGACTAAACAACAACTAACTACAGCGGATAAAATGGAAAGGATGAGAAACTAAAGTGGCTTCTCCACATCCTTGGATGGTGGCAGCAAACCTCACTGCAAAAGCAAGTAACTAGGGACAGCTAGGTGACACAGTGGATAGAGCACTGATCCTGGAGTCAGGAGGACCCAAGTTCAAAGCTGGCCTCAGACACTTACTAACTGTGTGACCCTAGGCAAGTCACTTAACTCCGATTGCCCTCAAAAATTAAAAAAAAAAAAAAAGCAAGTAACTAATCCTTAAGTCCTCCCACTCAACAACAATACAAAGATGAAAAGGAGTTTTAACAAGCGAACAACTATAACAAAGAAGAAAAATACCTGGGAACCTCACCTGTGTATTAGTACTTCCAAACATCCCTCAAAATGAACTTACCTTGTACCTTTTAAACTCTTCCAGTATTCAAGGAAAGTCTTTTTGCTTTTCTCTTTTCTGAATTTTCATACCATCCCAAAGGCAGCAATCAGGTAGAACCAAAGCTCAGGAGACAGTCTATGACCCACTTTTCAAAGCCGCAGTAAATCAAGACACAGTAAGGAAGGATTGAAGCAATTTTTCGGAGGGAGAACCAATTTCCAATATAATCTCCAAGACAAAATGGTTTGAAAGTGTAGAGTTCAACTACTCTGAACCTGTCAACTAGGGTCTTAAGTCTAGTCACCTGCCAAGGACAGATGACTCAGAAGGATAAATAGTGTCCAAATTGGCAAAGGATATGGATATAGAGTGACTCCCCAACCAGTTCATCTGGCTTCTCCATAGGAAGATGGACCACATGCATACCCTACCCCACATAAGTCCAGAAGGAAGGCTCTGATTCACTGGCAAGCCTCCATTTTGAACACTGCCTTATCTTCATCTTCACAGAAAATGCTAACATTTGTCAAGCTGACCTAGAATTTAAAGGGTACTGTTCTATAATGAAATGAGGAAGGCAGAGGAAAAAAGGTTTCAGGAATGGAGAATGGTTACTGAATGAGATCACTTTGCTCTATTGAAAGTTCCGCTACTGGTTTGCCACATACCTTACAAGATCCTTTACCTCTCTGAATATGACTTCCTCTACCTAGAGATAATCAAAGCTAAGAAACTGGAGATCATTACTATCCAAACTACAAAACATTGAGAATTTACATAAAGACAAGGAATACTAATATTTTAAGCCAATAAGACAGGAGTTCCCAACCTTTTCCACCCTTACATTTCAATAAACCTTCCTGTACTCCTTATTTAATAGCAAAGAAAATAAATTTTAGAGTTTAATTATGTATGTGAGCATAAATGAAAATGACATCGATGTTTCACAAATAATCATTGCTAGCCTTCATATAGCACATTAAGATTTGCTATGAACTTTACAAACATTCTCATTTGAGCCTTACAATAATCTTGTGAGATAGGTGTCATTATTATCCCCATTTTACAGACAGAGAAACAGAGATGAAGTGACTTGCCCAAGGTCATTCAGCTTGTAAGTATATAAGGCTGGATTTGGACTTTCATCTTCCTGACTCCAAATCCAGTGCTCTATTCGCTGAGCCTCTTAACTTTATTCATAATAACATAACATTTTTTTTTCATTGAAAGTACTAGTTTTGGATTATTTCAAAAGGAAAATACAGTTGTTTACCAAGTATTTCTATGTCCCTTGACAAAATTCTTGTGTTCCCTGGGGGTACATGTTCCCCAAGTTAGGAATCCCTATGCTAAAGATTACAACAAGGAACTGAGATAGTCTTGCCCTTAAATCCCTCCCCCACTTAAAAACAAAAGACAATGGTACAGCCTTTATCTATGAGTGGAATTTCATATGTCTGTTCTCTTCTGGACACGCTATATGCAACAAATTTCAAAGAGATGTTTTATTAATCATTGGCATTTGTTATGTTGAAAAGCTTTATTTTTTTACTTCTTTAGAACATACTGTTTTCACTGGGTAAAGAAAAGGGATAATGTTCCACACACTCCCTGGAATAGCAGGGGACTCCCCAACCCTCACAACCAGATGTTTCCAGACCTCTCTGGGGGCCTAAAAGTAGGTTTTAATGAATGTGTAGGTGAAACATGTAGGAAGCCCTTGAAATTTCATGAAAGGCTGGTGTGTTGCCGAGCACGTGACAGAGAAAGCCGTACTCACAGTCCAGAGTAGATAGAAGGCCAACAATTGTATGGAAGGCATCTCATAAACAGCATACTTTCAATAAAGCTGCCTTTGTTGGACAATGCCTATTTTCAATTTTACAGTGTGAGCCTTGGACGGGAAAGAGGTTGAGGAATGTTAACATCCAGGGTCTGTGTTTACTAATCCCCTATTCCAGCAAACAGACCTCTTTCTTAATGTATTCTCAAAAAAAGCCCCACCTAGAGGTGCTCTCAAAGAATCAATGTACCTACCTAACCTAAACTTAATTCACTATCATTAAGTGATTTAGAAAAATGATGGGGTTCGTCATGTTTCTTGCCTCCTCCACCATGCTGGAAACAGACAGCAAATGAAAATTTATAGCTAAGTTTGTTTGTGTTTAGACAGAAATATTCAACAGCAAGCCACTGCCCAAAGCAACTAGTGAAAACACCCTCACCCCTTACCATTAAGACCCTTCATACTTCATCCTCCTAATCCATTCTCCTTTCCCATTGCTATCCAAATATGCATCTTCTCTCCTCCTCGAGACAGTCACCCACATATGCAGTCCTCATTCCTCTTCTGTTTAAGATTATATAAAAGGGCACTCTGTTACATAATGACCCTCTCCCCAGCTTGGAATGCCTTCCTTCTTCTCTGCCTACTTAAATACTACCCATCTTTCAAAGATTAGCACAAGACCCTTTCCTTGGAGGCCTTAATCAACCAGCTCCATAACAAGCTCTCCCCTGATGGATGTCTATGAAAATCCTGAAATACTCATCAAATGCTAAGGCACTACACTGGGCATGGGACATACAAAGATAAATAGGATATGACCCCTGCCCTCAAGAGGATATACTATAATGGGCAGAAATGCATGGTCACAAATAACTCTGACCTAAGAGAGACATGTGAAGGAGGGATCAAGCCAAAATATTTTGAGAAATGCCATTTTTAAAACTTAACTTAGGAAGACCAAGTGTAGCATGGTGGGAAAGGGTACTTGCACTGGAGGTGAGGAGACCCAGACTCTAGTTCTGGCTTAGTCAGTAAGTAGCTCTGTGACTGTGGGAAAAGTTACCTCACTGGTGGCACGATGATAGAGTGCCTAGGCCTAGAGTCAGATGACCTGAGTTCAAATCCAGCCTCAGGCACTAGCTGTATGACCCTGGACAAATCAATTACCCTCAATTTCCTCATCTGTAAAATAGGGATAATTGCAGCACCTATTTCATGAAGTTCTGGTGAGGATCAAATGAAAATGTTTATATAAAGTAAGTGCCACGTGAATATTAATTATTGTTATGATTATTATTAAAATGACTGAATTGATAATATAGTCTCTAAAGATCTTTACAGCAATGAGAAACATCCTGGAAAACATCTCATACTTTAGAAACTTATTCACAACACAGACACTCTGTAGTCCAAGGACAAGGACAGAGATTGATAACTAATATCTTTCCTTTCAAGAACATTTTTTTCCGTTTTAGCCTTCAGTTTTAGGATCAAACTAAACCCCAGATCTTAGCCCTCTTGCCCCATGTTTTTGCCCCTTCCTTCCCCACCCCTACCCCCACATTTTAATAATACTTTGATTCACATGTAACTTGTCAGGAACAGTTCTAGAACTCTGATCAAAGTAGTCCTGTGCCTACTCATGTGCCCATGAGTGAATTTTGGAGAGTAGTGACTAACATGCTCAGGCTTATGGAAATCATTGTGTAGAAGAGTATGCCCACAAGATCAGTTCAAATAGCACTGTTTCCTCATCCCAGGCAATGTAGAAGAATGGGAAGAACTTGACCGTAACTCAGATTACTTAAGGGTTAAATCTTAAATGTGCCACTAACTAAATATGTGACCTTGTCAAGGTTACACATTCTCAGTCTCCTCATCTGTAAATAGGGATAATGATGTTCATGTTTACGTAGGATCTTAAAGTACTTCCCCCACAATGGTCCTGTGAGGCACATAATTCAACATTCTGTACTCTTAAGAATTAATGGAGAATTACTTTATCCATACAGACTCCGCTGCACCTCAATTTACACCCTTGAATTGTTTCTGAAAAACTAAATTCTAATAACTTTTTTTTGTAAATGAGGATCATAAGATCATAGATCTAGATCTAGGAAAGGTTTCAGAAGTCAATCTAGTCCAACTTCCTCATTTTACAAAGGAAACTGAGGCCCAGAGAGATTAAGTGATATTCCTAAGGTCATAGAACTTCTTAATGACTCAGTGCCTTTTCCCCCATTCCATGCTATTTTCTTAAATTAAGCACTGTATATTTTAAATATGTTTTAACATCAATGAGAAGATTTTAATTATAAAACCCAGTGTACAGAAAGAAATAAGCCCAGCAAAGACACTAAACAGAAGGTGCCCACTTTTTTGTTGTTCGGGGTGGTTGGTTTGTTGTTTTTTCATCTGAATTGCCCTTCCTTCAAAACCGTCTATATTTCATTTGCTATAAAGATGAAATGAAAAATGCATTTTTTAGGGGAAAACAATTTAATTTTGTTTATTTTTTGAAATAAATTAAGGAAACTTGGAATTCCCCAAGACTCATGTGGAACCATTAAATTATAGATTCATGGACTTGGAGTTGGAAGCATATTCTGAAACCATCTGTCTAGCCAAGAGCTCATTTGGAATCTCTTTTACAGCAAGCTGACAAATGGTCATCCAGGCTCTACTTTACCTCCAGAAAGGGGAGTTCACTACCATTCTGCCAGGCCTAGAGGCCTGTGGGCTACCCGAGTCTTCTTACCTCACCTCCCAAGGTCTTCGGTTGGCCAAACTGGATGCTCGTATGAGAGAAAGGACGTTCCAGAGTCGAACAAGGGTTGAGCTTTATTTCAGGGTCTCGGTTACAAGTGCAGAGGATTCTTCCTTAGGAGGGAAAGAGAATCTCCCAAGGAGGCAAAGATCTTACAATAAGAGATTGGAAGTAGAAGTACAAGCGGGGAGAGAGGGGGAGGGGAGAGAAGGAGAAGAGGAAAAGCGGAGCCTTGTGTCCTCTTTGGCTCCTCAAGTGCTAAGAGAGCTTTCAGGCTTCCCTGATCTTACTTAACTCTCCAGTCGCATAGTTTGCATCTGAATACCGTGCTGTTAGATAACAATAGTGTGCCCAGATCTGGGACAATCTCGAGGGCGGGGAGATCTCTCTCCCATCACGTTTCTCACGGGAAGAGGCGGAAATACACGAGATAGCTCGGTTCACCTCGATTCCCAGCCGTTTCCTGGGGGGGTCTCTTGAGAGCTCTAAGATTTAGAAGTTCCCACCTTTACCCGCCCGAGACTGTCCACACGGAATTGAGCTTCCAACCCCAACACCATTCAAGACATCCTAGTCCCATTTTTGGACACCCAGGACTGTTTGGGAGTCCATCTTTTTATCACTCCAAATTCTGACTCCCTTGAACCTCCATCCATTGATTCCCTGGGGTCAAAAAAAGTAAGCTATTTTGTCTTGTATTTGATGGTCCTTCAAACACTTGAAGACAGTTATCATGTATCAGTCTAAGCCAATAAAGATTTATTAGGCACCTATTATGTGCCGGGAACTATGTTAACACTGGGTGTATAATAAATAAAAAGAAAGACAGTCCCTGCTCTCAAAGTGCTTACAATCTAATGGGAGGGGAGGCACAACACATGAAAAGAGGCAGGAAAGAATGTGAGGGAAATCAAGGGGTTCCCATCTCATTCAATGGAGTTGAAAACAGGCAGAGCAACAGATGGACAGTGGAGTGTGCCAAAAAGTCCAGTCTCTGCTTCTGTAAAGAAAAGCATTAGGAGGAGTTGGTACTCCACCCTCCAGTTCTCCAGTCAGAAAGGAGAGGAGACTGAGGGAGGTAGTGTAAGTCGAGTTAGTTGCTTAAATTAATGTGTGGTGAAGAGGTTAGAGGTGATAAGCCTACCGAAGAAGGACATCTTGTTCTGCACAGTTGAAACCTGGCAGCGCAGAGGTTAAATGTCCTTGATTGAAAATCATCCCTTTCAAAAGGGAGGCACGGAGCTTGAAATGCAGAAGAGTTGATTTGATGTTGCTTCTAATCTCCAAGGGGTCCTGAGGAATAAGCTTTAGTGACTCTAAGAAAAAAGAGCCTGTGATCTAACTAGACTGGGAGGAGTAAAAAGGATTTATTGAAGAACACATCTTTGGAGTTCTTATCTCTTAATTCCTTTTTCTTGTGAGCAGAGCAATATTCTGTTGTTTTGTTCCTTCATTTCCCACCAGGTTCCTCTGGAATTCTTTAAAATACCCCTATATCTGGTACCCTCTCCCCATCCCCTTTTCCAGTTTCTTATTATGTGTTGTCTTCCCAGTAGAAGGTAAGATATTGAGAGTAGTGATTGTCTTTTTTTGCTTACATTTGTACTCCCAGTGATCAGTGCAGTGCCTGGCACATAGTAAGCTCTTAATAAATGTTTTTTGACTGATAGACTATTCCTGTTCTCATGGATGATGAAGCAGCAGTTGGTATCAATGTGACCTGGTGAGCATGGGAGCACCCAGACCTAGCTTCTCTATATTCATCTCTCTCTGCCTTGGTTTGGATCTAGGAAGCCTGAGTCACTTCATATCAATGGACAGATACCTGAGACTGAGGGAGGTAATCTGACTCTGTTCTTCATAGAAATGTTTCTGTATCTGTATCTTTAGAGTTGCTATTAAGAATTATCTCCTCTCTTTATAAAAATCACATTTATTTGATGGATTCATATGTTTGTACTGGGCTTAAAATTCCCTCAAAACCTGTGTACTTCCTAGTTCCTCATTGAATATCTCTCCTGGGTAGCATTGTTTATTCGGTGGAATTGAGACAACATCCAATTCTTAACTATGTAACGGACCCGAGTTTTTAATGGCTAGGAGGAGGAATCAATGATACTTCCAAATTATGGAAGCTCAATACAAAACTCAAACACTCTCTCCTATGTTGTTGTTCAGTGGTTTTCAGTTGTGTCCAACTCTTTGCGACCCCATTTGGAGTTTTCTTGGCAAAGATACTGGAGTGGTTCGCTATTTCCTTCTCCAGGTCATTTTTCAGATGAGGAAACTAAGGCAAACAGTGTTAAATGTTTTGCCCAGAGTCACACAGCTTGCAAGTATCTGAGACCAGATTTGAAGTCAGAAAAATGAGTCTTCCTTGGCTTCAGGGCTGGCATTCCATCCACTCTGCTACCTAGCTGAATTCTCCATTATACTGGCATCAAATCCTTAATCCTGGCCCTTAGATAACATCTTTATTTGCTTCTTGATACTACTTGATCTTAGATTCCTTCTTCTTATTCAGATATTATCTTTTGCTTCTGGTCCATCAACTACACACCCTGGATGACCAGAAGTTACCTCTGCCTCTATATGACCAAGTCAACACTCCAGAATCCTTCTCAGCCATTGCTTTTCCTCACTCCCAGGTTTGGTAAACTTCAACCTGAGGTACAAACCATCCAGCCTCAACTTCTGCCAGGTCCTGTTCTGACTAGAGTGGTTTTAGAAAATGCAGAGGGGGCACAGCCAAGATGGTGGAGTACAAAGACACATATACTCTAGCTCTTCCCCCACAGCTCATAAAATACCTGTAAAAATGACTCTAAACAAATTCTAGAGCAGCAGAGGCCACAGAATGACAGAGTGAAAGAGATTTCCAGCCCAAGGTAGTCTGAAAAGCCAATATGGGATATGGAGCAAAGCGCAGTCCATGGGAGCCCAGCCCAGCCCTGGCTACTTGGCACCAGCAGGAAGATGACCAGAACAGGCCTCTGGGGCAGAATCCTCAGCAGCATCATGGTCCTCAGATCCCTCAAACCACAAGTGCCATAGAAAGCTTCAAAGGTCAATGAGAAACTTTTTCATCTGGGAAAGGAAATGCAGTCTGGGTCCCCAAGCAGCAGCCACTGCAGCAGCAGCATCCGTTGGAGGCTTTCCCCTAAAAAGCCCTTGGGAGAACTGAGCAGCTCATCTGAATCTCAGTCCTGAGTGGTGGCCCTGCCCTTCACCTAAAGCCCCTGGGGGAATTCAGCAACTGATCTAAATCTCAGCCCCTGAGCCAGGCCCTGGGGTGGGGAGGAGGAGCACTGGTAGAGCTAGAGGCAGTTGTAGAAAGGGAATTCTACTACTTGCAGATTTGGGGCAGAAAAGTCTTTGGTTGCTCCCAGACCAGTGTGTAGGTGAGGAGAGGAGTAAACTCCTCTCCCTTGATTGTGCAACCTTGGAGGAACTGAGAACTTTCAGGTCCCCAGAGTATATCCTCCTCTTGACAAAGGATTCAAAAGTCAATTAACTGGCTGGGAATATACCCAAAAAAAGGAAAAAATAAGACTATAAAATGTTACTTTCTCGGTGAACAGGTATTTTCTTCCATCCTTTCGGATGAGGAAGAACAATGCATACTGTCAGAGGAAGTCAAGGCTTCTGTATCCAGTACCTCCAAAATAAATATGCAATGATCTCAGGCCATGGAAGAGCTTGAAAAGTGAGTCAACAGCTTGCTAAAGGAGACCCAAAAAATGCTGAAGAAAGTAACACTTTTAAAAATAGGCTAACCCAATTGTCAAAAGAGATCCAAAAAGCCAACGAGAAGAAGAATGCTTTAAAAAGCAGAATTAGTCAAATGGAAAAGGAGGTTCAAAAGCTCACTGAAGAAAATAGTTCTTTAAAAATTAGAATGGAGCAGATGGAGGCTGATGACTGTATGAAAAACCAAGAAATTACAAAAAAAAACCCAAAAGAATGAAAAAATAGAAGATAATGTGAAACATCTCATTGGAAAAACAACTGACCTGGAAAATAGATCCAGGAGAGACAATTTAAAAATTATGGGACTACCTGAAAGCCATGATCAAAAAAAGAGCCTAGACATCATCTTTCATGAAATTATCAAGGAAAACTTCCCTGATGTGCTAGAACCAGAGGCAAAATAAATATTGAAAGAATTCACCACCACCTCCTGAAAGAGATCTGAAAAGAGAAACTCCTAGGAACGTTTTAGCCAAATTTCAGAGTTCCCAGGTCAAGGAGAAAATATTGCAAGCAGCCAGAAAGAAGCAATTTGATTATTGTGGAAATACAATCAGGATAACACAAGATCTAGTAGCTTCTACATTAAGGGACCAAAGGACTTGGAATATGATATCCCATAAGTCAAAGGAACTAGGATTAAAAGCAAGAATCACCTACCCAGCAAAACTGAGTATAATACTTCAGGGGAAAAATGTTCATTCAATAAAATATAGGACTTTCAAGCATTCTTGGTGAAAAGACCAGAACTGAATTGACTTTCAAACACAAGAATCGAGAGAAGCATGAAGAGGTGTACAGGAAGGGGAAATCATAAGGGACTTTCCAAAGTTGAACTGTTTACATTCCTACGTGGAAGGATAATATTTGTAACTCTTGAGACTTCTCTCAATATTTGGGTAGATGGAGTGATTACACACACACACACACACACACACACACACACACACACACACATATAGACAGAAAGCACAGGGTGAATTGAATGGGAAGGGATGATATCTGAAAAGAAATAAAATTAAGGGGTGAGAGAGAAATATAGTGGGAGGAGAAAGGGAGAAATGGCATGGGGGCAAATTATCTCTCATAGAGGAGGCAAGAAAGAGCTTTTTCAATGAGAAGAGAAGGGAAGAGGTGAGAGGGAAAAAGTGAAACTTACTCTCTTCACATTTGTGCTTAAGGAAGTAATAACATGGTCACTCAATTTGGTATGAAAGTCTATTTTATGCTACAGGAAGGCAGGGGAGAAGGGGACAAGTGGGGTGGGGGGGAATGATGGAAGGGAGGGCAAATGGGAGGGGGAGTTATTAGAAGTAGACACTTTTGAGGAGGGACACAGTCAAGGGAGAGAGTAGAATAAATGGGGGGCAGGATGGCATAGAGAGAAATGTGATTAGTCTTATACAACATGACTATTATGGAAGTCTTTTGCAAAACTACACATGTATGGCCCATATTGAGTTGCTTGCCTTCTCGATGGGGATGGGTGGGGAGGGAGGAAGGGACATAAGTTGGAACTCAAAGTTTTAGGAACAAATGTTGAGAATTGTTTTTGCATGCAACTGGAAAATAAGAAATATGGGTAATACTGTGTGGAAATCAATCATGCCCTACAAAAAAAGAGAGAAGATGAGGATAAGGGAAGGGAGGGATGTGGTGGAGGGGAGGGCATATTGAGCGAAAGGCAAGGCATTATGGGAAGCGGGGAGGAGATATACAGGGAGAAAATTTGGAACTCAGAATTTTATGGAAATGAATGTTAAAAACTAAAAATAAATAAACAGTAAAAAAAAAGATTGGTATTTAAACATAATACCTATTAAATGAAATTAGGCTATTACTCATCTGTAAGTAAACAGGCTAAATCTCAATTGAATGAAAATTGGTGGTATGAAGTAGAAGTGTATTGTTAAGCTATAAAGTTCAAATAAAAAAACAAAGCACCAAACATAAAAAAAAGGAAATGCAGAAGCCTTCTTAAGCTCTTCTCATCTTTACTACTCCTACAGGTCACAGAAGTCCAGTATCTAGAGCTATGGAAAAGATTTCTTTGGCTTAGTCTGCTGGGTATGACAACTACTTCTGCTACCAGAAAAGGCTTTTCTCAGGGCTTTCTCTCATTTTCTTTCATTAACTTTGTTGCTGATCCATGCTACCATGTCATTCCATGGACTTCAATGGTTCTTCTTTCTGTCTTTTTCTTCCTGCCCCAAGACAAGTACCTTGAGATAATGGCTCATCACACTTGCACAGCCAGTTTGATTGAAGTTGCTGCAACTGAGGGAGAAGGGGCCTCACTCTTCAGCATTTGGAGCTGCTAATTTTTCATCTGAGCAGTTGGGTTAACATTTGCATGGGAAGAGATTCACATTTGCTCCATCCTTGTTGCAGTGTTCTGTATCTGATGTGCCACTCAAAAATGAGAGGACTGGTGCTTCAAAGCTTACAAATGCCAACCATTATGATAACTGCTGACAAATTATATTACCCATCTTTTGATTCTTTTTAATGTAAGAGCTTCTCGTTAATCCCAAGTTTATCTTGATATGATAACCTCTGTAGAGCAAACTTGAGGGTACTTTATAAAAATCAATAAAATTGATAATCATTGATGACTACTAAGGCTATTAAATGGCATACTCCCAATATCTGGATTTGAATACAGTTGACCAATGGCCAAGATCTTCTTCCCATTTCCCTGAAACTTTCCAGTTTTCCTTTCCCATTGCTTTCAAGCTACCTCTAATCAACCTTCTTGTGTTGTGTCTTTACTATGTCAGTACTTTTTCCCAGAGTGCTCTATCCATCTGCTTTTTAAAACTTACCTATATTTAAAGTTCAATTCAAATCTCAAGTCCTCTATGAAGCCTTCACTGACCAACTAATCTTCCCCTAAGGTATTAAGAGTCTGAACTAAATATAAGTGTAATGGAATACTGCTGTGCTATAAGAAATGATGAGCAGGTGGATGTAACAGCAAAGACCCCATCATACACAGGAGGGCCTGCTGTACAGGTTCTTTGATCTGCTTTTCTAAAAGGAAAGCAACTTTTGAGGGGTCAACAATCTATTTTAATCAAGCACATACATCATTCACTTAGTTCAGGGGAAAAAGTCAGCACCCTAAACTTCAGAGAAAATACAAACAGAAATTACAAGCAGAAATTACAAATAGAAAAGACCAACAGACAGGGCTTCCTGTCTGACCATACAACACAGATCAACAGACAGATCTAACTATCTGACCATATATATATATATATATATATATATATATATATATATATATATATATATATATATATATATATATATATATATATAGTTACTAGAGAGAGAATCACCAACATCTGGGTTTTCAAAGTTGGGGGTGGGGACTCCTTAGCAACTTCTCAGAGTCTCATCTGGCACACAAACCTTATTCCAAAAACTAAGCCCCAAAGCAAAACCTCACCTCAGGGTATATATACACCTCTCAGAGCCAGAGGGCATCACGACCCTTGAGAATAAGTGCCTTATTAGAAATTAACAAAAGGTGTGAGCCTTCCAACAAAAAAAAGTACTCTCCCCTAATCAAACTTCTCTTAATGGGCAGGCCCATTAATGGGGGAGGTGGAGAAGATCTTTAACTCTCATTAGCACTGCTGTGGACTTCAGAAAAACCTGGAAAGCCTTATATGAACTGATGCTGAGTGAACCGAGCAGAAGCAGGAGCACATCGTACACAGTAACAACCACATTGCGCAATGATTAATTTCGATAAGTTTAGCTCTTCTAGCAATGCAAGGATCTAAGACAATGCCAAAAGACTCATGAAGGAAAATTCTATCCACATTCTGAAAAAGAACTTGGGAGTCTGAATGCAGATGGAAGCATACTATTTATTCTCCTTTTTTTTGCTGTTTTGTTTTGTTTCTTCTCTCCCATGTTTCCTCCCAGTGGTTCTAATTCTTCTTTACGTCATGACTAATGTGAAAATATGTTTAATGTGAATGCATAAGTAGAGTCTATATCAGGTTGCATGCCATCTTCAGAAGGGAGAAAGACAGGGAAGGAAGAGAAAATTAGAAACTCAAAATTTACAGAAGTGAATGCTGAAAACTAAAAATAAATAAATTTTTTTAAAAAGTTGAACGAAACAACACTGAAAATGCCCTACATGCATGTACATCTATGATTCACAGCATGTACTACACAGATAATGTTTTAGGAAAGTTACTGGGTAGCACTATGGAGGATAAAAAAAGAACGAAGAAGAGACAGGAAGCAGGACTTCTAAACTATCACGATAATCTAGATGAGAAGGGATGAGTGGTTGTGATGGAATGGTTTATTGTGTAAAGTATTATGCAATCAACCGTGTGCAGTGTAGGACTAGGAAGAGTCAAAGAATATAGTACTATAATGCTACATACATGCTACAACATAGCATATCCATACTACTACATATGTCCTACTCATAGGACATATATATATATCCTCAGAAGAGTATTCTTACTTCTTTTGGCTAAATAACCCTAATTCTTTCAAACAATTCCCAAACAGTCATTGAAATGATCTCAATATTTACAGCCAACTCTAGCTCAGCCCTGAAATTAAAGAACTCTTTCAGCAACAAGGCTATTGTGATCATAGGATTGAGATCTAGTAGGAACCTTAGATATCCCTACATTGATGGGGATGATGAGGAAATTGAGGCCAAGAGAGTGACTTTTCCCAAGACCAAGAGGAGTGAAAATTTTAAATTTAAGAATCCAGCCCATATCTCTCCCCTGTGCCTCAATTGGAAAATTACTGTACACTAGAAGTCTTCGCCATGTATCTCACAGACATCTCAAACTCAAACTTTACTGAAAATTTTTCACAATCTAGCTCGAGCTTACCTTTCTGTGATTAATATTCTCCCTCATGCACTTTCCAATCCACCATATTAGCCAACTTAATGTTCCCTGAACTTTGCATTTGGTCCTTTCTAGCTTCTCTTGCCTACATCCCCTTCCATCTTCTGATTCTGCCACCTGGTACAACTTATCATCACTTTATGCCTGAACCATGGCAATAGCCTGCTGTTGAGTTTGCCTGCCTCAAGTCTCTCTCCACCACCGTCTGTCTTCCACTCAGCTCTCAAACTGATCTCCCAAAAGTGTAGCTCCATATCATCCTCCTATTCAATAAACTCCAACGGCTCCTTATGACTTCTGGGAACAAATACAAAATCCTCTTTGGTGTTCAAAGCTCTTCACAACCTGAATTTTTCCTACCTTTCCAATCTTCTCATACCTTAAACCCTTCCCTCTCCTCATAGACTCTGAAATCCAGTGATACTGGTTTCCTTGCTCTTTCTCACATAAGATGCTCCACCTCCAGACTCTTGGCATTTTCACTGACTTCCCCTTGTCTGGAATATTATCCCTCTGCATCTTTACCTCTGGGTTTCCTTGACTTTTTTCAAATCTCAGCTTAAGTCTCATCTTGGACAGTTAGGTTTTCCTGATCTCCCGTAATACTAATGCCTTCCCACTGCAGATTATATCCAATTCATCCTATCTAGAACTTATTTGTACATAATTGTTTGCAGTGTCTCTCTACCTTGCTAAGTTGTGAGTCCCTTGAGAGCAGGGACTATCTTTTGCCTTTTTTTGCATCCTCAAGAATTAGCACAGTGCCTAGTGCATAATAGGTGCTTCATAAATGCTAATTGTTAACTGAATTTGCTGTCCCTCATCTTTGTAATATATTCCCCTATTTCTTCTAGGAGGCAGGTAGGTGGCTCAGTGGAGACTGAAGTCAGGAAGACCTGAGTTCAAATACAGCCTCAGATATTAGCTGTGTGACTATGGGCCAGTCACTTAACCTCTGTTTGCTTTAATCCATTGGAGAAGGAAATGGCAAACCACTCCAGTATTTTTGCCAAGAAAACTCCATGCTGGGTCATAAAGGCAGACTTAACTGTACAGTAACATTGTTGCTCCTACCTTTTATCTTCCTTTAAGATTTAGGTCACATACATTGCATTTCATGATACCTTTTCTAACTCACAGTTACTATTGCTTTTCCCACTTAAAATTATCTTGAATTTACTTTGTATACATTTTTTATTTATCTGTGAACATGTCCCCACACCTCCAGCAGAATATTGGTTGATAAACATTTGTTAAGTATCTACCATGTGCCAGACTCTGTGCTAAGCTCTTAGGGATACAAAAATAGGCAAAAAATGTAAAAGTTCCTCCCCCCGAGGAGCTCACCATCTAATAGACCATAAGCTCAGTAACAAGATTATTTGTTTTGGCCTTTTTTTGTCTCCAATGCTTAGTACCCAATTTGGCACAAAGCTCACAAGCATTTGGTCAGCTCCCTCCACTGCCGCAAAAAACTTCGTTTTATTTCAGTAACATCTGTTTTTCACAGTTTGCTAAGACATTATGCAACCTCTCGACCTTAAATGTTTTGGGCAATAGTCAAATGGATTTACTATAACTCTGGGAAAAAGTTGTTATTCCAGCTGTTACTTCAGAAATGGCAGGCACAGTAGTATAGTGCGAAAAGCATTAGAATGAAAGGCAGGAGATCTGTGTTCTAGTCTTGACTATGATTAAATATAAGTAAGCAAGTAAAGTCTGAACCTCAGTTTCCCCATACGCATAATGATGGAAAATTAATAATAGCTAATACAGCTTTGCAAAACATTTGACATAAATTATCTCATATACTTTTCATCATGTGCTTGTGAATTAGGTAATGCAAGTTTATTGTTATCCTTCTTTTACAAAAAAGGAAACTGAAGGTCAACATACCTAAAGGATTTGCCAAAATTTACACAGCTAGTAAGTGGCAGAGCCAGTACTCAGACCTTGGTCCCAGACTACACAAGTCCCTACTTTGGTCCAATACATTCCTCCAAGATTCTTTCTAGTTCCAGGAATCTGGGAGTGCCAAATGCACCTGATTAGGCTTTGCATTAAATAAAACTTGAAAAACACTCCTTTTACCCTTCTTTCCAAGGAACCCAAAACTACAGATAGGTAAATAGTATGAGTTTGATGCTATTAGAGACCAGGATCTCAGGACAATAAAGAGTTTCAAGGGACCCTAGCCATCATTTGTTAACGCTTATTTTACAAGTGAAAAAACTGAGGCACAGAAAGGTTAAATGGGATAATAAATAGCAAAATAGAGATTTGAACTGAGATTCTATAGATTAGCTTTCTTGTTCATTGATTCCTCCTTTTGTAATAACTAAGAAAGAAGAAAAGACCCTAAAATTGACCCTGTGAGGATCTAGGTTTGATTTTGGGAATAGCCTCCTAACAGTAAGGTCAGAGTTATGCAATTATTTCGAAACTTTTTATCAGTCTTATTGGCTACCATTCAAAAGAAAAGTTAAGGGCTTCCTCTCTGCCCCTTTCCTTCATTTAGCAAGTATTTGTTGAGTCTATTACATGTAAAATATCACTGGGGTAGGGAAAACACAAATTAGTAAGACACTGGGCACATCTGCTTACCTTTTGACAAAAGCTACAGAAATCTACTTTGGCAAGTTGAAGACATTAACGAACAAATGAATTAGTTTAGTATTTCCTGCCTTTGTGTGGAATTGAAGTTTGAAGACATATCAAAATGAATGATTGGTCTCACAGGGAGTAGGGAGCTGGATCTGGAGTTGGGGCCTAGTGGAAAGAGTGATGGACTTGGAATCACTAGTTGTTGTTCAGTTGTGTTTGACTCTTTGTGACCCCATGGCCCATAGTACATTAATATTGTCCATGGGATTTCCTTGGCAAAGATACTGGAGCAGTCTGCCATTTCCTTCTTCAATAGAATGACTTGCCCACACAGCTAGCAAGTGTCTGAGGCCAGATTTGAAATTAGGTCTTCCTGACTCCAGGTCCAGTGCTCAATCCACTAAGGCACCTAGCTGCCTCCAAGGCAGAGGTTAAGTGACTTGCCCAGGGTCACAGTGTCTGAGGTGTCATTTGAATTCAGGTCTTCCTGACTCCAAGCCCAGTAGTCTATCCATTAAGCCACCTTGCTGCCTACTGGAATCAGGAGACCTGAGTCCAAATCCTGACTCTGATACCTACAGATGTCTGACCACAAGAAAGTCATTGAGCCTCTGAATTATTTCTCTTAATCCATTAAATTAGGATGGTAATTATTGCTCTGATTACCTCATAGGCGATGGGGAAGGGAAGGGGAAGAGAAGGACTTTAAACACCCTACGACACTATATAATGTGAACTGTTAGACAAATTGAATGTTTCTGGGTCCTCTAATTTATTCATAATCATCTACACTTAGCCTCAAAGTGCTAAAGCCCCTGAAATCAAGGGAAATGGAGAAAAAAACACATTTATATAGTGTCTACTTTGTGCCAGGCACTGTGTACTAGATACTTTTTAATAATGGAGATCGATGATCTTATTATTCCCCATTTAACAGTTTAAGAAACGGAGGCAAATAGAAGTTAAGTGACTTGACCTGGGTCACATAGCTAGGAAGTATTTGAAAGTAGATTTGAATTCAGATCTTCCTGACTAGAGGACCAGCACTCTATATACACTCTGCCACCAGCTGCCTTGTTAGTGAGGGGGATATCCTTTGTAAGAGACGTTTGAGAATGAATGAGATAGGCACTGATCTAGCTAATAAAACTTGCCTGGTAGTGGAAAAAAGAGATACCTTTTTATGACTACAATATTAATAGAAGTATGGATACAAAAGATGGGATGTAAGTTTATTCCATGTTTCTCTTTAAGCATCCCTTTACTACTGCCCGGTATGTTGCCTTTAAAATGTTCTTAAAGGGATTCAATGAGTTGTGAAGAGTCACTTGGACAAGAAGGGCAATGAAGAAGAAAAGAGAACAGTCATTTATTAAACAGCTCAGTGATAGGCACTCTGCTAAGTGCTTTACAAGTATTATCTCATTTGATCTTTACCACAGTGCTTCAAAGTAAGTGCTGTTACTTTCCCCCATTTTACAGTTGAGGAAACTGAGATGTACAGATATTATGACTTGCCCAGAGTCACACTGATAGTAAGTGTCTGAGGCTGGATTTGAACTCATGTCTTCATGTCTCCAGGCCCAGGCATTTTATTCACCATGAGATTATATTTCTGATATGCTTTCAAACATCAATTCCACACAAAGACAAGAAGAACATTTGGAAAGGTAGCTTCATTCATTGTTTTGTACATTCATTTAATACAAAGTACAAGTCTTCCTTCCCCAATAAATGAAGAAAAACCTAAACCAATTTCTATTTAAGCCCAAATAAGCACAGATAGCCAGAATTCTGGACTTGGAAAAGACTTCAGCAGCCATGTTCATTCAACCCATAAAATTTAGTTCAAATTTGACTGCCTTTGACTGTAGGCATAACCCTCTCATTCATCTGCAACACTTTTAGCCTCACCTCTCACACAGTCATCTGTGTAGGAGTTATTCCTTGCTGCCTTAAAAAACAAGAAAGACTTTCAAAATCTCTCCTATGTATAAACAGAGTGATTTATGAACCACACACTTTGAATTTTTGCTATAGATAGGCAAGCAGAGAAATTTTACAGCTCCACATGGGCACGTACTCAGTCAAGTAAATATATGCTTATTTGGCTAAATGTAGATACTTTGCTGAACAATATACAATGTGTATATGTACACATATATAAATTAAGTGGAATCATTTGAACTTCACTTTGAATCCTGACCAGCTTAATTCTCTGGGAATCCAACTCCTACTTTCAGTGTTGAGAATAGAAGAGGATATACACACTTACAGAGTTGTATATATGTATAGATGGAATATTTATAATGTATGTGTATATATACACATGTAATCAGTTCTGCTATAATACATTTCAAAAACACCCATTTTGGATTTTGTTCCAACACAATTGAGATATTAGGGAACATTTTGAGCATAACATGAGTTTGGAGTCTGCTTCTGAAAAATTTCTTCCTAAGAAACTCTGAGAGAATACATCAAACTACACTACTTTACAATAACTGCAACATTTTCAATACCCACTTCAACAAGTAAATTTCAGGTCTTGGTCAAAGTGAAATTCTGTATTTATTGTGTATCTTTTTTTAAGGCAGTAGGAGTTGTAATTGAAGGAAGAGGGCTGGTCCACACAACCTCTCCACCTTTCTGCTATGGTTCAAGAACTGCAGCCACTATTTATTCTAGTATTTATGTATTTCTTAATTTTTATGTATATAAAATTGAATATTTTATTAGATTTCTGTCTTTTACTTTACGTGTTACTGACAAAGTTTTTGTGTTGTTTGTGCCGTTAACTCTATTTTCCCCATAAGCTCTGTGGTTTTTATTGTGAACTTTGCATAGTACAATTTGGCAATGCATATGTTCCACAATAACAGAACTGCCTCTGGATGTGTGTGTATCAAACACACACACACACACACACACACACACACACACGCACATTCATTGAGTTGAAGCCGTGCTACCTTATTTTAGCCTAATACCCTTAACTAGGTGAGAACATATCTCAATCAAAAATTCTTTGGAAGCCTTTAGATGAAGTGAAATATGCTAGGCAAGAAATCTGTTCCAATTAGTTATGGAATTTCATTACTATTCCTGGGTCCTAGATAAAATCATTGAGTTAGCTTGACAGGGAAGCTATTCCAGATATTGGACTAAGTATGGATTTCCAGCACATCTTTGAAGAGAAAACATCTGGGAGGGGAGGAGAGATCTTGGCTTTAGCCTTGATCTAGTCTTATTCTACCCCTCCCCCACAAGCTATGAGGAAATATCATTTTTGAAGGATCTGGAAGATATTTGATCTTCCATTCCCATCGGTGTCCTAATACCCATCAGGGACATCAGTGGCCACCATCTTCTTGTCAGTGTTATAACTATATTCTTGGACCAGCTAAAGGTAATGTCTACTTTGAAGTCCAAGGAAAGATGGATGTAGAATCATCACGTTTAAATGAGAACTCCTTGAACACCCTATGAATGGAAAGAAAAAAGTCCCCAGTATCCAGTGAACTCAGCAACATGTATTCTCTAAGCTTGGATCAGTTTTTTCCTGGATTCTCTGTGTACTTGTGGGAGAATGTGCCTCAGACTTGGAAGGGGATGTTTTATATCAAATTATTACTATTATTTACCTCAGTAAATACTCCTTTCTAAAAGCAATAAAGTCAGCTGATGAAACTGAGTTTTAACTAATCATCTTGGAGGGAATCACACTGGTGGGGGATGAGCTGGTGTCACGAAAGAATAACTCGTGGCCCCTCAGGGGTATTTTCCCAAACCCTATAACCCTAAAGAGGAGAGATATCCAAATTATCTCTGGGAACCCAACTTATCAGTGAGAGTGGGAAATGGGAGAATTCAGAAAGTATATGGGCTACATAAGCCTATATACACAAAAATACATCTATGCATACATATGTATATACATCTAGATGCATGCTGTACTTCACTATCATAAATGTATACATATATATCCTTACAGAAATAAAAGTATACACAGCAACTATAAATTGTCCCATTCCAACTTTTCAGAGCACTATTTTCCCCTCTTCTGAAGCTGCAGGGGCCAGGGGGCATGGGGGAGGGGAAGAGCATCTTTTGGCTTCTATGTCCTCATGGGAATTGAATTTTTACCACTCCTGGTACAGGATCTGTACAAGACTTCCCTATGCTAATTTAGGTCACTGCAATCCCAGACACTACTAACTGTGCAAACAGCATGAATACCTGGAAATAATTTGACCATTTTCAACGAACTCAAAGAGTTCTCCTATGCTATTAGTCTTAGCTTCAAAAGACCCCTGGAAATTGTAAGGACCTAGGTATCCTGTTCTTAACCTTCTAGCTGAGGGAACTATGATAGAAAAAGGAGAACCTTCACCAAACAAAAGAGCTGGAAATAGAACTGAATAAGTAAACAGTAGCTTAGAACCACAAAGATACTGCATTTGTTCTGTATCTGTTTTCTCATCTGTAAAATGTGGTTAACAATAACACCTAAATCCTAGGGTTCTTATGAGGATCAAATGAGATAATACTTGTAAAGCACTTTACAAACCTCTAAGTACTATATGAATGCTAGCTATTGAATATATATTACTGGTTCACATAGACCTTGCTGTCCACCAAGAGCTTTTTAGGACAGCCTGCTATCTAGATATACCTCCACCACAATTTTGAACTCCAAAGTTGAATTATTAAACATCAGTATATAGTGTTCTTAAATTTTATCTCATATTCAGCCCAAATTTCTACCCTATTGGAATTTTTTTCTATTCTATTATCCAGTATATTAACTGCCTGACCCATCATCTGCCAATGTGATAAGTATGTCATCTATATCCTTATCTAAGTTATTAGTAGCTTTTAAATATATTAGCATATATTTCATATATACTATTATAATAATGCTATATATTAAATATATTAATATATTAGTAAAATATATTAAATGTATTTTAAATAAATTGGTAACTGCTAAATAGCACAAAGCACTCAATTAGAGACCTCCTTAATGATAAAAACGCATATTTATGTAAAACTTCAATTTTTTGCAAAGTATTTCCCTTATAAAAACTCTGTAAAATAGATAATGTAAGTATTAGCAATCCATCTTTAGAGATACGGGTACTGAGTCTCTAAGGATCTGAGTGCTTTACCCAATATCACACAACTAGTAAGTATCTGATCATGCAGAAACCCAACATTTTAGAGTTGGAAGAGACTTCAGTGGCTACATAGTTCAACCTATTTTCTCCTCTAAATCTCCATTGCAGCATATCTAACAAGTGATCATCCAACTTTGTTTAAGTCTAGTGAGAGTCAATAAATAGTAAAGAAGAGTGACAGACACTGTGCTAAGCTCTGGGGAAACACATACAAAAACGAAAAATAGTTCTGCCTTCAAGGAGCTCAAAATTTTAATGCCAGAAGAGAGCTCACAAAAGAAAGCAGAAAAGGGAGAGGGAGAGGTGGGAGAGATCAGACACACTGGGACATGGAGGTGAAGTCAAAGAAGTCTAAAAGGAGTGCTGTTGGGTGAGAGTTCGAGAGAGCCTAAGAATCCCAGGACCTCCAAAGGCAGCCTATTCTATTTTGGAGAGCTCTAAGGGCAACTTGATGGCACAGTGGATAGAGTCAGGAAGACTCACCTGGACAATTCCCAGCTGTGTGTGTGTGATTCTCTGGACAAGTCACTTAAATCAGTTTCCTCATCTGTAAAATAAGCTGGAGAAGGAAATGACAAACTGCTCCAGCGTCTTTGCCAAGAAAATCCCAAATGTGATCCCAGAGAGTCAGACACAACTAAAAAACAAAAATTCTTAAGAAGCTTTTCTTTATATCAGGCTAAAATTTGTCTCTTTGCTACTTCCACTCATCACTTTCAGTTTTGGCATCAGAGGCAAGCAGAACAAGTCTAATCTTTCTTCCATGTGATGGTCCTTCAAATACTGATCCTATTCTGCTTCCCACTCTGTCTTCCTTTCCCCAGCCTAAACAACCTCAGTTCTTCAATAGGGCTATATATGGTAAGGACTCAAGGCCTATCATCACATTGTTTGCCATCCTTTGTACTTTTGAGCTTTTCAATGTCCCTCCAAAACAGGATGCCCAGAACTGAAAAAAATGTTTGCCTTATGGTCTGATGGCATAGCAAGACCATTCCTCTCTTAAGAAAGTCTCCAATATTAAAGTTTTAGGGTTTTTTTACTGCCATATCACACAATTCATATTGAACATGTAGTCCCCTAGAACTCTTAAATTTTTCTCAAACTGCTTCTTAACCATTCTTTTTTGACCTTGTGCTTCTGAAGAAAACTTTTTTGAAACCACAAATAATATTTACATTTAACTATTAAATTGTATCACATTTAGCTCAACATTCTAGCTTGTCAAGATCCTTTTGGATCTTGTTATCTAGTATCAGTTTTTTATGACCTGAAAAATTGATAACTACATTAGTTCTGCCTCTATCTAAACCACTAATAGAAATGTTAAGCAGCAGAGGGTCAAAGAGAGATCAAACTGATATTGAAACATTAATTGACTACAATTTGCTTCCAAAATCATTTAATTGTGCTTATATAATATCTAACCCACACATCTACCAAGAAGAATATGAGAAACTTTTTCAAGTCTTCTGCTAAAACTTAGGTAAACTAATAACTCAGATCACGAATTTGTACTATTGAAAAAGGGAGAGATAGAATGGGGTAAATTATCTCACATAAAAGTGGTAAGAAAAAGCTTTTACAATGGAGAGGAAGAGGGGGAAGATGAAAGGGAATGAGTGAACCTTACTTTCATTAGATTTGGCTTAAGGAGGGAATAACATTCACACTCAATCGGATATCTTACTCTATAGGAAAGTAAGGGGGAAGGAAATGGAGGGATGATAGAAAGGAGGGCAGATTGTGGGGGAGAGTAGTCAGAAGCAAACATTTTTGGAAAGGGACAGGATCAAAGAAGAAAACAGAATAAGTGGGGGGTCAGGATTGGATAGAGGGAAATATAGTTAGTCTTTCACAACATGACTGTTATGGAAGTGTTTTGCATAACTACACATGTATAACCTATGTTGAATGACTTGCCTTTTCAATGAGAGTGAGCAGGGAGAGAGGAAAGGTAAGAATTTGGAAGTCAAAGTTTTAAAAACTTTAAATGTTGTT